>NC_132793.1:130650666-131262500 GCF_048418805.1 Vulpes vulpes
ACAGATGCAACTGACATAATCATATATGATATTATTGATTAGGTACACTGTCCAACAGAGATTATACATTGTTCAGCAGACATTATCTTGCTTACAATGTTGTGTTCAGCAAAAGGAAACTAAAACCCCTAACATTAATGTGCCTAATAAGTTGATTGAGATCTTATTAGAATTACTATTGTCATTCACTAAGACATAACATAGAGCTCTAATTTCAGCCAGCCAAAGTTTGCTAAGTGTAACTTTTAGGATTAAGGTATGTAAATAGATAAGACATAACAGATCCTATGCATTTGTTCACTAGTAACTAAATTCCCTATGAAGATGTAAGGATAGAGAGGAAGGAAAAGAAAGAAAGGTAACTTAAGAATGAAGTTATTTAGTTATTTGAGGAGAAAAATTATGTACTTCACATTAAACATTGCAAAAAAAAAAAAAAAAAGGAGTAAATTTTGCCTTAAAAATGCCTGGACAGAGTTCTGGGCATACTGCTCACTATTTTCCTAAAGCTGTTGGGAATTTTGGAGTGCCTAGCAATTTTGCATAATACAACAATTAGCTGTGGTTTAGCCTTAGATATATTAAAGGCAGTGATTTCTCAAATACTAATGTTAATGAGGTTGATGAAGCCAGTTTTATCATTTAAAAACATCTGTTGGGGGTATGACTAACTGGAGAAAGAATAGTGATCAAATTTTCTGAAATGTCTACATATTTAAGATGAAGAAGCAATTACCCTATATAAATGTAAAATACATCTAGAGCACAATTTTTTTAATTTATTACTCAAAATTCAATACAAATATTCAGTCAAACATAAAAAATTAAATGCACACAAATGGTTTTAAAATCCTGTCTGTTCTTCCATTTCCCCCTTCGACTCCAAATTCGAACAGGCAATATATATTTTCAGGAGCAGAGGAGAGAGAGTCTTCATTAATGTCAAGGCACTAAATTTGTGGTTTTATTTTCAACCCAGCACTGCAAGATATTACCAACCTAGGGGAAAGGCAGTATGGTATGGAATTGGGCAAATCTGCTAAAGGTGCCATCTTGTGATAGACTCTTAAACTTTATGAGCCTCAATTTCCTTGTCTGTAAAACGGGAATAACATTGGCCTCTAAGATAAAATGTGATGATGTTTATAAACTATTTTTAAGACCACATTTGGCACATAGTAATATGACAGGAAGTTATTGTAATGTGGCTTTCTGAGCAGTTTCGATCCAGATACGAAAATAATCTTTTAAGTTAACACTTCTGGTATTGTGTAAGCCTTTACTGTTTGACGTATCAAGAGGTTTCTTGGTTTTTGTAGTTGTATAATAATGCAAATGTAAATTTAGAAATATACAAAGGATTGATGTTGCTGTTTGTTGGACTGTAAATCAGTTTAAGTCAATACATTTAGTTCAAGATAAGAGGAATTTATGGAGCAAGCATCAAATGCCAAAAATTATAGTCAGGCCTATCTAAAAAAAGATGAGCAAAAAGCCCTTGAACTCACAGTCTTAATGGTGAAACAACAACAATCATGGTACTTTAATGTGCAGAACAATTTATCCTTCTCTCTAGACCACAAAACCTAGACCCTGGGCTTTGCCTCTGCATACCCCAAAGGCACATTCGAGGGTGTCCATGTGTTTATGTGTGTTTATACGTGTGTGTGTGCTCTTTCATTTCTTTAATAAAGGAAGCTGTCTTTCCAAAGATGAACATTGTCTTCACTCCTAGAGCAACTGATGAAAATAGAGGCAGCTTTTAAAATATTAGTTCTTTCTCAGCCATATCCACAAATGCATTCATTTAATCGATGAGCATTTGTTGAGCACCTATTTGATATTCTGCTAAAAACTGGAAAATACGAAGATAAGTAAAACAGACATGACTCCACCCTTTAGGAGCTCAGACTCTATCTACCAGGTCTATGAATATACGTTAGACAAACACGCACATATATAAAATAAAGTTATATACAATTATAGTTATAATCACACACAAGCCTTTCCTCCATTTTTATGCAAATTAATGTAAATATTACTTTCCAAACTCTTAGGACTTAAAATTTAAGGAAAAGGGAAGAAGAAAAAAATAAAATGCACACACTCAGGATATTTTTGTTACCTTCTCATGAGAAAGCATCCATTCACTTGTGCAGAAAGTATTTTTGTGCAGCTTATAATTTCTAGGCATTTTGCCGAGTACTGGTTATAAAGAGACAAAAAAGATCCTTTCCTTGGCTCACATTGGTTTCACATAAGGGGCATATGTATTAGTAAAGAAAATTAAACCTCTGAGTTTGATGCCCCTTCCCCATGTCTATCACCTGTCGCTAATATAAACATTCTTATATAATCCTCAACTCTTGAGAGTCACTCTTGAGAGTTTTAAAGAGGCACCTAGACAGTGAAAATAAATCAGTCTAATAAAATGCTAGATAGAGGTGTTATGGCAGAAAATTTTACAAAGTTCAGGAGGGTCCTGTGTTGGTTTGAATAATATTACCTCGCAGAAGAAAGGTGTTCAACATACCTGAAATAAATAAATGGGCCTTTGAAATAAAATTTGAAAGGTAATTAGAATATCCTAGCCTATTTTCGAGGCCATTCATGGTGCAGTAAGGGAAGGGGTTTAGGAAGCAGGAGCTATGCTGTCTGAGGCAAAAAAATAATGTGAAACAGTGTGGTGCTTTCTAAGAACTATGAGAGAGAGAGAGAAAGAGAGCGAGTAAGCAAGGGAGCATGAGTTGAGGGGGAGGCAGAGAGGGAGAAGCAGGCTCCCCACTGAACAGGGAACCCCATGTGAGGCTTGGTCTCAGAACCCCAACATCATAACCTGATCTTGGACTACCCTGAGTAGAAAGCAGACTGAAGAGAGTGAAGAGGGGCAGCCCAGGTGCTCAGCGGTTTGGTGCCAACTTCGGCCCAGGGTGTGATCCTGAAGACCCGGGACTGAATCCCACGTTCGGCTCCTTGCATGAAGCCTGGTTCTCCTTCTGCCCCTCTCTGTCTCTTCATGAATAAATAAATAAAATCTTAAAAAAATAAAATAAAAAATAAAGAGAGAGAGAGTGAAGAAATAGTCATGAACCAAGTTTAACATATACAAGCACGCACAGTTATAGGATGGGCTGAAGTGTGGGCTTTTTCCCATGGCTGATATTGAATTGTTTGAAATTGGCAATAAAACAATTAAACATGTGTTTTTGAAAGATTTCCATGGCAGCAAGGTGAAAGCTGCGTTAGAAGAATGTAAAATCGCAAACAGAAATTGCAGATGATGATTGAAAAAGTCCTGATGAGTCTGATTGTAAGAATACCAAAGAGGAAAAACCTAAACTTACAAATATCTAATTAGCCTTGTTCGCAGACAAATGTAGTAATAAAAAAATACTCTGTTCTTTTAAATGGGAAAGTACACTTGATAGTCTTCTACACCAGATTTCACATTCACTTGCTGAGGGCTTGGCATATAGAATCTGTAGAAACCAGTCCTCTGATTTCTGCCTTTGCCAATGTAAAGACAGAATGTAAAAACCTTTGCCAAACATTCCTTTGAACCAAATTTTGCCTGTTAAACATCGCAGCTGAAAAATGTCTTGTTATGCTATATTCTTATTCACAGCTTTCTAAACAAAAGGTCAAATATTTTATTTCTTAGTTGTCACATAACAGCTGCAAAGAATTATAAGTAGCTGGCAACTTGTGCATAAGAAGTTAAGACTTAAAGGTATCTGCTTATACAAAGGCTAATAAATATGTAAATTGTGTCTGAATGTGAATTTTGCTTACTTATCAAGATTCTTGGACTGTTAGTTTAATCCACAGGGTAGTAGAATTCTCTAGGCTATTTTTCTTGCTATATTAAAAGTGTTCCTGAGACAAATACTAATTCAGCATAAAGATAATGATTCCAAGGAGTGCATTAAAAAGAAAAGAAATTTGAATGGAAGAGAAAAAAAAATTGTTAAATTTCTAGTGTATTTGGAAAACAGAAAAAAAAAGTGTATTATTGCTCGGTATGTTTAAGGCTATTACTTACATAGTGTTTAAAAGTGACCAAATATTTTTAAGTGAATCTCTTCTGCTTCAGTGGTTACTAGAAATATTAAAAACCCCTCTAATTTGGGATCAGTGTCTTTTAATCTGCCTGTATCCATGAGACTTGATCACCTTCTCAAAGGACATTTTTAAAGATTTAATTTTGGGGGGTGGGGGCCAAACCCAAGAGTCAGTCCCTTAACTGACTGTACCACCGAGGTGCCCCTCAAAGGATGCCTTTAAATAGATACATGGAACCCTCACCTTAAAAAAAAAAAAAAAAAAGTGAAGGGAAACAGAAAAAAATTAAGGTTTATATGAAACAGCAAAATAATAGTAATCTTTTTCCCCCCACCCATTACTATGGCCAGTTGTTAATCAACTGAAAGAAATCCAGACAATCCTGCCTCTATCACTAAATATCTTACAATTTTTGTGGGGTTTTTTTCATCAGTGTCATTTCTTATTCTCTTTCAATGCCATCTCTTCCACCAACGTTGGAACTCACTGCTTTTCCTTAGTCTCTTTTACTGTTTTTTTTTTTTTTCCTTACATTTTAAATTTACACAATTGTAGTGACTAACACTTGTCTTGTAAATATATTCCCTGGTCCACATTGCCAGTTCAGTTCACAGTATTCAAGAATTTTATTCAACTTTGGAATAGAACTCTACGGGCGCCTGGGTGCCTCAGTCCTTCAGCTCAAGTGATCATTCCTGCGTCCTGGGATGGAGCCCCAGGTCAGGCTTCCTACTAAGTGGGGAGTCTGTTTCTCCTCCCTGCCCCTCCCCTCTCAATCACACTCTCTTTTTCTTTTTTTGATGGTTTATTTATTTATTTATTTATTTATTTATTATAAATTTATTTTTTATTGGTGTTCAATTTGCCAACATACAGAATAACACCCAGTGCTCATCCCATCAAGTGCCCCCCTCAGTGCCCGTCACCCAGTCACCCCAACCCCCCACCCACCTCCCTTTCTACCACCCCTAGTTCGTTTCCGAGTTAGGAGTCTCTCATGTTCTATCTCCCTCTCTGATATTTCCCACTTATTTTTTCTCCTTTTCCCTTTATTCCTTTTCACTATTTTTTACATTCTCCAAATGAATGAGACCATATAATGTTTGTCCTCTGACTGACTTATTTCGTTCAGTATAATACCCTCCAGTTCCATCCACGTCGAAGCACACTCTCTTTTTCAAAGAAATAAATAGAATTTTTAAAAAATAAAGAATAAAACTCTACAATTTAATCCAATTATGTAGTTGAGCCAGATTCCCATCCATACCAAAAACCCACCCAAGGAACTCAGTTTTTTTCTTGACCTCTAATGACAGTGAACTCAGCATTTCTCTCAAAGCAGTCAATTCCACCCTAGAATATAACATAGAGAGTTTGCTTCTATAGCAATGACGTTGTTCTCCCTGTAACTCATATACTATCTTTGTCTGCTTCTGCTGTCACAAAGACACAACAGACTCGGCCACTTAACAATTTAGTTCCCACATTTCTATAGCCTGAAAATCCACAAGGTGCTGGCAAAGTAGGTTTCACTCTCAGGCCTCTTGGCTTATAGGTGACTGCCATCTCACTGTGTGCTCACTTGACCTCTTCTTCACCTGCATGGAGACAGGGAGAGAGGGAGCTCTCTGGTGCCTTTTACAAAGACACTAATCCCATCAGATCAGGGCACCATCTTATTACCTCATCTCACCTCAATTACTACTAATGTACCCACACCCATGATTGGAATTTTAGCATATGAATTCCCAGGGAACAAACATTCAGTTGGTAACTCATCCCAGCTTGACCTCTTGACACTATATGAAAAGTCTGTTTCAGAGACTCTTTCCCGACAATTATTGGAAACATCTTATCAGATCATCTTTGGCTTTCACCTATCTCCCAGTAGCTGTAATTGTTCTTCTAAGAACAGCTGATTGGTACATTTCCTTCAGGATTAGTTATTGATTCACAGGTTTCTTTTCCATTTGAGGAGCCATGAAAAGATCTGAACGCTGCATTCTCAGCCCTCTCTCCCCATATCCAAGAATAAGTAAGTATAACAGAAAATTGGTTAGTGAATTTTCCCCAGACTACGTTTTATAAAAAAATAAAATTTTTCATGGGAAGTAATCTAAAAGAAGGCTCCCCCTGCACTGTATAAAAGATTAAGGTGCCATGTCTTTGGAATATTGATGAGAAAAGGATGAAAATGTTCACTCTGAGAAGCTGTTTCTTCCATCCCAAGTTGGTAGCTGACAGTCTGGCATCTTAGTTTACATCCCAGACATTAAACCTGGGCTATAAATATACCTAATGGGGTTTTCAATAGTTTTGTTTATCTCCCTGAGGACAGAAGAAAACTGCTGCTTAGAAATGTCAGATCTTAAACTTTGTTTCTATGAGTTGTTTTTATTTATGTTCCATCTTGTGTTTCTCTGACACACGCACAAAAGTCAACTTCAAAGAGCTATTTGTCATATTTGAAATTTTTTAAGTAGTTAAGCTTTAGTTTGAAGAACCACCTGGAGAAGCGTAGACAGGCAGTACATCCAGCACATTAAACCGAGACTATGAATATCTAACGTTTTTTTACGTCACAATTTTGTATTCCAAAAAACCGAACAAACCTGCGTTATATAACGTCATAAATATAACAAAGTTATATAAAATGTTACTTTGTTCATGTTCTATGGTGAAATGATTTCCTTCGTGTTTATCACTGTATTATTTTTAATAACTGCAGAAATTCTATGACACAGTTAACTTACATTTTCATATGCAGAGATTCTGGGTAATGAATAAAATGAGTACTGAATCATAAACAATAGTTAATGTGTTTTATAAGTATATTATCAAAGCCAATTTGTTTTTAAATTTAATCTGATGCCCCCATTTATATTTTTAGGTTGTAATAATCATTAATGTAATTGATTTATCCTCTTTAGGAAAGTTGCTTAGCTTGGACAGAATATCATAGTTGCAAGTACCTAGAGTAAATCTTTGAATATCTAATTATGCAGAAGTACCTTAGAAAAATGAAGTCATGAAGCTAGTCAGTAGCAAAGCCCAGGAATGAACCTAGCATTTCAATCTTTTAATACAGTAACCTTCCCTGGGCCCTGATCCAAAATTTCTAATTCACACTATGCTAGTCTATATTTCCTTTCTTTCCCATAATCACTTATCGCTTTCTAACAGACTATAAAATTATTTATTTATTGCTTATTATTATGGTCTCTTTCCCCTTAGGCAATGCAAATACAAAGAGGCAGTGCTTTTTATCTGCCTTATTTATTGATGCATTCCAATTGCCTCCTATGTGTTCAGTAAAATTTGCTTTAATAAATGAATGAGCGAATAGTGCCTAAAAATATCCAAAACAGTAGGATTGTAAGACCATTCTTTTTTTTTTTTAATTATTATTCCACATATATTTATTTGGTGCCTGCTTGTTCCTGATATTGTCCTACACAATGGACTGAAGATAATACAGAAAACCAACATGGCTCTTCAGTCACAGCACTTACAACATATTGAGAAAATTGAATATTATACAAGTAAATATAACAATAAGCCATTGAAGTTAATAATTAGTGATATAAAGACAAAAAACAAGACAGCTGGGACTAAGTTTAGAGTGCATGATCAACTGAAGTGGTGATATTCATCCAGAAGGAGGATGCATGTCAGGCTACATGGTGTTCAAGTGATCAAAGTTAAGTCTGTACTTCTGTATTTAGCTTTCTGCATATGCAAAGTCTTGTATTTAAAACATGTTAAATATGCTATTGGGGCAGCCCCTCAGTGGTTTAGCGCCGCCTTCGGCCCAGGGCATGATCCTGGAGATCCGGGATCGAGTCCCATGTCAGGCTCCCTGCAGGGAACCTGCTCCTCCCTCTGCCTGTGTCTCTGCCTCTCTCTCCTTCTGTGTCTCTCATGAATAAATAAATAAATAAATAAATAAATAAATAAATAAATAAACCTAAAAAAAATAACAAAATATGCTATTAAACAAGTGATATAACAAACAGAATTGAAATGGAACCACTGGAGATTAGAAGATCGTGAAGAAGGGTTCTCACCTATTTGCTGTCATCTCATGGAGGTTTCTTTCTTATACATGACCTACCTAGAAACTAACTGGGAGATTTACATATCTCTCTAACTTCCATTAGTTACTTAATGTCTTAAACCGAATCATGATATGATTTTCTTTTTTAATTCCCTGTTGTCTCATTTACTTCATTCTCATTTAAAAGCACTTATCCTCCCTTTAACATAAGTAGCTTACTGCATACAACTAATAACCATGGCAAAGCCAGGCAAATACTTCAGATAATGTTGCTTTTAACATACCCCTGGGATAACCTTGGATATGTTTTCTGTTTAGTTAAGGAGTGAGAGAAGTTATTAATTTTATTTCCTAGAAAATGTCTAGCAATTGGAATATTGGATTCTGAACATGTTTGTACTAACAATCTTACATTTTTAAAGTCCTTTTATTTACTCTGAACATTTGAGGAAGATATGACAAACACTATAATGTTTTTGTATACATGAGGAAACACAATTTCAGAAGTTAATTTTCTGTTCCAAAGTTATACAGCTGGAATAAACTCAGGTTTCTCAACAAACCCCCAAAACAAAATTCTTTTAATTGAACTTTATGTCAGGAGGCAATTTTGTGATAGATAGGAGAGAAGAAAATGCAGTAATCATGAATATCCCTGTTTGTGTAAAATTATGAAATATACATTATGTTGCTATGAAGAAAAATTCAAGAATGGAAACAAAATAAGAAAAGAGTGTAACTTCTTTGTGATTACATCTATGTGCATCAGTAAGCTAGAATTAATGTTCTATATTACAAAAGAGAAAAAAAAAGGTGAAAACAAACAAAAATACAAAGAATAATATTTTGTATCTTTGCACTATCTCACTTTCTAGATTTGATTTCACTATAATGGAACTTTCTAAAGTTGAGCTATTTGTTTGGCAATTATATGGATTTATCAAATTTCTGAGTTTTTTTTTTTAAATAAAAACTTGAAGAAAGTAAAATATAACAATATAAAATCTATGAATACATAAAGATAGGAATTTTGTCTGAATTTATGAAAAGGTTGTCATAATCAAAATCTAACAATAGTTAATCCTCTCTCTAGGAAAATATAAATAATATATTAGAAATAGTTTCTCATATGCATTTGTTCCATACCAACATGTAAGATGCACCTGGATACTTTTAGTTAAACCTATTAACAACTCTGTGGCTTAGTTTATTTAGATACAAATACTGATCCAACTTATTTCATATGTCTTCAAATTCTAAAATCATATGGCTATATAAAAAGTATACAAAAATCTGGAACGACGTGTTAGCGCAATAAGACATGAAAAAAGGCATACAGATTTGGAAGGAAGAAACCCTGTCTGTTTGCAGATGGTATGATCATATATGTAGAAAATTCTAAAGAAATGACAAAATATCTCCTATAATAAGCAGTTATAGCATGGTTACAGAATATAAGATTAATATGCAAAAGTCATTTGCTTTCCTATTTCCCACAGTGAAGAAGTGGAATATTAAATATAAAGCAAAATACCCTTTACATTTGCACCCCCCTCCAAAATGAAATACTTGGGTATAAATCTAACAAAATATGTAAAATCTCTATAAGGGGATGGGAAACTATGAAACTCTGATGAATGTAATTAAGGAAGAACTACATAAATGGAAATTCTCTATTTATAAAAATGTATATTCAATATTTTCAAAATATCATTTCTTCCCAAAATGATCTATTAGTTCAATGCAGTCCTAATCAAAACCACAGCAAGTTACTCTGTGGATATCAAAAAAATGATTTTAAATTTTATATGGAGAGACCAAAGACTCAGAATACCCAACACAATACTTAAGGACAAGACCAAAGTTGGAGGACCGACACTACCCAACTTCAAGGATTACTACAAAGCTATGGTAATCAAGACAATGTGGTATTGATGAAAAAAATACAAAAATAGACTGATAGAATAGAAAGCATAGAAATAGACCTTAATAAATATAAATGGACACCTAAAAGAACTTAAAGAGCAAAGGCAATAAGTGAAGTAAAGATATCTCTTCAACAAATGGTGCTGGAACAACTGGACATCTACTTGGAAAAAACAACAACTCTATTCACAGATCTTATACCTTGAACAAAAATTAATTGAAAATGGATTAGAGGGTCTAAATGCAAAAGGCAAAACTACAAAACTCCTAGAAAATAACAGAGGACAAGTCCTAAATAGTCTTGGGTATGGAGATAACTTTTGAAATAAAACACCCAAGTACATTCTATCAAAGAAATGATTGATAAACTGGATTTTCTTAAATTCAAATTTTTTACTTTGTGAAAAAAATAAGAAGGAAAGCCTCAGACTGGGCAAAAATATTTGTAAGATACCTCTGATTAAGGATGTCTATGCAAAATATATAAAGAGCACTTAAAGTTTAACAATAATAACCCAATTAAATAATGAGCCAAGATCTTTCACAAACACCTCACCAAACAAGATATACAGATGGTAAAAAAGCATTAAAAAAAAGATGCTTACCAACAATGCTAACCAGTAAAGGCAAACCAAAACAATGAGATATTACAACACATTATTAGAAAGGTCAAAATCCAGGTCATCAACAACATCAATTACCAGCCAGTGGGTGGAACAACAGGAGCTCCCATTTATTGGGAATCCAAAATGATACAGCCACTTTGGAAGGCAGTTTGGTGGTTTCTCATAAAATTATGCATATTCTTACCACATAATCCAGCAACTGTGCTCCTTGGTATTTGCCCAAAGGTGCTGGAAACTTTCGTCTACACAATTTCCTGCACAGGAACATTTATAACTGTTTGATTTCTTGATTGCTTCCAAGTTTGGGCAATTATGAATAATTTTGTAGTGGAATGGATAAATTATTTGTGGTACATTCAGACAGTAGAATATTATTCATCACTAAAAAGAAATGAGTTATCAAGCCATGGAAAGACCTGGAGAAAACCATCATACATATTACTAAGTGAAAATAGCCAACTGAGACTTTATATGCCATATGATTCCAATTATATGACATCTGGAAAAGGCAAAATTATAGAGTAAAATGATCAGTGGTTGTCCAGAGTTGGGGGCTCGGAGGGAGGAATAAATAGATGGAGCACAGAGGAAGTTTAGGGTAATGAAACTTCTGATGGATACACGCTATTATACATTTAGGTCCCAATACGTAGAATGTATGGTTGCAGGAGTGAACTATGATGCAAACCATTTTGGGTGAATGTCAACTGTAACAAATGCACCACTCCGGTAAGACTCTGGTAAGTCATACTGAAGATTGGGGAGGTTATGAATTTGGGGGGGAAAGGTATATGGGAAATCTCTATATTTTGTGCTAAATTTTTCTGTAAACTGCTCCAAGAAATGAAGTCAAGAAAAAAAGATACTACTATGAATAATTTCAAGGCTTTATCTAAATAATCTTCAATCACTCTCCTACAATTAGGATCTTTATATATATATATTCCTAACGTGTCTTAATAAAATTGTCCAATTTACTGGACTCCAAATATGTGTGTATTATTATTTTAATAATTGGACATTGATTGGACAGGTAAATGCTGCCATTTTCGATATGTATTATATACTTTATATATGTCATTGGTGAAATTGATATTTTTATATGTTAATTTTTTCTCATTCTTCATATCTATTCAAGTGCTTTGAATTTACATGATCTATTAATCTACTATGTTCCCTATTGATTAAATCATTTTATGTATTAATACCATAGTTTTTTCATATATGTCCTGATATATCAATAGTCTATTTTTCCTGCTTATTTTTGTTTAGATATTGTGCAGCTATATTTATATTTTGCAAAATGCCCATTTTTTTTTTATTTTAAAGACTTTCTTAATCTCTTCACTTTTTATCCCTGTGTCCTTAAAGCTAACGTGAGTCTCCTGTAGGCATCAAGTAGTTTGGTCTTATTTTTTTTTTGTTTTTGTTTTTTATCCACTGAATCACTGTGTCTATTGATTGGAGAATTATTCCATTTACACTAAAATTATTATTGCTAGGCATTACCATTTTGTTAAGTGTTTTCTTGCTGTTTTGCAATTTATTTGTTTTTTTCTTCTCTTACACTTTCCCTTTGTGATTTGATAGTTTTGCATGATGGTATGCTTAGATACCATTCTTTTATCTTTTGTGTATCTACTATGGGTTTTTGCTTAGTAGTTACCATGAAGCTCACATAAAAGCTTCATAACAGTCTACCTTAACTATATTACAATTTTAAATACATTCTAAATGTCTACATTTTTACTCTTCTTTCTGCACATTATGTTTTTTTATATCACAATTTACATCTTTTTACCTTGTGTACCTATTAGCAAATTATTGCAGGTATACTGTTTTTCATATTTTTGTCTTTGAATCTTCATACTGGATTTATAAGTGATTTATACATTACCATTACAACATTCAGAGTATTCTGAATTTACCCATGTATTTATCTTCACCGGTGAGGTTTATACTTTTATATACTTACCTGTTACTGACTGGCATCCTTTCATTTTATCTTGGATAAGTCACTTTAGCATTTCTTGTAAGACTGTTCTAGTGATAACAAATTCCTTCAGTTTTTGCTTGAAAAACTTTTTATCTCTCCTTCAATTTTGAAGAACAACTTTGTCAGGTAGACTATTCTTGATTGGTGTTTTTTTTTTTTTTTTTTTTAATGTTGTTCAAAAATTTGAAGATATCCACTTCTTTCTGTCCTACAAGTCTCTGCTGAAAAATCTGTTGACTATCTTATAGGAATTTCTTCTTTTTTTCTTGTTTTTAAAAATTCCATCCATTTATTCATGAGAGACACACAGAGAGAAAGAGGCAGAGACACAGGCAGAGGGAGAAGCAGGCTTCATGCAGGGAGCCGGACGTGGGACTCGGTCCTGGGTCTCCAGGATCAGGCCCTGGGCTGAAGGTGGCGCTAAACCGCTAAGCCATTGGGGCTGCCCAGTTTCCTCGCACACATTTTCTTTTTCTCTTGCTGCTTTTAAATTCTTTCCTTGTCTTTAAGTTCTGACAATTAATTATAATGTGTGTCAGTGTGGTTCTCTTTGGAATCATCTTATTAGAACCCTCTGTTCCTTCTGGATCTGGATGTTTGTTTCTCTCTTCAGATTAGGGAGCTTTTTTGCCATTATTTCTTTGAATGAGCTTTCTGCACCTTTGTTTCTCTCCTCTAATTCTGAGATTCCTATAATATGAATATTGGTCTGCTTGGAGGTGACAGATCAGTCTCTTAAGCTACCTACACTCTTTTCATTTTTTTTTTTTTTCTTTTCTTTTGGCTCCTCTGATTGGGCAAATTCCACCATCCTATCTCCCAATTTTGTGATTGCCGATCTTTTCTTCCGTTTGACCTAATTGATACTGACAGCCTCTATTGGACTTTTTTAGTTCAATTATTGTACTCTTCCACTCTGTCGGGTCTCTTGGAGATTCTGATATTTCCTTTTTGTTGAAATTCTTACCCTGTTCATTTGTTTTCTTAACCTTCATGAATACCCTTGGGACCTTTATTTTGAACTTTTTTTTAAGTTTCTTTTTTTAATTTATTTATTCATGAGAGAGAGAGAGAGAGGCAGAGACACATGCAGAGGGATAAGCAGGCTCCATGCAGGGAGCCCAACGCAGGACTCAATCCCAGTTCTCCAGGATCATACCCTGGGCCAAAGGCAGGTATTAAACCACTGAGCCACCCAGGGATCCCTATTTTGAACTTTTTTATCAAGTAAATCACTGATTTCCATTTCATTAAAATCTTTTTATCGGGTTTTATTTCATTCTTTCATCTGAAATGTATTCCTCTATTTATTTTTCTTGACACACGTTGTTGGTTTCTATGCATTAGATAGTACAGCCACCTCTGCCAGCTTAAAAATGAACTTTATCATCTATCTCAGCTGCATCTTTTAGCTGTCTCTCAAACGTTTGTGGTTGTCCAAGCCTCCTTTTTTGTTCCCGGCTCCCAGTAGTTGACATTGTGTCAACACCCATTTCAATGTGAATGTTTTCTCATTCTACCAGTGCATAGAAGTCAATCAGCTAGTTTCTGGAGATCTTTTAGAGGGAATTGCTTCATGTGTAGCTGGAGATTCTGTATATCAGTTGAAATAAATGAGTTCAGGGCCCTCCTAACTCACCATCTTAGACTAGAAAGGCATGAAATCTGATAATTTTCTAAAAATTGCTGACTACTCATATCTAGGAGGAAGATGGATTTAAAATTATTTTAAACATCTCAGAGTAGCTAAAACTGTTGTGCCTCTGTATCAATGCTCTTTTACTAAGTAATGCTGTAGTGACGAACAATCCCTGAATCTCTCTGATTTATAATAAGTGCTTATGTTTTGCTGTACATAAATTGGCCAAAGTCTAGCTTTGCAGATCTTATTCATACAGGGATCTAAGCTGGAAAAGCAGCCCCTCTTTGGGCCATGTATTTATTATGACCAATGGAAAAAAAAAAAAAGAAATGTGTGAGAGCGTAAGGACTATTAAAGACATCCATGAAAAAGAGTCACATGCTGTCTTTCTCACAGCTTATGACTAAACAAATTATATGAGCAAATTTTATATCAACAGAGTGGAAAAGTATAATCTAATAATAGAAGGAAGAGGTAAATATTTAAGAAAATTAGTTGACACCATTACTGCCACTTTTCTATGAAAGGCATAGAGAAGTAACAAAGAAAATATTTTTTTGTCACTACTTCAATATAGTGAAATGTCAGGGAAAATCAGAGTCTGCCCAAAAATTTAAAATATAACTAACATTGAAAGAAAAATAGAGCTTAATCCAGATACAATGTTTTCTCTTAACCAAGAAAGTTTCTAAGCAAATTGCATACAAGTATTCTCATAAGAAATACAGTACTATTGATAGGGTACTTATATGTCTACCCTTTGGGTAATTAAAATCTAAAAATGGATAACATAGAAGCAAAAACATCTGTAAGAATTTACTTATGTTGAACTGTTATATTTGGTACTTAATTGCATTTTTTGAATGTTTTCCTCTTTCTTATTCTCCTGATGTGAAATATACCTTTACAAAATTTTGACAATGGTGCTTCTCAGGTAGTCTTGAATTTGCGATGCAAAACTTGCCCATAATCAAGGAGTTTTGCCTACAGTAATGACTTCTTGAGCCAACACAAATCAGTTTGGAGCAAAATCTAGACTAAGGTCATGCAACAAATACTGACATTAAGAAAGAAAAATGCCTGTGTAATAAATGCTCTCAAGCCATCAAGAGTTATGGAGTCTTACCTAAACCTTTAAGTCAAATCCAGTTGTCGGTTATGTCAGTTCACATATAGTTTATACTGTGATATTGCTTTAGTTGATTATTAAGTAATCCTTATTATTATTTGACAGAAATTCAAATGGACTATTATGATGGTAGAAATAGCACATTCAAAGCTGTTGCACAATTATTTTTGTTTGTCTAGGCATGGCCTTGAATTGCATTTGTATATCAATCCTATTTTCATTTATATAGCACAACTAATACCCTGAATGCATGCTCATCTCTTAAATGTCAATCAAAGTTTAAGGAGGATTCATTCAGTTTTACCAACAACAGTATTGTCCATGAGTACCTCATTTTACATATTTGGATCCTAATATCACCAATCCTGTTCAACGTCTCTTTCAACACATTAAGTATTAAAACAAAAGATTAAATTAGAGGACATTCCTAAAGTCATTAAATCCATCCCTAAAGCAAACCTTAAATTGTGACAGGCTTATTTTGAAATATTCCTTTAATATTTACTTAAGTTATTTCATAGAATTTCCTTTTCTCTCTCATCTTTAATTTTTATTACTCAATTACTTTGCAAATTAAATTGCTAAAATCTCTTTCATACATCAATAAATCATAAATACTTATATTTTCAAAAAAGACATTGACTTAAATTCTTATAACATTAGAAATAAATCAATATTATTTGTAAATGATTTAAAAACTACTAAAAGTTTTAATCACTTGTTTATGAGCAGAGAGTATAGTTAAAATTATATAAATATAATGTTATGGATGGTACTGGCATAATATAACAAATCTCTACATGTAGGACATACTATCAATAAACAGGTTATGGATTCAAAATCTAATAATTCTATATTTTATATAAATAAGTTTCCAGATATTGAAAGCTTAAAAATACTGAGAAAATTATTAATACTTTGATATTAATATCCCTACCTGTTATTTCTTGGAGTCTGTTATTTTTGCACAAATGCCACCTAGAATTCATCATGGTGGTTTGAGGCATGTGGTATGACACAGCTGGAAGCGAACTTCTTAGTTAATACTCTTAGCCTTATGCAACTCAACTGCTCAAAACGTTTTGATTCTGAATTATTAAGTACTACCAAGTATTAAAACTAATGATCAAAATTTCTCACTACCATTTAGTCTAAATTTTAAAAATTAAGTTTTAAAATTAAAAGCTTATGTTGTAATTTATGCATCAAATGAGTTGTGGGTTTCCAGATGAAAAGTAACATTTAAATTTCATATTACAATATTCACATACTAATTCTATGATGTTACTATTTTCCAACCTCAATCATTTAAAAACATCGTTTTAAAGATTGTGAATGGGATGCCTGGGTGGCTCAGTGGTTGAGCGCCTGATTTGGCCCAGGGCGTGATCCTGGGGTCCCGGGATCAAGTCCCACAACAGGCTCCCTGCATGGAGCCTGCTTCTCCCTCTGCCTGTGTCTCTGCCTCTCTCTCTCTCTCTCTGTCTCTCTCTCTGTCTCTCATGAATAAATTAATAAAATCTTTAAAATAAATACATACATATATAATGTTTATGAACAATTACATTATTGAGATAGTACAGAGAGCCTGTAAAAATTTTTTTGTGTGTGACTCCGTTAGATGGTTATTAATGGGAAGCAAATATTCACCTGTTCCCTGACATGCATGAGAGGAATATGTTTACCACACTATGGATATTGTACTCGGCCTTGTGACTTGCTTTGAGCAAGTAAAATGGAAGGGAGCATGGCGTATATCTAGTCTGGGATCTTGTTCAGTATTGCTTGGCCACTCTCACCTTCAGGAAGACAAATACACTCCATGAAGAAGCTGCCTCTTCTGCCTGGGTGGGTAAATGAGGATGTATGAACAGACCTCAACCAAACTTGTAGCCTGGAGCAGAGCTTTAGTTGCTGATCCACAGGTCTGGGGATGAGAATTGAATGTGTGTTGTTGTAAGCCAGTGAGATTTTGGCATTATTATTTAAGCAAAAGTTGATAAAAGAATATCTCATGATAACAACAGCCACAAAATAAAACAAAATAGAACAGAAAATCCTTGTATTTACCTTTTTATTGCCATAGGACACAGATTACACTATAAAACTGTATTGAAAATTGTTATGGCCTAAAAGTTTACAATAAAACTATGTGAAAACTAAAATGAGTTATTTGACTTAAAATGTATAATGTAGTTGTTTTTTTTCCCTCAAATTATTTGCCTGATTTGACTATGTTTTATTTATTTAAAGCACAGCTACAAAGAACACTGAATTCATTTATTGAACGTTCATTCAATAAATATTTATCAAGTGACTTCTGTAGTTCTGTTTCTCATGGGTTCAAACAGGAAAAGAGAGAGAGAAAGAAAGAAAGAGAGAGGCCTATAATGTGTAAATTTGGGATCCCTGGGTGGCGCAGCGGTTTGGCGCCCTGCCTTTGGCCCAGGGCGTGATCCTGGAGACCCGGGATCGAATCCCACATCGGGCTCCCGGTGCATGGAGCCTGCTTCTGCCTGTGTCTCTGCCTCTCTCTCTTTCTCTCTGTGACTATCATAAATAATAATAATAATAATAATAATAATGTGTAAATTTAAGGATTGCTGTTTTCTATTCCAGGAATCACATTTTTATCTATGTTCTCATTATTATAAGAATCATTTGATGATTGGTAGATAGATCTGATAGATAAATAAAAGAGGGTGGGGGAAATTTTGTTAGAGTCAATATTGAATTACTTTATAAATAATAATTTAAAGCAGCTACCTTGATAGTAGTGAAGATAATAAGCACTGCCTGATTATTGGAATTATTTCGTTTGGCATTTATAATTTGTAGTAGACAGGGACTATTACCATGTGCATTTTTAAAAGTAAGAAATGGAACTTAAGTGACTTAACTTTCCCAAATACAACCTGTAGGATTGTGATTAGTTTGCACCTTAAACAATTTCCTTGGGTTCTCTAATTGCTCTGATCACTTACTGAACAATTATTTTCATCTGACCTGGCGGCAGGAAGTGAGCAGTCCTGTGCAGTTAGCTAAATGTCTGATGAATAACCAACCATGGTATTTGGTAACTTCACAAAATCTCTTTATCTGCAGAAATATGTCCTAATCTCTACCTGGTAATACAGGACCCTCAAAATGCAAATTTAACCTTTACATTTGAAAAACCATGGCTACAAATTGAGTGCTCCCCCGCCACACACCCAAAATCAGTGATTTTTTCCCCTCATGCAGTGTTACGTTCCTCTTGTATAAACTGAGCAAATGCTAACATTATTAACTTAATTGTCAAAAAATGGTTTATAAACTTCTGCAGCCCCATGAGGCTTAGAAAGATTCACATTTCACTTTTTTATTTTATGAAAGCAAAATAGAAGTCTTGTGACTTTATACAGTACTTTTTTTTTTAACATATCTACTACAGAGCTGTTTTTTTCTTTTTAACTTTTGCATTGAGTTCAGAGAAAGCCAAATGCTGTTTCTATACTCCCCAGTTATATTTTGATTAGATTTAGCTACTTTAATTGCAGTCCATTATGAAAGATCCTTCAGAAAAACTTGGAGTTAATTAAACGGGATGATAGTGAATAACTGATTCAACCTACAACCCACAGCAGCATAACTGCATCTAATAAGTTGTCATTGAACTTCAGCTTCTAATAGTCAGTTCTTCCTTATTTTGAATCAAAATCCAGTTCCTCAGAAAAGCTGCCAGCTAATCGTGGCTTTTCCCATCAAAGGAATGACCAAAACAAAGGTCATTCCTTCCCCTTCAAAGGCACTTCAGTGATTTGAAATCACTTTACATTCCTAAGCTAAATTCCCTTAAATTCCTCCACTGTGTCTTATTATGAATCACTGTATCTTAAGTCTTTCCCTTGCTGATTAACCTGTTAGAGATTCTTAAGATTGTCAAAGTCTTTTATAAAATAAAGTGCTCTTTACCAAAAATATTACTCAAATATAGGGAGACATATTTTTTTAATTTATTTATTAATGAGAGATACAGAGAGAGAGGCAGAGACACAGGCAGAGGGAGAAGCAGGCCCCATGCAGGGAGCCTGATGTGGAATTCGATCTCTGGACTCCAGGATCACACCCCGGGCTGAAGGGAGTCGCCAAACCCCTGAGCCACCCATGCATCCCTAGGGAGACATATTTCAATATATCAAGAAAATATATCTGAATAATGTAGTGTGGGATTGCAACACTTTGTAGTTGTATTAGCACAGTCTTGAATTATATAAACATTAATTGAAAATCATCATTTAGCTTTTTTTTCACCTATCACAGGAATCGCATCAAATAACTGCTTTGACCCCAGAACTCAAAATACTAATGAAAAGACTGAAAGTACAACTGTTGACCAATGTAATTTTCCATGTTATTGCTCTCTCTCTCTTGGAATCTGGGTAGGAAATTTTAAAACAGTACATTTAAGGAGGGAAAGGCCATGAAGGCACGCAAGCCTGCTCCTGACATCTATTTCAAGACACTGTTAGTACAGGGCAATTCTATGCTGACTTGATAAGTGGTCTTCAAAGTTTCAGTCACTGAAGTGAGGATTTAATTTTGATTTTTGTTTGTTTGTTTGTTTGTTTTTTGATCTGGGCTTAACGGCTAGGTCAAGCCTACACAACTCACTGGGTGGAGGACCATCGGATTTATCCATAGCCAGCCACATTTTTGGTACACTTTGGAACCCCAGGGTGATAATCACTTGCTCCCATTTATTAAGACAATGACTAGATCCTGTGGCTGGCTCTGATATTGAGATCAGTGTCGGCAATTCCAGGAAACTCCTGGTCAGTGTGATGGTGAAATCTGGCCATATCTGAGAAGACTGAGCAGGGGAAACGGTTCAGGGTACATGGATGAGCTCTGTACCTCTGTGATTCGTCAAGGGTGGTTTGTCACAACTTGGGTCTCAGTCCCAAAACACAAACATATTGAAGTCTTTCCTGTTTTCTTTTGAGACAGGATGCTGTGACGTAAGAGTTATATGTAGAATCCGTAGCTACTTGTGACCTGTCATAGATGATTTTTCACATTATTCCAAGGCAAATTCATTGGATTTTCCTACAAGCCCTAAATATTCTCTTAGTATCAGCATTGGGGTACAATATAATTCACCCTGAATTTGCCCTTGTCAGATGTTTTCCAAACTTTTTCAGATACCAAACCCTTATTTCTAAATCTGGTTACAATCTGCATTACCTGTTAATTAAAGGAAAGGGTCGGTAGGTAGAATATGGAATTATTTTAGTATTTCTTTCTGAGTTTTTGTTTTATTTGCAAATATTTAGTACTTCTGTCAAGCTTTTCCTCAGCTTCGTCTTTTCTTAGATATACGTTGTTTCTCATCTTTCTTCAGGGACTCTATTTTTCCTAAGGTTTAATCATTTTTATAGCTTTTAATATTGACTAAGAAGCAGAACACATAAACACAATATTTCTTGCACTTAATATTTGACAAAAATGCAGCATTTGATGATCTACTATTATGCTACCAACTCAAATATTATTTCCTGAGAAAAACCAATATTTCAAGGGCAATATAAGGGATCAGTGAGAGTATGAAACATTAACTAATGTGCCAGTATCGATAGTCATAGAATCTCCTGACCGTAGGAGATATTGCTGATAGGGCTAAAATGTATGTGGCCTATAAACACAATCGCTCTTCGTATTCTCTTTGCTACACTTACTGGTCCTTCAGCTATTTTGAAAGTCTTAGGTTAGAGGAGTTTGTGTTTCTTAAAGAATTCTATTTTCTCTGGATAGCTATGTTGGAATGTTTTTTAGTGCGATTTCTTTTTATTTCTTTGCAACTTCCTTTTATTACTCCTAACATACCGCTTGGTATCACACAGGGGGGAAATCTAATTCTTCTTCCCATGATTACATATAATTTTACCACTGAGTCTTCATATAACCTAACCTAAAAGTTTTCTTTTATTTGTACTTTAACCTTCAATGCAATATTTGTATTATTATTATATAACAAATGAAATAACATAGCTTAGGTTTAAGAGGACATATTCTGGACCTAATTCCCCAGGAGCTTCACTGCTTACAAGTTATATATGAATTTGGGCAGAATTTAACCAGCCTGTCTCCATGGTCTTTCCTGCAAAATGAGAATAACAGGATAATTATAATAATATTTCCTTCATTAATTTGGCAGGAGAATTAAACGACTGTACCCAATAACTGCCAAAATGTTTTATTTTAGAATGCACAGAGATATTTTAAAAACTGACTCATGTTGAGTCATAAGGAATGTCTCAAATATTTTTTAAAAAACTGAAACCATCAGTCCATGATCTCTAACTCCAGAAGATTTTACTAAAAAAATCCATAATAAATGCATAGTTTGAGAATTCTTTGATAAATATTTGGAAAATAAGTAATACTTTTCTTTTAAAAAAATTATTTATTTATTCATGAGAGACACAAAGAGGGAGGCAGAGGGGGAAGCAGGCTCTTTGTAGGAGCCCAATGCGGGACTCGATCAAGGATCCTGGGATCATGACCTGAGCCGAAGGCAGCCACCCAAACACTAAGCCACCCAGGCATCCCTAAGTAATACTTTTCTAAATAACCCATGAGCCAACTAGGTTATAATTATATTGGAGGCTCAGTCATAATTGGAACTAGTAAGTATTTGGGGAAGAAAGGTAATAAAAATATACTATAACTGTGGAAAGGTGTTACGATCATAAACATACACAAATATTTGCCTTAAAAAAACTATATTTAAAGAGAAGAAATCTAAAACTCACTTGTCACAGTATCTACTGGAAGAAGCTAGTAAAAGAATAGCAAGTGAACTTGTAAGAAAAATGAAGAAAATAGTAATAAATAGCATAAATTAATAAACATAAAAAATAGAATCCCAAACCAAGGTTTTATTTCTTGAAAAGATTAATAACATAATAAATAATCTCTGTCCAAACTGAGAAAGCTAGTTGCTGTTTAGGCAGAAGTCATTTTAGTGATGAGCATGAGATGTAAACGGAGTTAATAAAGTCAGAATTTGGGGAAGAGTGAAGGCCGTATCTGCCTCTGACTCACCCATTTCTCTAGCAAATCACTTCGGTATACACTGCTTTATATCTTACGCCCAAACTGAAGAGCTAAGAAGATGGTGGCAACTGTTCTTTACTGACATTGGAAATTCCAAATGATGGCTTACAACCATTATAGGTATCTACAATACAAGGATCTCTTTCTCTTTATCTTCAATTATTTCATCAATGGCTTACAATATTTTTACGGAGTTTAAGCACTTGAATAAAAACATGCTGATGTTTCGCATAAAATCCCCCTGGTCTCAATTCTTCTATCCTTTCTCCTTCCCTCTCACTCTTCCTTCACTTTCTTCCTTCTCCCCTTCCCTTCTTTTCTTCCCAGTTCTTTCTCGTCTTTGCTTCTTCTACAAATATTTATGAGGCATGTGACATTTGACAGGGGCCCTGCGGACTTAAAACTGAACAAAAGGAAGTCCCTACTTGATATTCAAGTAGAAACGTCAAGACCAGACTGTATGGTTCATGAGAGTGAGACTTCCTCATGGAGAGGAAGGATGGAGTATACACTGAGTACTTCTTACAGCCCGTCTCTCTAAATATTCATCACAGGTAATCATCACAATGACCCTAGGAGATCCGTACTAAATTCACTTCCAGTTTACAAGATAAAATAACTAGAGTGAAAGAAGATAAAGAGCTTACTAAAATTACACTAAAAATGAGTATTGTAACTTGGATTAAGCACAGAAAATCTATAGATTTCTATAGATTATACTATAAATACCCCCAAATTTTCACAGTAAGTGGATGCAGAACAATGGGTAATCAATAGAGTAATAAATGATCTTGTCATTTCTACTGAATCCTATCTCATTTCTATCATAGCTCTCCCATAGCCACAGTGTCAGAACACATGACAACTTATCATTGTAAATGTGCTACCATCATGACTACAAATTCTGAAAGAGTGCTGATATACCTGTGAAAAGTGAAATGAAATGGGGTCACAATGTCAAGGGATTTTAAAAGGGAGCCAGGAGGTCATTAAGGAGATGAGCTTTATGCACATCCTCACCCAGAGAAATCATGAACTTTTGAACTGGACCAAACTGCAAATAATTCAAAGATTGAGCCCAAACATCTGCAACTTGCTACAGTAAGAGACTCTGCTTAGTAATAAACTTAGTAACCAAGTGTATTCAGCCAACATTCGTTTTGGGCTACTAACACCATTGAATGTTTTTTTGTAGAAAATATAGGCAAGCAGTCTCTTATTAAAACTCCATGATTTTTGTTCTTGGGATGGTGGAAGTGGTACAGTTTTGTGTTGTTGTGTCCCCCAAATTGCACCTGAGACCCCAAATAAATGCTTTGGTATTTATTGTGGCCTTCCTTTTTTGGCTGATTTATATTCAGAAGACTAAGGTTTAAGTCATAGTTTTTCCATTTACTAGTTTTGAGGATTTATCATTTCTCTTTTCTTTTTGGACCTCAGTTTTCTCATACTGAGAAAGAGAACTTGATTTTTCTAGAAACCTGTGAATTAGGATTTTTGCTAGTTTTTCATCTTTAAAATTATGTGACATATGAGTGTATAAAATGCTTATATATTTATGAAAATTTAGATCAGTACACTATAACTTTAGAAATACATAGTATAAGATGTTTTAATATTTAGCTTCTTTCTTTCTCTGGGAAATGGAGATCAAAATATGGTAAGAAAAATTGCATGGTGATGGTGAGCGGGAAAAGTTACAAAATTAAATGTGAGAATCCAACAGCAAAATTAAGAGAGTATCTAAAGTGACGTTGAAATAATGACTATTGAAATCCAAGAGAATATTAAATGACAGGCATGTAGCACTGATTTCAAAAAACCTTTGGGAATATAAAACCAAAGGCTCTGAATTACAGTATGATTAGATGGTTTCAAATGTCTTACTGGGTTTTATTTAAAGATTTTTAGTTGGTATCTGTGTCACTTAGCTTTTCCATGTATGGTTTTTATTTTTTTTGTTGTTGTTGTTTTTAGAGAGAGTGAGCATGAGCAGAGTTTGGGCAGAGGGCGAGAGAGAATCTTAAGGAGGCTTCACCCCCAGTTCGGAGTGCAATGTGGGACTCAATCTTATGGCCCTGAGATCATGACCCAAGCCAAAATCAAGAGTTGGATGCCCAACCAACTGAGCCACCCAGGTGTCCCTTTTTGTGTGTATGTTAACAAAGCAATGCAAACCAAAACTGAATGGGTTAAAGCTACACACATCCATGTAACTTATTTTATGGGTTGATAATTTTGAGCTGGGCTGATCTGGAATGTTCTACTGATTTGGGTCAGACTTTGCTGATTTCAGTTGTGCTTCCCTCAGGCACTAATTAAGTGTGCAGCTTTTATGCTCAACAGGCTCTTTCATCTGTTACTGGACTGTCTCGGACTTCCTTAACTACCATCAGTGACAAGGCTTGAGGAGTTCAGCTTCTGGTCAAAAATCCATGTATCATTTTTCAGGTGCCACCATAGGCAATCCCAAAGGTTTTCCTTCAAGGGGAAAAGCTTCCCTTCTCACTCTAGACTTCATGCATTGCACCTGAAGAGGGTTGCAGGCAAGGATGCAGGCCCACCATACTCTCATGCCTAGCTGTGTTCCTAGCCCAGGTGCTTTCATTCAGAGGCCTCTTTCACAGAGCCTATGCACAGAGGTCTCTGCACCTTAAGCCAGAGGACTGGAAGTGGCCACTCTGCAGCTATCTTTTCCACTTTGACTTAGTACTTAACACTTTCCTAGACTTAACTTATCCCTCTTTTCCCTCCTCTTTGCCTGTAGGCCCAGAAAAACTACAGGTACCTTTTGTTTGGGTCTCCAGCAGTGAGATGATCCCAAACATCTCTGCCATCCACCTAAATCTGCCAAAACTCCTTTCCTTCAAGGAAATGGGAAGAGTCCATACTTTGTCCAATTTAGCTAGTCTTTTCCTTATATTAATGCAGGAAGTGATCACAAGCTTGACTCTTATCACCATTTTGGCTTATTGTCTTAATCAACCAGTCCTGTATCTGACAGCTCAATTCAGCTCTCTCTAGCTCAGCTGAACTCCAGACAGGTATACCAAGAGGAAAAATGGAAATGCAAAGCCTTTGCATTTAAACCCAGGCTTAGAAATCACACCATGTTGACTTGGTTGTCCAGGCAAGTCACAAGGACATCCTAAATTTAAGGAGACTCAAGGAGAGGAGAGATGACTTAAGGAGAGAAAGAGACTCCTCTTAATGGAGGAACTGCAATAAATTATGGACCTTTTTTTATATATTCTACAATGTCACTCTGGGGATTATAGTTTTATGGTGTAGTTCAGGGGTCTTTGCCTACATTATCCTCTTTGGTATGTCTTGTTGGTCAGCTGTGCCACACTTGACATATTATTCACCTGTGAAAGTATATTAGTGACCAGGAGTGTAACCACAGTGTAGAATTAAAATACTGGGGCTAGAAGAGAAAAGTCATAGAACCTCTACAGTCAGGAGAAGTAAAAGTGAAGGCTTAAATAAAAAATGGCTGAAAAACTCGGAGTGTTTCATTCAAGAGGAAAATCTGAGCTTCAAGATGATAGTTATATATAAGGGAATAACCTTATTGTACATTATTATCATTATTGTCATTCTTCCTGAAAGGAAGAACTGTAATAAAGACCAGAAGATAAGGAATCTAGATTGATTGATTGACTGACTGATTTTTAAAGATTTTATTTATATATTCATGACACAGAGAGAGAGAGAGAGAGAGAGAGAGAGAGGCAGAGGGAGAAGCAGGCTCCATGTAGGGAGCTTAACATGGGACTCGATCCTGGGTCTCCAGGATCACACCCTGGGCTGAAGGCAGCACTAAACCGCGGGGCCACAGGGACTGCCCAGGAATCAAGATTTAAATGTATCATATGGGAATCCCTGGGTGGCGCAGTGGTTTGGCGCCTGCCTTTGGCCCAGTGCACGATCCTGGAGACCCGGGATTGAATCCCACGTCGGGCTCCTGGTGCATGGAGCCTGCTTCTCCCTCTGCCTGTGTCTCTGCCTCTCTCTCTCTCTTTCTGTATGACTATCATAAATAAATAATAATAAAAAATTTAAATGTATCATATGGAAGACATTTGTAACTACAAACTTTTGAAAATAGAATAGACTGACTTGCAAAAAAATGAAAGATGAAGGATGATGAAAATATCAGAGTATGAAAAGAAGAATACTTTTAACATCTTCCTTAATTACAAAATTCTTTGGTTTTATGTCTTGTCCCTTCATTTTTTAATCTACTCATTGAGCTGTTGCTTTCTTTTTTTTTTAAGATATTTTATTTATTTATTTGACATAAAGAGAGTGCACACGTAGGGGGAGCAGTGGAGGAAGAGGGAGAAACAGGCTCTCCACTGAGCAGGGAACCTGATGTGGGTTCTATCCCAGGATCCCAGGATCAGGACCTGAGCTGAAGGTAGATGCTTAACTGACTGAGCCACACAATTGCACGTCATTGAGTTTTTCTTACTGCATCAAAACTTTAGTGAAAATATAGAATATATTTTCTTTTTCCTCCTATCTGGTTGTTTTTAGTAGGAATAAATTTTTTAAATGTGTATTTCATATATATGTTACCTAGAGATGCATTCATCACCCTATGTGTATGTGTGTGTGCATGTGCTGGTACATGTGTGCATTTGTGGTTGTGTTTGTGACTCTGTGTGTGTGTGTGTGTGTGTGTGCATGTAGAGGTATGAGGAAGGAGCTGAATGTGAATTTTCATCCTCAGAGAGTGCTGGCTACATTCCATTGAAAAGGGTTATGACTTTAATGTTCATACCAAGCAATACCTTCACCAGTGTAGCACTCAGTTGCAGGATAAGATATAGTATTTTTGTGCAGTTCTAAGAATACTTTTAAAGTCCCAGAAGCACATTTTTAATAAATAGAAATTACATTGGCATTAATTCATAACAAATTAAACTTTTGAGTTTAACATTTACTAGATGTGTAAATGTAAACACATGGTATTTCAGTTTCTTCATTAGTAAAGTAGGGATAATAAGAGTAACCCTATTTTAAGATGTTTATGAGTTTTTAATTTGACAAATTATGCAAAAGACAACCCCAGCACTTTGCATAAATCCTCACAAAAAGACGAATGCTCAGTAAACATAACCTACTTATCACTATTGTCATCATGATCATCATCATTATCATCATTACTTTAATTAAAAGGTTACCTAACGCAATAAGGCCAAGTACAAACTTTGGAAACTACCACTCTGTGTTTAAGTCCGAGTTCAGTGACTAAATAGTGGTACCTATAGACAATTTAATTAAGTCATCTGTTTCTGACTTGTCTCATCTGTAATATGGGGATGATGATATTATCAAATCATATAACTGAGTATTAAATTAGGGTGATAGATATAAAATTCTAGAAACATAACAAATACTCCAAAAATGTAAACTACTATTTACATTTATTATTATAATATAATTTGTTTTTTTATCAATATTATACCAGAGGAGGTGACTTCTTGAAACAACTATAAAAGACTACATTCTTGAGTTAGGGTTCTTTGTGTGTTTTTGTGTGTTTTGTTTGTGAGAAGATATCAAAATATTCCTGTAATTTATAGATTTGCTGATTTACACCATATACAAAATAATATATGGGTGACTTATAAAGAAATAAACTCAAAATTGTCATAACAATTTTATATTTTTGTTTATTAGGGCTTTTTCATCAGTAATTTTTCTGTTTAAATTTTGATAATTTGATACTGGGGCCCTTGGGTGGCTCAGTCAGTTAAGCACTTGCCTTCAGCTCAGGTCATGATCTCAGGGTCCTGGGATCAAACCCTGAGTTGGGCTCTCTGCTTTTTTTTTTCTCTATCTGCTCCCTTCTCCCCATACTCTCTCTCTCTCGAATAAATAAGATAAAATAAAAACAAACTTGATATTTGAGGTTTATTCTTTTATTCAATATTTATTGGTTTAAAATATGAGTGAAAGAGATGTGGTAACAACTGCAATTTCCCCATCTATTCTCCCACTGAGCTGACATTCCAACAAAATAGTAAATATTAAAGCCGTTTAAAAAAAAATAAAAAAATAAAGCCATTTTAAAGTATATATTTTTGGTGTTTAGTTATAATTTTCCAGGGAGTTTGATTAAGTTATAAAAGACCAAGAATACAATTTAGGCTCAAACTATGGAAGTCATCTAGAATATCTTTAGATTTTTCTCATCTTAATTATCACCTTGAGCCAATCACTTACAAAGCTATTCCACAGTATAGTTTCCAATTCTATCTTCACAATATTCATCTTTTGTTGAGTGTCCTTCCCTATTCTTCAGAAAAGAATCTTATTGTAATTGTTTACATGTCTCCTCCTCTCTGGGTCATATTTTCTATGGGAGCAGTGGCCCATGGAATTAGTTTCATGGAATTACCAATTGTGGCATGGACTTCAAGAAAGTAGATGGTTTCACTAAATGAAATTATAGAAATATCATGATTCATCCATGACTTAGGGCCCAAAATGCAATGATAATTTCTGCTGTTGAAAGAGTAAGTTCTACTTGGGGAATATAACTTGTATCGTGTTCACAAGATGAAGTCACATTCTCTGCTGCTTAAAAAGAAAAAAAAAAGTGTCATTGGTTATTAAATGAGCCAATTGGCTGAATATTTGCATGTAATCTGATTAGCTGAAATATACTCTTCACTTCTTTTCCTAAATATTTTGGTGCTATATCAGCAAATTTTAATTCTCCTAGTTCAAGGACAGACGTTTGATACGGAGAAGTGTTTGGCTCTTTGGATGTTTGAAGAACCAATATATGTTTAAAAAAAAAAAAAACCGGCATATGTTATTTCAAATTCTTTCGGAATAGAAAAGAGAAAAGAAAAAGGAAAAAAATAAGCCTTGAAGGTAACATTATTTTTTCAAACCCTAGTGTGGAAATAGCCTGACCCACATTATTAAAAGGGTTTATTGATTTTTCTTAGAGAAGCAACCTGACTAAAAATTTCATTCACAACATTTTAAAGCACAGGAGTTTATTTCACTTGCTACAGGATGCCTGTGAGAGTTTTAAAGACTCTTCCCGAAGTCTGTGGCAGAAAGTGTAAAACCAAAACAAACGTCCTGAGATTTTCTAGATGTTATCCATCATTCCTACTATTCGTTATGTACTTTACTATGACTCTTTCTCTTTATTTTTCAATCATCCTAAAAATCACTCGAGAATAAATATTATTTTAATAATAGTAATAATAAAGATAAATATATACTATATTCTTTTCATGAAGTAGAGTGTGTCTAGTTCTCTGGTTGTATCCACTTTGATATTTTTAATGGCATTTTTTCTTCTTTATTCTGCAAAATGCCCAGCCAAACCATACAGGCCATATCAATACTTTATCACTTGTCATCTACCTAACGATTACAGTGCTTGAATCAGAAAAAAAAAGTAAAATAAATAAGCTGCTCTAAAGGATTACACATTTCATTTGACACATGTAAACTGGGTATAATGACTTTATCAACAAGATGACAAAATACAGGCCGTATCAAGTGCTCTGAATGGAATGAATCGAACCACTCTTAAGTCTATAAATGCCTCTTTTTCTTTTTATTTTATAATTTATTATTATTATTTTGTACATACTGCTAATCCTAGTACTTCCAAATTGGAATAATCATAAGTCAACCCATGTAATCTTTATTGCTCTTAAATCTTCTCTGCAATATTTTTGCCAACAAAATGATGATCAACTACATCCGAAATGTAGTAATTTTTTTGTTTATCTGAATTAAAATGTATTTTACAGAGTCAAATTTGAGTCTTCTTAATCCAGTAGCTGAGTTCATTTGCCCATATTTTGTTTTATTTATTAATTAAAAATATATCTGCTAGTTACTAAGACCTGGGATCATCTTGGTGAGCAAGACAGACTGGGTTCCTGTCCTCCTGGAGATGTAAGTCTAGTGACAAAATTCTGATCAAATAAATCACAAAAGAATGAGAAATTGTGATCAATGCTATGAAGGAATAGTTTAAATGTTTGGAGCTTTAGGAGTTGACAGAGTGAACGAGAAAAGTCAGCACAAAGAAGCAGCATTTATGAAGTTCCTTGTGTGAAAGGCAGCAGTGCACAGATCTGAGGGACGTTTATTAGATAAAAGCATGCATGTGGAGGGGTCGTGAGGAGGAATCAAGGGTAACTTCGAGTTTCTGTTTAATGGAACAGAGTGAAGTATAGTGGCAGCATCACATGAATAAGATAAATACCAAAAATAAATGTAAAGAAAAATAATGAAGATAAAATTAGAAGTCAATGCAATATGAAATTTAAAAATTGCAGGGGCATCTGGGTGGCTCAGTGGTTGAGCATCTGCCTTCGGCTCTGGTCATGATCCTAGCGTCGTGGGATTGAACCTCACTTCAGACTCCGCATGGAGCCCCTCATGGGCTTCCTTGTTCAGCAAGAAGTCTGTTTCTCCCCCTCTCCTTCTGCCCTCCCCGACTCATGCTCTTTCTTTCTCTCTCTCAGATAAATAAACAAGATCCTAAAAGAAAAAAAAAAAAAAGTTAAAACTATCTTCACAAAAAGGAAGAGGAAATGGCTTACTACACAAATGGCACACAATCCCACCTTGAGGACCAAGGGCATAGAGATTAGGCTTTTTAGTTCTTAGAGTTTTCCCAGCTCAAGATTTTTAATTAGGTCAATAATATTGGGTGTAGGCCATTTTGGCAGTGTTAGATATTGTCCTGGAAATCCAAGAGTTTGCCATTTTTAAAGGACAGGAATCACACATGCACACACACATACACACAGATTTAAACCTGAAAACAAAACAACTATCGTGTGGTATTAATGAATTTGGGACTGCACTGAAATGATGCAGGAAGATCCCTCTGTGATCCTCTGTTCAGATATGCTTGTGTCATTTTCTTAACTTCATTGAATTAGCAAGCTGAATTTTGCAATGTATTAAAAGTTTGAAATCAACACTTAACCATACTGAAATTCTCTTATATATGAAAAGATGTTTAAATATTATATTTTTAAATGTCATGAAGTCCACTACAAGATTAAAGAGAAAAATATAATCATCTCAATGATACAAAAAAAGGTTTTTATAAAATTTAACATGTATTCTTACTTAGGAGACATAAACAAATAAAACCTACCAGTGATCTAGAAACTCTGGAATGTAAGTTTCATGAAGATAGAGAATTTGCCTTTTTCTCTTTATTGATGTATCTCAGGTACCTCAGACAATTCTTCACAAATAAAAGACAATTAACTTTTTTGTTGAACAAACAAGTTAAACTTTTAAATTTGATGAATAGTACCTGTACAATTTAAGTATTAAAATATTAATGAACATAAATAGGTAAATGTTAGAAGTATTTCTTTAAAACCGAGAGTAATACCCTCTGTCTCCACTTCTATTGAGTTTTGCACTGAAGACTTTACATGTTCCAAAAAGAAAATAAAATTATATAAATACATAGGAAATTGAAAGAGGAAAATAAGACTGCCATTATTCATCATCAATGATTTTCTTAGAAGAAAACACACACAAATATGTGGACAAATCATTATAAATAATTGAGAGGGGCACCTGGGTGGCTCAGTGGTTGAGCATCTGTCTTTGGCTCAGATCATGATCCCAGGATCCTGGGATCGAGTCCCGCATCAGGCTCCCCTCAGGGCACTTGTTTCTCCCTCTGAGTATGTCTCTGCCTCTTTCTCTGCATCTCTCATGAATAAATAAATAAAATCTTTAAAAAAATTGGGAATATTAGAAGTTCACTAGATATGACTTAAAAAGCCAACTTTATTTCTTAACATGAGCAACAACTATATGAACAACTGGTTATATGATATAATTTACAGTCACAAAGAAGCTATATTTTATTTGGCAAGACATTTAGCAAATAATGTATAAGAATGTTTCATAATGAATAGTGAAACTGTAATAAAGCACAGTAGAGAAGACCTCAGAAAATGGAGAGATATTCCATCCTCAGAAGACCTAATGCATCATTTTCCCCCAGTGATCATAAAACAGCATCAGTTTCCCCCAGTGATCATAAAACAGCCTAAGTGATCAATAAAATACCCCCCAAAAAATAGCACCAAAAGGGATTTTTGTGACGTTTCACAATGTGCCATGCATTTTATTTTTAAAAACGTATACTACTAAGATAGTTTGAAAAAAAGCCAAAGAAGCAGAGATGCACTCTAGCATGTTATCAGGTTGACTCTTAAAGTAGCATAGTGTGACATTGGTATAAGGATAGGGATAGAGTAACTGGCCAAGGGAAGGGAAATAAATATCTACACACATGTAGAAATCTGAAAGATAACAGGTGGTGTGTATATCATCAGGAAAAGAAAAACTATTTAATGAAGAGAGTTTTAGCCAATAGTTATTTAAATGGGAAAGGAATGGAATTGGAAGCCTGGGATATATGGAATATATTACACATTATAAATATATTGTTCCTATGTTGTTGGGTAGTTTTTGAGTTTCCTATTGTGATCCACAGGTCTATATCTTTGCTGATCTTACACTCTTGTTTAGAATATTTTTATGGGGGATCCCTGGGTGGCGCAGCGGTTTGGCGCCTGCCTTTGGCCCAGGGCGCGATCCTGGAGACCCGGGATCGAATCCCACGTCGGGCTCCCGGTGCATGGAGCCTGCTTCTCCCTCTGCCTGTGTCTCTGCCTCTCTCTCTCTCTCTGTGACTATCATAAATAAATAAAAATTAAAAAAAAAATAGAATATTTTTATGTTTTTATATCATCTCTTGTCCCTTATTCAAATTCCTTGGTTTCTTTTCATCATTTTGCTACTCTGGTCAATCTGTAATAGTGAAAAAAAATAACTTTCAAGACAGCACGTTTCCCTAGAATAGCATTAAATTTAGCTTGAATTCTTGTGCAGCATGCAAGAAGGGTAAGTAACATAAAGGAAGAGTAATAAGCTAGAGTTCATGAATTCAGCAGATCATAAATGAGAGTCTGTGAACCCCATGAAATTGGGTGAAAGTTCTTTTACATGCCTGTATTTTTTTTTTCAGGGAGACATAATATATTTTTAGTGTATATTTGACCTATTTGCTTGGATGCTATTTTGCTCATTGTACATTAGAATATTTTAAGGCAGATACTCTTTTCCTGGGTCTTCCAACTGCTGTCACATTTCTTTCTTAATCAAAACTTAACATTTTTATTCACCCTCATGTAAAGCAGCTCCTCAGAAGATTTATTGTCCCTGCTTTTAAAGATAAAGAAGTAAAATGGTGGCCTCGATGAGAGGGTGAACCTCTCTTTGTCTAGGTTTATTTGTGTCTAACATTTGGCTTCTTGACTGTATATTCAATTTTTATTCCTCATGAGATTATTTGCATTTGCCTTGATAAGCGATGCCTATTAAAATCAGTAAGATACATCATTAAAAAGGTGAAATACATATGTTAGTAGCTCTTCTGTTACCTAATGATTTTTAAAGAGGAAATAAGACCAATAAAGCTGATAATGAATATTCTCCAGTGATGTCTTTATTGCAGTTTATGAAATTATAGTTCTGACACCATGTTCCACAAGAAAAATAGATTTCAACATAATCAACATAAAATATCTATTTTTGCGGCATGCTCATGGAAGCATAAAATTTTTGTAGAGATTCATAGATCTTTCAAATCCTATGAAATGAGAGTAACTACTGGATTTAAACAAGCTTATATTTATTAATAAAGGTTTGTGAACTTTTCAAAGTTCACAGTTTCATTAACTTCTGAGATTGGTATGTCTTTCTACAGTTAATCTGTTTCCATAATGTCTCTAAGAGGCAAACAGAATTTTTTTCTCTGCTAATTATTAAAAAATAAACATGATAATTTTTGAGTATTATCTCCATAAAATATTAGAAATTTGTGTCCAGGTTGTTTTAGACAGATGTCAGCTTCAGATAAAATTATCTGAGAGTTGGCAGCTAACTTCATATGATGAGACATTCCCAACGAATTTGAGAATGAAAGAGCACAATCAACTGGCAGCTTTGAAGACAATAATCTCTATAAAGACCAATTAGTGAGTTATCTGCCAAATTATACATATTGATGAAGAATGAAATCCTTGATGATATTTTTCAGATTATGTATCTTAAAAGAGGCCCCAAACTATGTCATTTTTTACATGATGATTTAACTTCTGTATGCGGGGAATAGTTCAAAGTCTATCCAAAAGGTTGTGATACACTAGATGCTGAGGCAAATTTGATATTTACAACATGGATTGCTTTATCAACATGGAAGGAAGATCAATCTTTCATTTGGAATTATGTAGTAGAATATAAGCCATTATTACTCAGCTCACATTTTAAGTTTGTGCCAAGTACAATGCATCTTAATTTTTTTGTAGGTTTTGAAGATGCACAGTCATGAAAACAAAATCTAAAGCTCTAGGTTCTGGAGTAACTTTCACTTGAACTAAAGACTACCAAGGCCAGTCTATACAGAAGTGAAATGTGGAAAAATGTTATCTGTGAGGTAAACAGATGTTTATCAATGACTCTTGTATACTCATAAATTAAGAAGCTCTGTAAATCAAAATTACCTCAGAATCATTCATTCTACTTTAAGGATGAAGAAAGTTTTACCCTCTTTCCTCTCTATATCCTTCTCTGCCCTATAGATGATTATATGCAAGGTATGTCATGTTGAGACCTCCAAGACTCCACACTCTGCGTCATCCCCTCACATACTTAGCAATATTCCACCCCTTACAGTGAATTATTTCTTGAGCTTGCTGGCCCGCACTGCAGATTTGGTCTTGCCAGTCACTGTAATCTCACAAACCAATTTTTTGTAGCCAATTATATATATATATATATATATAGGTGATAGATGATTGATATAAATAGATAGGTATAGATAGATATAGATAGATATAGATATAGATATAGATATAGATATAGATATAGATGATATATAGATAGATATAGATATAGATGATATAGATATAGATATAGATAGATATAGATAGATATAGATATATACAGTTCTCTTTCTCTGGAGACCCATGACTAATACAACCTCTCTTAACTGCTGCAGTGCAAAATAAATGTTCTTACATTTTTCATGATCTGGCAACATTTGAACTAGTCAGGAATCTTGAATTAGACAATTTAAACTTTACCATTACCTGTACTTGGACAATTAAATCTCAAAAAATTTATTCCATGCTATTATGTTGGATTTTCATTGTCCAATAGCATCTTATGTTATAATAGTGGATTAAACCCATTGCTAGGCATTGGTCACATTAAAGAATTTTTATATGACTCTGTGCATAGAAAAATTCTAAGGGAAGCTGTTGGTTAATATATGGTTGCTTAAAAAGAAGAAATGCAATATGATTTCATTTAGATGTTGGAACATTACGAGGAATGCCAACAAAGGCATAAAATCATGGCATTCTACACTTAAGTTATTGAAAGGCTTGTTACCGGTTTTGGAGATTTTCACCATACTCATTTGTTGTCATACACAATTTTACCTGCCAAGAAAAATCAGTCACCTTCTGAGAGAATGGCTACACTTTATAAATGGTTAACAATACTCAGTCTAACTTCCAACAAATAATTTGCTGGGAAAAAATGGAGGCCTCAACTTAAAGACATATTTGTTGAATTAACAATGTAAGTTATATCCTTGACCTAATAAGGGTATTCTTTAAGGCATGTTGTTCCTCCCCTGTTCACTCCCTAACCCACAGTCACAATCATAAATGTAAAAAAATATCATAGTCTGGTAAAGACATATCAAAACTCTTAACGTCTCCATAAATCTTGTAAATAAAATATTAGAACTCATAAATAATATGTTACAAAGAAAAATTTAAAAATAAATATGTTAGTATGATGAAATGAAAATAATAACAATGGAAATTAACCAAAAGAAAACATAGGCAAACATGTAATCTCATGTTATAGAAATAATTATTAATCATAGAAAGTTAAGAGAAAAAAATGAGAAAATTTTAGTATATGTACATAACAAGTTACATATAACTTAAAAATATAAATAATATTAATAGTCAAATTGTAACTAGAAAACGATTTGCTACCTATGTGACCTAGAAAATTAAATTCTTACCTCAATAAATAAAAATAGGCAATGAGCAAATTATCACTTTAAACAACTCCACCCATGAAAATAATCTCAACAACTACAAATGGTTAATAAATGCATTAAAATATTCAGCATGACTTACAATTAAAGAAATGCAAATGGGTAGTCTAATGTGCTGTTTGTGGGAATACAAATGTATGGAAACTTTCTAGAGGGCAACTTGGCAACATTTATCCAAATCATTAAAACACCCATACTCTTTGACCCAATTTTTCCATTTTAGGAATATATCCTAAGGAAATAATCAGAGAAGTGAGCAATGAATTATGCATAAGAATGTTTATTGCAGCATTATTTATGGTAGCAAAATCCTGAGGCCAGGCACACCATCTAATATGAGAGGAATAATTTAGTAAATTACTACAAAATAAGAGAACCCAGTAATACAACACAATATTATGCATTCCTCACAAGTGTTTACATATTAAAATGGTATAAAATTCATGAAAATGAAAATATGTAATAGAAACTATCAAATGCATATCCTAATTTTCTTAAATTATATATCTATACAGAAACATGTATGCACACATACTCCTGGAAAAAATACACTAAAATTTAATATTTTAATTATCATGTGCTGTGATTATGGATGATGCCTTTCTCTGCTCATGTCTGCATTTTATACAGATTGTGCCTTAAACTTATATTAATTTTATTAGGAAAAGCAATCCAAGTTAAAGAAATGTCTATTCGTTTTCACTTTCTGAATATGTTAAGCTAAAATAATTATCATCCTGAGACTAGAGAAATACAAATATGATATTAATATAGCACAAAGTGGAATGAAATATTTTTTATTGTTATCGTATTGAAGAAAGTACAAATCACAAACTGATTACTCATTTATGGATAATTACAGAAGACAATGCTTTTAGAAATGTAGATGAAATTGCCAATACAATTGTAATAAGATCAGCAAACTTAGAGCTCAGAAATTTATCTAATCATGTAACAAGATAATCCTGATTTTAATAGCACATCTAAAGTGATATTTATATCCTACATTGAGTTATATATTTAAAGATTACAACTGTTCAAGCATCCATAAAACATTTAGCAGTATCTATTGTATATATATGTAAATATTATATATCAAATATTGGAAAAAGATACACCAAAACCATGTATTATTTTTAAGTGAATTTAAAACTCACACATAAGAATTTAAACACATTCTGAAATTATTATTGTTCCAAAAATGAAATCAAGTTTTTTTGTAAAATAATTAAATGTATAAATACAAGTTTTAAAAGTTCAGTATGACAAAGAGAACAGTCTTATTCATATCAGTGTCATTCAGCAAGCACATCTTTGGGAAAAAATACATATGGGTCAATTAACTATATTTTTTATTGTATTTTTTTTAATCTTTTTTTTTCAAAGTAAAGGATTTCAATGTATACATATGCAGTGTTCAGTATGTATTAGACTTTTTATCCAATTAACAAGTCAGGAAGACTAAAGTACAGTAAAGAAATATATAGAGACTTGAAAGTTGTAACGACATCTAGAATAAGACTCTTGGGCAGAGACAAGTGCAAAAGGTTCTAAGTTGAGAATGGGTTAGTGTGCTTTAGGAAATACAAAAAAGTACATATGGGTAGAGCCTCATAGGCAAGGGAAACAGTGGATAGTTCAGAAAACGATCAAGCATCTAGATAATTTGGGGTGTTATATCTATTTAAGAACTTCAGCATTTCTCTAAGATGGAAAGCCATAGAAGTTATTTAGGTATTAGATATAATTAAATTTCGGAAGAATAACTCTGTTGGGTGGACTACATAGATTACATAATGATGAGTTATGTTTAGTCTATTATAATCTGGGCAAAATATGGTTGCTTGGACCCAGGTGTTAGTATTAGAAGAGCTGAAAATGGTCAGAATGGGTCTATTTCAAAGGTAAACTCAATAGGGACGCCTGGGTAGCTCAGTAGTGGAGTGTCTGCCTTCGGCTTAGGGCGGGATCCCAGGTCGCAGGATGGAGTCCCACACCCGGCTCCCTGTGAGGAGCCTGCTTCCTCCTCTGCCTATGTCTCTATCTGTGTCTCTCATGAATAAATAAATAAAATCTTTAAAAAAAAATAAAAAGGTAAACTCAATAGGTTTAATTGGTGGGTTCAAAGTAAAGTGTATGATTTACCATGATGAACACTGAGCAATGTATAGAATTGTTGAATCATTATTATACACCTGAAAGTAATCTAACACTGTATGTTAATGATACTAGAAATTTTTAAAAAAAATAGTAAAGTGTATGAGGATAAAATGACAAAGGACATCTGGATTTGCCTGGAGCCACTATATATCAAAATGGAAAAGACGGTGGGTGAAATAGATTTAATATGAAACAAATACTTTGTTATCACTACTGTTGAGAGATGGATTGTAAGCTGTAAGCCTCCTTCCCTTGAATTTGGAAAGTCTCTTGATGGACTTGATTGAATGTTAAAGTGTAATGGAAGTGGTGCTTGGGAATTCTCAGCTGAGATCCTAAGAAATCTTGCAGTTTCCACCTGTCTCTTAGGACACTCACCTGGGAGTTGCCAGTCATCTTGTCAGATGTCTCACTATACAGAAACCTCTTTAATATAAGGAAGCCGTATAGAGAGAAGATATGGAAAGAGCCCAAGGATGAAAACTATTCCATCTCAGGTGCCACAAATATACATATGAAAAAGCCTTCAAATGTCTCCTCCTCAGACACCATCTTTCTCAAACCACATGAAAGTTTTTGAGTGAAAATATCCATCTGAACCTAGGCAATCCTCAAAGCCATCGGAAAACAAGTAAATAAATAAATGTAATTTTAAGCCTCTAAGTGTTGGCATGACTTGTTTGACAGCAATAGAGAACCAGAGCGGTGGGAGATGCAGGGTTAGGGGAAAATTAAAAGTTTTATTTTTCACATGTTAAATACTAGATAGCCATTAACCATCCAGGTGAAAATGTTGAGTAGACCGATAACTCCTGGAATTCACAGATATTTAGATTTGCTCGCTGGTCCACGACAGCATTTATGTTTAAAGCCCTCAGGGCAAATGCTGAATTATTATGACAGTGAACACTCCTTGTTCCTTATTTGAGAGCTTCTACTTTTTCATTGTTAAGAATAACGTCTGCTATGAATTCTGATGGATAGCTGTATTTTTGAGGTTTCTTCTTCTCCATATTGACTAAGGGTTTTTCTTTTACTCTGTGAATGGATATTAATACTTATCCACACTTTTTCTGTATCTAGCGATAGGATCATACAGTTTTATTTACATGCTGAATTTTTTGTTATCAATGAAGGATCGCCATCATGCCATTCTAAGATCTCTCCTGCCTCACTAAGATCTCTCCTGCCTCACAAAGGAGAAACTAGAAACTTTTAAATCCCATAATTCTCTTCACCTAGCTTTCTCTGCGTTAAAAGCTGATGATGGAAGGATTTCTTTTTTTCTTTTTTTTTCTTTTTTTTTCACCGATGGAAGGATTTCATAGGAGATCTGGAAGGCACAAGAGGAGAGAACATTATTCTGTTAGGTATTTGTGGACAGACACATGCTCATATGATGTTTGAAATAACTTTCAGGGGCAATTCTTGAGTGTTACTTAATGTATCTTAGGTTAAACGGGAGAGTTTCTCAACAGTTCTTTCCATTCGCTATAGTTGGTCATCAGTAAATTCATGAAAACCACCTGATCTAGTGGTGTTGGCTGTGACTTTTGGTGGAGCATTCTCTGACCTTAACTCTATCAGCCTTGCCAACAGCAGTACAAGCTTCCAATTTCCAGTATTAGAACATTTTTCATTTGGAAAGCAGAAAGACTTCTGTGTTCTATACCAAGTCCTGACTGATATGCTGATGGATTTTTATACAACTAAACCATGTTTACATTGCTGAGATAAAACCTACTGTGTAATTGTAATAGATTCTTCACCAATTATTTCATTACAATTTTGTCCCTTTTGGACTCCTGGATTAATTGTACTTCCGGGTGCTCTGATTAGGTGGGCCCATAGAACTCATTCTAGCCAACACATTGTGAGCAGATGGGAAGTGTCACTTGCAGGCCAAGCATTAAATTGCTGGCACAAGACCTCAGACTGTTTCTCCCTCTGCTATCACCATTAGCACTGGTGGTGACTGGTCTCTCCATCTGAGATGTGAAATAAGGATACAGAACACAGCCTCTAGCACATTCGCTATGGATATATATGACATAATCAATAAATAAAACATCTGTTGTTTTGAAAGCCACCATCATTGATGATAGGCTATTGGGCATAATCAAGGCTATTTTGATTGGTACAGTAATTAGTACCAAAATCAGGTTACTGCTCTCATGAAAATACTAAAATAGTTGGTATTAGTTTAAGGAACAGGAAGAAGACAGGAAGAAAACTTACGAGAGCCTGGAACGATGCTGATGAAAATTCTAAGTTGGGGAAATATTTGGTAAAATTCTTACCTTAATAAACTTATATTTTGAGAGAAGACATTCCAGGACAGATTGTAGGAAGTATTTGATGTTTATTGTAGGCTGTATGTTGGAAGTATTATTAGAAACTGAGCTCAGAAAACTATTGGTTGTTTTGCAGCAAACAACAAAAAAATATACTTCACGAATTTAGGAATCTTTTAGATTGGAAAGGCAACTGTTTCTTTATCCCACACAGTAAAAGATAAAATGAAATAGGTCTTTCACATCAAAAGCAAATTCTAATTGGTCTTTAAGCAAATATTAAATACAGAGTAGGGATTTTAGAACCATTAGCAAAACCCTTTAATGAGCTTTGCATCCATTAGAACTCCCAGCTAGACAAAACAGCTCAGAAAAAAGCAGAATAAGAATGCAGCTGTTCTCCAACCGAAGTGGCCCTAGTTATTTATGATTTGGTTAGGAGAAACAGAAACCTGAAGGTAATAAAAAAAAAGGAATAAGGAACATATCAAGTTTAAGAAAAATGTCTGGAAAATAACTGTAGATATGGATGTTTGCATATCGTGCTGACAGGAATCAACTAGAACTGACAGGAATCAAATACAGAGAAACCAACTAAATTTATAAGATCTATACCACTAAAAAAACCAAAGCCCTATGCATAAAAATTTTGTGAGAGTTGAGGAGTTGTGCCCACTATATACAACTAAAAATGACCCTCGGGCCCCTAAATATTGCCTTAATCAGATATCCTCTAAGTAGATTAGTGGATATGGAAAACTTCACAGAAAATGAAGCAACAGGTTCAGGAGATAAACAGAATGGGTGCTTCTTTCAGGGAGAATCAAGATGTAACTAGGCTTTCCCCTTCCCCATGTGATAGGGCTTCTATAACATCTGTCCAAAGTATCTGAGTTTCTGTGAACCAGTTTACCATTCTTTTGTTCTCAAATAGCAACATGTATTTTAGTTACTCTATTCTTGGGATTAAAAGTGGCGCAGACATTCTCAGCAGAAATATGGCTGCTACTTCGTCAAATTTAGTATGTGCACAACTATGATCTAAAAATGCTGCCAGCAAGAACATAATCTTAATAAATAAATGCTTAACAGTGTTAATTGCAGCATTATTGGCCATAATAATGGCAACTTGCTTATGTCACACTGACATGAACCATGGTTAAATGTAATTGCAAAAGAAGGGGATGGCTGTAAAATTTATGGAATTATACCATAGCATTTTATGCAACAGTTAGAAGGAAAAAAATTGATATATACTGAACTAAATGGGTAGATCAGAAACATTTTGATGAGTGAAAAAAGTAAATGGTACATGAGACCTATAATATGAACGATTTATTTATATACAATATATTAACACAAACCAGATTACATATTAATAATGCAATTAATTAAATTTTTGGGGAAGGAGGGGGAAAGAAAAGAGACATACTGAAGGAAATACATGAATAAAGAACAATGGTGTCATATGAATCAATGATTATAATGAACCATGAATTTGAATGTATAATGAACTCAATCCTGAGTACCTGCACGCGCCAAATTAAAACTCCATAAAACTTAAAAGTAAACCAGCTGGTTTGCATAAAAGACACATAAGAATAAAAATCAATTAATCTTCAATCATTGAAAAGAGAATGAACTGAAAATTCCACCAAAGATAGTAGACAAGTCTTTTTATTTACTGGTGAGGAAGATATCATTTAAAACCGTCAGAAAAAAAAAAAACAAAAAAAAACAAAAAAACGTCAGGTCTGTTTTCAGGGCTTTCTTCCACTACCTACTGGTTCAGTGACATTGAGAAAATGTTTTAGTTTCATGATTATTGTTAAGTAACCTATACTATATATATAGCCCTTGTATGAAATGAAAACAAACTATGGAGCACCATGATACGTCAATCAACTTGCTATGATCTCTGTGAGCAAGTTTCTAATGATCTAGTGGAGAACCCAAACCACAGGTACATATGTGCTATGATGGAGTATAATAGTGCTACTGAAGTCCTCACTAAGGAACTAATCCGGTCTTCAACAGGAAATGGAAACTGTCTAAAGAGAAGGGCTCTAAGCTGAAGTGCAGAGAATGAGTACAAGTAATACAACTGAGGCTATAGTGTGTGTGTGTGGGGGGGGGGTGTGTTCTGAGAGAGAGAGAGAAAATGAGAGAGAGACCCATGAGGAGAGTTAATTCAAAAGAGAATATAAAATAGTAATGTTTTGCAAGTACAAATGGGACATGAAGGAGTGCCTGGGTGGCTCAGTAAGTTAAGGGTCAGACTCCTGATTTCAATTCAGGTCATGATCTTCAGGGTCAGGAGATCAGAGTCCCAATTTTGCTGAGCATGGAGGCTACTTGTGGTTCTCTCCCTCTCTCTCTCTCTCTCTCTCTCTCTCTCTCTCTCTCCTTCTGTCCCTCCCACCCACTAGCTCTCTCTCAAAAATTAAAATAAAAAAAAAGAAATATTAAATTTACAAGGTTATTATTAAAATTACTAGTATCAAAACAGAGGTAGCAAAAGTTGGGAATTAGTAGCAAGACCAAAAAGATTTTGTATGTTTTCTGTTCCTGAAAGGCCACATTTCTGTTTCCCTTTTGGATGATAATTGATGGATAGCATCTCAATCTTATAGGCTTTCCTCATAATTTGTTTTTGTTTAATCCACAACTCAGTTTCCAATTCTACTGTATTGCCATGATATGTCACTCAACCAAAAAAAGATGAGTTTTTTGAATTGTTTAAATTGTAATGAGGAATCCTTTGAAAAGCAAAACATATGACTTGCAAAGAGTTCCACCAACAATATATGCACGTTGTGTTTGTGTGTTCGCAGATACCTGTATGCGTGCATGTGTGTTGATTTTTCTCCCTTATCCTAAAACAGAATCTACAACTTGGAAATTATGTAGTTCAACATATTTTTTGCATTCCAGTTCTCTGGAGGTTTCTCATTGCAGAAATTCAAATCTAAAGACACATGCATTGTATGAAACATCAAACTGTCATGTAATTTCTTTTTTCTGTCATCACAGATAATACTATAAGACCAGAGGCATCAATGGCAATAGATGTCATACTTTTTTTTATAAATTTTAGAGTAGCATTCATTTTGTGTTTATGCTGCTTTAAATATAAAGCATATAAGAAATTATCTCGTGCAATAGCACATAATGAAATAAGAAAATGCCACATGTGGAATGTTTTATTATAATTGGTACTATAATACAGATTAATATATGTCATATTAAAATCTAAAATTCCAGAAATAAAGTATATCAAGTATATCTAGTGGAATATTGTTTTAATAAACTATGATTAAAAATGTTCTTCAAAATGACACATTTTTAAGAGCAAAACTACTTTAATAAACTTTAATTATGCATCTGCATCACATACAGAGTATATCTGAATTTTTGAAAACTACCTAACCCTGAACTTTATTTTGCTTCATTTCATCTTTGTTTTTATGCATGGGATATTGAAAGTGAATGCAGAACCATTCTATACCCCTTTTCCTCCACCACTTTTCTACTCTTACTAAGCAAATCAAACCATTATATATTACAATTTCTAAATGCAGAATGTGGTACAACCACTATAAGGCAGAGGCATTCAACATGAGTTTTAGGCACCAGAAATGTTTTGAGCAGGGTATTAGTGAACCATCATGACCAGATATACCTGTTCTATTTTCAGCTCTTGTATGAAATCCCTCAGGCTCCTTCTCAATATCCTGTCTGGCATTTCAGTCACTATGATTAGAACCCCAATGCTTCTGGACTTCTCAAAATGTGTTTCTTATAGCACCTCCCTCAAAATCACTTGAGATGCTTATTAAAAATTCAAATTACCAGGACTATCTTAGCTTTACTAAGTCAAAATCTCTGGTGATTGGATAAAAGAACCTACTATTTAATAAGCTCCCTAGATGATTGTTATGCATGCAAAAGTTTGGGGGAAATGCTGTTCTGGAGGTATGCAATCATATTCCATTCTGCTTCATCTCTTCCTTCCTCTCAAGCCACCCTTTGAATGCATGTCCCAGGAAATGATCTACTGGGTGTGCAAGTGCTATTTAATTAGTAAGCAAATTTTCATGTTGAAGAGTCTATATGCCAGTGAATTTATAAAGTGGTGAGCATGGTGTAGAGCAGTGTTTTGTTTTTAATTTTAGTTATTTTAATTAAAAGCTTTGAAATGTTTAAATGAAAATAAGAGATATCTAGATGCCAAAAAAAGAGATATCTAGATGCCAATAATTTAACGATTTTAAAATGGAACTAATAGACAACATCTTTTAAAAGTCTCTGCTTGTTTGCAAAGTCAAACCTAATATAACAATTTGCCCTGGGGCTGCTCAGGCAGTAACTAACTCATCAGTTATTGAGCACATCCCACTGTTTGTAGCCTTAAGGTCAGAGTTCCTCTTTCCATGGCACATTATCACCAGTCTTCTGCCTGTAATAATTGCTCTATCCAATTTGAATGGTATAAAAATAAGTGTAGGTATTTTGCTTCTAGTATGGCAGCATGGAGGGGGGGAGGGGGGCCTGGAAACATCTCATAACAAAACAAGCAAAACTGTGAAAATTATTATTTTTTAATCATTTAAAGACTGGGAATTGTGCTAAGAACATACAGTAAAGGAATACTTTATTCAAGAAAATCTAAAGTATGGCAAGAATACCACTTTTGGCATTGACCAATGATCTATTTCTACTCTTTCTGCCTCCAGTTCAATTTGAATGAAATTCCACTCTAGGACAATATAGCCAAGAAAACTGAACTTTATCTCCCCTCAACTCACAATCAAGGGTTATATTATCTCACCACAAGAAGGAGGCCATCAGCATTTCCCATCCTCTCAAACTCTGAATTGAATGAGCTGACTTCCTGAGAACAATAGAGGTGAGAGGCTCCCTTCCTCCACCCACCTCCACACATCAAATGGGAGGCTTTACCACAGTTGTGGGAGGCTAAGAACACCTGATCCTTCACCCCAGCTCTCTCCTATGCAGATGTTCCATACCAGGTAAGGCAAGCCCCAAAGCACAGAGGCTACCACCCTACCCAGAGCCCAGATAAGTGACTCAGAGATTTTTCTCATAGGTGCAGGGAGGCAGCCCATAACAGGACAGCTCTGAATCTCTCTTGGCCAAGGCAAGAGGAGGAAGAGCCATCATTGTAAAATGGACCCAGAGCATTTTTCATAACAAAGGCCTACTCTACAGGAAAACATTTTGCAAGAGTCTTATCCTAATAGAGGAAATAACTTCCTCCCAATCCAGTACCTTTCTGTTTTATCTGAGGGTGGGGGCAGGGGTAGTAATAAGGATTGTGAACATTAGAGACATAAATTTAGATTGGTAGAATCAGGCATGAATATAGGGGGCGGGGAGAAAAAAGCTACAGTATCAGTGAAACACTTGTGAAAGTAACAACTCTGAAACATAAGACCAATAATATTTGATATTTAATCAAGCTATTTATAGCTGTCTCCCATGCCTTATCACTACACCAGCAGAGTTTCAGGATGCTGTGAGTTTTAGCTACAGGAGCTACAAAACAGAGCACCTCCATGAGAAGCAGGTAGGGATACCCAAAGTCAAAAAAGGAGACAAGAGCAAAAAGACTAGAGGAATTTGAAAACTCTCACCCCTATAGCTGCAACAAACACTAAATATCCCAATTCACAGTCAAAGTAACATAAATCCTCACACTTAAAAGGTCTATTTAACTCAGTTCCTGGGCAGCCTGCTTGGCTCAGCAGTTTAGTGCCATCTGTAGCCCAGGGCATGATCCCAGATCAGGTTCCCTACTGGGAGCCTGCACCTCCCTCTGCCTGTATTTCTGCCTCTCTCTCTGTCTCTCATGAATAAATACATAAAATCTTTAAAAAAATAATTTAGTTCCTATTACCCAATACATCTGCCTGTTATCAAAAAATTGTAAGATATGACAAAAAAAAAGAGTCTGAAGCAACCATCAAAACCAGATTGAGATGTTAAAAAAAATGTAGTAATCACACAGAAATTTTAAAACAACTAGGATATGTTAAGGGATCAAATGGTAAAAAGTAAGTATCATACAACAACGGGGGGCAGTGTAGACAGAAAGAAGGAAACTTTAAGAAAAATCAAAATGAAATGCTAGATATTAAAAAAAACTGAAAAAAAGATGAAGACAACCTTTGATTATTAGACTGAACATTGTTGAGGGAAGTATTCCTGAGCTGTAAGATAGTCAATAGAATATTCTAAACCAAAAGGCAAAAGGAAAAGAAAAAAGAAAAAAATCCAAAACTATGGGACAATTTCAAAAGTTTTAGCATACATTATTAGAATATCAGACAGAGGCTAAATTGTGAACAAAGCAGAAGAAATATTTGAAGTGATAGTGACTGAGAATATTCTAAAACTAATGATAGATCCCAAACCATGGATCAAGGAAGCTCAGAAAATACCAAGCAAAATAAATACCCTACTCCCATCTCTAAACAACAACAAAAACAAACTAAGCATATCCTATTCAAACTGCAGATGACCAAAGACACAGAGAAAATCAAGAAGCAAGCTAGGGGTCAGGACATCTTATCTATAAGGGAACAGGATAATAATTATATTGGACTCCTTGTCAGAAACCATGAAAATAGAGTGTAGTGAAGTATTCAGAGTGATGAAAGAAAATTACCGAACTAGAATTCTATATCCAGTGAAATTATCTTTCCAATGTAAAGGAGAGGACAGCCCAGGGGGCTCAACGGTTTAGCGCTGCCTTAGGCCCAGGGCCTGATCCTGGAGACTCGGGATCGAGTCCCATGTCAGGCTCCCTGCATGGAGCCTGCTTCTCCCTCTACCTGTGTCTCTGCCTCTGTGTGTGTGTGTGTGTGTGTGTGTGTGTATCTCATGAATAAATAAATAAAATCTTTTTTTAAAAAATGTAAAGGAGAAATAAAGACTTTCTTAGATGAAGAACATCTAAAGAAATTCACCACTAGAAAAACAGTTCTCCAAGAAATGTTAAAAGAAGCTCATCAGGGAGAAGGAAAGTGATCCAGCTCATAAATTTGGATTTGCATAAAGAAAGGGCATCAGAGAAGGCATTGGAGGAGACCATACTATGTCAAATCAAAATATGCCTTTCTGACATAAAATTATTTTGAGCCCAAAGCCATTAAGAAACAACAAACAGAAGAAAAGTTATCTCTACACTTCCTTTTTCTACCTAAAGGCATGAGATGAAATCTCCTTTTAGTGGAGACATGCTCTTAACAACCTAGACATGGCATCAGAGGAAACTACAAACACCTTGTTCCATTAGTTTTCTGCCTTATAGTTACTTTCCCATAATTTGCTGCCCTTGGAAACCTAAAACTGTCATGTCATTTCTCTACCAATGTATTGTTCTTTGTTGAAGATTCTATATAAACCAAAATTCCAAGTCACTACTTTGAGTTAGAATAGTTGTAAATGTATATTTAAAACTCCAGAGCAACCACTAATTTTGTTTTTCAAAACACAAATTTTTTTAAAGACCCCATTGATTTATTCATGAGAGGGACAGGGAGAGAGAGAGGCAGAGACACAGGCAGAGGGAGAAGAGGCTCCTGGTGGGGATCCTGATGTGGGAATTGATCCCAGGACCCCAGGATCACACCCTGAGCCAAAGGCAGATGCTCAACCACTGAGCCACCCAGGCGTCCCTCAAAGAATAATTTTTATGAGAGGAAATAAATTAGAATCATATAAAATCTTCAATTAAAACTGGAAAAGAGGGATAATTTAATAAAACCTAAAGCTGTTTTTTTTTAATGATCAATAAAGTTTAAAAATCTCTAGTAGCCAGGCTAATCAAGAATTTCTTTTAAAAAATGCACAAATTACCAATATTAGAAATGAAAAGGGTAGCCCATAGACATTAATTCAGCTGCATACTTATAGCTTTCTCATTTTTTGTATGTAAATTTTACCTCTTATAAAAAGTTAAAAGCTTTCTTGCTTACTGACTTTACTTCCTTGGACAATTTGCTTAACCTTAATGTGAGTCTAGATTTGTTTGATATGTAAAATTGCTATGATAACATAAAGTTGTTTTGAGGATTAATTAAATATGAAATATTTAGCACAAACTTTAGCAAATACATAACTGCTAAGTAAATCACAACTACAGCTGAAAACTTAAAAGGTTATTGTGACAATAAACATCTCTTAAAAACTTTATTTTTCAGGAAATCTAATAGTTCAATTCAAATGGAATAGATGTCACTTAAATGACAATTCTGTTGCCAAAAAAGAGATATTTATTCTACAAATACTTACTAAGGATGTACTATGTCAACAGAATTATTCTGTGTGCTCAGGAAACAATAGTTACCAGAGCCATCAAAAGTCCCAGTCTCTTTGGAGCTTAAATTCACATAAGAAATAAAAACATCTTCAAGGGGGAAAAAAAAAGTTACTAATAAAAATGTATAATAGGATAAGGCACATCCATTTTGCAAAAATGAAAGTGAGCTGTAATTCTAATAGAAAGGACAGGGGAACATTACATTAAAAAGAGAAATTTTTGCAAAATCTTGAATGAGGTTAAGAAATAACAGGAGAAAGCAATTTAGTCCAAGAGGCCAATGAAAAAACCTGAAACTCACAGGATGTACTGATGGATTACATTTTTCATAGGTAACAAAATTGTGAGTCAAGGATGTCACTGAAGGTTTTGGCCTGAGAAACTGCAAGAATGCAGTTGCTGTTAATTGAATTGGAAAGGGGTGGAGAAAAGCTTATCCATCCTTATAGTGCTCAAATTTACACAACATTTTGAGGTTATGGTGGACACTACTTTGTTTACCAACTCCTTGTTTTGCCATTTCACTTCTGGTGAAGGACTGGATGTATACCTTCACCTGAATGTTAATATTTTAAGGCAAAGTGAGGAAGTTGGCTAGTATGGAAGGGATGATCATGGAGTCTTCAACCTTCTTATTCTCAAGTTTGTATCATGGCATCCATGAAATATTAGGCCTTGCTTTCCCCAATCTGAGGATACTTTGTTTTATCTCGGCAAAAAGGCTAGACCTCACGTGCCTTATCAGGTGTGTATGTATGTAAGTAGGTACTAGCTGGGGAGAGCACTGCTGACTCTGGAGGGGTGGGGGTGGGGACAGGACTTAAATACCATACCAGTTTTTCTTTTTTCTTTCTTTTTTCTTTTTTCTTTTCTTTTCTTTCTTTTCTTTTCTTTTCTTTTCCTTTTCTTTTCTTTGTTCTTTTCTTTTCTTTTTTTTCCTTCCTTCCTTCCTTCCTTCCTTCCTTCCTTCCTTCCTTCCTTCCTTCTTTATTTTTGTTGTAAGTCATATTATCAAATAGTTTCAAATCTGCAGCAAACTTAACTAGAACTATACCAAGATGTCATGAATACTATTTATGTGCCTTTTTCACATTCAATAATTGTTAGATTTATTACTACTTCTGTATGTTAGTTTTATACGTTTATGAATAGTATTATTTTTCTGAAACATAAGTTGGAAGCACCAAACCTCGTTAACCCTTAAAAAAAATATGTATGTCTTAAGAAAAAGAACACATTCTTACCAAACCATGATTCAGTTTAAAAAATTTGGAAATTATCTCATCCACAGACAATACTCAGTTTTAATTCATTTTCACTATAATGTCCTTTATAGCTATTTATATTCTTTTTCCAGGATCAAATACAGATCACAAAATGCATTCAGGTGTCACATCTCTTTAGTGGTAGTCTTCTGTTTACTGACTTTAACCTTTCTGAAAAATACAAATTATTTTATAGAATGTCTCCCAACTTAGGTCTTTCTGATGCCTCTTCATGATTAAATTCATTGAGGTGAAGGTCTTTTTTTTTTTTTTTTTTTCTTTTCAGAGCATCTTATTTCACATTTTTTTTTTTTGTCCTAGTTTCGGGGATGCTAGGTTTGATGTCATGGTTCAGGTGGTATTCCAAATGTTTCTCAGGGCCTATAATACTATTTTCCCCTTAAAACTAGTAAGTAGCCTGTGGAGAGATATTTTGCAACTAGGTAGCCTACTATATCTGGTCAAACATTGACCCTTTAGGTTTAGTATCCATTGGTGATTTACTAATCCTGCTATTATTTGTCATTATTCTGTAATTATATATATATTATATAATATGATTATATATAATATGATATATATATATATATATATATATATATATATATCAGCATAGACTCATGGATTACGTTATTTAATAGTTCTTAATCCACTCTCTTCATTGCTTACTTGAGGTTTAAATTATCCCAAATATGGTTGAAGGGAGCTCTGTCAAACTGACTTGTGTCACACTGACATATTTGTATGATTCTTTGAGTTCCTCTTGTGTTTTGCAACAGTATGTTCTGGATTCATATTGCTTTTTCCAGTCCTGGAAATAATCATTTCTCCAATAGGCCCTCCAATCCTTTTAATGGGGAAAAAAAAAACAAACAAAATTTGGATAAGGAGTAAGTGTACTTATTCTTTTTTTTTCTCCCTTTGTTCTTTTTACTGTCTCCTCCCACCTCCCAACCATGATTATGATACATATTGACAATTCTAATTCCAAGTTAAGATCGCATATTATATACCAATTTTCCTTTCTAGTTCTGAAACTCTGCATTAACTGTGACAAACATGATAATATATTGTCTTTAATACATTAACTAGAGTCTACTATTTGTTTATTTCTTTTATAAGGTAAAATTTATATATTGATATTCAAAAACTGAGACTATGATTTAATGCATTTAATTGAATACACCCACTTAATGAATATCATACAGCCAGCTCCCTCAAACCAGAAGGCCACCTCATATGCTTTAGCAGTTTGTCACAACTGCCCTTCAACCCAGAAGCAGTTCAGATTTTTATTTTACCATAGATTAGTTTTGCCTACTTTGAAACTTCCTATAAGAGAAAACATGTCACATGTCCTCTTTGTTTCTAGTTTATTCTGTTCATCAAAATATCTTTGAGATTTATACATGTTGTTAAAGAATCAGTATTTTTTAGCTAAACAATATTCCATTGTATGAATATAGAGTACAGAGTACATCTGTTTCCTTGATAGAATTTTGTGTTATTTCCAGTTTCAAAATATTATAAATAAATCTCCTCTGATGAATACATCTTATTTTGTTGGGCATACATTTTTATTTTCCTTAAGTTCTGAAAGGTATAACTGTTAGGTCAAAGGAGGAGCTGTACATTTAACTTTATAGTAAACTGCCAACTATTTTCTAGAATACTTGTATTCTTTACATTAAGACCAGCAATGAATGAGAATTCATGTTTTTCAGCAAACATTCCAATATTTGGAATTGACAGTCTTTTTAGAATTTTAGTCATTAGTGGAGCTCCTGGCTGGATCAGTCAGTAGAACATGTGACTCTTGATCTCGAGGTCATTAGTTTGAGCCCTACGTTGGCCAAAGCAAAAAAATTACTTAAAAAATTTTTTATCTTTAAAGTGAAAATATAATTGTGTCTCACTGTAATCATTTTTTGTATTTCCATGTTAACTAATTTTAAACATGGTTTCATGAACTTTGTGTCCATTTAAACATTTCCATTTTATATGTGTGTGTTCAAGCCTTTTGACCATTTTATTGGGCTGTTTGAATTTTAATTCTTGAGCTGTAGATTTTTAATATATTCTGGATATATCAGTTATCAGATGAGGTATGTTTACCATCTGTGGCTTGCCTACTAATTTTTTAATGGTGTTTTTTGATGATCGGAAGTTTCTGATACTGAGATATAATTTATAATATATTTGCCGTAATTCTTTTATTCTAAGAATTCACTTATCCTCAGGTTGACTTTGAGACATTTGCTGTAATTTGTACTTTATGGTTTTAACTTTTATAGTTAGGTCCTGATTCATTTTGAATTAAGTTTGTGTGTGATGTTAAATATAAATCAAGATTGAGTGATTTTTTGCCATATGAATATCTACTTTTTCCACCACCATTGGTTGAAAAGTCTTTGCATTTCCCATTGAATTGCTTTGGAAGTTTTATTGAAAAATCAATTGAACTTATAAGTGTTAGTTTACATCTAGATGCTCTATTCTGTTCCATTGATCTCTTTGTCTATACTACTCACTACTGCTGTGTCTGCAGCTCTGTTGTAGCTGTGAAATCTGGTAGTATACATCTTTCAATCATATTATTTTGCAAAATTGTTTAGGCCACCTTATTTTGCATTTATTAATTTACATTCATTAATTTAATGAGGTAATTTGCATTATTTTTACCAAAAGCCTGATGAGATTTTGATTTCAATTTTGGTGACTGCATAGACCTATTTGAAAGAGTTCTCTTTTTAATAACATTGAATGTTCCAGTCTTTCTGGGTAACCATATTTATTTACTTATTTGATCTTTTTTATTTTGATCTCAGAAATGTTTTGTATTTTTCAGAATAGATGTCTTTCACTGTTAATTTTTTCCTAACTATTTCAGGTTTCTTGGTGCTACTGAAAACGAACGTATTATTTTCTTTTCCTCGTTGTATATAGCCAGTATATAGAGATACTACTGATTCCTGATATAGACCCCATGTCCTCAGAGTTCATTATATGCATTTCTCAGAACTAGTAGAATTTTTGTTCATATTGTTGAATTCTGTGGGATTTTTAAACATCAAATTCTTTTTCTAAAAATATTGGCATTTGATTTATCTATTTCCAATCTTTATATCTTTTATTTTTTTCTTGCTTTCTTGCATTAGATAGGACATCCAGTACAAAGCTGAAAAGAAGATTTTAAAGGTGACATCTGTGCTCTTTTCTCTCTAGAGAGAAAACATTCAGTCTTTCATAATGAGATGCAATATTATTTGTAGGATTTGTCAAAGATGATCTTTATTACATTGAGGAGGTATCAATATATATTTATACTTTGCTTATAAGTTTTATCACAAGTGGGTGTAAGTTGATTTATTCCTTTATTCTTAATATAGTTAATTTAATGGGTTTTAAATGATATGTCATCTTTGAATTCCTGATATGTGTTACTCAATTAAATCTATGATGTCTATATTTATGAAGAATACTAGTTATAATTTTCTTTTCTTTCAATCTTTGTCAGTTTGTGGCATCAGGGAAATACTGCTCATATAAAACAAATTGAAGAGTCTTTCTTTTTCTCTATAATTCATAGCTTTATTACATAAGAATTGACATTCTCATGATGGCATATTACTCTATACTGAAAAGGAGTTCCTCTTTAATGTAAGTGATAGGCATTTTAATAAACCTTTATTGCATTTTTGGTAAAGTCCAGCATACCTTTTGTTAGACTTATTCTTAGTAACTTGACATTCTGTGATCTTATATTAAACAATAACAAATTATTTTTAGTTGTTTGTTGCTGATATAAAGAAATTCATTTGAATTTTTAATATTATTATCTGCTATCTAGATATACTCTACAATTATATGTAACTATGTACCTACTTATTTTGCTCAAGTAAATCATATACAAACAATGTCAGTTTTGCTACATCCTTTTCACTTCTCATGTATCTTATTCCTTTTGAACATATTATGATGCATGATAAAGCTACCAGAGAATTTGTCATTTAAAGTCGTGAAAATATGATTCTTTCTATCATTCTTGATTTTAAATTGAAGGATCCTTACAATGACTCATTTAGAATAATATTTGTTAATTTTTAAAGATAACATTTATTGCATAAATAAGTTCCCTCCTATTTATAATATTCTATCATAATATAATTTTATGATAAAATTAAATTTATGATAAAATGTATTAAGTATATTTTACATTTATGTATAGAATTATAAATGATACCTTCTTTGTATATATAGTATAAATTCAGTAAGTTCATAGTATTTTATCTTCTTAAACACTATTAGATTTGCTAGATAAAAAATGCTAAATTCTATGTACTATTTCTCCAATATTTGAAAAAAATATTATTCCATTATCTTCGTATATCCAGTTGAAAAAAATCTGATGTTGGGGCACCTGGGTAGCTCATTTGGCTAAGCATTCAACTCTTGATTTCAGCTCAGATCATGATCTCAGGGTCCTGGAAGGAACCCTGCATTGGGCTCCATGCTCAACAGGGAGTCTACTTGAGATTCTCTCTCTCTGCCTCACCACCCTACTTGTACTCACTCTCTTGCTCTCTAATAAATAAATAACTCTTTAAAAAAATCTGATGTAGATCTCACCTTTGTTCCTTTGTAAATGATATTATGTGTCTCTGAGGAAATTTTATTTTAAAATCACCCTACTCTTTTCTTATATGCTTTAAAATATTACTCTAACATAACTAGTTACAAGCGTTTTTCTCCTCTTCTCTTTAGCACACACTATTAACTTTTGACTTAAGATCTCTCACCCTTATTTCTTATCTGCATTATGACTCCAAGTATTTCCACTACTATATTTTGGATAGATTTATTGTGAATGCTTTTGAATTTAATTGCTTTTACATCAAAGTTTTTGATTTCAACTTTTTGATATTTTTGAGACTTCATTGGAGTCTAGTATGATAAAATATATGTGTTCCAAGATTTAAAAACACTTATGTTTTCTAGTTATTGGATACAGAGTTCTACAATTGATATTCATATCTGGCATAACAACTATGTATTTCAAAACATCTATTCTCATACTTGTTTTAAAAATCTGGTTGATTTACCAATTACTAAAAGAATTGATCATTCCTTACTATATATATTGATGTAGCTTTATTTTCTAGTAATAATTTTATGTACATGTTTTTTTAATTTTTTTTAAAGATTGTATTTATTTATTCATTAGAGACACAGAGAAAGAGGCATAGACATAGGCAGAGGGAGAAGCAGACTCCATGCAGGAGCCTGATGCCGGACTCGATCCCAGAACTCCAGGATCCTGAGCCAAATGTAGACCCTCAACCACTGAGTCACCAAGGCATCCCCATATACACATTTTAAAATATATTCAATTTAAACATGTATATACCTATCCGGTAAATTGTGCATTTAGAAATATGTGACTTAAAAAAGAAATATGTGACATTTTTTTCTAGTATTGCATTTTGCTCTTCAGTCTTTTCTCTGAAATAAATTTCCAGAGCAACTCTTATTTAGTACTTGCTATGTCACAGGCATTCTGATAGGATCCTTAGTATGAGGTTGAAAGTTATGGCTTATGTCCTCCAAGAGTCTAGATACACGAAATTCAATCTGTGCATTTGGGACTATATATTTATATTTAAAAGTCTGCACACACAAAAAAGGAGATCATAGATATATGCTATTTGCCATATAGCAATGTCACATAATTGGGATCATAAAGATCTTAAAAAGATACCACCATATATTTACCAATCTTTTTTTTTAAATTTTGGTTAACATACAGTGCAATATTGGTTTCTGGAATAGAATTCAGTGATTCATCACTTGCATACAACACCCAGTGCTCATCACATCATGTGCCCTCCTTAAATACCCAACACCTATCCAGCCTATCCCTCAATGATTTCCCTCCATCAACCCTCAGTTTGTTCTATATCATTAAAAGTTTTATATGGCTTGCTTCCCTCTCTTTTTTTTTATTTTCTCCCTTCCCATACATTCATCTGTTTTCTTAAATTCCACATATAAGTGATATCATATGGTATTTGTCTTTCTACCTATCTCTTTTATGTGGCATAATAATAATATTATATTTCAGTAATACAGTTCTATTTCTCTGTTGAGTTCAACATCAATATTCAAAAATATAAATTGATACGGAAACCCATCCTGGCTAGCTTAATGTACTTAGACATTAAGTATTCAAAATATTCTGTGCATATACAAAATGTGAGAAGATTCATTTTATTAGATTTTAATACTTTAATCTTGGGCTTATTATTCCCACTTTGATTTTTTATATCCCAATCTTGCTTGTGGTGTAGAAATATAAACATATGACCTTGCACACACATATGCATAATAATAAAGAGCTTTTCTCATTTCAATGGACACAGTCAAGGTCATAAAAACACAATTATTTATGTGAGTTTTTTTAAACAGTCAATCTGAAAAATCTCTCAAATTAGTAAGCAGGAATATAAGCAAGGGGAAAAAATCACTTCTCAGAGCTTTTATTACAAATAATGTAAGATGTCTCACATGTTTTTGTCTTCTCTCAGGACTGATATAGGCACTACAGTGATCTATTAAGAGAGAACTCACTAGTTGCTTACATACCCTAGGACAAAACAGAAGTCCTATCTAATCTACTATTATGAAATACATTATAAGAGTAAGTGCCTTTTCAACAATGAATATCCATCCTGAGCTAAAATGTTCATGTAGAAATACCCTCTTTATAAAGAATGTTTTAAAATGCTTACTTTAATGAAATACTGTAGCAGACAACTAGATGCTAAAAAGGCAAGTAAAAGAATGAATAATGTCCAGGAGTTTTTATAAAATGTCATTTCAAAAAAAAAGAAAGACATCCTTAAGACAAACTCATCATACTCTTCTAAAAATTAACAACAACAACAAAATCATGATTATCCCATTCCCTAATGATTTTCTTAAAAGAATGAAAACATATTTCATTATTCTTTAAGAAGTAAGAAATGGGTATTGAAGGGCAGGAGACAAGGTGAGGTTAATAATTTATTTATTTGTAGTGTATTAAATTATATATGCCACATGAACACTTCTGTGTATTCAGATACAAATTAAATCTGATGTCAAATAAGGCTTTTCGTATGGCCCAATCCAAAAATCATCAATGAAAACACATGACTCTTGTAATAAATGCAAAACAATACGGTGACAAGATGAAGATAAGTTTTTTTTTTTAAATAGAAAATACTATTATTTATTTGGCCAACTAACAATACCCCTATAGTGTTATCATTTTAATATATATTTTAATAAAATGTTTCTTCACCTATTTCCTCTTTGATGTATGTGATGGTGATGTCTTCTTACCATTTATTTGTTCATGCTATTGCTTGGTGTAGAACTTAACTTTTTCTGTCTTTCCATCCCTACATCCTGGTCAAATTCAGTCTACTCCACACTGTGTCTTCCTTTCTGTGCAATTCTTTTCTTTCCTGTAAGCTAAAAGTAATTCCTCCCTTCTGTGATTTTTTTTTTTTACAGCTATGTTGTCAGAAGTCTTAAAATCCTTAACCAAGATCTGGTGTTGACCTTTCTGATTTACTAACCAGACTGAAAGTCCCTTGAGAGCAAACACAGGTCTGATGTATATTTAAATTCAGTTATGCAGGAACCGAGAGCTCCAGCTGGGCAATTAGCAGGCCCCAAAAGGATCAATGCTTTGTGTCACAAAGGAAAATGTGGATGGTAATACTGTATAACTAACATCAGAATTTCACACAGGCTCATTGTTCCAGAATGTCTGCTTTCCATTAACAGTGGACAAGCAGTCAGAATTATTCAGCTCCTGCTGCTAGCAAATCCTCAAATTATGATTAATAGTCAAGTTCTATCAAATACAATTTCCTTCCAGGAATTATAGTATATTATTTCCTTCTCCAAAAAAGGAGAAACTTTCCTCAAGACAGAATAAAGAGAAATACAATTCCCAAAACCTGATTTCAAAAAGGATAATCATTTTAGCTGAGAAAGAAAAGTGCATGATCTAGTAAAAGTTAATCACAGCACAGCTATTTTTGAGATTTTTAAGATCCAGTACACATATACATGCATGCACATGATTCTTCCTTCGTTTTTTTTATTATTACAAAGTCAAGGTTATGATTTATAATAACCTCTAATTTCTTTAAGACCTTACTTAAATACAGAGTCCTCTTAAACAATTCTATATTTAATTACAGTAAGTTTTTCTATCTAATTAGCAGAAAATAATATCCTGAGGGATAAAATAATGGGAATTCCCATTTTTAACATATCACTATATTTTCTCAGTACAACTCAGTATCTTGCACGTTAATGTAGATGGAAAAGTCCCTGCTCAGAAGCACAAAAATACTAGCTATTACTTTTGTGATATAATTAACAATGTAATTTCTTTTTACCTTCAGTGCTCAAGGTATGCTAGCCCCTAACTGTTAATGTTTGAATCTCTTTCTAGGATTATATATTTTTTCTTTAAAGAATGAAGAAACTTTATCTGAATATTATGTCTATTGATGGTGTCATTAACACAATACTCTTTATTTTTAGGAAAATATCCAAACCAAGAATTCATGTTTGATAAATGCAAAATTGATATCTAGGAGACCAGTTTAGTGGTCTTAGTGCACGTGACTTAATTGCGTGTGACTTAATATGCATTATCATACACACAAAAATCCTTTCTCTTTCTTGTAATCACCTTCAGAGGATAGTATCAGCATATGTCTCGAAAAAAAGTTATATATGCAAAGGAAAAATTGAGTTTTAAAGAAATGAACAGTGAGACATAAACTTTACACGCTTCTGAATTCCGATTGTCATATCAAATCATCAGATCTTACTGTCTGTCTTCTTTGCATCACAGTTAACAAAATGATAGTCATTAAAAATATATGCCCAAAAATGACTACATTGTGAATTCACTTTTTTGGTAAAAAATCCTTTCTTCCCTGCTCTTCCATCTCATTTCTTAGAAGAATCAAAAAGGGAAAGTAGGGGGATCCCTGGGTGGCTCAGTGGTTTGGTGCCTGCCTTTGGCCCAGGGCGTGATCCTGGAGTCCTGGGATCAAGTTCCACATTGGGCTCCCTGCATGGAGCCTGCTTCTCCCTCTGCCTGTGTCTCTCCCTCTCTCTTTCTCTCTCTCCCCCTCTCTATGTCTATAATGAATGAATAAATAAAATATTTTTTAAAAAGGGAAAGTAAATTTGTATACTGACAATTTTACTTAAGAAGAAAGTATTTTAAAATGTCATAGATTGAAATTCAAGTATGACGTGTTCTTGGGAAGTCTGGGAAGCATAATCCATTTAAGTTTTTCAATACCTTGAAAGCAATTTCAAACTGATGTTGAGTATACAAGAAAACAATAGTGTATAACACTCAACATTTAAAAAATACACACTTGAAAAATTATACCCCTAAAAGAATAGTGATTTCTAACACATCTCTAGTCTGTCATTCAAATTTAAATGTTCTACTGAATGGACTCTGGCAATAGTTTTCAAACTCAGGAAATGTTATATTAACTGGTAAGTGATTTACATAATTTAAGAAGAGAAAAGTTTTTCTTATGGATAAGATAGGTGAAAAACACAAACAATGAAATTTGGTGATTACAAAGGTATCATCTAATTTGACTGCATAGTGCTTTGAGATTTTTTAAAAAATCTTGTGTGTATTTGTTCCATGTTCACAATAGCTAGGATTCTTGGTAGGCAAAATTCAAATCATCCTTACATTTTGCTTTAAGATATCCCTAAAAGAATTTTGAAAAATTGATTGCTTCATTGCAATTAAAAAAATTATTTTGGGGAACCTTGGTGACTCGATTGGTCAATTGTAGACTCTTGATTTCAGCTCAGTTCATAATCTCAGGGTGGTGGTATCAGACCCCACATCAGGCTCCACTTGTTCTCAGTGAGAAGTCTCCTAGAGATTCTCTTTCCTTCTCTTTCTGCTCCTCCCCCCACCCATTCTCTCCCTCTCTCTCAAATAAATAAATCTTTAAAAAAATCACTTCTACAATATAATTCTTAAAATAACTACATTATGTCCAGCTTCAGTTAATATTTATCTTCTTGATGAAACAACGTGCCACCACCTTCTATATATTTAACATCAGTTTTCCTGTTTGATCTCAGAGGAACAATGTCTTATTTCCCTTTCTTCCTCTCTTTTTTTTTCCCTTTTTTTTCTTAGTAAGACCAAATGAAAAAAGTGACTTTGTTAAATAAAAACTGTCATTATCTCTACCACTTATTTTATAATTCAGAATGTCTTCATATCAATCAAAATACACAGTTTCTAACATCAGCTTCAGAATTTTCAGAAATATGTTTGAATCATGAATCTCAACTGTAGGTTTGTGTTGTCTTGTTAAAAGATGCTTTATTAACACACCAAGTTTTCAGCCATATATCTTATAGGAACGAGTTCATGAGAAAGTTGGGTTTCCTAAAACAGTGGTTCTAGATTGAGCGGTTCTCCCTCCCAAGAGACATTTGGAAACAAAGAGACATTTTTGCTTGTCATAGCTTGGGTGGAATCTAGTGGTAGAGAGTAGACTGTTGCTAAATATCCAGTGTACAAGACAGTACTCTCCAACAAAGGATAATGCAGCCAAAAAATTTCAATAGGGCTGAGATTAAAAAAAATCTGTTCTAAATAATCTTTGCCTTTGATAAGTTTCATGTATACTCAGGAGTCCATAAATCCCATTTTGAAGACGTACCTTGGCCTAATCTACCAATTCATTCTCAACAGTCCATTGATTTCTACTGGGGGGTGAAGGAAAACTAGTTGCATAGCTAAATATTTCTTCAGATAGAAAAGACAGAGGGATATAGGACAAGCAAATTCTGGCACCAGCGCACCCACACATATACCTGCAAATTTGCCAAATGCTCTCCTTACTCAGAGTAATCCTGCTTTGGATGAATAGGAAATATAAAAACAATGTTAGTCTTTCATGGGTTAAGAATGTACCAGCAAAGTCTCACTTGGAACCACATCTTCCCACCTTACCTCTCTCCTTCCCCTGCTTTTATCTTTATGATTCAACCTTTCTTCTTCTTCTAACATGATGCAATATTTCTGAGTTCTACTATCTGTGTTCAAGGTTAATTCTTTTAAAAAATATTTTATTTATTTATTCAGGAGAGACACAGGGAGAGAGACGCAAAGACATAGGCAGAGGGATAAGCAGGATCCCTGCAGGGAACCCAATATGGGACTCGATCCCAGGACCCCGGGATCATGCCCTGAGCCAAAGGCAAATGCTCAACCGCTGAGCCACCCAGGTGTCCCTCAAGGTTGATTCTTAATTTCTGCTTTTCATTTTTATGTGCAATAGCATATAATAGATTAAATAATGACTTAAGATTTTACATTAACCTTACATTAAAGGAGACTTCTACAGGCACAATGCTTTGTTTAAAAAAAAAAAAGGACTTTATTTAATAAAGGGAATTTCAGGTAATATGATAAGACAGTAGAGAAAATAAATTAATGCAAGCAGGCACCTCTACATCCCATCAGCAAGAATTTGTCTATGACATGAAAAGTACATCAAATGATTTTAGTAGGAAAAAAAAGTTACTTACATCTTTCTAAGAAGTTAAAGTGGACTATCACATCTGTTAAGTCCCAAATCTGTTCAAAACTATTCATGTGAGTGGTATATTTGAAATGAATTGGAAAGAAGGATAAATTATTAATGTGGTTTCTGCTGGTTTTTAAGGAAAATAATTCAGTTCTAACTTCAGCTCTTTAGGAACCTCATACACGCACACACACACACAAATTCTGTCATAAAATAACTACAAGAGTCCCTTCTCATTGCTTATTTCTTGTAGTACCCCAAATAACTTCCTCACTAAATGTAAATTTTTTGTGTGTGTTACTTCACACTGACTGATACATTTTAAAGTCTACATAGTAAATATAACTTACAGTAAGATTAACAGAAGTTATGCATTTAGTTCAAGGAGAAAATATACTTTTACCTATCTGTTATGAGACATAACTCATCTGCTATTCATTGGAAAATCTTAGAGGTTCTATAATACATCAAAAGAAAAAATATCCACAATGCAATACCATTTATTTTTATATAGAAAAACACATGCTGTATATCACAAAATGCTTTGTAAAGACTGGTAGTCACAGCAAAAAGAAAAAAAGAAAGAGGACTTTTATAGTGAGATAAAAAAAAAACAACATTTAGTATTTCTGTACCCTAATATAGTAGCAATAAAAGTAAAAACTAAGGAAAACTTTTCAGGCTTTTGGAGTCTAGGGGAGACTCTCATCTTGCTAAATCCAATATTCTCTTGGATTTCTTCTAAGTTTCATGTTATTCTTCAGTTATTACAGTCTTATGAAGATTAAAGGAAAGAAGCAAAAACAATTCTTCTTTGAATATAATTGTTAAACCACTCCCAGGCACAGTATTCAAAACACCATCTGAAGAGCCTGCTTCTCCCTCTGCCTGTGTCTCTGCCTCTCTCTGTGTGTCTCTCATGAATAAATAAATAAAATCTTTAAGAAAAACAAACAAAAAACTGTCTGAGCTCTGGTAGGACCATAGATGATGCTAATTTTGTTAAGAGTTGAGACCAATCTCTTACGTTGATAATCCAAAAGGCTGATGTGGCATCAAAGTGGTAAATCGATGAGTAGGATGCTGCACATTTCCACACAGATTAATACAACTCTATTTCAATCTCCATAAGTTCACAAAAAATAAATCAGGTTTTAAAATATTATTTGCGCTTATAATACTCCTTGTTAACATTCTCATTTACAGGAACATAAAACTATACCTATTAAATATTCAAACATCCAATTTACACCTACAGAATCCACAGAATCAAATAAAACATGTAATTATTAAGTCTTTCCCCTTTACCCATTCTTGTATTCCATCACACCTAGAATAAAAGACAAATTCCCTAGGATTGCTGTGAGGCCCTGCATGGAGTGAGTGGGTCCCTGGGTCACCCTTCAGTCCTTATGCTCATAAGTTCTCACTGGCCTTACACACTCGCCTTACACTCCACCTGGCCTTTGTTCTGAGTCCCTCTGATTCTTGCCCTTGGTGACCTCTTTATGATAGCCGCGTCGATGCCTATGGTCCCCTGCTTTTAAACTCTCAATAAAGTATCTTCATCACTCTGTATCCCTTGACCCTCTAAGTTCTCTCCATGTCCCCTGTAATTATCTCTATTTTATCTTCATCCATCTATTTCCTCACAGTGTCTTCTCTCACTAGGATATAAAAGTAAAAGAGTAGAGTTTTGAGTTTTTTGCTCAGAACAATATTCCTGGCACCTAGAGTAGTACAGGAACACTAGGAACTCAATGAATATTTATAGAATAAATGAATGAATCAATCAAACTAATAAGCAATTTGGTATATATTCATATGTAAAATACTGTGTGATAGCTTTTTGCTTATGTTGTTGTTGCTGTATGTATGACATTCTGACATTAAATGGATTGGGAGCAGTTAAAAGCCAACCCAGCACATATTATGAATCTGAGAAATGTGTTGCAAATAATAATGTATCAAACGGAAGGTACAATAAAATGACTTTTGGTTCAGGTAACTTGAATTATCCCAGACTCCAGCTCATAAAATCAGCTAAAACCCAACCTTATTTTTTTGTTTGTTTTCTTTTAAAACAAACAAAACCCAGACATAAACAAACCCCAAACTCTTTCTGCGACACCTGGTTCCTTCAAGCCATTGCACTAAATTGATTTTTTTTAAACAATTTTTGGAAAGAGATTTTTATCATGGCTTCCTATCTCCAGTGTCCTTTTTATCATCTTATTTTTCTGGACTTTGTTAAGTGCTTTTTAATCATGTCTTTCAGATTTTTGAACATAATAAATACAATAGATCTCCAGACCAGCTGCTTCTGTTCCTAAAATAACTCTTAAACATATCTCTCCCCTTTTTTGTATCTTATCTCCAATAACTCAACAATTTCCTATTCACATCTAGTCCTTACATGAAATAAGTCATTTCCATTAATCCATAGTCTTAAATCTATTTATATACAATATTCCTTTGTTGTATCTGGGGTGTAATATTCACTGGTTTTAATCAGTCTCTTGCTTTCAGTTTTTGTTGTTGTTGTTGTTGTTTCGTTGTTTTGTTTTTTTGTTTGTTTTGCTTTCAGTTTTTAAGGGTACAATACATTATTGGTACAATAGTATATAGATTCCTAGAGTTTACTCAGATTGCTTGACTGAATCTTTAGAACCTTAGATCTGTAATATCCCATTTCCCTGTGGCCCACAGCCCCTGACAACCAGCATTCTATGTTTGATTCTATGAATGTGACTATTTTAGATAATTCCTGTAAGTGGAATTTGCCATATTTGTCTTACTGTGAGTGGTTATTTCACTCAACATAATGTCTATAAAATTTATTTTTGTTGCCATATATTGCAGAATTTCTTTCCCCTTTTTAAAGTTTAATTGTATTCTGTGTGTGTGTAACTATAGGTAGAAATAGGTAGACTGATGATAGGTAGTTAGATCAATCGATCGATTGATCGAACGATGATAGATGATAGATCATATTTTCTTTATGCATCTGTCATCTTAGCTATTATGAATAGTGCTGCAATGAATATGGGAGTGCTAAAATATCTGAGATCCTGATTTCAATTCTGTTGGATAAACAGAAGGATTTCTGGATCATACATTTGTTCTATTTTTTGAAGAATCTCCATAATGTTTCTATAGCAGCTGTACCATTTTACATCCCCATTAAAAGTGTGTAAGGATTCCAATTTAGTAAACGTGGATTCCAGTTATTCTAGTAAATGCTTGGTGTTTTTTTTCTGTCAGCCATCCTGACAGATATTAGATGAAATCTCATTATGATTTTGATTGGCATTTCCTTGATTAGTGAAGAGCATTTTTCCGTATACGGTGGCTATTTGTATGTCTTATAAGGAGAAATGTTTATTCAAGTCCTTGGGATCCCTGGGTGGCGCAGTGGTTTCGCACTTGTCTTTGGCCCAGGGCGCGATCCTGGGGACCCGGGATCGAATCCCACATCGGGCTCCCGGTGCATGGAGCCTGCTTCTCCCTCTGCCTGTGTCTCTGCCTCTCTCTCTCTCTCTGACTATCATAAATAAATAAAGTTAAAAAAAAATTCAAGTCCTTATTCAACTTTTAATGGGATACCAGATTTATTGCTACCAAGGTCTCAGAGTTCCTAATATATTTTGGAGATTAACCATTTGTCAGATATGAGGCTCACCAATACTCTGTCCCTTCCATTGTTACTTTTCACACTATTGATTGTTTCCATTGCTATGCAGAAGTTTTTATTTTAATATAGTCCTACTTATTTATTTTTGGTTTTGTCCCCTAGGCTTTTGATGTTGTATCCAAGAAATCATTGCTAAGATCAGCTTGTCATACATGCATGGATTTATTTCTAGGCTCTCTATCCTGTTTCAATGGTCTATATGTTTTTCTCTATGCCAATGCCATACTGTTTTCATTACTGTAGATTTATAATACAGTTTGAATTCAGGAAGTGTGGTGCCTCCAGCTCTGGTTTTGTTTTTCTTTTTAATTTTTTTTTTATTTATTTATGATAGTCACAGAGAAAGAGAGAGGCAGAGACATAGGCAGAGGGAGAAGCAGGCTCCATGCACCGGAAGCCTGACGTGGGACTCGATCCCGGGTCTCCAGAATTGTGCCCTGGGCCAAAGGCAGGTGCTAAACCGCTGCGCCACCCAGGGATCCCTCTGGTTTTGTTTTGTTTTAAGATTTTATTTATTTATTCATGAGACACACACAGAGAAAGGCAGAGACATAGGCAGAGGGAGAAGCAGGCTCCCAGTGGGGAGCCTGATGTGGGACTCCATCCCAGGATCCCAGGATCATGACCTGAGCCAAAGGGAGACACTCAACTACTGAGCCACCCAGGTGCCCCTCTTGAGATTGTTTTAACTATTCATGGTCTCTTGTGGTTCCATATGAATTGTGAACTATTCTTTTCTATGCCTGGAGAAAATGCTGTAGGGATTTTGATAGGGATTGCATAGAATTTGTAGATTACTCTTAACAATATTAAGCTTCTCAATCCATAAACTTCTATGTCTTTACATTTATTTGTGTCTTCTTTAATTCTTTTCATCAACATTTTGTAATTTTCAAAACATAGTTTGGTACTTCTCTTTCCCATAGTTAATTAAGTTAATTACTCGTATTTTATTCTTCCGGGTCCTATTCTAAACGGGGTTATTTTCTAGAGTTCCTTTTCAAATAGTTTGTTGTTAGTGTACAAAATACAACTGGTATTTGTATGTTAATTTTGTATCCTGTAGCTTTCATTCAGATATTAGTTCTAACAGTTTTTCTATGGAGTTTTTAGGGTTTTCTATATATAAAATTATGACAGCTACAGATAGGGACATTTGACTTCTTTCAGTATTATTTCTTTCTTATATTAATGAAATGTCTCTAGTTTTAGTTAATTTGTTTCCTTTGAATTTCTCTTGCCAAGGCCAGGATATGTTTTCTGTTTTTCATGTTTGATGTATACATTTTTAGTTCTGGCCTTGGCATACTCCTCTCAGCTGTACTACTGCACATCTTTCTTCTTAGTTTTCTATCTTATTTATCAACATCTTTCAATTATTTCATAATGTTATACCTAATGTGTTATATTCATGCAATCTCTTTTACATGTCTCTTTTTGCTAGGAAAGCTATTTTGAGTTATTTTATCATATAAGACTAAATTCTTTCTCATGAAAATTCATCTGTGCCCACAAATTCAGCTATCAGTTTATATGATGACACCTTCCTAGATTACCTATCCTAGATGAGTCTCTCTCCTAAATTAGAGTAGTATACCTAATGGCCTAATAGATACTTCCCCCTAATAATCTAAGATCCATAACTGAAAATATAACTCATCCTCTCTTACTAAATTGCATTACTTTAGAGATTTGTTCCACCATCTTGCAAGAAGGATAAGCTTCTAATTCTAGACTGTATTGACATGACAAAAATGCTCGATTAATATTTCTTAAAAGTTAAACATTCCCAATTCCTACACCTATTGCTTGTATATCCTCTTACTCCAATAGCTTAGATACATTGGAGAACTGTAATTCTAAAGCCATCAAACCAATGTCTCAGGGGTAAGCTGATTGGATTCAAATCCTGTGTCCACTGTCTAATAACTCTGTGGTATGAGAAATGTGACCTAAATGCCTCTGCTTTCCTCTGCTCATCTAAGATTTGAGGATAATAATAATAGCACTCATTCAGGTGGACTAAATGAGATAATACTGATAAAGCACTTAAAGCAGCTCCTAGCATGAAATTACTCTTACTGAATAGTATATATTATTATTATTTATTAAATTAAAATTGTCCTTACCTGTCCAATGATAATGTATAGACCAATTATAAATTTTACCTAAAAAGATTTTTTTTAAGATTTTATTTATTTATTCATGAGAGAGAGGCAGAGACACAGGCAGAGGGAGAAGCAGGCTCCATGCAGGGAGCCGGATGTGGGACTTGATCCCGGAACTCCAGGATCACCCCCCGGGCCAAAGGTGGCACTAAACCGCTGAGCCACCTGGGCTGCCCGTAAAAAGATTTTTATTTTTTATATTCGTGCACCCTCCAACTCACTGTGGAGGGTAGATGAAGATTTTGCAATATGCAAATTTATCATTCTGATGCTAAATAGTTTTCATTGACTTCTTAATTCTGTCTAGATAATGGTTCCTCTCCTTGACATTGTTCAAAATGCCTTTGGAAACTTTCCTTACCTGTTTCTCCAGCCAGATCTCTATAAATCAATCACAGATTCAAGTGGATAAAAATAATATGGGTAGGTTAATACATTATAATCAAATACTAAGGGAATTTTTAAAATTTGACATCAGAAAAATGTTTGGAGCAAATATTTTTGATAATACTTTATTCCATAATTAAATGTTATTTTCACATTTTATCCTTCCCTTCCATAAATTTTACTAACTCATATTTTCTGGAGAGTTACCTATTTATTAAAAATATACTAGCCTAATTTAATAGATAAATATCATATTAATATTTCTTCAGAGCATAAAACAAATGACTTTTTTCACTAAGTTAATAAATTCCCAATAACAAAAATACTAAATATAATGTGGGAAGACTCAAACCAATATTAAAGATTTAGAGTTTTTAAAATCCCTAAATAAAACATGTGAAAAGCAAAATCCAATAGTATCTTAAAATAGTATAGCATTATCTGCCTCTGAAACACAGGGTAAAGTTCAGGGCTTGGGAAATAAACTAGAAAGATACAAATATATGAAACCTTGAGATTGCATAAGATCACCGAAAACAAAACAATGAAGGGGAGAGTAGAAACATTTAGTGTTATAATAATTAGAATTCTAGTTAAAAAAGGAAAATGGAAAGAAAAGACTAATAATGGAAAGCCAATGTAGTTAAAGTGCAATTAAGTAAAGTGGGGTATAGTGGAAATTTAACTTGCCCTAGAATGCAGCCATGATGCTATGATGAGCACATAAAAAGTCATCTGGGTTCTGAAGGATTTGGCCTTTGGTATTATTCAAAAGATCATAGAGGCCATTTTGGGGGATTAAAGGCTGATTGGTGAGGTCTTATGTTCAGACAAATATTGCAAAAAAACAGCTGAAACCTAGACTTTGTCAGTAGAAAAATAAGACATATAAGATATCTGCAATCTTTCCTATTTAAAGAAGATTAATACTATTAAGAAGTATGTTATATATTTTTTCTCCAAATATTACATTGTCTGATATAGGTATGTTAGACAATATTAATAATGGTATTCATTATATTAGTAGATGAAGGTAAGAGAGAGAAAAACAGATCATCCATACAGACACCGAAAAGTCTTCGATGGTATTTGGTATCTATTATCTGATTCATAAGTCATTGTGGTAAACTGTTCTAGGAAACCTCTATAATGTATGAGTTGTCCACAGATTAATATCTAAATTTAATATATGCTAATTAAAACTTCCAATATATTTCTGTAACTAGTCCAAGTGATATTTGAATTCATGTGAGAAAAAATTTCCATCACAATTGTCAAGAAAATTATAAAAGTGAACAGCAATGAGAAGGGATTTGTATTATCTGTATATAAAGGATATTAAACTACATTAGATGGTGAAGAATACATAAGTGGATTTTTAAACAGAATGGTAAGCTTCTTAAAAGACTGTATGTGAGAATATGTGTACATAACCTTGTTTATATGTGTTTATTTGTACACAAAATGACGGTGTTTCAAGACTGTAAAAAGAAAGAATATTAACCAAATGATATATGGACATTTGGCTTGTTGTATAAAATTAAGTAAAAATGTATCCCTCAGAAACAAATATTTTAAATGTAAAAGAACAACGTTATAGTCTCTGACGTTGGCCATAGCAACTTTTTTCTAGATAGGTTCCCTAAGGCAAGGAAAACAAAAGCAAAAATAGACTATAGGGGCCATATCAAAATATAAAGCTCTGCACAGCAAAGGAAACAACTGAGGAAACGAAGGGGCAACCTATGGAATGAAAGACGATATTTGCAAATGATATATTTGATAAAGGGTTAATATCGAAAATATATAAAGAACTTATAAAACTCAGCATCCAAAAAAACAAAATAAAAAAATGGGCAGAAGACATAAACAGACATTCCTCTCAAGAAGATATAAGATGGTCAAGAGACAAGTGAAAAGATGCTCATCATCACTCATCAGTGAAATCCAAATCAAAAGTACAATGAACTGTCACTTTGTACCTGCTAGAATGACTAAAAAAAAAAAAAAAAAAAAAAAAAAACCACAAGAAACAACAGGTCCTGGCAAGAATACAGAGAAAAAGGAACCCTCTTGCACTGGGAGGGAATGCTGGTAGGAATGCAAACTGGTGCAGCCACTCTGGAAGACAGTATGGAGGTTCCTCAAAAAGTTAAAAATAGAGCAAACATAATGATCCAGCAATCACACTACTGGGTATTTACTCCTAAAATAAAAAAACAACACTAATTCAAAGGAATACATGCACCATGCACCCCTACGTTTATAGCAGCATTATTTACAATAGCCAAGATATAGAAGCAGCTCAAGAGTCCATCTGCTGATGCATGGATAAAGAAGATACATATATTGGAATATCATCAGCACAACAAAGAATGAAATCTTGCCATTTTTAATGACATGGATGGAGCTAGGGGGATAATGCTAAGTGAATTAAGTCAGAGAAAAACAAACACCATATGATTTCATTCATATATGGAATTTAGGAAGCAAAACAAATGAGCAAAGGGGAAAAATAAAAGAGAAGTAAACCAAGAAGTTGAGCAAACTGACAGTTACTAGAGGGAAGGTGGTTGGGGGGATGGATGAAATAGGTGATGAGGATTAAGGAGTGTACTTGTTGTAATGAGTATCTAGTGATTAAAATAAAGGCTTAAAAAATAAAAAAAGAACAACACTATAATCAGAAAATTAGCCTAAAATATAGTGTGCATTTATCTAATGGAGAGATTTCTTACATGTCTAAAAGAAAATTTTGCAACATTTAGTCATGTTAATATTTCAATGTGCATATTAAAAAACAGTAAACAGTATACTTAGAGACAGAACGTGAAAGCAAGCATAAATTGAACATTTACTTCACATATTTATATCTTCTTTAATACACCTAATAGTAGAAAGAATTAGAAATCCAAAAGAAAAAGAGAAAGAAACTGATAAATTTGGGCAAAAAATGGTACAGGCAATTTACAAAATAAATGTACAGATGCCAAGAGATATTTCCTATCCAATTTACAAAAATGAAAACAGTCATAAGTTCCAATAATAGCAAGTGCAAGGAGTATTCAGCAATTCCCTCTATGCTGCTGCTGTTAGTGCAGAATGGGGTAATATTTCAAGATTCCTTGAAATAAACTTGCCAGTTTACATTAAGGACAATTTTTTTAAAAGATTTGGTTCCCATTTATTCTACATACAGGAATTTTTCCTTTTATGGTAGCCATAAATAGACAAACATAATTACTACAAAGTTATTTAGATAGGACAACTATTAGAAAGAATTTAAGCTTTGGCAATAGAAAAGTGCTTTAAAAATAGGCTTATCTGTAGGATAAATTGGTAGACATAAAATGCAGAGGATATTTAATCATGAACTTGAAAAAAGCCTCTAATATTGGTAAATTCGGCAATGTCTAATTTACATTCATATTCATGTGTTTATATATGTGTGCATGCACATGCCAGAGATAAATCTTCTAATTAACACTTTGTATTTTGATTAAAGACTGACTTTAATTTCTTTTTTTTTCTGACTTTAATTTCTTCAGTGAGATTTTCTGCCCTACTTGAATTTCTATAATAAATATATGCTGATTTTATAAAAAAAAAACATTAAAAGATCATTCGATCATACTTAAAAGTATTCGATCATACTTTTCTTCTCTCAGCATGCAAATCTTTTCTTTTACTGTTTTTTTTTTCCTTTTCATACCTCTAAATAATATTTATTTATTTCCATATGTATTCATGCCTATTTGTGTGTATGTGTGGTATGTGTGTATGTGTATGCATGTGTGTGTATCAAGGAAGCTGGACCTGAAGGGCGAAACTGCCCTTGTAATAGATTTCCAACTTCCATGTTTTGTAGAAATCATTCTAGAATCTGCAAGCTACCAAGGAGGTCCTTATAAATAGCTATCCTCTAAGTTCTTGATCAGTCTTTTTGCAATTACTATATAGTTAAAGGTATCAAACCTTAGAGTTATGTTTTTTTTTTTTTCTTTTAAATGGAATTGGAAATCATAGAAAATTGGGCCTCTGCTGTTTCTAGAAGGTGAAAGCCAGACCTGTTCCTATATTTCCTATATTCATGACTGCCTTCTTGTATTGCCAAGTTCCTGGAAAAAGAACACATCACTACGAATCCCATTTCTATATTTGCATGTGATCAATTTGAAAAGTATTATAAGAGTTCGTTGCATACAACTTTCTCTCAAGGAAGTTGGAATTTATAAAATTAGATGTATTTTTCAGGGGTCAACTCAGGGTTTTTCCAGGGAAAACCTCTGGAAATTGGTTCTTTGCTTATCTTGAATTAGGTATATAAGAGATAAGATGGGTGTACTAGCAAATAGATTCGAGAAACAGGACTTGAACACTCAAAACCAATCTTAATAAAAGAAAAGAGAAACAAATGGAAAGAAAACAAAAAATATCAGAACAAAAAATAACTATTTTGGATATAAGCTGGAAATGAAATTTCTCTCATTCTAAGTTTTATTGGATAAAGTCAATTCATTTAGCCACTGAAAAAAGCAAAATTAAAAACAAAGAAGAAAAATAACTAATAGAAAGTATTATTAATCTAAAAATAAAAAATGTTCTCAGACTTTATAAAAAATAAATTTTGAGGAATATGATGTGTAAAGTAGATGGTATTAGTTAGTACTTTCTCTATATTATATTGTTTATTTGAACATTTTCAATTCTCCCTCATTAGCATGCAAATTCTATGAGGCAGTGAACTTGTCAGTCTCTTAGTGATTAGCAAATGTATACTAATGGCATAATTTACATATCTATATTCTAACTTGCTTTATTCTCAGTGCAAATTATTTTCTAAGTTTTATTCTCAGAGATTTAAAAAAAAATCTCCTTTTTGTGAGACTACCTCATCCTAACCTCCAAGTGCTTACAAAAAAATGTATTTTTTTCCTTCATGAACTCTTTGTTCACAGAAATAAAAATGGTCAGGTCAAAGTGAAAAGTTTTAAAGCATGATCTTAAGTGATTTATTGAAAACACTTTGAATATTCTAATTGATCATAACAATCTATTGTCTAACTAATATGCAAACTCTGCTTATCTGCAGATTCTTTTACTCTGTGACAGAGGTTCTCCAACACTTTTTTAGCAGTTTTTTAATTTAAATTCAATTTGCCAACATATAGTATAACACCCAGTGCTCATCCCATCAAGTACCCCAAACTTCTTTTTCTGTTTATTTCCAATGTACCCCCAGGAAAAATGTGCGGTGGATGGAAGTCAACCTAGGACAGGATGCATCCAGGCGTGGCTGCACAACTTTTGTTATTTTCATGTGAATTTAAAAGTTTAGGGATCACTGACAAATGATATTCTACTATCATTATTAGTAAGCAAAATGAAGTATATCAGGCATGAGTTGTTTTTAGGTATCCCAAGCAGCAACCTTCTGGTCACTTTTTAAGAATTTTGTCCTACAAATCTTCTCTTTGATTAGCAGGGCCTTGGGTTTCTGGCATAGGTTCTGACATTATAAACAAATCCAAGGTGCTGACCTGGCTCTCAAATATGGAAGCAAAATGAACTTCAAAATATGGTTGGGGGACAACAATCCAGGCAAATACACACATGTGCACACACGTACACACACGTACACACACGTACATGGAGTCTGAAGAAGGAGAAAGTGCTAAAGTAGCAGGAGGAAAATGCTGATAAAACTAGAGAGGGATTTGATTTCTGGGTATGATACTAGGCTGGGCCAGCTATTGAAGATCCTGGTTAGTGGCATATTCTTCCACCTGTCCTCCAGGAACATATTCAGGAGGATAAGGAGAACAAAACTTCTAGAGCTAGCTGGGAGACAATAAAAACATCAGCTCTAAGTTGTATGTACATGTAACCAGAAGCCACTGAGACAGAAATGAAGAAGGAAGAGGTAGAAATGCAGCCATGAAGAAGCAGATGAGAGGAGCACCTGACAAGGGCAGAGGAATAGTCATGACTATATCATTAATGTTACCTTCTTTAAAGCAAGAATTGCAGAAGCGAGACATGAGACAAGGGCAACTATTTGTTAGGTACTTTGTGTATACATGTCTTATCCATCACATTTTATTCTCACAACTACCTCATAAGTAGATGCTACTAGTAATCCATTTGAAGAAGAGGAAAGTGAGTGACGAAGAGGCTAGTTAGTAGTTTCTGGATCATGGTTAGTAAATGATAGAGTTGGTATGTAATCACAATCTGACTTCAGAATTAAGTCCTCAATGCATTATACTGAGTAATATGCTATCACTGAGCCAACCACCAAATGTGCATTTATATGAACCTACTTACCTCCTTAAGGTTCAATCTAGTTACTTAAGTTAATTCCATTGTTGTGATCAATTCTCTATACTAATCACGACCTTCTTGTATGACTCCATAGATGTACCTAAAATAAAAACAGGTAGAATGAATTATGTTTCTAATAAATGCAAAGGCATTTACCAGTCAACACATGATTAGTGTCAACTGTTCTTAATGCTTCTGACAACTAGCAAATTGCTTGGTTACAAGCAAATAGATGCTTCAACGGAGACCTGTGACAAAGGATAAATGACAAAAATCTAGGATTGAATCCTGCCCAATCTCTCAACCACCGTTAAATCAGCCCTAAATTAGTGAATTGAAGTTTTACCAAAAGAAAACAGACGACCTATGCTCTTTGTGTCATTCTATCAATTCAACAATGGACACCAACCTGTGAATTCTCTTTACTTTCATCTACTTCTTCTAGGTTTCCTAGAATAATATGCCTAATAATAAAAAGACAAAAAACAGAACTCAATTTGATTAGTGCACTAAATTTCTATTCATTGCACTAAACGTCATCATTCTTGTTCTACCACTAGGATATTTCAATGTCTCTATTCCTCACTATGGTTTAAGTTCCACAGCAGAAGACTACTACAGATAGTTCTGTTTTTTTTTATTGTTTTCTTTTTTATGTCCAGCATAACATATAACACATAGTAGTTGATCAGTAAATACTGGTTGAAAGAAGATGTGAGTCATAGGAATATAAATATTTGCTAAATAGATGCATAAATATTTACAAAGAAAAGTGTTCTACTATAAATCAGAAAGATTACCAACATTTAAAAAAATATCAATCATGAATTTACATAAAATATGAACAACCAAAATAAGGCCTCATCATTATCAGTGTTTCTGGCCATGCTTCCACTTTACTACTTTCTTATTAGAGATGGTCTTTTTTCTTTGTCCTCAAGCCTTGAGTAGAATTGTTTCCACTTGCTCTTCTACCTGACACTTTAAGAACTTATTTAGAATGTTTTCCCTTGTTTTTGAGCCTAATCACAATCCCATGAATGTGTATAGCAATAACATGCAATTAAAAACAAAAATGCATAAAAGTAATCATCTTGGTGTTGTACAACACAAAGGATCGATGCAGAATTTCTGATTTGTTTGCTTTAAAGTGAAATAAGATAATGTGTAGGGATTCTCTACATAAGCTAGCATATAAATGGATATGTGTAAAATTGAGCATTTCAAGAAGGTTGCATAGAGGAGCCTTCATTCACCTCCTCCCGCAGGCACATCAAATATATAGCTACATATGAAACAATTCGCTCCACAACAAAAGATTAAACGGTCACATCAAGACAGGTAGGAGAGAGAGAGACACAGTCTCATCAAAACTCCTCCCCCAGCACTGCAACCAACAATCTGGAGGGATCTCAGAAATATAGAGCTTCTACCAGAGTGAGAAGCTTGGGTCCCACATCAGGTGCCTCAAGCCTTGGCACTTGCACCAAAGAGGTGAGCCCCTGAAGCTCCAATTCTGAAAATCAACAGGGCTTATGTCCAGGAGACCCAAAGAAGTGTAGGAAACTGAGATTCCATTCCTAAAGGGCTTGGGCATAGATTCTTCATTCATTTCAGAACCCAGCAAAAAACCCAGTAGTTTGAAAAGTACCTAGATCATATGTGAAAGGGATTTGTTAGCTAACCTTAAGGCATCTGCCAAAGGGACAGTGGCCTGTTGGAACTCTCCTCAAGGCTGGATGTCCTGGACCCCCCCTTTTTTTTATTTTAAATTATTTATTTATTTATTTATTTATTTATTTATTTATTTATTTATTTATTTTTTCTACACTCTCTCTTTACCTTGCAAGGATTGGCAGGTACATGCAGTCATAATACACTCCCCTGTTCACTAGAGCCATTCCATTAAAAGGAGCATGCTCTGCACCCTCCCACTCCCCTGCTGAAACCTATGGGCATATCTTGGCCTTATGCTCTCCTGTTGCCTTGCCAACACTGGCTGGTATGCAGTTTACACAGGGCTAACTCTTGAGCACCTGGCTCCAGCAGTCAGTGAGGCTTGCATTCTGGACCCGATGGAATTGAAACAATCAGAGAGATAGAACTTAGTAGGCTCCAGACCACAGGGTACTGCATAAACCGTGTTGAAACATAAATCCAGTCTGCCTATGAAAAAGGCCCATTTATTTATCTGGACCTTTAGTTTGAAGGGCAAGTTTTGCTACATATCTAGAGGCTATGGAGGTGTTCCCAGGTAATGTAGGCCATCTTTGTGCTCTCTCTTGACCTTGCTACAACTTCCTGGTACCTCCAGAAAGGAGCTTATACACTTTTCTAGAGACCTCATTTTATAACTATTGCCAAGGGGACACTTCCATATCACCAGGTCTGGAGGTCAGCAGAGTTCACAATTGTGGTCCCACAGAATTATATATATTTGAACTCTTTAAAGGCTGCTACCCACAGGTCTGGTTTCCAATCAGCCTCAATCTAGGTGCTGCTTGAAATCTCTCCCTTCAGAATACTGGCTGGTCTTGGCACACCACCACCAACTGGGACCTATCAAGAATAAATCAGATTGGTTAGACAATCATAAAGTTTCAAGGGACAACCAAAAGGTAGGACAAAGTTGAAGTTTCATTTCCTACAAAATATCACTCATTCAGGACTGGGAAAAGTAGGTGTTTTGCCTGATACATTGAAATAAACACAGACAGGCAAAATGGGGAAACAGAGGATATATTCTGAGTGAAAGAACAAGATAGAACCTCAGAAAAAAAAAAAGATACCTTAAAAAATGATGAGCAATTTATCTGTTAAACAGTTCAAAGTAAAGGTCATAAAGATGTTCACCAAACTCAGGAGAAGAATGAGTGAACACAGTGAGAACTTCAACAAAGAGATAGAAAATATAAGAAAGTATCAACAGAAATTAGAGTTGCACAATATAATAACTGAGCTGAAAATACACTAGACAGTTTCATCGGCAGAATCGATGAAGCAGGAAAACAGATCAGCAAGCTGGGAGACAAAGTAAGGAAACTCACCTAGACAGAGCAGGAAAAAGAAAAAAAATGATTTCAAAAAGTGAATATAACTTAAAGAACCTAGGGGTCTCAAGTGGTTAACATTTGCAGAATTGGGGTCCCCAAAGAAGAAGGAGAAAAGGTAAGAAAAGTCATCTGAAAAAATAATAGCTGAAAACTTTCCTTATCTGGGGATAGTTCCAAATAAGATGATCTCAAAGAAATCCACAGCAAGATATATTATAATTAAAATGTCAAAAATAAAGAAAGAATCTTAAAAGCAGTAAGAGAAAAACAGCTTGTTACATATAAGGGTACCTTCCAAAGATGATCACCAGATTTTTAAGCGCAGAAATATTGCAGGTGAGAGGAAAGTGGCATGATGTATTCAAAGTACTAAAGGAAGAAAAAAAAAAAAGCCTTCCAACCAATATACTCTCTCTGGCAAAGTTATTATTATTATTGAAGAATTGAAGGAGAGATAAGAGTTTTTCAGACAAGCAAAAAGTAAAGGAGTTCGTCATCTCTAACCAGGTCTTATACAAAATGTTAAAGAAACTTCTTTAAGCAGGAAAGAAAGGCCACTAATTAGTAACAAGAAAACATATAAAAGTAAAAATCTCACTAGAAAAAAGTAAATATATAGTAAATATAGTGGATTAATCACTGTTAAAGCTAATATAAAAGTTAAAAGATAAAATAATTTAAAAATAATTGTAACCATAGTAATTACATAAGGAACACCCAAAATAAAAATATGAAAAATATAAAATGTGGGAAGGGTAAAAATATGGAAGTTTAGAATATACTGAAACTTAATTTGCCATCAACTTAAAAAAGACCATTATATGTGAGCCTCTTGGAAATCACAAACCAAAAACCTACAGTAGAATCAAAATATAATGAGAAAGGAATCTAAGCATAACACTAAAGAAAATTCAGACCAAAAGAAAGAAAGAGAAGAAGAAAGGAATGTAAATGAACTACAAAACAGTCAGAAAATAATTAATAAAATGCCAGTAAGTATATATATGCCATTAATTACTTTATAATCCAATAAAATGAATTTAGTCCAATAAATGGACTCAGTTCACCAGTCAAAAGACATAGAGTGGTCGAATTAGATAAGATGATGATAATGATGATGATAAACATCTGGATGCTGCCTAGAAGAGATTTACTTCAAATAAGAACACATAGGCTGAAAGAATGAAAAAGGTGTTCCATACAAATGGAAAGCAAAAGAAAGCTGGGTAGCCATTCTCATAACAGACAAAATAGACTTTAGAATAAAGGTCATAATAAAAGTCAAAAATAGTCATTACATAGGATGTCTGGGTGGCTTAAGCACTGCTGAGCATCTGCCTTCAGCTCAGGGTGTGATCCCAGGATCCCGAGATCAAGTCCCATGTCGGGCTCTCTGCAGGAAGCCTGCTTCTCCCTCTGCCTCTGTCTCTGTCTCTCATGAATAAATAAAATCTTAAAAAAAAAAATAGTAATTACATAATGATAAAAATGTCAATCCAACAAGAAGATATAACATTTGCAAACATTTATGCAACAAACATAGATATGGCTAAATATATAAAGCAAATATTAGCATATCTAAAAAAAGATATTAACAGTAATACACTAATAGTACGAGGCTTTCATACCCTACTTACATCAATGGATAGACCATCCAGACAGAAAATCAACAAGGAAACATTGACCTTAAATAACAAAATTAGACCAGATGGTTTTAATGATATATATAAAACATTCCATTCAAAAGCAGTGGAGTACATATTCTCAAATGCACATAAAATAGTCTCTAGGATAGGTCACCACACAACAAATCTCAATAAATTTAGGAAGACTGAAATCATATTAAGCATGTTTTCTGACCATAATGATACAAAACTAGAAATCAGTTATAAGGAGAGAATAGGAAAAAGCATTAATGTGTGTAGATTAAGCAACATGCCACTGAATAATCAATGAGTCAATTAAGAAATCAAAAGGAAAAATTTTAAAAAATACATTGAGACAGGTGAAAATGGAAATACAACATCCCCAAATCCGTGAGATTTAGTGCAATTTCTAAGAGGAAAGTTCAAAGTAATACAAGACTATCTTAAGAAACAAGAAAAATCTCAAATAAACATATTACATATAAACCAATAAACATATAAACAAATAACTTTGCATCTACAGGAACTAGAATAAAAAAGAACACATGAAGCTCAAAAGTAGTAGAAGAAAAAATAAAGAGTAGAAATAAGTGGAACAGAGACTAAAAAGACAATAGAGAAGATAAGGAAAGTAAGAGCTAATTCTTTGAAGGGGTAAACAAAACTGACAAACCTTTAGCTAGACTCACTATGAAAAAAAGGGGACTAAAAAATAAAATCAGAAATAAAAGAAGGGAAGTCACAACTGATACTGTAAAAATCATAAGATAAAGGTTATATCTATTAACCAGTTACATGCTAACAAACTAGATAACCTAGAAGTGGATAAATTCCTAGAAATATACAATCTTTCAAGACTAAATCATGAAGAAACAGAATAGCTGAATAAAGAAATTACTAGTTGTATGGACCTTGACTATATGCTGAGTGATAAATCAGAGGAAGACAAATACCATATGATATCATTTATATGTGGATTCTAACCAAAAAAAAAAACAAACAAACAAACGAATAAACAAAATATAACAAAACAAAACTCATTAGATACAAAGAATAAATTAGTGTTGTCAGAGGGGAGGGAGGTTGGGGTGGGTAAAAGAGGTCAAAAGGTACAAACTTCCAGTTATAAAATAAGTAGCTCATGGGATGTAATGTATACCACAGTGACTATAATAAAAAATATTGTATTGCTTATTTGGAAGTTGCTAAAAAAGTAAATCTTCAAGTACTCATCATAAGAAAAAAATATGTTTGTATGGAGATGGATGGCAACTCTACTTATTGTGCTAATCAATTTGCAGTGTGCACAAATATATATTTTTAAAGATTTTATCTATTTATTCATGAGAGACAGAGAGAGAGAGAGAGAGAGAGAGAGAGAGAGAGGCAGAGACACCGGCAGATGGAGAAGCAGGCTCCTCGTGGGGAGCCCAATATGGAACTCAATCCTGGACCCCAGGATCATGCCCTGAGCCAAAAACATACGCTCAACCACTGAGCCACCCAGGTGTCCCCAGTACATACAAATATTGAACCATTATCTTGTACACCTGCAACTAGTGTTATATATCAATTATATCCCAAACTGCTTAATTAATTGATTAATTAATTGATCATCTATCAGTACAAGACATTTAGTTGGAATTAAATACCCTGCACCCCACTCCTCAATTTTACTGACCCCAGGTTTTAGTTTTCCATTAAAAAGAAAGTCATAAAAAGTCAGAGCAAAGGGTTAAAAGGAGAGGCATATAAATGAAAGAGTATCAGTGAATTCCAATCTGCATAGATTTTTATGTAGAATACACAATAGTCAAAATCATGTTAAGTGAATATTAGAACCTATAGATTTTTCTTTCAGGAATTTGAGTAAATTATTTTGCCCCAATCTCAGTCTTCTCATCTATAAAATGACAACTATGATAAACATTTTACCCTTCCCATGGTTCTTTTTTGGAGGAAGAAGATACTATACAAATGCAATATACCCAGATTTTCAGCCAATTATTGTGAACAGAAGTGTACTCACCGCTTCTATTTTTTCTTCTATTTAGAACCATTCTAATCAAGTTTGGTTTGGGTTTTATCCGTTTTCACCATTGCTTTTCTTTTCTCTATTTCATTGATATCTGCTCTAATCTTGTTTCTTTTCTTCTGCTTGCTTTAGATTTACTATTCTCTCCCTCTTTTCCCCAGTGAATTGAAGTGAAACCTGATTTATTTATGATGATTTTTCATGTTTAATATAGGCCTTAGAGCTATAAATTTCCCTCTAAGCGCTGTCTTATATTGTATCCCTTATTTACATCTGCATTTTAACTCACCTCAACGTAGTTTCTAGTTTCCCTATCAATTTCATGGCCTTGCATATGGTCTATCCTGCAGAAGATTGAAGTTGAAAGAATATATATCATGCCATTTTGGAATGGACTGTTCTACAAATCTGTTAGAAAACTTGCTTTATAATGCCTTATTATCTTATTTCTGTCCATGTTTCTATCCATTATTGAAAGTAGGATGTTGAAATCTCTATTAGTGTTGAATTGCCTTATTTCGTTCTTCAGGTTGTTCAGTTTTTGTTTCATATATTTTGGGACTGCGTTGTTAAATGATATATGCTTATAACTGCTATAGCTACCTGATGGATTAACATTTTTATCACTAAAAAAATGCTCCTTTAGTTCTAGCAACATTAATTTCTTTTAAACCTATTGTATTTTAAATTAGTATAGGCACTCTAACTTTCTGATGTCTGCTATTTGTATGATACATCGTTTTCTATCTTTTTGTTTTATTTTGTTTTACTCTAACCCTATTTCTTTGCATCTAAAGTATGTCTCCTGAAAACAGTAAAATTGGAACTTAAAAAAAAAATCCAATCTGATAGGAGTGCGTGGGTGGTTCAGTTGGTTAAGCAATCTACTCTTGATTTCAGCTCAGGTCATGATCTCAGAGTTGTGAAATCAAGCTCAGAGTTGGGCTCCATGCTTAGCAGGGAGTCTGCTTGAGATTCTCTCCTTCCTCTTCCCAGCCTCTGCTTATGTGCTCTCTCTCTCTAAGATAAATAAATCCTAAAAAAAAAAAAAAAAGAAAGAAAGAAAGAAAGAAAGAAAGAAAATAAAATAAATAAAATAAAATAAAATAATAAAATAAAATAAAGGAAAATAAATAAATAAATCCAGTCTCATTGTTTTCTCTCATTCCTTTCAAGCTTTCTCTTTGTCTTTGTGTTTCAGCATTTTTACAGTGATATGTTTATTTTATTTTTTTTACAGTGATATGTTTAAATGTAGATTTCTTTGTATGTATCCTACTTGGATTTTTTTTTAAGTTTCCTCAGGGTGGAGATTAATGTTCTTAATCAAATTTTAGATGTTTTCAGCTATTCTACAGATATTTTTTCTATCACTTTGTAGTCATAATAATGCCTCTCCCCACATATGATGATGTTCTAATTGCCAGGACCTGTGAATAATTACCTAAACATGACAAAATAAATTTTTCAGATATGACTAAGTTCAGAATTTTGAAATGCATAAATTACTCTAGATTATCTGAGTGGCATCAATGTAATCACAGGGTTATTATAAGTGAAAGAAGGAGAGGACAGATACAGAGCCAGGGAAGGAGATGTGACAATGAAAGCAGAAGTCTGAGGAAGGTGAGATTCCTAGATTTGGCCTATGAGCCTAAGAATGGAGGGTCTTTTAGGATATGGAAAAAACAAAATGAAACAAAACAAGGACAAACAAACAAACAAACAAACCAAAAGCAAGAAAATAGATTATCTTGTGGAGCCTTCATCCTGCTGACACCTTGAATTTAGTCTCAAAAGACCCATTTTGGACTTTCAGCCTACAGAAATGTAAAATTTAAAAATTGTGGGTTTTTTTAAAGTCATTGTGTTTGTGGTGATTTATTATAGCTGTAATGGGAAACTATTATAGTTCATCTTTTCTCTCCTTTCTTTCTGAATTTTAATAAGTAGTATATGGGTATTTAATGTTTTCACATGCATAAGAAGGTAGAGATAAAAAAAGATGTTACTTATAAAGAACTAACTCTTCTTAAAGGGAGATATAAAATAATTATTTTCAAAGTGTCTGTTAAAGTACCAGAGTACACAACTAAAAAAAATTAATAATTTGAAATATTTGAGCATAATAAGTCAATTATCTTTGCAGAGCCATCAAATGTGTTTACCTCTGGATGCCAGTGCTTTTTCAAACCTATTTTCTCATATTTTGTTATTTCAGCTGATTTATAAATAAGCACATTTTGCTGATGAATTATAATTAGATAAAAGAACAGAAATTATGGTTGATAAAATAATTGTTTTTCTGAAAGAAAAATAGTGTTTTACATTGTGAACCAGTGTAATCAATTAGTGTATCAATTAGGGGCATTTTCATCTATTTTAAAATCTCATTATTTCATTTCCCAATGCTTTTTAATAAGTCACTTTTAAAAGAACTAGTTGAAAAAAAAATTTTTAAATGGAATTTATTGCAAGGTTGTCTTTTTTTTTTTTTAAGAAATGTGAGTTAAAACTATTTATCTTGCTTAAAGTTTACTTTTTAATAAAAGTGCCTAAAGTATATCCAGCTTGAGATTTTAAAACTTAGAAAAACTAACCAAGTGTCATTTATATTCTTAATTTAAAAAAGCTAGAAGTCATGAGGATTTCTGTTACTGACACTACTGAAGGGTAGACTTCCTAAATTTCACTGTTAAACAAAATATTGCTCATGGTTTTGCTTTTAAAATAATTATGACAGGCAGAAAAACAAAGGTATGTACCATGGACTACCATCAAGTTTCATATCTTCAGATTCGCCACCAGAGAGAAACTGGCTTGCTTGCCTAACTGCAAGCTCTTAGAATGCCAAGGAAATGTCCCCTGGTTGTATTTACTAAAAACTGGATCATAAAACATGTACATTTAGAGTGAACCCAAGGCTGAGAGATTGTTTAGGCTATTTGTCTCATTTTTAATGCATCCTGCAGATTTGTGGGGGACTATCCAATGCCAGAAAACATGCCATAGTCTTAAGCATGGGATTTAACTATTACCGTCGAAGCTATGGCCCAGATTATGATTTGATTCAGATGAAAGGAGAATGCAGTCAAGAGCATAAAAAGAGGACCAGGTACTTGAGAACGCACTGAATAGCAAGAAAGTGGGAGTGAGCCTTCTGCATAAAAAGACTAACTTTCCATTTGTTCCCTGTCTCACTGTCCATTTCTCATAACTTAGATTATAGACAAAATCAGTTCAAAAGTTCTTCCTTTTTTTTTCATTTTTATTGGAATTCAATTTGCCAATTCATCCGATTATTTTTTTTTTTAATATTTTAAGTTTTCTAACTAGTTTGGTGCTCCTTCATCCATATTTTCTAAAAATGTCTCTTCATTGTTTAATATATTTATGACCTTGGGGCACACTGATACATGTTGAAATTCATGAGAGAGTTTGGGGCATTAAGTATGTGTATGGTTTTGTATGTGTATCAGAAAAGGGAAGGATGAGTAGGAATATATATTAATATAAGTTAATAATTGGAAACCTGGCAACTAGAAAATTGCCATTCCTTCTTCCAACCGCATCACTCACAGACACAGCAACTCTGCTCTCCCTCCAGACCAAGATAAAAATCACATTATCAGGGCAGCCCAGGTGGCTCAGCGGTTTAGCGCCACCTTCAGCCCAGGGCATGCATGATCCTGGAGACTGGGGATCCAGTCCCACGTCAGGCTCCCTCCATGGAACCTGCTTCTCCCTCTGCCTGTGTCTCTGCCTCTCTCTCTCTCTCTCTCTCTCATGAATAAATAAATAAAATCTTTAAAAAATCACATTATCAATGAAGAAACAAAGACTATCTTCAGATAAAAACATATGACAATATACTGATTTTGGAATAGTAGGTTCTCAATCTTTTTTTTTTTTTTAATTGATTGATTTGACAAAGAGAGCAGAAGCAGGGGAAGTGGCAGACAAGGAGAGGGAAAAGCAGGCTCCCCACTGAGCAAGGATCCTGACACAGGGCTAGACCCCAGGACTCTGGGATCATGACCTGAGCCAAGACAGATGCCTGACTGAGCCACCCAGGCATCAGCTCTTAAACTTCTATATATATATGATTATATATAAACAGTATATACATATGATTATATAAAAGATATAAAATCATACATAAGATATACACACGATCATATATAAATGATCTTCCTTACAAAAGATTAATGATTTACAGCCTTCACTCTATAATAGTTATGCTTCGTTTCTGTTAACTGGGGAAATATCCATTGATCAAACTCTATATAAATAAATATTTTAATAAATAATGTCATCTACAAACATTTGAAAAATACATTCATATATATATAGTGGTGGATGTGTTAATTGACTAGATGGAAGGAGTCTTTTCACTGTCTATGTATATCAAATCATCACATGTACATTTTAAATATCCCATTGTCAATTACACCTCAATAAAACATTTTTTATAATATACTACACATGTGTAGACCACGTGAGTTTTCTTTTAGTCTTCAGGCAACCGTTACTGTGTTCATGGATTTCAAACTCCTAGAAATAAGTCTTTGCTCGCAGATGTTCCCAATGCACACGATGGGGACCATGGACTCAAATTGTGGTTTTAAAGCAATTTTGATGCAAGAACGTTCTTTCAAAGGAAATTCTCACATGGAAGTGCAATTTAAGCAACAAATGGGGCTAGGTTGCTCCGTCTGGATTCTTGAATTTCTGTCTAGTTCACCCGGACCCTCTCCCTTATGTACCACCTCTTTCCTCTTCCCCTGAGGTCCTCTTTGCTCACTAAGGGAAGACCATTGAACCAACTTCAATGGTTTATAAAAGCATTTGTCCATGTAGGCATAATCAGATCAAATGAATCTTTCTGCAGCATAAATGTTTAAGTGACTAGGTACAGAGCTACAACTTTAAACATATAGTTCAAAGAACTTCAATTTCTCTAGCAGATTCTACTTGGAATGCTTCAGCCAGTTTTTCTCAACAGTACCTGCAAGATTAGAAATCTATGGAAAAGAACTGTTGTATGCTTTTTTGAGCTACAATTCATGGTAGAGCACATTGATTACCTGACCAAGAGTAGAAAACTTCGAGTTATTTTCAATTACCATTATTCCATTATTCGTTTTTTTAAACCACGGTGGATCCTTAGATTTTCCAATAATGTTTACCCTTTTATGTATTCATTTTCCATTAGATCTAATATATAATTTAGGTTAAAAATCAGAATCAGGGAATTTATGTTTTTCATCCTGATGGAAGCATAATTATGAATAGTTGTTAACAGCATTGGTTATGTTACTGCCAGGCTTTGTTTTGAGGAAATTTAATACTGTGCTTTAGGCTTTACATACATTATCCCATTTCAATAATCCCATAAATTAGACATTATTCCTACAGGCATTTTTAGATGAGGCAGCTTAACATTCATCAGGTAAAATAATTTACCCCAAGTCTTAGAGTGTTTGAGGTGAGAAGCCAGGTTCAAATCCAGACCTCACTTCAGAACCTGGATTCTTACTCATTTATCAAAATGTCTAACGATACATTTTTTAACCTGCGTTTCTCCTAGGAGGATTTAAGGTTGAATAACATTTACTGCACATTTTTCCATAAAAGAAAAAAATAAATACTTAGTATAAAAATACAAAGCAGAAGAAAGAGAAAGAAAATCAACCACTTTAATAATGCCTACATAAGGATGCTATCGTGTGTTGATTTTTCTTGTAATCTTAAATAATATTTCTAAAGCTATGATCATACCACCTGTGCAATTTTATATGCTGTTTTCTTAATTTCACCTAACATAAGCATTTTCATATTATTATGCCCTCTTTTAAAAATCACATTAAAAGACTTCACAGTATTTTATTTAAACAATAAGTATTCAAGTATTGTTAGACATTCAGGTGATTTTAACATGGTTTCTATTATAAATCTGTGTTGGTCATAACAGAACGCATGTTTTATCCTTCAAAATCGTAATTGCTTTCTTAAGGGAATGTGTATTAAAAGTGAAGTTACCATTTTTAGTGGCTATAAACCTAGTTAAAGTTCTTTTTGTATAGTGTCAACATCTTTTCCAAAGGCTTCTGTAAGTTAACCATTAGAACAGAAATGGGCAAATGTACACAGTTTACTACATGTCACAAGTCTGCATACATTATGTTCAGCAATAAACTTAGAAGGTGCTATAGTGGAAAACTATCCATCTTATATCTACCCTCTCTCTATCCTTTAAAATCTAGCAAAGTAGATGGGAGCAAATGGATTTATATATTTAAACACATGAAAAAAAAAAAGAACAACTATCCAAAGTGCTAATAAAATAAAAGAAGATACACAGCACTCCTCCAATCATCTCCTATAAGTGACTTCAACCATGTCTAGACCCAAGACCCCCACGATCCCCTTCAGACAACTCTCACCTTGGCAGAAGCAGTCCAGAATATTTAAAAAGAATTTTCATAAGAAGGAGATCCACACACACCTATAGTTTCTCTCAACTAAGGAAATGAAGTTCCATTCTTTGGCACACTGCTTTCGTTACTCCCCTCTGGGCCCTCACTCAATAGTCTTACCCCATATGTCATCAGAGTTTCTTTTAGTTAAAAATGGTGATGGTTACTTCACGGTTCAATTTGATTGGGCCCCAGGTTGTCCAAATATCAAGTTAAACATTATTTCTGGGTGTTTTTCACAGGTTGTTTCAGGAAGAGATTAGTATGTGGGTCGGTGGACGGAGTAAAGCAGGTTGCTGAACCCAGTGTGGATGAGCGTTATCCAAACTGTAGAGGGCCGGGATAGAACAAAAAGAGAATTCACTTCCTACCTCGCTGTTTGATCTGAGTTTCAGGCTTATCCTGCACTCAGACTGGTAAGTAAGCCAGGGGCTCCCTTGGTTCACAAGCTTTTGGACTCAGGCTAGAACTATGTCATCAGCTTTTCTCCTTGCTTCCAGTTTACACAGCAGATTGTGGTTTCTCAGCATCATGACAAAAGCCAATTCTCTGTTATCTATAATCTATAAAATGACAAGGTCTCTCTCTCTCTCTCTGTGTGTGTGTGTCTCAAACACTCCCACTCTTTCCTATGTAGAGAGGAGGAAGATATATCCCTCTATATATTTAATATCTATATTTATATTATCTATCTATCTAATCTATTATCTGCTATTTTTTTCCTGTTTCTCTGAAAAACTTTGACTTCTACACAAATATCTATGTTCATTTCTTTCTCTCCTTAATAAATTGTGATTTTGTTATTTCCTATTAACTTTTTTTTTAAGGACCAGCCCAGAGATTACAACAGTATCCTTTACGTATCAAAAGTTTAATGTAAATAATTTAAATATTTCTTGTTAAAACATTTTGACTCTACTGACCTTGATACTTTAATGCAAGAGTTGCTGGATATTTACTTCTATATATGTCACACACCCACATAGCATTATTATTGCTGTTTTATATAGCCAATTATCACCTTTGATGAATATTCATATTCACATTTTTCATTCCTTTTTTTTTCTTTTTCATTCCTACTTCTTTGAGTTTCTATCTAGGATTACTTCCTTTTTCATAAAATAATTTGTTATTTTCTTTAGCGATGGTAACAAATGCCTTCTTTTTTTTCTAAAAAATGTTTTAATTATATTATGTTTGAAGAATTTTTGGGGGGGGTAGGATTCTGAGATGGGAGCAACTGGTTTTTGTCCCCCCCGCCTCCTGCTTCTTGAAGGAATCATTCTATTTTCTACTGGTCTCTACTGTTTATTTTGATGTTTTCTGTCAGTGAATTATTGCTCCTTTGAAAGTAATCAGTTGGTTTCTCTGGCTATTTTTAAATCTTTTCTTTCTTTCTTTCTTTCTTTCTTTCTTTCTTTCTTTCTTTCTTTCTTCCTTTTTCTTTCTTTCTTTCTTTCTTTCTTTCTTTCTTTCTTTCTTTTTTTCTTGGAAGGATAGGTATCACTTTTTTTTTTTTTTTTAAGATTTATTTATTTGAGAGACGAAGCATGGGGGTGGGAGGGACCGAGTGAGAGGGAGAGAGGATCTTAAGCAGACTCCACACTGAGCCTGAAGCCTGATGTGAGGCTTGATCTCATGACTCTGAGATCACAACCTGAGCTGAAACCAGTCTGATGCTTAACTGACTGAGCCAGGCAGGTGCGCCAGGTATCACTTTTATTATGGTATGTTATGGTACATTTTCTTTGTATTTATCTTACATTGTGTAAATAATCTTGAACGTGTAGCTGAAAGTTTAATCAGCTTAGAAAAATCTTTGTTCATGTCTATTTTATTTTATTTTATTATTTGTCTGTTTCAAGTTTTTATTTAAATTCCAGCTAGTTAATGTATAATGTATTATTAGTTTCAGGTGTAGAATTTAGTGATTCATCACTTACATATAATACCCAGTGCTCATTACAAGTGCCTTCCTTAATGCCCATCACCATCTAGCCCATCTCCCTGCCCACTCTCCCTCCAGCTAACCTGTTTGTTCTCTATAGTTAAGAGTCTCTCTTATGATTTGCCACTCTCACTGTTTTTCTTTTTTTCCCCCTTTGTTCATCTATATTTTGTTTCCTAAATTCCACATGAGTGAAGTTATACAGTATTTGTCTTTCTCCGACTGAATTTAACTATTTCCAAAAATATATATGTATAGTTATATTTTGGAACATTTTGCCTTCTCTCTTGCTTTCTACAGCACAGAGCTTTGTATATATATGAATAATAAACTTTAAAGGCACTCCCCTCTATACATATGTGATATATAAATAACAAAGTTCTCAATTTCAAAACTAGAGCAAAGGACTTTATCTTCTAGCAAAATGCTAAATTTTTGAATTAAAATAAAATGATGGTATTATGAAGAAGTTTACATTTTAATTATTATTTTTATATTTAAAATTTATATTTATAATTATAAAGCACATTTACAATTGTACATCAAAATTGGCTTATTTCATCCTTCTAAACACATATTTACTGACTGCCTATTGTTGCTTTAATAAGCCTTATCCCATATTGAGATATGAGAAGCAATTCAGAATATATATTCTAGGGTTCAGATTTTAGATTTTCCTGAATATTTTATAAAAGATTGGAACAATGTGATAAATATGGAAATTATGATCCCCGTTAAAATTATGGAGCAAAAAAAATTTAAAAGAGGTAAGGTGTGTCAGTCAGTATCCTTTGATTTGTCAGTATTTCTTTTAAAAGTCTCTCCTTTATATGTAAGTGATGAATTATATTTCCAACAGCATCCTCTGTATTCACCCTCTTCCTGATTGCTCTAACTTTAGGGCTGGACCAGGCATAGTCAGAGTCCTAAAGGACTGCGGTGCTTGGAGCCAAGGAGGTGATAGGTCCCTTGAGAATAAAAAACTAGACGGATAATCCCACCAATGCACTATTAAGAATAGACAGAAAGGAGAATAAAAATGATCACAAAAAGAAACAAGAGAAATGAAACAAAAGTTGAAGTTCAGTGTAAGTAGTGGGATTTAATCCTTTCCTACATCTCCTCTAGGTTAAGACAAAGAGAAACAATAATAATAATAGTAATAATAGTAATAATAATAATAATAATAATAATAATAACAGTAGCAGTAGCAGCAATACTATTCCTAAATGTGTTTTCCCAGGTCAAAAAATTTAAGACATTTAGACTAGATTGCCAGTCCTCAAGCTCATCATGTACTATTTTGCCATGATGTTTCTAGCCGATCTCTATCTGGAGTACTTTTTTTCTCTGAACTGTTTGTTCAGGTATGTACAACTGCCATCATTCAAAAGCTAATTTAAGCTTCACACTTGACAAAAATCTTCCATTTCAACTTTTCTCTCACAAAAGTGACCTTGCTTTTTTTTTTTAACTCAGTGCTTTTATTTTACTTCTGTTATTATTAAAACATTTGTAAGCTATTATCATTATCCTAGTTATATCTATGGCCATGTTATTTTAGGTACATCTGGTTTTAAGTAATCTTAGATGAATTTGGTCACTTTATAAAAGCCATCTGCCGTGTTCTCCGCTAAATAACATGCTCTAAATGGTTAAAACAAGGCTTAATATATCTTTGTATCTACCAGAAAGTGATGTCAAGTAATATTAACTAAATGTACATATTGAAAATTAAAAAAATTTTCTTCAGATTTCTTCCATAATGTATATAATATTATCTAGAAGTGTCATTGACCACTAATGAATTTGAATTGAATTTTCAATTTGATCACATTTTTTCCTCCTCAAATAAATATTAAATGCAAACATATACACACTTGTGACATTGAGCACATAAAACATTTATGTTTTACATTTATGATTTGTTTGAATAGACCAAATTATAAAATTAATCAAATATCCTTATTTTGACTTTAATTCTTATTTTGTTCATAATCATGGCCTCCTGATTTTTCTCCAAATCACTCATAAAATCAAGAATAAAATTTCAGGTGCAAGTGTCTTAAAAATGATCTAATCAATTATTTTTAAATGGTTTGCTATGCACAGAACATTATCACAGAATCATTGACAAATATAAAAGTAGTATGAAAATTTCCCTACCCTTGATAAGCATAAAATCTGACTGAAAAGAGAAAGGAATTCACAGATGTACTAATGTGAAAATGAAAATAAAATACAATATAATTTGTTAACCTCCATGGCCTATACCTATAAATAGTGAAGGAGTTCCATCTGAAAAGTTCCACAACTAAATTCAAGTAATTTAAATAAGAATAACAATAATGAGCTTTTATTTCAACAATGTCAATGCCACTCTTCACATTCATGTCAGTATTTTCTATCATAAAATTATCTTTCTGTTATAAGATTACCTTTCTAAATATAGGAATCAGAAGTTAAATCAAATTTATATTTGATTTGAGTTTTCAAAAACCACATTGTAAGATCAATCTGTTGCTCTTCACTAAGGAGGGCACTTGATGGACTGAGCATCCATCAAGTGTTATACTATATGTTGGCAACTTGAATTCAAATAAAAAATAAAAAAAAAAAACTCTTGCTCTTGATTATCAATGAGCCAGACACATTATGGCAGAATTTAAAAAAATCTACCATGTGCTAATTGATGTATAGAATTTTTTTTCTGTGATTTACTTATAGTTCTTTTATCCACAGGAATAGAAATGGCCAATTATTGTCCACAACAGTGCTCATAATACTTAAAGCTTTCTTCTATATACCGTAAATTTGAACTTGAAGAAAAATTTATAAACATCTCATTCACTCAATACTAAGTCAATTTCAGGTTGTTCTAACTTTTTTTTTTTTTACTTTGTAGAAAACTTATATTTTTATACATACCAAAGAAAATCCCCACAAAGTTGTGTAAATTAGGTTTGAAATGAGTAGAGTACCCAGGTGTAAACCTCAATTAGGAGAATACAGTAAAATAGGAGTGGGGCAGAGATAGAGGAAATTTAAATGAAAGAACTTATAAGATACATATGAATTTGATACAAAACAAATGGATTTAAGTATTTTTGTGAAACACTATTCCACGCTTGTGCTTCCAGAATATCAGAATGGAAAGCCAGTCAATTACCTAAATGGCTCAAAATGCATTTTTTAAGGTACCCATGTTTGATAGAATGTGTGACTAGCTATTCATCAAAATCACTTAGGAAACTATATAATAATATAAGATTACAGATTTTTGAGTCTCTCTAAAGTTAACTTACATTTATTGAGTGTTTATTATAGTCACTTTTTCAAAAGCTAAATAACTGAACTGTCTTAATATCTCTTTGAAATAGGATATATTTTATACATAAGGAATTTACGTCTCAGTAAATCTAAAAAAACTGTAACCTACAGGAATGAGTTTCCATCTTCTTTACTGAATCTCTTCCCCTTGCTTATCTTTAAATTTTGAAGTCACTCAGTCTTGTTTTGATAACCTCTTTTATTTTTGTCTGCAGCACAAAGATCTATGTGACCTCATCAGGCCACAAAGACTGATATACCTACTCCTTAGTGGTCACTCTCAAATGTATACTACTGGCAAAAATCATGAACTCTTCTACAAATATCTTGATGGTCTCTTTTTAATAAGATAAATAGATTTTATAAGATAGCTACTATTCCTTTATTAAAAATATATTACCAATCCAACCAATCATCTATAATAGAGAATATCAAATAACTGAAGGATCTCTTATGTAAGGCCCTATCAAGTCTTGATAAATGTGGTATATCCATTGAGTGTTTCTCTCACTATTTCAAAATCTGTTCTACCTGCTGACATGGATGGTCTTCATTGAATATCCTTATTCAAAACATCTTCTATTTTTTCAGTGTAGTATATATTTTTTAAAGATTTCATTTATTTATTTGAGAGAGAGCACAGGAGTGGGGAGGGGGATGGGGATGAGGGAGAGGGAGAAGCAAACTCCCTGCTGACCAGGAAGCCAAATAAGGACCTGAGCCAAAGGCAGATATTTAACAGACTGAGCCGCCTAGCTCCTCTATTCAGCGTAGTTTTAAGATTACTTCTCCCAGGAACATTGTGTGAAAGTATTGAGGGCCAAAGGGATTCAATATCTTTTTAACATGTTTCTCTTGCTGGAATGTTTTGCTTCACTCTGAAGCATTCTAAATAATCTTCAAATACTCTCTTGAATATGACCGAGTGCTTGAACTATTCTGAATTGAGTTTTCTGTTCTCTGGATCCCATATGATTTTTTGCCTCTTTGATGGTATTTTTATTGTTCCTCAAGTTTCAGTAATAAAACACAAATGCCAGGTGAGGTCATACAATTCTTTCATATTTAAACAAAATCTACTCAAATCACCCTGTTGGAATAAACATGCTTTTTCCACTTAACCACCAGATACTTGACTTCATACATATCTCAAATTCTGCAGATGTTCGTCTCTCCAGTTTCAGTTTCAGAAGTGGAATATAGTTTACTTTGTTTATCTCCACCCATAAAAAATTTTTAAAAAATAATATAAAAATGTGCACATGGGAAATTCATGCACACAGAACGAATAATGTTTTTTAGAAATTGGAGGGGAGGCAGATTTGCATCACTTCAGATCCCTGCTTAGTGAGGAACCTGCTTCCCCCCCTCACTCTGTCCCTCCCTGCTGCTCATGCTCTCTCTCTCTCTCTCTCTCTCAGATAAATACAATCTTTAAATTTTTTAAAAAAATAAAACAGAGCCAAGTATACTTTATTGCCAACATAGTATATGATTTATAGATCACATTTGTCCCAGTTCCAGGCAAATGCCCAATTGCATTTGGGATTAACAATCTGTGTTTAGAGAATAAAGTAATAATAGATTAAATAAGCAGGAAAATTCAAAATGTGTTAGCAAAAAATGATCATTATTGGTTAATAAAATAATCTGAGAAATGAAAGAACATAAAGCTATGGAAATAACAGTGTAGTAGAAATTTAAAATGATTTGGGGATGTTTTTGAGTTTCAATAGGATGATAGTTAAATGGAAATGAAGCTATATTTTGGTACACAAAGCCTGGAGTTTAATGTCAGTCCTAATTTATGTAACCTCATACAAAAGATAATTCCTGTTATTTATCTATATTTCTGACTTATAGCACAGGATATATACCAATTTATAGTGACATGCGTGATAAATAAATAAGAGATAATTGAAGAATCAAAACCAGAGCTCATTGGAAAAGCAAATGTGTTAGCAGTAAAGGTTAATCTTTCATTTGACTCTAAGCTTCCTGGAAACTAAAACCAAAACAGGAAAACTGTTATGTACTTCCTTAAGAATACATAATGTGTCTGTTGCTTTCAAGAGACAAAACCAAAAATTTCCCTAAATCTAGTCTCTGCATTAGTTTTCTCACTTATGTGGTGGATGTAATAACAGTATGCCCCAATTACTTTCAAGATTCGTGGAAACCATAGATAATACTGATTAAGCCACTGGGGTTGTAACCACCTGCACAGGATAACTCTTCTGTACCACCCAATTTACAGAGTTGGGTACCCAGTGACTAGATGGGGCTTTAACATTTTATACTTGGACTACAGCTCATCCAATTGGATGCTCATTACAGGATATGTGAAATTAAACTGGGAGCCATCAAAAACTAGTAGTCACTGGAAACAAGTTGTATTAATGGCAGCTGCCTTAAGAGGTCAACAGACTTCTCCAAAATTGTTCAGCTCTGCTTTTTGTAGCTCTTTGTTCACTTCTGTAAGTTACTTCTTCTCCTTTCTATTAATTCAATCTACCACTGATCCTTAACTAATACAGAAAAACAAATTAGATACAATTAAAGATTCAATGTGGTGGGAAAATTGATAAAATATGAGCCTTTCTTATTAGGAGTGGTAAACCAAGTTTCTCAATATTGATTAAATTTCCATGTACTATTTTAGAGATATCTTTTCTTCCAGTAGAGTTCAACAGGCACTAGGAGCTCTAAATAAATAAAGCTTCGAAAGAAAGTGTACTTATCAGTATTTACACAGCCAGAGCAGTTCTATGGACATAATAAGTTTGGTAGCCATGAGAGAAAAATCAGCATTAATGAACAGTAATCATGGAAATCTTATCAGCTGGAGCATTTAAAACAAAACAATTAAGAGACTTTCATTTCATTAAGCAACCAGAATCTCTCTTAACATCATTTTGAGACTTTAAAGCAAAGAGTTCTCTATTTAACCTCAATTTAAATGAAAAGCTACACATAATCCGAAAGTGTTAATGGTTTTAAAATATAATTTCATTTTGGGAATCTATGCTAAGGAATTGAAGTAAATGGAGAAAAAAAGACTTATACTCAACAGTATTAATCACAGCATTATTTAATGGCAGAAAAAGTGTGGCATAGCCCAAGTTATAGAATGGTGTAATAATGTAATAGGTAAATTATGGTGAACTCATGCAAGAGATCTTCGTGAAACCTTTAAAATTAGTTTAACGATATGGGGAAGATGCTGCTGACACAACACTGAAGGAAAAAGGAAGTTTATAAACATTCCTGTTTTACAATACGTCTAATGTTTTGGAATTTGCATAGCATAGATAAATGAAGGGGTTTTTCTACCCCAGTGGCAGTGCCTGGGATGGCCAACAAACCCCTGCTGTTGATAATGATGGAAGAGCTGCTCAAAGATGGTGGTTCAGCTCTTTCTCCATTCTCTGGATACCCAGTCTCCTTCAAGAAATCCCTCCAAATCACAAATTTAAAATAAAACATCAAATTGAAAGAGAAAAACAAGCAAACGTGGCTTCATCTGAGTTAAAAAAAAAAAAAAAAGGAAATCGATGCATGTAATGTATGTATAGGATAGCCAAGACACTGAATAGAACAAGCAGTGGAAAAATTCACAATAAACTATAACCTGCAAATTTGAGAAGGGAGAGTATAGAGAGGAGATAAGATCTTTTATGTTTTACTTTTATCTTTTACTTGTGTTGTTGTATTTTCATCAGTTATACAACTGATGAGTCTTCTACAATAAAACCAACGAAAATGCAAGGAACAGCAGAGTTCAAGAAAAATAGAAAATTACAGCCAAGTTTCTTATATGCCTATTTTCAAAAGGTGGTAAATATTAAGGTAGTTTTAATTCTGGTTTTCTTTCTGTGTGTGACTGTGTCTTAAAAACATAATGAGGGCAGCCCGGGTGGCTCAGCGGTTTAGCGCCTGCCTTCTGCCCAGGGCGTGATCCTGGAGACCTGGGATTGAGTCCCACGTAGGGCTCCCTGCATGGAGCCTGCTTCTCCCTCTGTCTGTGTCTCTGCAGGTCTCTCTCTGTCTCTGACTCTGTCCTTCTCTGTCTCTCATGAATAAATAAATAAAATCTTTAAAAAAATACTGTAATTTGTTTCTTATAAGAACTATCAACCTGTATGTTACTTTCAGTCTCAAAGGGCCAAAGGCTGCTTGAAAATCCATTTGAATTGTTGAAATGTGCTGGACGGTACACTGGAATTTTAGGTTTAATTTATTCTCAATAACAGTTGCTGGAATTATATGTCGAGCATCAAAATGTCATTGAAAACTTTTAAGTAAATTAGCACAGCAAGTAGCTTCCAAATTTTTGATTGGCTTTCAAGTCTCAGCAATTTCGTCTGTGTTTCTCTCAAGATATATGTAAGAGCTGAGATTTGTCATCTTCTACTTTGTTTATTCAGGCCCTGTGAGGTGATCCCAATTGGAATGTTATCAAAGATATCCGTCTGGCAATAATGATAATCCTTTAGCATCTAGATTAGTTTTCTGTTTTATTCTGCTAATGAATACTCTGGAGAAATATGGGTAATTTTACAGAACAAATTAACCTTAGAGCACAGCTACTTCTAATGTTCATTTTAGTGGACACCTACGAAGCAGAATAAATTTAAATACAGTTTAATCGACCCTTCCAGGCCTGGTAGAGATCAAACAGCTAGGACATAAATATAATGGTAATTAACCTAAATTGATGCTAAGATTTTTTTTTTTTACATAAGTACTGAAAAATACCACATTTGGGATCCTAATTCCAAGCAAACAGAATATAAGAACCAGGCAGCAACCTTGAACTATGTATCGCTTGTATCACAATAGTTCAGAGGTGGCTTTTGCAGGCCAGGAAATCTGATTTTTAATTACGCTGTTGTTTCCAGCCTGTAATGGCCATGACTTGTTCAACACAAACACCAGGATGTGAGCTGCATTTTGCTTCCCTCCTGCTTTCGTTTCACTGCAGAATTGACAAAATATAACTCTTCGTCCTACTAATAGGGCAGCATGAAAACTAATTGATATTCTCTGTTTTCAAATATTTGTATCCTCAAGCCTCTCTGCCTAAAAAAGCCTGACGGAGCCTCTTCATTATCTCATTACGCTGTAATTATTGCATACTCAATTGCCAGGGCCTGAGAGTAATTCATTTATGCTGCACATCAATATAAACTTGCGCCTCTGGAACCAGATTTAACCAACTTTTAAAGACTCTAATTTGGATCACAGTGCTATTTGTCTCCTGGTGATTCAAGACATAAATATTTTTTTTTCCTTTTTATTAAAAGAAGAAAAAACCTAATCAATACACTGTTCTGGCTTTTAAAGCTTTGTTGATATTTCTTTGCCATTTTCCTTGACCATACTCAGAAGGGACCAACAAGCACCTCTGGATACTCTTGTGGGCTTTTGCTCACCACTGCCACATCCAGCTGGCATTCTGCTCTCATCCTGTAAACTTTTCTGAAATTCACACATCTCCGTCTTCCTAGTTTTGGTATAGAAGGATCACATGAGCTATTCCTGATTCTACAGTTTTACTCCAGTTAATGAAATTCGATGCATTCTTAAAAAAAAAAAAAAGTGACGACAAGCATCTATTTCATAATTCCCAGCAGAATGATTTGTAAATGGTATATCCTAAATATATGCTTCTAAAATGGACTTCTCCAAAAAGATAAGTGTCTGTTCCCATTTTCTTGGGTGAGTAGTTTCATATTCCTTTTAATGTTTTTTTTTTTTCCTTCACTCCCATCACCTTATTTTCCAGTCCACATAGATAATCCATGGAACAGTTACGCCATAAATCTCTCCAACACATACATATAACTGTTTTAAGATCCTGAAAGCTGATGTTCCCATCAGAGAACCAAGGTCTTTTCCCTGTACCACAGAAACCCCATTCCTTTTGTCTTTATTGTGTTCTCCAGCCTTTCAAAGCTTCAAGCTTATTGTGCCCCTTGCACTTCTATCCAATTTTGTGCATAGTCTGAATTTCTTCCTCTGACATCCAAGCCAAGCGTTTCCCAATGCCACAGAGGTATTTAGAAAGGAGAATTCCACAGACAAATAAAAAAAAATAGCCAGAAACCAAAAACAAACACAAAAATGACATTAAAAGAGGCCTCCTGAGGAAATCAAGCCCATCTCAGCCTTCTTCATTAAACGCCTCTCCTTTTCTCTTGCACAGCCTCAGCCCAAAACATTATCATTTTTTAATAGCTTCTCTACTTCCAATGGATCCCCTAATGATTATTCTCCATACGGTAATGTTTTTTAAAACATAAATTATATCATGTTACCTCCTTGCCCACATCATTCTAACAGTTATCCATCATATGAACATACATGTCAAAAAAGCCACGATTCAGCCCCTGCCTCCTTCTAAAGCTGTAGATCTCAGCAGTTGCTCCTTCACCCAGTGTCCTGAAGGAATGCCGGCCTTATTGCCCTTCTTCTAACACTCCCAAACTAGTTGAGCAATCTCTTCAAGTCTTGGAATTGCATTTATCACTGGCTAATATTGTTTTTCTCCTTACATCTTTATCCCACTAAAGTGAACCTTCCCTGACACTGACACCGCTATCTGCCCCAATGCGTAGAAAATTGCTAAGCACTCTATACACAGTTGTTTCATGAACTAATGCAGAGATGGTTCATTGATTGATACTATATCCCACCTGGTCACGCAGAAATATCAACAAGGGCTTGAGGACAAAAGGTGGAACCAAGAATTTTAGAACAACTAACTTGCCATTCACTTGTAACTAATGATATACTAACAGCTTATGTTTAAGAAAATTCGATTGCCTGCTAGTCATTGTGGCAAGTGCTTAACAGTATGTATTTAATGTCATCTCTGAAATAATCTAGTGAGCTAATGACTATTATAATTCCCATTTTTCAAAAGGAAACAGGCATACAGTGGGAAAGACAATTTTCCAAATTTCTATAGTAAGAACTGGGAATTTTAGACTTTAATGTGACTTCAGATTTTATTCATTTATTCATTATAGACACACAGAGAGAGGCAGACACAGCAAGAGGGAGAAGAAGCAGGCTCCCTGCAGGGGAGCCCGATGTGGGACTCGACCCCTGGGCCTTGGGATCACGCCCTGAGCCTAAGGCAGGTGTTCAACCACTGAGCACCCAGGTGCCCCAAGGCTTCAGAGCTCTTATAGGTAACAATTATGCTTAATATCTGTATTTGTCTGAAAATCCCCTAGAATTTTGATTACTATAAAAATTTACTCTATTGTTTTAGTCTAGTTAACTGTTCATGTCAGATTTTATAATGTAACATTTCTAAAATATATTTTTAAACTGTTAAATTAATTAGTGCGTATTTTGACATATTAGTCTGTTATATTTTAAAGTTTTCTTATAATTGCATAGGTTTACCATGTAACATGTTCTTTGCCAATTTTGTAGTTGCATTTTCCCCCTTTTAATTGTTTTTTGTCATGTTTGGATCTATTTTATTGAATTATCCAAAGAATCCAGTCATCATCAATTTATTAATTATTGAATTACTTAATAATTCAATACTATCTAATTCCTAATTTATGAATATCTGTTTTATTTTTATTAGTGTTTTACTTCTACATGTTAGTATAATTTCACCACTTTATTATTGGTTTCTTGAGTTGAAATTTAAGTCTCTCTTTGATATCTATTGAAAATACTACATCAATGACCTTTTTTATTCAGAGAATGTACTTGTCAATTACCTATTGCAAATTTAGCCAAACATTTAAATGGAATAAATTTTCTAAATCATAAAAAACAGGTTGTAGGGGTGCATGGGTGGCTTAGTCAGCTAAGTAGCCAACTCCTGATTTTAGCTCAGGTCATAATCTCAGGGTCAGGGAATTGAGCCCCATGTTGGGATCCCCACTGAATAGGGAATCTGCCTGAGTATTCTCTCTCTCTCTCTCCTTCTGTCCCTCCTCACCACACAAGTACAGATGTGTGCTCTCTCTCTCAAATAAATAAATCTTTTTTTAAAATACAAGTTGTAATCCCTAAGTACATTAATATCAGAATAAATAAATGGGTGGGAGGAAGCACTGGACATTTCTAAACCATTTGAAAGTAAAATAAACTTTATTCCTTCTCAATTATTCTCAACTTAAAGCAAATATGATAAAATGAAATTAATTTATGTTAAAATACATGGATGTAGTGGTGCCTGAGTGGCTCAGTTAGTTAAGCATCTGCCTTCAGCTCAGGTGGTGGTCCCAGGTTCCTGGGATCAAGCCCCAAGTGGTGCTTTCTGCTAAATGGGGAGTTGTCTTCTTCCTCTGCCCCTCCACTGCTTGTGCTCACTCTCACTCTCTCTCGCTCTAAGAAATAAATAAAATCTTACCAAAAACATCCATGGATGTAGGCAAAGGTATATTCATAGCTCTAAAATCTCTTGTTGAACTTAAAAAAATTCAATCAATTGCACATTTTGCATTACACATTTATTTCTAAAAACAAGAGGATAAATGAACACCAATAAAAATTAATTTAAAAAAAAAAAAAAAAAAACCAAGAGGATAAATACAATGAAGACCTACACAAGTATCGAGTACTCAGCATCCCAAAGGGCCTTAGGAGTCTACATATATCATTGCAGCATGCACTGAATAAATGTCTTCTATACATGTAAAATTCTACTTATATAGAGAGCTACTTTTGTGGTTAACAAAATAAAACATAGCACAATTTCTATAAGGATGAGCTTGGGAGTGAGAAAGATTTGACTAAAATCTCAAGTCTAGTTGCTCAAATCTTTGCTAGTATAACCATGATCAAATTATAGAATTTTTAAAGTCTCAGTTTCAGCATCTGTTTAAGAGAGGTATTTAGATAGTACTTTCTTAGTAAAAAAAGTTCTGAAGATTAAACAAAATAGTCTATATTTTGTGCTGGCTACAGGACAATGGTGAACACCATTACATGTTCAGTAATACTATTATAGGTATTTTAAATAGCAGCACTTCTAATAAGACCAGTAAATTACATATGAGAAATAGAGTAAATTAAAGGACACCAGCCTAAGTAAGACTTAGTCTAGGATTGAAGATTGATTTGATGTGAGATAATAATTTATATATATATATACATATGCATATATATATATATGCAGGGGACTCCAGGATCACACCCTGGGCTGAAGGCAGGTGCTAACCTCTGAGCCCCGCGGGGCTGCCCAAGCACCATCTTTAATATATGATAATAGTAAACAGGTCGCCTAGTAACAAGATGTAGTGTCACTCTCATAAATGTAGCAGTGAGAAAGAGGCTCATCCACATCCACAACATATCTTATAACATTGTCCCAGAAAATTTAGCCAAAGTAATAATACAGGATAAAGAAAATAAGCTATAAACTTTGGAGAAAGGGGAGATAAAATGTTAAGAATAAGTGTGTAGAGGGACACCCGGGTGGCTCAGCTGTTGGGCAGCCCCCTTCGGCTCCAGTGGTGACCCCGGGATCTGGGATCCAGTCCCACATCCAGCTCCTGCGAGGAGCCTGCTTCTCACTCTGCCTATGTCTCTGGCTCTCTCTCTCTGTGTCTCTCATAAATAAATAAATAAATCTTAAAAAAAAGAACAAGTATGTAGAAAATATAAATAATTTTAAAGACATATATAAGAGTAAATAGTCTTCCTATATTTCCTCTTACCACCACTTAGAAAATATAATGAAGATTCCTAATAATAGGGACAAAATATTAAATGTATGAAATACTAATATTCCTATTTTTAAAAGATGACAGCATCTACAAATCTTATGAAGGGCCTAGTGTTAATACTTTCGAATATAGACTGTTAACATTTAATGAATGCCTACAAAATGTTAGACAAATGTTTACCACTCTTCTTGCAACAATTTCTTCAATTCTTTTTAAAATGATGTGATTTTGGTACCATTTTTTACCTCATTTGACTGAGGAAGACCTGAGATTGAAGAGATGAAGCCACCCCCTTGCACAAAAAGACACACCTAGTGAATCCTAGAGCTGAGACGTGAACTTGTTTACTCTGATCACTGTCCCACACTGACCTCCAAAGCAAAAATGGCTGATTGCTAACTCAATGCCCAGTCTCCTCTTTTCTTTATGAACAGACACAGGATTCTGTTTGGAGTGAGAAGGTGTCTACTGGAAAAAATATATATAAACAATGTGGGCAGACTCAGCTAATCCATATATATACATATATATTTTTCCCTTTCTCCTTCTAACTGCCCAAAAATATAAATGGTATTTTAAAAGTGGAGCAGCTTTCCTGCAGCCATCACACATGAAGAGCATGCAATGGCAATATTCAACACCAGAGGCAAGGATATAGTGAGACAAGGACCCTCATAGACTTCATTTGGGAGCAAGATAGTTACAAACTGTACTGGAAGGCAATTTGGGAATGAAGGCATGATATTTAAAATATTTTGTCTACTAGTAGTATCTTTCCAAAATTCCCAATAATAATAATACTATCCTTAATTAAATCACTGTACATCCAAGTAATGGGATATCATTTCAATATTTAAAAAATGTTTTTGAAGATGAATAAATTGCTTAGGGAAATATTTATACATTATTTGGTGGAAAAATGCAAAACTGCTAATTGAGATATACTAAAAGATATTTTAAGCATGTGTGTGTATGTGAGCATTCCAATATAATATCATGTTTTACTGGTGATGGGAGAATTTTTAAATGTTTTTCAGTATTTCAAATGATTGCTAATAATCATACATGACTGTCATAACAGGTAAAATATTTCTTTAAAGCTAGATTCTAAACTCATTAGATATTTCAATCAAGATATCTTTTGAAAGCTGTGGGGGGAAATAAATCTAATGTTAAAGCAACCAGTTCACCAAATATTCTGAAAAGAGAATAAAAAAGGATGGTATCAAAATCACCAGTTGTACAAGGATGCTGGCATTTGGCAACGTGTCCCATGTGACTGACAGATGTTTCCCACTTGAGTGCAGAGCCTAGAATTGAGGGTGTCATGGACCTGAATTGTGTTCCGCACTTGGTAACTATGGGAATAAGGACAAATGGATGTTGCTTTTTATCTAGCTTGTGTGGACAGAATTGTGTATGCTACTTTCTACTGAACTCACAACAGTGTGGAAAAGTTGTTCCACTTCTCTTCACTCACACGAATGTTTTCATTGAGAAAGAAGATGAGAACAGAAGCTCGACAAAATCCCATCAACCTCAATTGTCTGCCAACTCAGTGCTTAAGAACTTCCAGAAAGAAAAGATTTCAAAGTATGAGTTTCAAAAAAAATTTGCTTACTTCCAAAATAGTAAAGATAAAGGTAGAATGGCATCATTTACATTGAAAAAACATGGCAGGAAGAGAGAGAACAAATCCCTCTAGACCCGGAGTGACAGCATTTGGCTCTGTGTCTCTGTTCTGCTATTAATTAGCTATTTAACTTTTGGTCAGTAGCATATGTTTACTGAGCTTTATTTCCTCCCTTTGATGAGGAGGAATAATGATATCTGCTTTATTTACCTGTTTCTTCCTTTGTTAGAAATACTAAATGAAACAATGTATATAACAGTACCACTTGGCAAGTAAATTATTTCAAATACAGTATTTAATGTTATATTGCCCAGTATGGCAAATACTCAAGGTCTGCTGGCTCCCCCTAACCACCCCAGTGATTTACTCTCATAGGTACAATTTCTTCAATCATCTAAAAAGCCTCATTCAATATGTCCTTTACATCTCTGCCCATGTATCCTATCACCTGATGGCTAGCTCACTCCTCTCTGCTCATGTCTACCCTACCCTGATCCTTGAACATACCACAGATACTGTTTTGGAATTTTCATCCAACCATCTCCTCTCATTAAACACTCATACCTCAGAAATCTAATGATTACATACATATTCAAGACTTCCAAGTCTATGACATCCTCATTACTGAGGTCTACCTTCATCATATTCATTAAAATGGCATCCTGCCACTAGGTCATCTCAGTCCTTTTTTATGCTTATTTTTTTCCTAAATAGTAATTATTATTAGCCACCATTTTAATTGTCTTATGTATTTGTTGATTGTCTCACACAACTACATTGTAATCTGTAATGCCAATTAATTTTTTGCTTTGGGAACTTCATTTCCCATAAAATGTGTTACTGGGATTAATATATCAGATAGTTATCATTTTAAAATAAATTAATAAATGTTCTTAAATTTTCTGTTTTAATTCCTAGTACAAAAAATGTTGATATATTTAACCTTTACAGGCAAAAAACAGTGAGGACCTTCCATACTTTTTTGGTATAGAGTCCTGAGACCAAAAAGTTTGAGAACTGCAGACTTAAATTACTACTTGGCATTCACCACAACGATTGAAGATAAGCTTAAGCTATCACCAACTTTCTTAAGCAAAATATCCAGATTAAAGGTCTACATATATACATTCAAAAATATATCATACAATACATAAATCACTCATTTGTTTGGTTAAGAATATTCTTCTAATTTGAATTCTACATTTCTATGATCTGAAATGGGCTTCACCATGGAATCCCAGAGGACAATTATGTGACTTTAACACTCTTAGAGTACCATTAGAATTGTGCAGGATAATCATGAAAATGTATAGGTATTTGCTACCTGCTTCCTAATCTGTTCTGGACCTAAATATTGATAGTCCTGAGTCTCAATCAATAATGAAAATGTTTGCAGCCCTGAATAATAAAGAGCAATATTGCACATAATTATAGCAGGAGCTTCCATAATAAATACTGCTATATTAATACCAAAGGACCAGGAAAGTAAATGCTTATCAGCATATGGGAAACATAAGATGCTAAGAAAGTGGCTGCCAGGGTAATTTAGCAAGTAGTTTAAAATCTTCGTGCGGCTAGGAAAAAAATGAATTTCATTTGCAAGTAGTTTTAAGTTAACAAGCAGTAAAATTATCCCTGTGTTTTTTTAGTCATAAAACATAAACCACATTAATTAAGGACATATACTTGCAGCTATGTCTGCTTTCTATCCAACTTGATTGACCACACAAGTTTCACTGCAAGCAGAAAAAGAATCAACTTCACTTAATATGAGAGTACCTTGTAATTTTAAAATCTTCTTGACTGAGGAATGTCCACTTTCCAGCCAGATGCTTCCTCCAGGTCTCCTCCAACACCTTGCTCTGGGCAGCCGGGGATGGAGAACTTGATTCCCAGGAGCTGCATCATCCCCCTGCACCCCTAAGGCTCCTGCTCAGTTTTGTTTTGGCCAACAGGGCAGCAGCAGAGAACTGGTGAGCTGACAAGACAAAGAGAAGGAAGGGAGGAGGGGGAGAGAGAAGAGAGGAGAATTGTTCCTCCCTCTCCCTGTTGCTGGGCTGAATTTTTTTCCAGTGTTTTTGGTTGCTTTCCTTGAGGATCAAATGCCCACAGCTGCAGCTCTCCCCACGCACCACGTCCCAACCATGATCCCAGATTGTTTGCTCCTTTGGGTGGACTTGGTGGTAAAAGCGTCTGGACCTTCCTGGTGCCAGGATACTTCACCAACCCTTGTTGGTGTCTCCAGTGCTAGTCCTACCTCCATCTCTGTAAATAGACTTTACATTGAACTTTCATTAGACTTTCTGGAGTTAATGCCACTTTGGGTCTGTCCTGTCGACTGGTTCTCTTAGAATCTTTCTACAGTTCAGTGTGACCTTCAGATGCCATGGGAGGAGATTTCTGACCCACGAGGTTGTTATTTGGTAAAGCAAACTGTTAATGAAAATGTATGAAGGGCCTCACTTATTCCCACTCTAAGCAATCAGGTTTAGTATATGTGGGACTAGCCAATAAAACCATCCAACCAGGCTATTTTTTATCATTCTGTCCACAATACATAAAAGGACAAAACTTATGCTGAGTTTTAAGTTTTGCTATATCTCAAACAAATTAGATATATGTAATGTTGAAATTAATATGAGGGGATTAGGTATCAAAAAGTAAATGTCAGCTTATTTAATATGTATTTTTACTAAAGAGGTAAATGACAAGATGCATAGGTTCCTTGATGGTGCAAGTGTCATCTCTGAGAAATTGACAGGTATGGTGGCAAATACTGTTTATTTTTTTTTAAATCTAACAACAACAATAATATTCTAAGAACTATTCATTTATTGGTTTACTTAACTTCTTAAGAACTCTAACCTTCCTCCATTTGGGAGGAAAGGACTTGATCACAAAAAGATTAAGCAACTTGCCCCAAATCCCACAGTAGATGGGCAGAGCTAGAAATAGAACAAGAGTTAAAAGTAATTAAATTGGCCTTTGTATGTGTCCTTTATTTCTTTTAATAAAATTAATACATTTCCAAAGTGTTTAAGAAATTGTCCTTTTGAGGTACAACTAAAATTGTGTGACCTATAGTAATCAATTGTATTGTACTTTTACCCAATTATATTTTAGTTAAAGTATTTTTTACTAGAATAGGGCACCTGGTGGCTAGGTTGGTTAAGCATCTGCCTTCAACTCAGGTCATGATCCTAGGATCCTGGGATCGAGCCTGTATCAGGCTCCTTGATCAGGGGGGAATCTGCTTCTCTTTCCCCCCTCTGCTCCTGTGCTCTATCTCTTTCAAATAAATATTTAAAATCTTTATTAAAAATTTATACTAGAATATTATTTTAATTTGCTCTCTTATTATTTTGTTTCATTTTAAGAGAAGAAACATAATTATCAATGCAACCATATCACAATTAAAGATAAATTTTAAACAAAGAATCCTGTGATATCTAAAAAATATATACATCGCTGGCGTCTCTAGCTCACCCTTTCTTCATTGCTGACTCTGTTGACTCACCAAATATTCAGAAGATGGCTGGGGTGTGTGTGGTACTGTCCTGTGCCAGTAGTATAAAGGGAACAATATATATACTCTTCCTGGCTCTTGGGGACACATTATGTGGGAGATAAATGCAAACAAAATCACTACATCTGTAATCATTATCATGAAAGAGGGACTTAAGAAAAAAATAAAAGTGAACTTTCTGAATCAAGAAAATGAGGCTACATCATTCTGGGTTGAATCTAGACCCAAAGGAAGAAGAGATGTTGTCTAGAGAAGACTGGAGCTGGCTAAAGGACGATATTCCAAGGACACAGTAAACTAGCAGAAAGAAAGGCCTATGCGGAGGGGAGTTCAGATTTTCCTGTGAAGTAAAAATTCATCGTTTTCTCTGGAATTCAGAATGTCCAAGATACTGAGGCTTAGATTATATGTTTTCAAAAGGAAAGTAGATTATTTTGCATATTCAGTTTATGAGACAGAAATATTAAGAAACTCTCCTTCCAGTTTCTAATGTCAAAGCCATGGTTCCAGCCTGTGTAAAGTCACTGAGTTTCATTTTCCATATTCTCCCATTCCAGAGGAAGAATGCAAAACAAAGAGAACTGAACGGAGCTGAAACAATGTGGCAAATTTACTTTGAAAGAACTGTCTTAAAAATTCCGGTCAGGAAATTTATCCGTGGAAAAAAAAAACAAGTAACAGATGGAGAATGGGGTACATTTTATCATGAAATTATAATGATGTAATGAGAGCTACAATTAATGAATATCTGGGGGCATTTCATATATGTATTAATCTTTACAAAATCTTTACACTTTTAGTACTTTTATGCACTCTTATAGGTGAGGAAGTTGAAAAGTTACATGACTTGCCCAAGTTTTAAACCTTTACATAGCAGTACTACCATCATAAACACGTCTAGTCTGACTCCAAAGTCCTTGCTCCTTCTACTTTACTGCTCAAAGATGAAAAATTCATTCTCTTAAGCAAAGTTCAGTGTTTACATGGGAAAGAAGTAGGATGGGCTGTCAATTACAGATCTAAAATACATAGAAATGTATCAAATTCAAAGTTACTCTAAATTTTTGTGTCAAATAAATAAATAATCTTAGAAAAAAAGAAGAATCTACAATAACTTTGAATTTGATAAATAAATATATACATACATACTTTTTAAAAAAAATATCTGTATGTCATTACTATCTACCAGGGTATATATGCTAAATGCTTTACATCAATGATCTCAAAAAATCCAACACTGTTAGATAGAAATGATAGTGATGATAGTGATGGTGATGATGATAATATCCATTTTACAGGTGAGGATCCTGGGTAAACATCTCCATTCACCACATCCTATGTGCTGAACTTAACAAACAAGATTTCAGGGATAACTCTGACACTCAGAATTCTAAGAATATTCCCTCAGGAAATTATCAGTTCACATCTTAGCACAGGAATATTTTCTTGCTCCACGCTAGTGACCACCCAAAGAAAACAAGAGAATATTATATTCATATTTGAAGCTTAAAAAACAACTCTAAGTAATGGGGCCATGAGACCTGATTATCATCCATCTGTGGCAATTAGACTAATGGCTTCCATTCTAAGAAGAACTATTGCTTTGGCATCTCATTTATTTCATTATACAAGCTCATTTTTCCAGCTGTGATCATATGCTGACTGGGATATGCATAAATGAAAATCACGGAGTTCTAAATGCCATAATATATGTATTGGTTTGAAATCTAACACCTTGGGGACTTCATGGGAAATTACTTCTGGTTCAGAAATATTTTAATGACCTTGGCCCTGAAATGCTCTTAGGTGGCCAATTCAAGCAAGAGCTGATGACATTAAATGAGAGAGTAAAAATTAATTGGTTTTGAGCATGAAAATGAGTAAATATAAATTTATAAATGGAATTTAAAATGTGTGGGATGTTAAACTAAAATATAATACAGGATGACAGTCCAGAAGTACTGTGTTATTTCAACTCTTATTAGATCTTTATGTTTCCTTTGATCCAATCACTCTATCCCCTCCCCTTTCCTATTCTCTGTGTAGCCTGCACCTGGCATAAACTCACTCTTCCATATGCCTCTCTCTATTAGAAAGCACTGTAGACAATACATTTGCTCCCTTCACTTAGTCCACTGCTTTCCCTTTACTACTCACTTCATGATGTTAAAAATGTACACTTTGAATAAAAGTAATATAATTAAATTGATTACAGATAAAATTATTGAATTAATGCAGAGCTATATTGATAAAAGTATGCATATGTGTTAACAAATATAAATGGAAATATAAGAATTAGCACCAAGAAAATATTATTGATTCATTTCAGAAAAAGACAATGAAAACACTGAATTTATTTGCTACTTCTAAAGACTTAAGAAGAAGAAAAAGAACGCTATTGAATTTTGCAAGTGTATCTGAAGGCCACAAATCAGTTACTATGTATGTAGAAAGCTAGCTCAACCAAGACTTGTACTGATAATATTTTATCATCTATATAAAAACACATTTAGTCCTGGATTTCAGAATGAATAGATAGGTAAATTAGGAAAGTATTAATTTTTTCTGACTTATTGAATATATTAGAATATTCTCAATAAGAAATGTGTATACCCCCAGGGATTTAGTAAAGAATCATGACCCAGGGATCCCTGGGTGGCTCAGAGGTGTGGCGCCTGCCTTCAACCCAGGGCCTGATCCTGGAGACCCGGGATCGAGTTCCACGTTGGGCTCCTTGCATGGAGCCTGCTTCTCCCTCTGCCTGTGTCCCTGTCTCTCATTCTCTCTCTCTCGTTGTGTGTCTCTCATGAATAAATGAATAAAATATTTAAAAAAAAAAAAGAATCATGACCCATAAAGAATTTATATTTGCCCTGCCCTGCTCTTCCTCTATTGAAGGCCACTGTTGTTGGGAGCATGCCATGAGTTCAGAGGGTCAAAACTAGTGAGGAGATTAAGTGTGGAACTACTCAACCTAAATCACATTTGAAAGAATGAAACATTGTTAGAATCTGCCATCTTTTGGGATATTGTTGAAGAAATTGTTTTGAAATTGAAATGTAATGATGTACATAAGGAGTAGTGAAGGGTTTTGCAGCATCCTTCTTCCCACAGAGGCTCAGCTTAGATAATCCAGCTACCATCCCTAAGGGATGGATCTCTGTTTTGATGAGGACAAAAATGTCCTGAACCCCACTGGAAAAAAAGGGAAGCTGACCTTTATTGATTTATGTTAATAGTTACGGGAATTCTGTAGTGATAGTGGTTGTTTTTCAATTATTTAAATGATAATGTAACACCTATTCAGGATAATTTTTTGTGTGTATACATTCATAATAAAGGGATGGACAATGTTGGACAACAAATATATATTTATAAATATATACGTACATACATGAATTTTTACAAATGATATCATACTATAGAACTTATTTTGTAATTTGTTGTATGTGTGTGTTCTACTTAATAATGTGGCAGGGATATCTCTTCATATCTCTACATATAAAGCTCTTATTCTTTTCATTTCAAAGTAAATATTATTCTATAACATTAATATACAGTGGGAGGGAAGGCATGTAGTTCTCAAGCGTTCTAACTGCTAACTTGAGTACTTACTCAATTGCTGATTCTAGACGCAAACGTTCACATTCAAGGTCAGTCACTTACTTGTGTAATAATTTAGCCTCTTTTTTTTAGGTTTTATCTATTTATTCATGAGAGACACCGAGAGAGGCAGAGATATAGACAGAGGGAGAAGCAGGCTCCCCATAAGGAGCCTGATGCGGCACTCGATCCCGGACCCCGGGATCACTCCCTCAGCCAAAGGCAGACGCTCAACCACTGAGCCACCCAGGTGTCCTTTTTTCTTTCTTTCTTTTTTTTTTAAAGATTCATTAGATTTATGTTTTAAAAGATTCCTTTGGCTGCTATTTGGGTGATAGTCCATAGGTGGAGAACAAACTTAGAAATACAAAGCTAATTAGGAAGCTACTACAGTAACAGGATTAGTATCAATGATGCCTCAGATCAGGATATTTGTAGTGGAAGTTGTTGGAAGTTATTAATTTTTTAAATATAATGTAAAGACTAAGAAAATAGGATATGCTGATGAATGGACTTTAGGGTGTGGGAGAAAGCAAGTATTCAGGGATAACTTCAAATATTTTGTCCTTAATACCTAGAAGCATGGTGCTGTCATCAGATGGAAATGGGGAAAACTCTGGGAGAAGGAGATTTAGCAAAGAAAGCCAGGAGTTAAATTTAGGTCATGTTAAGTATGCAGTGTACCTAACATCCAACAGAGATGTGGAGAATTCAGGTGTCAAATAACCTAACTGACATTTGGAAATGGCTTTCAGAGATACTCTGGTATAAGCAAATTTTGTTGGTTATGCCATAGGTTCCTAAGGAAGACGATTATGATGCCTCCTGAACACTGAGTACTAGATTAGTTGATGTAAAAATCTTTTACCACATCTGTAGCTTCTAGCCATGTATGCAGGGCAGAAACAGGGGCTGACAGTTATTGAATGCCCACACAAATGCCATCTACGGCTTTATTAAATTCAATCAGATTCCTTAGATCCCTACCATGTCAAAGCACAAGGCATAGTCACTGGAAAATAAATAATAGAAGGAATCACACTTACCACTCATTCAGACTCTGGGAGAGCTTCTGGGCTCTGATGGAATCCACATAGATCAAGAAAAAGAGTCAGCTGAAGCCCATAACAGCAGACCCCTCTGAGTGTAGTGGCCTGGATGTGACAAAGCCACAACTGAAGTGTCTGTGAAAAGAGACCTAGGAAAAGAAAGGCAACTCTTGTATTGGCCCGCCCTCTGAAGAGACTTTCATTCTCACTATCAGACTTAAGGTGACCAGAGATCTGGTGTTACTCAATAAAATGGTCATACCTTATTCTATGTCTTTCTTGATTTAACACCATTATTTGACAAAGTTGATATTTCATTAATGGAACATCATTCTCTCTTGGTTGCTGCTCCTCCTCAGTATCTTTACTGTTTACCAGTCCTACCTCCACTATTGCCAACTAGCTCTTTCCTCGGTTTCTCCAAGAGCAATTGCAACCCTCTAAATTTCCCAACCCAGGGACACCTGGGTGGCTCAGTGGTTGAGCATCTGCCTTTGGCTCATGGCGTGGTCCTGGTCCCTGGATTGAGTCCCACAATGGGCTCCCTGAGAGAAGCCTGCTTCTCTCTCCATGTTTCTGCCTCTCTCTGTCTCTCATGAATAAATAAAATTTTTTTTTGAAAATTCAAATAAATAAATAAATAAATAAATAAATAAATAAATAAATTTTCCCACCCAAAGCACCTGGCCCGTAATTCTCCTTTCTATGATATACTCCATTCGTAAGCAAATCCTATTATCAAGGATAATACATTCAGAATCTAGTCCCTCCCAATACCTCCACTCCTACCAGGGTCCAAGCAACTACCAGTTTTTGCTTAGGTTTGTATAACAGACTTTTAGAGATTTCCTCAGTGTCCTTAATCTCCTTCCCACCAGTTGATTCTTAACACAGTGCCAGAGCGCTTCTTTAAAAATGTAAGTCAGATGATTTCATTCCCTCACTCAAAATCTGTCAGCAGTTTTTAATCTAATTCATAAAAAAGTCCTATGTAAACTGACATTATCTCCTATTGCTTCAAGACTTTTTCATTGAGCTTCACCCACACTGGTTTCTTATTATTTCTGAAATATTCTAATGTCACATCATCTGAAATGCCTCAGAACATTTGCACCTACTTACCTCTACCTGGAATGTTCTTTCTGACAGTGCCATGTGAATCACTTTTCACTTCCTTCAACTATCTGGCCATCTACTCTCTCCTCAGTAATTCCTTTTTTATGACCCAACATAAGATGACAATCCCCTTCCAGCCTATCCTTTTTACCTGCTTTCCTTTTCTCAGTACCACTTGTCTCCATGAGAAATATCTTGCATGCACATTTTTAGTAGCCTGTCATTCTCCTCCCACTAGGATTTAACTTTCACAAATGCAAGGACTTTGATCCCAGTAAATAATTGTTAAATTAATGAATAACTTCTTCTTTGAAATGATGCCTGTATTTATTCTAATTATTCAACAGGGAATTTCTCTCTCCTGATTTTCTCTTTAAAAAACTGTTCTTAAGCCTATTATTAGATTGAATATCCAGATGGCCAGGTGAGCTATGTGATTTTTGTCCTCTCTGCCGGTCTGCATAAGATCCAATGCACAGTCATATATACCTGCGAGGGTCCTTGGAGACTCATTTTCTTCTTGATTAATGAAGGTTTGAAAATTATATTTTAGGGTGGAAAGAGTCTGGTAGTGTTTTGGAGTATTAAAAACCAGGAGAGGCATGAATATTTAAAGGCTGTATAAAGCATCATTTCATCACCCTCATCTTCCATCATGATTGCTTTTGTGGCCGTAGCTAACATTTACTGAGAATTTACTATAGTACATACATGGTTCTCAGTGCTCTATGTGTACTTACTCGTTTAATCTCAGCTCTATATGGCTGGCACTACCAACCTACTTTACAGATTACTTCTATTTTACAGACTATGTAACTGAAACAAAGTAATTTGACTCACACTTTTTGTAATATCAACATCCAACCTGAAGGTGTTTAGTTGTTAACAGGAATTCAAATAATGAGCAATAACCTTTACTACGAATCTATGGCTATTAAAAGAGAAGAGGAAAAAAAAAAGAAGAAGAAGAGGTAGGTTTGTGTTCAAGATGGCAGTATGGGAAGATCCTGAACTCCCCTCCTACCTACAAACACATCCAATCTCCAGCTGCATATGGAACAGTTTCCTCTGGAAAATATCTAAAATCTAGTGGGGCAACTCTTTCACATCAGGCAAAGGAGAAATACACACACACACACACACACCCCAAAACAGGTAGGAGAGACTGAGACACAATCCTGCCACAACCTGCTCCCTGACTGACCTGCTCACCCACCTAACCTACATGGTGACCCACAATCAGGAGAGAATTCAAAACCCAAAGCTTCTCTCTGAGGAATAAAATCCTCACCCCATACATTGGGCACCCCAAATGATAAGAGAGATGAGCCCCCAAAACCTCTAGCTTTGAAAACCAATCATGCTTATTCCCAAGAGACCCATGGAGTTGTGGCAAATTAAAGGACTCCTAAGGGGCTCACACAAAGACTTCCTGGGCTCAATACAGGAGCAGCCTTTGAAAAGTGACCAGACTTGATATGAAAGAGGCTCATTTGCTCATTTTAAAGCATTGCACTGAGGGGCAGGGGCTGCTGGAATATTCTCCCAGCAATGAGGTTGGTGGGCACCATTTCTGTGCTTTCTCTCTGCCTTACTAAGGCCAGCAGGTACCATATTTCTTTTTCTTTCTTTTTTATTTATTCAAGGATTTAACATTTTGACATTATTATTATTATTAATTATTAGTATTAGTATTTACTCCAGACTTCTTTTTTTTTTTTCCCTTGGAGGCATCATGTTTTGTTTTTTTTTCCTCTAGACTTTTTTTTTTTTTTTTTTTCTCATCCATGGATATCATCTTTATACTCTAGCCAATGGGTGACATCTTTGTGCTCTCTCCTTGCCTTGTTAAAGCCAGTGCATGTTTTTTTTTTTTCTTCCTTCTTTTTTCCTTGGATGCCATCTTTGTACTCCCCAATGTCTTGCACCAGAATGCCAGTATCTCCTGCAGGGGAGCTTCTACAGGGAAACATTTGATTCACTGGTCATTATGTCTGAGGACCCAGTTTTTGCGGTTGTAGCCCAGAACCTTGACTGTCTGGCTCTGGAGGCCAGAGAGGCTTGCATCCTTGAGTCCCATGGGACTATAATAACAGAAAGACAGTTCTCCGCAGACTGTCACCCTCAGGGTATTGCACAGAAGGCCAACTGAAACACAGTCCCAGTCTTTCTGAGAAAGAGGCCTCTTTGCTTATCTTTGAGTTTGGCCTGGGGGGCAGGCTTCTGGTTTGGAATACTTCAAGGAGACTGTGGACCTGTTCTCAGGGAACAGAGGCTGATGGATGCAATCTATGCTGTCCCTCTGCTTCGCTCCAGCTCTCTGGTAGCTTCCAGAAAGAAGTTTATACTCTTGTCTGATGCTCTGGTTTTTGTGACTGTTGCCAGGGGGACACTTCCAGATTGCCTGGCTCTGCAGGCCAGCAGGGCTTGTGAATACAGTGCTAAAGGACTGTATATACTTGCATTCTGTAAAAACTGCTGCCTGAAGAACAGGTTTCCAGTCAGCCTGAATCCAGGTGCTGATTGAAATCCTTCCCTTTGGGACATCAGCAGGGCTTAGCACACCCTCAAATTCTGGAGCTATTCGAAACAATATAGGTTGCTAGTGAATTACAAAGGTTTGAGAGATGACCAAGAATTAGTGTAGACTTGAACATTAAGTTGTTATCTTCTACCAAAGGGCATTCCTTCAAGATGGGGGTGATGGCTGTTTTTCATCTAATGAATAGAAGCCAACAGAGGGTCAAGCAAAATGAAGAAACAGGAATATGTTTCAAATGAAAGACAATATAAAACCTCAGAGGAAAACTTTCATAAAAAATACTTTACTGATAGAAGAGGAAATCCACTGGCCCCCTGTGGGGATGAGGAATGGCCAACCCACAGTTGGCACATCCTTAGGAGCCTGGGGACCAGCTAACAGAGCAAAAGACATATACTTCATTTGAAGTATCACAATTTCTGGTCCTTTGTTGTTAATTGTATCTCAACAGTCTTGCCAGTCTCAGCCAAAAAGCCTTAAATGCTCATCAGTTGTGGAATTCTAAATCCTAGCTCACCAAATATCTACTTTGCCAAATCCTTTGGGAAGCGGAAGTAGTCATTTCCATCTTCTCAATACTGAATTGGCTTACCTAATCACCCATTTTATCACTGACTGGTTACAGGCCTGTAAATCAGTAGACGGGGACCAGGTATCACCGTCTGAAATACGTCTCTATTTTATTTGCCTTTTCACCTTCTGCCGTGCTTTGCAAAACACACAGGTGTTAGGTCAAAAAGACCTCCTTAGATGGGAAAAAAAAAAAGAGAGAGAGAGAGGAGAGAGCCCTTTAAATGGCTAACAGTCAGCAATCCCAAGCTAATAGCCAGAAACATGAGAGACCATTTCCAGAGGTATTCACTATGAAACGTGAGATGAATCATCAGCATTCCACAAATAACCCAGGGCTGAAGCTTCTACTAATGAAAGTCACCCATGTAATACACAAGGTTAAGTATTTCTCACAAGAAAAAATGATAACTCACCTTGTTCAATTTGAGGAAGAGCAGAAATGATGATAAGGTCACCAGCTGGTGTCATTCTTCTTATGAAACCTTTTTTAAGAAATTAGTTGTTTTCATAAGGACAAAAGCAAATGGACACAAGTAAGAAAATCAACAGAAAAAACAAGATGTACTCAAGATATCAGCCCCATCTATCCACAGAATTCTAACATTATTATAATTGAATACATGTCATCCTTTTGATTAAAAAAGTGGGGTTTACAAAACTTAATGGTCTGAAATTCCTTTTAGTTTCATTTGTCCCCAAATCTGGTATCTGTCTGGGTGATATCCTCAAAATATTTAAAGACTCCTACTGACAATTTCAGTTTCCTCCAGTGGACAAACAAAAGCCAAACATCTTGATTTCATTGACATAGGAATCACATCTACTCGCTTTCTGATAGTAGTTTTGCCTTTCCAGAGACATGTGTATCACCTGGTGGCTTCTGCATCTCAATGCTTTGCATGCAGCTGAGACGAGGGATGGAACAAAAAGCCACACCTGGGTCACAATCAGCAGCTGGTCTTCTGTGAGAGAAGGGTTGTGATGGTTTCTTACGTAACGCCACAGTGAGCAGAGGCGAGGTTGTGATGTAGCTTCACATCACAGGTGAGAGGAGGAGGCCTCATGAGGGATATTGCACATGCAGAACTCTGAACAAACCAGTCTCAGAGTCTCGGCCCTGAAAGTTAGGAACCTGGCAGGTATCTTTCAGGGATATGTCAATTTAACAAAACTCTTAAGACTGAAGAAACCAGGAATGTTAACTTATGAGGCTAGAGGAAGACTCAAAATGTCCAGTAGACTAGACATTTGCATCAGCCTGTGTAGCTTACTTTCTCTTCACAAGAAAAGTATGTGGGGATTCAAATTACCAGAAGTTTATTAATATGCCCAGAATCCTGACCACAGGAGTTGCTTTTATGATTCAAATGTCAGGGTGCTATGTTCTAAGAGCCGGATGTGGCCTCTCACCCAATAGATCTGGTTGGTGAGCAGAGAGTCATGCCAACCCAACAAACACTATGCTCAGTCGGCTTAACACTGCTTCCTTTAGCATTTGGGGTTGCCCTTTTCTGACTGTTCAGCCTGCCTTATAGCCTGGCTATTGCCTTCTGTTTACACAATCTTTCTCTTAACAAAATGAACATGACTAGCAATCGGCCTATATGCCATTTACTCAATACTGAGTAGACTATTCCTCAGTCACCTTGCTCGGTTAGAATTCTGAGAATCAGTGGTTCTTTTTCTGTGTTCTGTTGTATAGCTATTGACCATTTGTTCAGCCTTATTTCATTCAAGAAGTATTTATTGAACACTTATTATGTGAAAATAACTAGTCCCTAGGAGTATAATGCTATCCCTAGGCAAGACAGAAATGGCCCTTGTCTTTAGAAACTTCAAAGTCTAAAAAGAGAAAATAGAAAGTAAATATAAATTAAAAATAAAGTACACTGAATAGTAATGATTGGAAAAGTCCTTGGCACTATTATAGCACCAGGAAAGTTCTCTCAGAAGAGATAATGTTTACACTGACATTGAAGACTGAAGATAGGAGATCTTTGGGTGGCTGAGTGGTTTGGCGCCTGCCTTTGGCCCAGGGCATGGTCCTGGAGTCCCAGGATGGAGTCCTGCATCGGGCTCCCTGTGAGGAGCCTGCTTCTCCCTCTGCCTGTGTCTCTGCCTCTCTCTCTCTCTCTCTCTTTCTGTGTGTCTCTCATGAATAAATAAATAAAGTCTTAAGAAAAAAAGGACTGAGGATAAATTCATATTTTTCTGTTATAGATGGTCCACTCATTATATATGGATTTTATTGGTTTAATTCCCACAGTATATCTTTGTTTCTCTTATCCATAACTTCTTTTAAGGTACCTCATAATTATATAACAATTGGTAGGGCAATATTAAGTTATATCTGATGATCTATAATATAAAAATAAAAGAAATATAATTAAAGTAACTACATAGCATCTAGCATAAATGGTGTCCCAAAAACTAGCATTATGGATGTTTGGTTCTTTAAAGAAATTATGAAAATTATTAGTACAAGATCTTACTTACCTTAATTCATGTACACAAAAACATTTCCTCATCTCCTTGTCTCCATTCAAGCCATCATTTCATCACCTGAAGAATACCCATCAGGGCAGCTTTCCAAACAACAGCAACATTACCAAAACGGGTCCATTTTCAGAGAGAGGAACTTCATCATCCAGATGCTTTGAATTTAAACCTAAATCTTTAACATTTCAATAATCAGAAGTTTTCCTTGAGCTTTATTAACATTGAAGGCTTATAAGGTGTAAAAAATTCAAATTAGTGATGATAGGAGTTCTAGGTCATCAAGAGCCCTGGGCGGGGAATGGCACATCTAAGTAAGCTACCTGTACTGTTCAATTCCTGCAGCTTTTAGAGATTCCAACTTCCAAGACTAGTTCTTCTCATTCCTAGCCATGCCTCACTTTTGTTTGTCCCACCTCTATGCAAGATGCATGCACTTCCAGGCACCCTGACCTTCACAAACTGGCTTCTTCATAATTTGATACTCTGGTAACACAAAAAGTATAAATATGGTTGTCAAAATGAGGATTAGAGAGCAAGACTATGAGTTGACATTTAAAACCTGGTCAACATTATTTAATACCTCAACTCTTGTATGAAGTTTTTGTTGCAATTCAGTCTAACTTATATGCTTTTAAACTATGCCAGATTTCTACATTTCTCCCATAATCTTCCTCTTGATTTTTAAGATCCGCTACCCTCTGGCTATGCTCCTTCTATTTCTCACTCTTAGCTATCAGAGCTGTCATACTTTGAATATTCATAAAGACATGTTTGAAGCCTTTGTATATTTGCTTGGACCCTAAATTCTCTTTCAAGTCTTATTTCTGCCACATGACAGATCAACTGAAAATATTACACCTTAAGCCTTTCCAAATTTCACTTACATTTTCTAATTTGATGAGAAAATTTTGACCCAGCTGGGGCTTTTCTTAAAATACCTTAACTAATTACCGTTTCTTAATGTCAGAGAGTGCACATGGAGGTCTTGTTCCTTTATAATATCTTAGTCTCCATAAGATTTCACTCTCTTCTGATTTATTAAAGATTAAATTTTACCTGAAAAGAATCACTCTTGCAGAGATCTTCTCATTTTTCTCTCCTTTGCTAACTATTGTTTTTGTTCTTGTCAGTACATTTATTTGTTTGGCTTATTTTGAAGAAGGTTATGAATACCTCTTTTTCTTGTTGTTTGTGGTTGTTTACTCACATTTATTTTGTGACAATTGTGACCAAAACAAAAACAAAAACAAACAAATAAAAAACCCTTATACTAGATTACCCGGTCCTGATCACCAGACACAAAGAAAGGTATTAATACCATGAAACAGTGAAGTCATTGAATTAATAAATGTATGTTTTATACATGTTGTAGTATGTATGTGCATAACGTGTGTATATATATGAACAGTGAATAGTGTGAATATTCATAATTGTGGAAATATGTATCTATGATATATATGTGTATATATACATGTTTATAAGCAAATATGAATATTGAAGCTATACACACACACACACACACACAAGTATATATTTCCAACTACAAGCAACTCTAGCACAAGGAATTTTGATATAGGATATATTTTAAGCTGAGTTTAAACAGACTTTTTCATTACTCCAGACTGTATTTTTTCTCTCTGAGCTCCTATATTTCCTTTTATTTCATTGTCAAATTTGCCCATGCATCTATCTTACTACTCTAACTCAGTAATATGCTCCTCAAAGATAGGAACCAACCGATTCCGGTTTTAAATTTCTCCATGACACATTGTATACTGTAAACACTTGCTAAAAATATTGCTAGTACATTTTAGTCCATAGAAACAATAAATATATTTTTTTTAGAAAATGAAAAGCAGATACATAAAGGAAAAACTAGATATATCTCTTAAGGTTTCTTTTAATGAAAAAGTGCATTTCTTTTTAAAGGTTGAAACCGGTTTGTCATATTTGATGAATGTTTCATTTATGTTTCAGTACTCTGGCTCCCATGTACTTATGGAACTTGACCTGAGCTCGGCAAAAAAATTAAGGTGTGAACATGCAAATAAAACATTTGTTAAATGTATTGAAGTGTATTAATGTTTCCTGCTGGAGGCCAGGAAGAACTGTGAGAAAGCGATGATCACCAAGAGTAAATTGTTATGAAGGCATGAAGAACTAGATCTTTCCCAAAGGAAAAATATGCATGAGTGATCAGGGGTGGTGGTGACAAATGCAGGGCCAATATGTGCTTTTATTTTTTCTTGGCTCTACCATCATTTCAGAAGAAGGAGACACTGTGATTGTGCTTGCTAGAGACTCAACTGGTGGTGAAGACCTTCGTGTTCATGTGACACAAATGACTTTGTTATAAAAAATGAGAACGTAAAAAAGACCATATATATATATTCTGGTAAAAAATTAAAACATAATATCCAAGGTCTGATTTGGTGATCATTTGAAATTGCTATTTCCCTTTCAACCTTCTCCAAAAGTAATTATTTTGTTTGTTTGCTTTAAATCCTTCCAGAACTTTACATTAGTTATTTTTCTAATTTTTTCATAAATTTTTAAAAGTTTTTAATTATTGATTTGAGAAAGAGAGAGAGAAAGAGCATGAGTAGGAGGCAGAGGCAGAGGGTATGGGAGAAGCAGACTCCCTGTTGAGTAAGGAGCCCCAGGCGGGGCTCCATCCCAGGACCCCAATATCATGACATGAACCAAAGGCAAACTCTTAACCACCTGAGCCATCCAGGTGCCCCTACATTAGTCATTTCTACTGTTTACATTATTTATATGTGTATATACACATGTGTGTACATACATACGTACACACGTATATATTGTGCATATATGTAGAGAGACATGTATAGATTTGAAATATGAAGTATTGTCTTGCATGCTGGTGTTTTTTTTATTTTTTGGCCATTTGACCCTTTTCAACCTAATAGCTTCTCTTTCTTTCTAACTGGCATAGTTATTGGGCAGGACTGTTCGATGATTAGATTCAATGAAAGTATGGTTTCCAAATGCTGCTCTGGAGGTTAAGCCCACTCCTATTCTGTTCTCAGGAATCAGTTCAATTCCCTCCTTTCCAGGTCGTATACCCTGGGTGTGACAAGAGCCTCTGACATCCACTTCGGTTGCAAAGATGGAGACAGGTTTCACAGGCGCTGTGGCAGTCTTATCTCCTGGCACCCTCTGTGCCTTTCGGGGGGGGGGGTGGATATTTGAGGCCATTATTAAGTTTATAATTTTATTTTCAGAAATGAAAAGGCTCTTGTAATAAACAAGAGATCCTTTACTTTTCTCTTTACTCCTCAACTTAAACTGAGAAGTAATCTTAAAAGTTCACTGGTGAGCCTTTGCTCATGGGATCTAACAAATTGAATTTTCAGTCAAAACTTACACATGTCAGGACACCTGTGTGGCTCAGTGATTTAGCATTTGCCTTCTTCTCAGGTCATGATTCTGGGGTCCTGGGATCGAGTCCCACATCGGGCTCCCCGCAGGGAACCTGCTTCTCTCTCTGTCTGTGTCTCTGCCTCTCTCTCTATGTCTCATGGATAAATAAATAAAGTTAAAAAAAAAAAAACTTACACATGTCACAGTAAGGACATATTACATTTACATAATTTGTAACCTCACATAAATATATAAAAAGTCATTTTTGCAGAAAATTCAGTGATACATCTGTTGATATACAGAATATGTAGTAGTATAAAAATCATTAAAGTCCCGTAATCCATTACCAGTTGTATCAGCTAATAACCTGGGTCTTCAAATAATGAAGATAAATCATTACTATATTAACTAAATTGCTTCATACCCAAAGAGCCCAGAAAATGAAGCTTATCATATAGATGCATCTATGATTTAATGTTATCACGATGACCTTGCCACAGGGGACAATTTGCTCCACATTTTTTTCTCATTGCTCAATACCTTAGTATTAATTGTACGATGGTGCCCGTCAATGTTATCCTGCTTTCAAAAAAATCTGCAATTTCGCCCCAACCAACTTTACCAGCTTCGTTTATTTGACTTTTCTTCAGCCACTCAGTCTGGATCATAGACCAGGCTCTCTGCATGTGACCATAATCTCTCTGCTCCGTGCACTATTAATAGAATAATTAAGATAATATAAAAGGATAATAATAAATCATTTTTGTCAGGTATTTTTGCCATCAATTATAATCGGTATGAAATAACAAGGTAATAATATAATCCCATTGCATGCCCCTCTAAGCAGTAATTACCTTCATAAATATTATGCTTTGCTACTTTTCAAAATATTTCTAGAATACATTTTTTATAAAATAATAAAAATAAATTATTTTACTGAAGTGTCAATCATTTAAATTAATAGAACTCATCTATAGAAACACATATTTCTGATGAATCTGTGGGATCTGCTTTTTATCATGTTTTCAAGTCTGACTAGATTTTACTTTCCTTAGTACAACATTTCAGCTCTGGTGAAAAAAGGGACTCATTGTTTTAAAGATGGTGTTTTTTCATGAATAAGTTTATTAGACTTTTTGAAATAGAGTAAAAGTATTAAGCAGAATGTTCACAATTGCCTAATCATCTTAATTATGTGAATATTCTTTTGTTGCAGCTCTATCAATATACTTGTTGAAGATCTCCACTTACTGCCCCCATCACTCTGTTTCTGTGTGCTCATGGGAAAGTTCTTATTAAAACTAATTTGTTTTATGCACTGACAATCATGTTTAAAAGTCAGCAGGAAATATAAATCATCCAATTATTCCTATTGAGGAAACAGCATGTAAGTGTTGATAGATTTAGAATGATGATTTGTGCAGCTTTGCATCACTGTGCAGTGTGAGGGGCTTTGATGACTTGATTCCCAATTTAATCCGCTGGTCTCCCCTTTGTTCTTAGATTATCTATCCCTACACAATCCAAGGGACACGGGGTGGTAGGTAGGAAATGCAGAAGGAAAAAAGATCTTGTAGAAAGGTATCTGCCGTTGAAACAGATGAGGTTTATCAATCTGGAGTAATTATCACTGTCTTTTAAAAATCAGTGTCAACTAAGCCACTTTTGTGTCAGAATTCTCCTTAATCGGATTTATTAGAGATGTTACAGTACACAAAATGATGATCATCCTCTTAATTGAAACAGCCGGAAACAAAAACCATAGTTCTCCACCCTCTGACACAGACATCAGGAGGAAAACTGCTCATTAAAAATCCGGGGAAGTGGATGAAAATCGGTGTCATTCTCTGAAAAGTTGAAAACTCAATGTGGTACACAACTTAGAGACGTTTAATAAAGCACCGTTGAAGACAGTGCAGCTGTTGCTTTGAAATGCAACATTATTTTCTGTGTTGTTTTAATGTTAGTCTTTGATGATGAATAAAGAAAACAGCCAATTTAAAACTCAGGGATGTCCTTCGAGAACAGAGAAAGCTGAGTGGCATACTGAGAGCAAATTAGAGGAAAGTAAATGTCGCTGTAATGCTCCACATGGTTTAGAAAACGTTTCTCAATAGCTCTGTACTATTCCTGCTGGGAACAGGGGTTAAACTGGCCCAAAATTCTACTAAAGGAGTTATGCACAAACACATTTACTTCTTAAAATACTCTATTCTGTGTTCTGGTTTTATTCAAAGCTATTGAATATAGAAGAATGTTTCTATTCACTGACTAAATTCTGTCCTTAAGAAAGCAGAGACAAACTCTTGGTATAGACTTGACTTGAATATTGGCACATAGATTCAGGCTATCCATAGAGTAAGACAAGAAAGCCTCCCTCTACAAGGCTTTCAGAGGGTCTCACTCTGACCCTATTCTGGCCTTGACCCTTGCTTACCACAGAGTTGGCCAACCATGGAACCAAGAGGCTGTGGCCACTCAGAGCCTATTTGTTGTCCCCTTTCTTGCCCCAGGTATTAAGAACCTTGCATGTCTTGACTAAACAGCCTTACAACTTCTTTCATTAATTCAGTGGGCATCTTCCCAAGCTCCATCCTCACAAGGGCACATCATGTGCATGGTAGCTACGTGCCAGTAAGAATGGGTGTTTGTTTCTCTGGGATTGTGACTGAACCTTGGATTTATGAACTAGAACATTTACATGGGCAAATGAAATGCCCTTCACAGTGCAGAAATGGAAAGTAATAAGAAAAGAGAGATGGAATCACGAGCCAGAGAATGGGGGCCAGCTCCCCTTGCATCACCATTTTCCATAAACTTGCACTTTGGTTGTGAGATTGTTATTGACATATATTTATCAGACTGAAAAGATGAATCATAAATTTTTAATAGCTGCTTACCTTGATTTATAACTTTAAATAGTTCAGACTTATGCTTTGTGGACCCCATTTATAATCTTTCTTCAGGACCTACAGATGTTAACATTGGATATTTTTAGGCTACTGAATTTCCCCCTACCACAATTTCAAAGATATTCTTTTTATAGTCCTTTCATATATTTTAGACATAAGTTCCTTTCTCTTCCTCTTCATCCAGAATACTGTCTCAAAATATGTTACTGAAATTGCATCCTTTTTACATGTAAACAATATGATTATTAATATTTTCTTAAAATATAATTTTCAAACAGATTGGAGGAAAAATGATCATTGTGGATCACTATCTATTCCTTTCTGACTCCAGCTGTTCTCAGTTAAAGACAAGCATGATCCCCAAAGCCAGGCTCATCCAAGTTAAGACACCAATTATCAATGGCTTACTTTTTTTTTTTCATTCCAGTCAGTCTGTATATATCTAGTCCATAGATAACTATACTATGCGTTTAAATATTATCTTTTAAAATCTAAATCCCAATGCCTTTTTTCTATCCTTATCCTACCAATTTTCTTATCATGAGGGCACATTAGAACCTTATTACTAGAAGATTCTAGAAATTATGTTTAGGATCTGTGACCTGATTTGATTCCTAAGCTCTTCTGTGCTCACCATGCCCACCTGGTTCTGCCAGAGTAACTGAGAGTCTTACTTATTTAATTTCCAGATGTTTTCACTGTCTGCTTACATTATTTCACTGCCTAAAAATATAAATCACTCAATTAAAGTCAAGGTACATTTGTCATAGTTTGGGTTCTCTGGAAATAAAAGCTGAAAGAGAGTTTGAGGTGTAAGATATTTATGAAGGATCAACACTTTTAAAAGGTTAGAAAAAGAAAATAAGATTTGTGAGAGGAAGAAATCAGACTTCTATGCAGATGCAACAAAGCCTCAATCAGCCTAATGGGATACTCTATTACTGTACATCGATTTGACTTACGGTCAAACAAAATAACTAGGCCTCTGCACCTGTGCTTCACTCATCCACCTAAGGGGGATTGTCCTCGGAGGTACTACCTATGTTAATACAAATGCTGTGATAATTGAAATAATCTTGAAAGATAATTAAGAAATTAGCAAATGAGAAAATATTTGTAGATTAAAGAAACAGGCTATGTAAATGTGGCATAAAGAGAACTGACATAAATGGAAGATAGACTATTGTTAAATGTTGGTGCTATATAATGTATAATAATGAAATGTGGTAGAGAGGGTTAAAGAGTGAATAAAAGCTAAATCTGATGATATAAGCATTTACAGAGTTGTTTGTATGTCTTAGTCATTGTTTTTAAGAGCTTCACATATAATAATTTAAAACAGTACTACTATAGAGAGAATACATTATCTCAATAATGTATGTAAATTATTTCTGAGCAAGTATTCTAAACAACAATACTTCTTAAAAGCTTGGAACACAGCTGAAAGAGGACTAAGTGAAAGAACAGAAATATGAATATATATATATAATAATTGATCATAAATTTTGTAACTCATACTTTAATATTTTTAAAAAACAAAATACATGTGACACTCAAGAAAATGATATTTAAAAAGTAGGGTAAGGTAAAGGCCCACAAATCAATGTGTAGTTTCTGCATTTCACTAAAAGTAATAAAATGTTGATATCAGTATATTGCTATATCACATAAATATACTGTAATACTCAAACAAATACAAAAACAAACTTCAAAAACATACATTCACAAATACTATAAATACATCAAGCTGTAATCTTTATTCTAGTAAACCACAGGAACACAAGAAATAAAAACCAGAGGAATAAGAACCAAAAAAATGAAACTGAAAACAAACGATAAATGGCATACAAAGATGCTAACGTATCACCAATTACCTTAAATGTAAACCGTAAAAATGCAAAAACCAAAGGACAGAGATTGTGAGAAAAACAAAGGGTGGGGGACAACTATGTTGTTTAGGAGAAATTCATTTCAAATTCAATTACAGAAATAGGTTGAAAGGAAAATAGGGGGAAAACACACCATGCAAACATTAACCCAAGCTTCAGAGGAGTAGCTATACTTAATAGCTGATTAAATAAAACACAGAGTAAAGAAAATATCTGGAGAAAAATACATTGGTCCTTTACTTAACAATAAAAGGATCAATCTGTCAAGAAACTATAATGATGCCAAATGTTTGCACATATAACAACAGAGTTTTAAAATAGAGGCAGTAAAATCTGATGAAGATGGTGGGGAAAAGAAATCCACAATTGTGGCTGGGAACTTCAACAATTCCTTCTTAGCAATTGAAATAATAGAAGGAATATAGAAGAAGTAGACAGCAAAATCAGCAAATTGAATCCAATTGAAATGTATAGAATCTTCTATCCAAAAGAACAGAATACACCTTTTTTAAAGTATTCATGGAACATTCCCTAAGGTAAACCATGTTCTGGGCCATAAAAGAAACTACAACAAATTTAAAAGAATTTGAATCATACATAGTGTGTTCTCTGATTATAATGGGATCAAAAAGTCAGTAAGAGAGAAAAAAAAGGAAATTTTATAAGCATGTGGAAATTAAACATACTTCTAAAAAACACATGAGTAAAGAAATCTCAAAGGAAATAAAATATATATAGAATTCAAAGCACAACATGTTAAAATATGCAGGATATAGCAACATTATTTCTGAGAAGGAAATAAAGAAGTATGTAGCATGAAACACATGAAACACTTCAATTAGAAATGAAAAGAATTTCCAGTTAATAACCTAAGTTAACACCCAAAGAAACTAGTAAGTAGAATAAAGGAAATAATAAAGATGAGAGCAGGAATCAATGTAATTAAAAATAGTCAAACAAAAGCAAAACTAATTAAACAAAAATTATTCTTCAAAAAATCTGTAAAATGATGAGTCTAGGAAGACAAAAAAAATTCAAAAAAGGAGAAGACACTAATGCACAAGTCATCAATATCAGAATTGATTTAGGGAATATCACTACAGGTTCTATAGCCATCAGAAGAATAATAAGGGAACGAAATTGATAAACATGGGAAAGGGAAGAAAAATTAAGATAAAAACAGGGAGGCCAACTCTAAGAGAATCTTAACTACAGGGAACAAATTGAGAGTTGCTAGAGGGGAGATGGGGTAGGAGAGCAGGTAACTGGGTGATGGGCATTAAGGAATGAACATGATGTAATGAGCACCGAGTGTTATACACAACTGATGAATCACTAAATTCTACCTCTGAAACCAATAATACACTCTATGTGAATAACTTGAATTTAAATAAAATCTAAAAAGGAGGAGGGGGGGAATACTATCACACTAAGATTTATTGCATTTCTACTTAATAACAATGAGCAGATAATAACAAATTAAAACATAAAACTATTTGCAATCACGCTAAAGAAATGAAATACGTATTTACTTAACAAATCATGTATAAGGTCTGTATGTTAAAACAGAAATGCCAGTGAAAGAAATCAAAGAAAACCTAAACAGAAAGACAGTGTGGTCAGGAATGAAAAAAAAAAAAAAAAACCACCAGTAGTAATAATAATAATACCAATACCAATACTACTACTACTACTAATAATAATAATATCAATTTTCTCAAAGCTGATCTATGATATAGAGCAATTCCTGTCAATATCCTACACAGATTATTTGTAGACATAGAAAACCTTATTTTAAAATGTGTATGGAAAGATACAGGCTTTATACAAGTTTCTTGATAACAAAGAATGAAGTGGATAGAGTCACTCTACTCAATCTTAAGGCTTACTAGAAAGCTGTAATAATCAAGTGGTTATGGTATTACCAGAAGAATAGATACATATATCAATGAAACAGGATAGAAAATCCATAGATGGACCTACACAAATATACCAAATTGATTTTTGACAGAGGTCCAAAAGCAATTCAAAGAAGGAAGGATAGACTTTCCATTATATGATGCTGGAGTAATTGGACACTCACAGACAAAAAAATTAATGTTGATTTAAATACCACACCTTATCCAAAAATCAACTCAAAGTGGATCACACTCTTAAACTGAAAATTTAAAGCTATAAAGCTTTATTTAAAAACATAGGACACCATTAGAATCTAGAGCTTGGCAAAGGATTATTAGACTTGACATGAAAAGCACTATCCACATAAAATAAAATTTGTAAAATGGATATTATCAAAATTAAAAACTGCTTTGTAAAATTCTATACAAAAAGGATGCAAATATAAACACCAGATGGGGAGAAAATAATTGCAACCATATTATGTGTTACAAGACTACGTCTAGAATATATAAGGAATGTTCAAATCTTAATAATAAATATATCAGACAATCCAAATAAAAAATGAGCAAAAGGCATGAACAGACATTTTACTGAAGATAATATACACATATCAAATAACCACATGAGAAGATGTTCAACATCATTATCCATAGGAAAAATGCAAATTAATAACAGTTATCTTTACACATGATAAGAATGGCAAAAAATAAAAAATAAAAATAGTGACAATAACAAATTCTGGTAAGAATTTCAAGAAACTAGATGATTCATGCATTGCTTGTGAAAATATAAAAATGTGCAGCCACTCCAAAAAGGTTTGGCAGTTTATTAAAAAAAAAAAAGACATGAAGGAAGAAATAAGGAAGGAAAGCAGGCCAGAAGGAAGGAAGGAAGGAAGGAAGGAAGGAAGGAAGGAAGGAAGGAAAGGAAGGAGAAACGGAAGGAAAAATTATCATAAAATTCAGAGACTTCATTCTAAGGAAATGGCAATTCATGTTTTTTACAAAAATCTGTACACAATTGTTCATAGAAGTTTTCATAGTAGCCCAAATTTGGAATCAGCCTAGATAGCCTTCGACAGATGAATGGTTAACAATACTACGGTACATGAACACCATGAAATACTACTTGGCTATAAAATAACTAAACTTTTCGTGCATAGAAATTTGGTTGAGCTTCCAGAGAATTGAATAAAACCCTGGAGAGGTAGATGTGATTATAAAAGGACAAAAGGCGGGATATTCATGGTGATGGAGTCAGCCAATATCTTGACCATAGTATAGCAGACACATGAATCCACACATTTAATAAAATTATCAGAACTGAATGCACACATACAGATACACACAATCATTTTTTTAGGATTTATAATTTATATCTCCCTCTTGGGAACTTAAAAATGAACATTAGCATTAATCCCTGTAAATGCTTGGATTAAAGAAATGTTTAATTTTTATTAATTCAGCATCCAATTTTTCAATAAAAGTTTTCTCTTAACACCTAACTATTGTATCTTGTGTTATTGGTAGTGCTTTTTTTTTTTCCTGCTAAAAAAATATGAGTTTAATTGGTTAGGGGAAATAGTTATCTGGCTCTCCTGGAAAAACTGGTCACACACTTTATGAGTTTGTACTCTCCCCTCCCACTTTGAATTGACTCCTTTGCTTAATCTTCCACAAGTGAAAGGATAATACAGTCATTTCTCAGAACTTCATATTCCTCCATAGTTAGAGCTTCAAGACCAGAAATGGAGTAATGAAAATGCTCATAAAAGCCATCTTGCAAATTTGTAATTGCTTCACTTTTAATGGAAAGTTTTATTGAAATAATGGTAGATTCACATGCAATAGTAAGAAATAATAGAATAATCTCATACACACCTTATTTATATCACTTTATAAAACTATTGTATAATGCCACAACCAAAGTACCAAAGTATGATCATTACACAACCTACCAATGTATTTTTATTTCCTCAGTTTGTCTTATACTAGTGTGTGTGTGTGTGTGTGTGTGTGTGTGTGTGTGTAGCACTTTTTAGGACTCGTAGTCTCTGGAATATATTTTTGCAAGGGCTGGTATAAATCAAAGTTGGCAGCACAATTTCTAAGGTAAGGTAACTTTACCGTACATTATATTTCAATTATCTAAGTAATTGCCATTACCCCTTACTGGTTACGTAAAATATTTGTAGTCATTCTTTTTTGTTTTGTTTTGTTTTATGAAGATCTATAGGAAAAAAAATAATACAACTTTTACTCAATTAAAAAAATGTACTAGAAATTCTGTAAGTACATTTTAGTTTTCTCTTAATAGTAGCTACTGCAGTTGGTTGGCTTTTTGAGATGATAATATGTAGATCGACAATTAAATACACTTTTATTTTTGACACAGTCTAAAAAAGAGAAACCCATAGTACTCTATGTATGAGGTATTATTTTTCTACATCAGCATGCTCTTGTATCTTTTATTTAAATTTGATAATTCGTGATATTGAAATGCCTTTGTGATCTAGCCCAATTCACTAAAACCATGATTCCCTAAGGTCATCTTGTTCTGAGCACAGTGTTATTTATTCTCATTTCACTGCAGTGATTTGACTTAGCATAATGCTGATCTGACTCTATTTTTGACTCTGAATTTTATTGCAGGCATGTGTCAGCTTATTCCTGAAGTGTTTATACATAAGCCCATCTCAAATATTCACTGTCCTATTTTGTGGTCTGTTTTCAGGCAATGCTTCCATTGAGAGCAATGGCCCTGACTTAGCTCTTTAGGGATCTCACCAATCAGGACGCAAGTTACATTTCTGGTGGAATGTACTATTCAAGCAAATATAGTCCCATGAAGAGAGCAAAGCTGAAGGTTCATTAATATTCAGGCCTGCTGCAGATGAGAGGCTTCTCTTAAGTAAGCACATTAATCTTATCTTTTCCTATAAGGACGCTTGACTAAGTGACTGAAGCCTGATGCCTTCATATGGCTTTTTCTGTTTTATGGCACAAAAGTTGCAATGCAGGGACAAAGAGTTATCCCCCACAAAAAAATCAAATACTCTCAATTGCTTCTTCATCCTTGAATGTTCAGTCATCATTCATATGCAACATTGTTTTTGGCACAGAATTTAGGGACAAATGTGTAACTTGTGTTCAAAGTTGATGTTTATCTTTCTCCTCAAACAAAGAATAAATGTCTCATTAGCTTTCAGGAAAATTCAGGATTTCTTCTGAAAGCTGCCATCTATATTGGTTTATAAAGAAATATCAAGGAACGATCCTATTAAATTACACTATTTTATCCCCCCTCTCATTAATCCCTTATGCTTCACAACTCAATATCTACTAACTTTTCTTCTCTTTTAAAACATAATAATCAATACTAAGAAATCAGAATGTTTATTCTTACATCGAATAAAAATGGTTAGGTGAACAATCATCAAATCCTCAAGGTATCCTCAGGGTAATAGAAATTAATGTAGTTTCTTGCAGTATGGACAAAATTTACCTTAGAATTTTTGGGGGCAACACTTCCAAGTATAGGTGATAATTGAGATACAGTGTGAACCTATGTGACTTTGTATTGATGAAGTAGACCACATATCAGGGTTATTGCAAAGAAAGTGTAGTATTAAAAAAAATTGAAAGTCACAAGACCGGATACACTAAATTTCACGCACTGATTTACCAATGAGCTACATTTCCGTGGTAAGTAACGCTAGATTAATTGTTCTAGAGTAAATACTAGCAAGGTTTTGTGTAATTATTCTCCCAGTCTTTGGACTCTTTCATGTACCTATCTTTTCTACTAAGGTCCTCATGTTTACAGCACACTCCTATAGTTTTGATTGGTCTTAGCTGTTGGAACAATATATAAGCAGAGTACTATAGGTATTACTACCCCTATTTTCAAAATGAAGAAATGTAAATGTTGTGTCACTATCACATACCAGGTCAAATCAGAGAGGCAACCTAGCATCATATATCACTTATAGTTTGCGTACAATATATTTTTTTGTTTCTTATTCTCTGTGTCTGATAAGTAGACATTTAATGATTTTTTTTTCCCTCTGTAAACCTGTTTTCTCCATCTTATCACTTAAATTAGAAGAGTACAGGAATAATGGATTCTTCCAACAGTGTTCAAAAATTTCAGGTTGGCAGAGATTCCAAGATGGGAAAAACTGGAATGTAGTTACATGTACAAATACCAAATGGAGCTAGAGGGTATTATGCTAAGCAAAATAGATCAAAGAAAAACAAATACCATATGATCTCACTCATATATGGAATTTAAGAAAGAAAACAGATGAACATAAGGGAAAGGGGGAAAAGAAGAAAAGGAAAGGAGAAAAGAAGCCATAAGTTGGCCAAAAGAAGCCATCTCAGACAGAGAGAACAAGCTGAGGGTTGATGAAGGGAGGGGGTGGGGGATGGGCTACATGGGTGGATAGGTATTAAGGGGGTCACTTGTGATGAGCACCGGGTATTTTATGGAAGTGATGAATCACTAAACTCTACTCCAGAAACCAATATGACATGGTGTGTTAACTAACTAAATTAGAACAAATAAAAACAATGGGCACCTGGGTGGCTCAGTGGTTGAATGTCTGCCTTTGGCTCAGGGTTTGATCCTGGGGTCCTGGGATCAAGTCCCATGTCAGGCTCCTCCCAGGGAGCCTGCTTGTCTCTCTGCCTGTGTTTCTGCCTCTTTCTGTGTGTCTCTCATGAATAAATGAATAAAATTTTAAAAACAAACAAACATAAACAAACACCAGATGAAATAGAGGAGTGGCCCATTAGACATTGATTTGATAAAAAAAAAAAAAAGGTCAGGAATTTCAATGAAAGAGTGAAAACTTAGGAGGAAGTGAGGGATTTCAAGTAAACTGGAAAACTCCAGGAGGAATAGCGAAGCTCTTACAGCCAGAGAGAAACTAACAGACCAGCTAAGAAAAAATAAATTATAACTGCCAGATGCTGGCCGTTTACCTATTGTCTTAGCTTTAAAGTCACCATTTAAGTACCTTTGCCAACACTCTGTGATACTCTTAACACCGTGCCAACCGTGATTCTTCTTTGTGATCTGGCACCTCATAGATTCAGCCAGTAGAAGGCACTGATTGAGAAGATTGAAAAGGAGGGACTTTGGTCTCTCATTTTGTGCTGCTCCTTGGAAGTTCCCCAAAGAATGGCAATGCTTCATCCCAGTCACAGCAATTTGTTAAACCATCCTCCATTTGTTCCAGGCTCGGGCATCCTTTGGCCCTTCCAGAACCAGCCATATGACGTGGTCTCAGTGGTACTAGTGGTAGTCAGATAACACTGTCCCTTCATCAGGGTCTGGAGGGGCACCAGCCAGGCAGGGCTCCTCTTCTGAGCCTCTGTGTTCTTACGGTTTCTCCTGCATCTCTAGAGATGTTGGCCATTTCACACAGTCATTATCTCTGAGTTCCTGAATGTTCCCTTTATGTATTCAGGTCTCATAGCTGTGTAACGAGTTCCTGCATTAAAGTATTTCTGTTGAAATAACTAATATGGTTTTCATTTCCTGACTGGGTCCTGACAAAAGACAAGGATATTCTGAGAAAAGGCAATACAAATATAAAAATAAAATTCTTGGCATATATAAAATTTTTCTTCAACTAGTATATCCCTATTTCTAGGCATTTGTAAGTTATGTTTGTCCTTATCTCAGATTGAGAATCCTACCTCTTTTCTAAGCATGTCAACGAGAGAATTGGAATTTATAAATTAGTTCAAAGTCACTCATTTGGCTGAGCCATTACATTTGAATGTACAGGCAAAGTACAGTATTACCAGAAAATAGACTTTTTATGCTTGGAAATGGGAATGATTTGGGGCTGATAACTAGCTGGCATGTGAATGCTTGTGTTTGTGTCTCCTTATGCATCTAATTTTGTAAAATCATATATAATCTAGGTAGGGGTGCATTAGGAAAATTACACACATAAAATTTGGAATATAAAAGTAAATCTTACAGTACAGAGCAGCTTTTTGAAAGTTCTTTATCATGACTTGTTGCTAATATTAAAGTCATTGCTATAGTGATGTTAAAATTGCACTTCATGCTTCCAAAAAAATGAGTCAAATGCTCTTAGGTAATTAATTTTATCACATTCTGAAACATCAAGATTTCAACAATTTAAAAACCATTTGTTGGCATGGAAACATGAACTTAATTAAAATTGGATTAAACTAATTAACCTGAAACATATTGTACTACTGAGTGTTTGATTTAGAATACTTTGGAAGAAAAAGAACATTTTTCATAATCATTTTAGGTCTTTTATCTAATGGAAGTGTTTAGGTTTTATAATGGACTTATACATGCACTAATGTGTCAAATGACTGTTTTCATGGGGAGAAGATGGTTATGAAGAAGATTTCCATAATTAAAATGCCAATTTTCTTGTGGGAACACAGAGAGCAGACATTTTATGAATATTGTTTATTGTCCTTGCTTAACCATGGTATCCAGAAAACTTAAGAAAAATAGCCACAGCATTATCCTTTATTTTATCCTTTGTATTTCATCCCAAAAGACTAAGATTTGTGTCACATTGATGAGGGACATCACACCATGATGAACCATATAAATAAAACTTGGGTTAGAGTAAATGGCTAAAAAATTATAGTAACAATACAATGATTTTTGTATATCAAGAATGAACTTTTTTTTTTTTCAGAAAAGAAGTCCATAAGTGCATAGGTGGTATTCACTGAAGACATTCTAGGTTGCCCTAGATTTAAATCAAAGGCTTGTTTTGGAGGTCTTTGTGCTCATTTTATATGTAGTGAGTATTTACTGTGTAGTAAGCTCAACCTTAGACTCTTTAAATAGATCCTACCTTGGAAATGCCTTGCTGTCTGTCTGTCAACCATATGCACATTATCCACTCTTTCAGGAAAAATAAAATTCTCTTTGGGCCTCTGTGCTCAGAGGGGACTGATCCTAACTCAAAGGCTTCAGTGGAGGCTCTACAGTAAGTCCACTTGGCTAGGGTGAACTACATCTCTCAGAATCCCCTTTACTAGATCTTTCTAGTTAGAGCAGCCACATGGAAGATCCTTGGGAGGTGGAGGTACAAATAAAACAGCAGCCATTGTACAGCTCATTCATATTGCTATTGATCTGCTGATTCACTTCTTCCGGTTGAAAGAGCATTATGTTTGCAAGTGCTCAAAATTTCCTGGATTCTTGTTAAATTTCTCTGAGTCTTGTGCCACCAGTTGTGCGCGTGCGTGCGTGTGTGTGTGTGTGTGTATCACAGTGAGGAAGACCCGTGGCTTCTATAGGATACCCATACACCAAAGACATCGGATCCTTTGCCACACATGCAAGTGGACACACTATAGAAAGGTATTTCCATCAGGTGCCCACCCTGTGACCTGACACCACAGGAGCAGCAGAAATCTAAGGTCAAAAAGACAGATACTTGAGGGTGGGGAACTGGGGTTGTTCTGTACTTTTGCTTTCCCATGTATTAGGGGTTTGACTATAGGAAGCAGTTAGTTCATTTCACTGTCATTAGCACAACATCCTCCTCTTTACTCTCCTCACTTACCCAGGGACTCCACCTCATAGTGTCCCAATCAGTCTGTGTATAAATACTCAGAATTTAATCCTTATCCACTGTAGTTTGAGGCCCCATCCCCACCCCCGCTTTGCACAAGGCAATCTAAGTTTCCAGCCGATTATCCTGCCCTCCCATCTTGTCTGTCAGCCTTCAACAAGTTGGGGGAGAATCCCTGTATTCACACCATGGGCCACAAGTACCTGACATAGAGGCCACCCTTCCCACAGACAGGTCAATGGCTAATGTAGTATTGCTCCCATGGATACCCCTTGGTGACTTTACAGCTTAGTAGCCTCTAAGGTGAAATGTGAAACTGGACCTCTATTTGGAGAAAAAGGAAAGAGGCAACTGCTCCAGAATGGTAGGTGGTGGGTTTGATAAGCAAGGGAACTTACTCACCGGGCTTGTCTTGGTGGGCGGTGAGACCAATGCACCTCCGTATCTGCCCACCAGAATTGTCACAGTCTAGGTAGAGGGCTTACCTAGATTCAGTCACAACCACCCATGCAATTCAGGAGACCTCAATCAACATCACAGTGCTCTCTCAGGGCTGCTCCTGTGGCACTCTCAAGTGTGGCTCCCACTGGGGAACAGTGAGCAGAATACACATCCCAGGGACAGGAGAGACAGGAGGAGCCTCTGATTGCCCGTGTCCAGCTCCTGAGTCAACTGGAGGTCACATCCTCTCAGTGACCTCTAACAAAACCCCAGAGGAGAGAAAGACTGACACAGGTCTTCATCTCTGCTCCTGGGCTTTCGGTTTGTGCCGTGTGCTCTAGCCTGCTCTGTACATCCATCTTGTCTCTCTTACTGCTTGTCTTCTCCTTGCACACTCATCATCCTCAGATGTGAAAACAACAGCTTTACAGAGACAGCCTAACCCACTCCAACAGTTGTATAAGGTCAGATCCCAAATCCCTGGTATATTAGAGATAGTTGGTTATGTGGTTATGCTTCCCTGACTGAAACTCAAATGATATAGGAACACACGTAACCCAGACCATAGTCAGTAAACAGTCCATTTTGCTAGACTCCATGGCTATTTGCTAGTGATTGGTGCTCGACTCAGTTTTGCTCAGTTTCATCCCAATAACTCATTTATTAATTCTCTTTCCCCTCAATACTACTTTCTATTAACACAACTGAAAGACTTCTCAGTGACACCCTTAGCTTACTTCCTATTCCTCACACTTCCCTGAGGTGGTATTATTATGCCCACTATACCCCTGAGGCATGCAGTAACTGAGGCTTGCAAAAAATAAGTAATTCATCCCAGGTCACATAACCTGTTCCAGTAGAAGTTTGATTTCAACACAGGTCTTTAATTTCTTTCTTTCTTTCTTTCTTTTTTTTTTTTTTTAGGTCTTTAATTTCAAAGCCAGTTGTATTTAGCATGATTAATTAAGAGATAGGCATATAATTATCACAATTATCCATTGCTTTCAGGAAGTTCTTCTATAAAAACAGTGGCAGCCATCATTTAAATATAATTTGGGAAAGTGCTGGACACCTTTAAAAAGGCAATTGTTTCCTATAGCTGATTACCTCCTTCTGTGACTAGGTCTTAGATTGTTTTAAGCATTTTTTAGTTTGAAGACATAAATTCTGGCCACGTTCTCTGAGACTGGCCATTTATTTTTTTTCTTTCTGCCTCACAGCCTATTGATGCTTCGAGGTAAAAATGGCTTATTTGAGTTTTCATCAGATTAAGTGAATTGACCAGTGGTGTTTTGGCATTGGAGAAAAATACCCTCAGAGGTCCTTTCAGTCCTGTTGGTCTTATTTAGAGAATTTGATTCATGTTTTTATTTCCATAATGTTATGTGAACATTTAGTGTCATATTAATTTCCTTACACCAGAGAGTCTATTTAAATTTGTATCAAATTTTATAATCTATGTAAAGTGCATCCCTAAAGACCTACTGGGAAGTAAGTGGAGTGGTGCATCTATGTGTTACACAATGGATTTAAGACAAAGGCTACAAAATTTTAGAAAAGAGCAATTATTAGTATCATTGTGTAAGTGTTGCATAATTTCAAAGGCCATTCATTCTTCTTTATTTTAATGGAAACTTATTCACAATTGGCACTGTAGAAGGTGTCTTTTTTTTTTTTAAGATTTTATTTATTGACTCATGAGAGACACACACACACAGAGAGAGAGAGAGAGAGAGAGAGGCAAAGACACAGGCAGAGGGAGAAGCAGGCTCCATGCAGGGAGCCCGACGTGGGACTCGATCCTGGGTCTCCAGGATCAGGCCCTGGGCTGACGGTGGCTCTAAACCACTGAGCCACCCAGGGATCCCCTGTAGAAGGTATCTTAAGTGCAAAGAAAATGAAAGCTCCACACTTGGTATTGAGGAGTTCACAGATTAGAAGGAAAAACAGATAGTACAGCAAACACAAATATTAGCGGTCTGTTCAGAGCGTTCTTAGACCATAGGTTGCTTATCTGGGCTTATATGTTAACAAAGTGGGGAGAAAATGCCATTTGTGCTGAGTCTTGAATGCTGGGTAAGAACTAACCAGGCAAAATGAGAGAGATGACAGAAAATAATTCCAAGTGGAAGAAATATCATGCAAAAGTTCAAAGGTATAGGAATGATAGGTATGGAATGAGGTAGAAAAATAATGTAATTAGAAAGTTATTATTTATTTTTTAAAGATTGTGTTTATTCATGTTTTTGAGAGAGAGAGAGAGCAGGGAGAGGGGCAGAGGGAGAGGAAGAAACCATCTCAAGCAGACTCCCCACTGAGCTCAGAACCCAATGCAGAGCTGGATCCCATGACCCTGAGATCATGACCTGAGCTGGTCATGAGTCGAAAGCTTAACTAACTGAGCCACCCAGGCAACCGTGGAAAGTTATTATAAAAGGATAGATAAACCAAATAACAGAGTGTGTATTTTAAGCAAAATAATCTATTTAGGCAGGAGAAGGTCATTGAGGTACTTTAAAGATGGAAGGGACATAATCACGGAGACCACCTAAGAAAGAGAGAGAGAATGGATTGGAGAGGAAAAAAATAGGAAATCAGGAGGCCAGTGAGGAGATGGTGGCGATAGTCCAAATCCAACATGTTAGGAGACTGAAATAAAGTGGCGGTTGTATACTTACATTTTAGGATTTTTACAAGAGATTGGAAAGTACATGTAAAATAAAAGCAAGCTATGGCCATAGTTTAGAAAGTATGTGTGTAAATCAAGCCCCAACTCACAATTTTTATTTTTTTCTCACAATTTTTAAATAAATAGTAAATGTTTATAAAGTGCTTACTACAGAAACCAAGAACTATTTTAAGTGCATCACCACATAACTCAATTAATTCCCAGGACAACTGTTATATAGACTGTTGTAGTTTCAATTTTTCCAGGTAAGCATATGAATCCCAGAGGTTACGCATTGTGCTCAGTCATCACCCAACTAGCCTGGTGGGGCTCGTATTGGAATCGATGTCTCTATTTCCAGAGTCCGTGCTTTCCACTCCCATGTACCACACAGGAGCTAAGGTTCCTTGATCACTTTCCATGTGTCAGATGCCACAATGATGCTCGAAGTCTCACAGCAATCCTCTTGCTGTTCTTGTCTCTGTTTTGCATATGAAGAAATTGTAAATTAGTGTCTAAGGAAAATAATAAGCATAAATTTAAAAAACCCCAAAGTAAAAAAATAAAGAAGTAATCATATTAGTTTCTGAGCAAAATAACACAAATATGAAGCGTGGCGACCGCATTTCAATGACATATCTGTGCCATTCCAAATCAGTGCCCTTATCCATGACACCATGGATGTCTACCTCAGAGAACTGATACATTCTATGCACTATGCCAGATGCTTGCTCTGCAGTGAGGAAGCAAATAGAGCTTTTGATGTCAATGAGCTTATCATCCAGTAAAACAGAATCATGAACATTTTGTGCACTGTGGTATATGCTGTAATATTAAAAAAATAAAAGACTTCTTAGAAAAATAAAAGAAATACGGATACGGGGGATACATAGTAAACATTATCAAGGTCCTGCTTCCATTCTTATTCGGTATTAATGTATTTGTAAACATGACTTTTCTTTGTGAATCTCCTGATATATAAATTGAAAATTTTCCATCAGAGCCAGAGAAACGCAATTTTTTTTCTTTCAATTTTTTGGAAAATGTTTCTCATGTCTTGAGATAACTCCATTATCTCCTCACCTCAATTCAAAAGATACCTATGGGGACCCAATTTGATACTGAAGTTTCAAGATATAGATTTTATTCTTAAGGGTCTGAAGCCTTAATTAAGAAGCTATCTATTACATTTGTATTGAAACCAGCTTTAAGAATGGTATAAAATTTTGGATTTTTAAAAGAAGAAGGAATACAGTTTTATTGAGAGGATTAGGAAAGATTGAAGACATGCTTTCAATATAGCCTATCATCAAGAGACAATTTCACTAGGAGTAACGGGAAAAGGGTTGTTGTTTTTTAAAGATTGTATTTATTTATTTGACAGAGAAAGAGGGCATGCACAAGCAGGGGGAGCTACAGGCAGAGGGAGAGGGAGAAGCAGTCTCTCCACTGAGCAGGGAGCCCTATGTGGTGCTCCACCCCAGAACCCCAGGATCATGACCTGAGCCAAAGGCAGATGTTTAACCAACAGAGCTGCCCAGGCACCCTGGGAAAGGGATTTCTTTTAGTGGAAGAGACAGTGTGGTAAAGGTACAGAGATGGGAAAAAATGGATCATGTTCAGGAATCAAGAAACATTTTACATGCTATACAGTTAGTCCATTAGGAAAATGGAGTAGTGAGACTTATGTTATAAAATGTAAGAGGAAAAGTAGAAGAGGTCGCTGACTACAAGGATGAGTAATCTGTACTTTCTTTGGAAGAAAAGATTTGGAGTATTTCAAGCAGATAGTAGTTCTGTCCTGCTTATTGGCACAGGGGTTGCATTTATTATCAATCTCATTACTATTTCTAAAAAAACTTCTTGAGAGTCTACTATGTGCAAGGTGATATAGGCAGGTCATTTCTCCCAAATACTGTAATCTAGTTTTTGAGTCAAGAGAGAAATCTTTAAGACTAATCATGATATAATGGTTTGCAGCAGCTCCACACAATTAGATAGATTCTTAAAGAATTACAGCAATGCCGCTGCTAAAAATGATTAATTCAAGTCTGAAATATTGACCATTTACATCATCAAAGCATAAACAACTATATTTGCTTTCCTTCCCTGTGGCCATGACTGTGTGATCCATTAGAATTGCTTATGACATTTTATTGTATTTCTTTTCAGCTGCTTCAGAAACCCAGCTTTTAGATAATTATATAAGCCCTGTTGTGAGGGAGATTATGTCAAAGATGAATAAAATTACTGAAGTGACTATATCCAGAATTTTCCACTATCACATACATACCTCCATTTCTTTTGTTTCCCACATAGTTTGGTTTGGTGGAATTCAATTGCAGATTGTTCAAAAATGTGTTCTAGCATTGTATAGAAATAGCCTTACAGATGCTACTTTCAGGATAAATAGATAGATATAAATGAGTAAGAATATATTATATTCTTATATATTAGATTATTACATATATTATATATATAATTTATTCTTTTTTTAATAATAAATTTATTTTTTATTGGTGTTCAATTTGCCAACACACAGAATAACACCCAGTGCTCATCCTGTCAAGTGCCCCCTTCAGTTCATTTATTTACATACACTCATATGATGCCCTGGGTATGAAGCAATAAATAAGGAAGGCAAAAATCCATGCTGTCATGGAAATTATGTTTTAGTGGAAGAGAAAACAGACAATTAAGCACAAACTGTACGTGCATATATATGTACATTCGTATGTGTGTGACTATTTATTTATAATCTATCTGTATTAGGCTTTGCAAGAGAAACAGAACCAGTAGGCTATAAAGATATTTATTATAAGGATTTGGCACACATAATTATGAAGGCTGATAATATCTGAGATCTATTGGGTGAACTGGCAAGCTGGAGACCCCAGAAAGCCAATGGTGTAGTTCCAGTTGTAAGGTAAATAGATTTGAGACTCTGGAGGAGCTGATGTTTCAATTCAAATTTAAAAGCCAGAAAAAGCCAATGTTCTAATTTGAAGGCAGTCAAGGAGGAAGAATTATCTTTTACTCTGGTAACAGTCAGTCTTTTTTATTGCTATTCAGGCCTTCAGCTAACTGGATAAGTCCTACCAACTTAAGGGAGGGCAATCTATTCAGCCTAGGAATTTAAGTGTTAACCTAATCCCAAAATATCCACATAGACACATTCAGAATAACATTTAACCAAATATCCAGTTGACACATAAAATTAACCATCATACCATTTATCTACCTATAGTGTTAGAAAATATTAAGTGCTATGGAAAACAACCAACTAGGAAGTGGAGATTAGAAATAATGGATCTGATGTAGACAGTCGTATTTTTTAATATGGTTGACATAGAATGTCTCATAGGGAAGATAACTGAGACCTAAAGAACTATAGAGATGAGGGAAAAAGACATAAATATATCTGGGAAATTTTCCCTATACAAAGAAAAATAATAGCAAAGACTCTGGGATACCTGGGAGGCTCAGTGGTTGAATACCTGTCTTTGTCTTAGGGTGTGATCCCGGAGTCCCCGGATCCAGTCCCGCATCAGGCTTCCCGAGGAGCCTGCTTCTCCCTCTGCCTGTGTCTCTGCTCTGCCTCTCTCTGTGTGTCTCTCATGAATAAGTAAATAAAACATTAAAAAAAAAGAAGCTCTTTAATTAAGAAAAAAATAGCAAGGGCTCTAAAGTAGAAGTCAGTCCAGAATATTCCAGGAACATCAAAAACAAAAACTGTGTGGTTGCAGTAGTGTCCATAATAGGGAAGTTGCCAATGAATTTTAAATTTTATGTGATGAAATAATGAATGTAAAGCTGTTTTTTTAAAATTTTATTGAATATCTTAAGTATTTGCCAAAATAATAATGTGTTTATCTCCAAGAAAGATATTTACAAAGACATATGAGCTAAAAATGTGTAGCAACCACATAAGGTTTATGCCAGGTATGAAAGGATGTTTCAACATTCAAAAGTCAATTAATGTGATCCATCACATCAATAGCCTAAAAAAGAAAAATCATGTTATACTATCAATAGATTCAGAAAAATGCATTTGACAAAATCTAATCCAAAATCCATCATCTATTCATGATAAAATATTTCTGTAAACTAGAAACAGAGGAGAGCTTCTCACCTTGATAACATATCTACCCCTTCAAAAACAACAATAACAAAACACAATAAAAACAAAAACAACCCATACTTAACATCTTACTTAATGATTAGAAATTTGAAGTATTCCTTCTAGATTAGATACAAGGCAATAATGTCCTTTCTCACTACTCTTTTTCAGCATTGTATTCAAATTTCTAGCTAATGGAATAAAGCAAGAAACAGAAATGAAACGTCTACTGATTGGGAAGGAAGAAATAAAACTGTCTTTGTTTGCAAATTACATGGTGGTCTACATCGAATGCTCAAAAAACGACCAAAAAAAGTAATTATAGCAAAGTTATATACTACAAGGTTAATATACAAAAGTTGATTGATTTCCAATATACTAGCCATGAACCAGTGGTATTTGGAATTGAAATCATAATACCATTTACATTTGTACCTAATAAAAGTGAAATACTTATGTATAAACCTAATAAAATGTATATAAGATCTTCATGAGGAAAACTGCAAAATTCTGATGATAAAAACAAAGAAAAATTAAATAAATGGAGAGATATTCCATGTTCGTGAATAGGAAAAATCAATATTGTCAGTATGTTAATTCTTTCCAACTTGATATGTAGACTTAATGCAATCTCAGTCAGAACACTAGTGGGTCATTTTGTATATATCAACAAAAGGATCCTACAGTTTATATGCAAGGGACAGCTCTAGAATAGCCAACACAGAGCCAACTATCTGAAATAGAAGAACAAAGTTGGAGGACCAACGGTAGCCAACTACAAGACTTAGCTGTAAAGCTACAGAAATTTAGACAGTCTGGTTTTAGTGAAGGAATAGACAAATAGATCAACAGAACACAATAGAGAGGCCAGGAGTAGATCCACATAGAGTCAGTTGATCCGTGATGAAGGAGAAAAGCCAATACAATAGAGTAAAGATAGTTTTTCCAATAATTGGTGCTGTGACAACTGGAAATCCACATGCAAAAACATGAATCTAAACCTTAACTTCCCACAAAAATTGACTCAAAATGACTTAAGTGTAATATGCAAAACTAGAAAATTCCTAGAAGATAACACAGAAGAAAATCTAAGTGACATTGGGTATGGTGATGGCTTTTTAGATACAACACCAAAGCCATGATCCAGGAAAGAAAGAATTAATAACCTGAACATTATTAAAGTTAAAAACTGGTATTCATTGAAAGACAATGCCAATGGGACACCTGGGTGGCTCAGTCGGTTAGGTGTCTGCCTCTGGCTGAGGTCATGATCTCAGGATCCTTGGATGGAGCCCTGCATCCGACTCTGCTCAGAGGGGAGCCTACTTCTCCCTCTCCCTACCTGCCACTCTGTCTGCTTGTGATCCCTATCTCTCTCTCGCATCATATTCTTTTTTTTATTTCTCTGAACATATTCTTACCATACATTCCATCAATGTATCATGGAGTTGAAAACGTGTGTCCACCCAAAACCCTGCACACAGATGTTTACAACAGCTTTAGACATAATTGCCAAAATTTGGAAGCAACCAAGACATCCTTATGTAAGTGAATGAATAATCCAGACAACAGAATATTATTCAGCACTGAAAATAAATGAGCCACCAAGCCATGAAAGGACATGCAGAAAACTTGAAAGTAGATTTCTAATTGAAAACTCAATCTGAAAAGGCTGTATATTTTAAGTTTCCAACTATATGACATCCTGAGAAAAGCATAACTGCGGAGACAGTAAAAAGATCATGTTGCCAAGGGTGGAGGTATGATGGGAGAGATAAACACAGCAGAGAGGATTTTTAGGACTGTGAAAAACTCTATATGATACCCTAATGTTGGAGATTTGACATGATACATTAGTCCAAGCCCACAGAATGTACAATAATAAGAGTAAACCCTAAGGTAAACTCTGAACTTTGGATAATGAAGATGTTCATCAACCACAACAAATGTACCACTGTATTTGGGCACATTGATATAGAGGAGGCTCTGCCTGTTTGGTGGCAGGGGATCTGTGGGAAATCTCCCAGCCTTGCCTTCAATTGTGCTGTGAATCTTAATTTGCTCTAAGAAATAATAATAATGAAGTCATTTTCAAAAGTTTAAAATACTGTGTAGCCATCTGTAAGAAAAAAAAAAGCTGATTGCTAATTCTTTTTCTTCCCCCAATCTGATTGTCAAGCTTCCTATTTTTTTTTTTTTTGAAACTAACATAGCCTATAATAAATGTGGCTACACCCAGCAAAGGGCCTGAGGTTCCCTGTCACCTATGTTGTTATGCTCCTCGGCAATATTTAAAATAATTCATACAACTCTAAATGTCTAAGCATTCTCATATTGCTTTGTGACTCGATTTGAAATCTAAACATCAGTGACCTTTTCAGAATCAAATAAAAAAAAAAAACTTTTTCAGTCAAATTGCCCCTTGCGTACACCTAAGAAATAAGCAGCAGTTTGTGGCATTGGAAGCCTACTCTGATTATCTTCAGCATGTTTTTATCCAATGAATTATTTTCCACAGATCCATAAACTTAAATAGTGGTGGTAGCCAGGGAGGTGGGTCTATCTAGCTCATAATGACTTTCCCAGGGGCCACAGCCAACCTCAGCCACTTATAGAAAGTATTTTTCATTACCCTAGGAAAAGAAAGAGGCCTGAAAGCAAGCTGCCTTCTGATTGCTGACCCAACCTACACAGCCACCGTAAATAGTTAATTGGTGGAAATCCTCCCAAGAGATACCCATCTGTGTCCTTTCTCCCCATTTCATCCTACGCAAGCCTGCCTCAACCATCTTCCTTACTCTGATTGCGCGGTTCTGGAAATGTGAGCACAGGCTACTCTTCTGAAACAAAGTCCCTCCACCATGGACTGGAATGAAGTTTACAGTTAAAGAGAAAAGGAAAGAGAGTTGACAAAGAGGGAGAGGCAAATAGGGGGTATTTACACCTTAGATTCTAGTTGTTGAGGCTTCCCCCTCCAAACTTTGCTTTCCATCTCTTCTTTCAACCCCAGGTAACTTCCCAACAGTCTTCAAATAAATAAATGTCACCCCCTCTTGTATTTTTTTTTTGCTAATATTTTTCAGAATTGCACTTCAGTAGGATGTGACCAAGGAGCACTGCTTATCAGTCTATAAGGATGTTAAGTCTTTCCACTTCTTCTAATGACTTAATGGTTTGGTTTTAGAATGTCTGTGATTCAGATGCTAAGGGACATTTTATTTATTTTTATTTCCTTTTTTAACCTATATCATATGAAACACCCCAATTTTATATTCATATATTTTATAAGTGTGAATAATAAATCCAGTAACTCTGTACCACTGATGAATTCATGTTTTACAAATTCATGTAGGAAATAGGAGAGGAGAATTCTCTAGTTGCAGTTCATGACAAATTTGGGTATGTCACTTAATTTGTCTTGTCTAAATTATCTTTACGGTCTACCACAGCCATATCAATAGATGCTTCTTACTCCACAATGCAAAATTGGTGGTAGTACAATACAGAAGGATTAATCATCTCCACACTTTTTAAAACAGTCATAGCACGCTGGTATTTATAGATTGCTACAAGTACAACTGGGTGAAGATTCCAAGGAGGGTCATAAGATTTCATAACGTAACTGCCTAAGTATTGTAAAAACTTTGATCACTTTATTTATAGTTCCAGTTTTCCATGTACATCTGGAGATAGATGATGATGATGATGAGGAGGAGGAGGAGGAGGAAGATGATAGATGGAAAGATAGATAGATAGATAGATGATAGATAGATAGATAGATAGATAGATAGATAGATAGATAGATAATAGATAGTAAGTGGATGGAGAAAGTAAATTGTATATAAGCATTCTGTCGGTGGAGGTTGGAGTATATTTAGAGACAAGTCTTTCCTTCTTTTTTCATTTTTCCACTTTCACTTTCAAGCTACGTGTTAGTGTAAAGTCCTTTAAAAATAAAGAATCTGAGAGAAGAGGAAAGGGGGGAAGAAGGTAGAGTGGGGAAGTGAAGCATAGAAGACCATTTGCTCTGAGACATTATATTTGCCTTTGAAGGAGGAGGGGGAGAGATTTGATTTGATGGGAGACTGAAGTCTAAAGAATTGACTGAAATAATTTTTTTTCTGAAATAAATTTTAAAACCAAAAGGAACAGAAAAGTTGTGGCACCTATCCCAACTAGAGTCTCTGTAACCTAGAACAGATGGGATATTCAATAGAGCACAGTTGAAAGCAACCAGATAACTAAAATCTTTCCACATTTATACCCTAATGGACTACGATCCTGCAGTCACACTGGTTATGTTGCCATGATTTTCATTCTTACTCTTAATTCATTCATTAGCTACAAAACCTAAGTTGTTTCTTGGGGTTCTCTTACCCTATCTCAGATCTGGCTATAAAATAAGATTTTCTAAGATTTGTCTTTTAAAAAATTCCTATACAAAAAAATAAAATAAAATAAAAACATTCCTATACAGATTAACTTGTAAACTTTCTGTTTTCTGTTAACAACAGAAAAATATATAGAAGTTAACTGAATAATAACATGGAGCAATAACATGTTGAATGATCCTATGACATTTTAATAACTAGAGACAAACCTCTAGAATTTCAGAATCCTTTGTTAGATGGGTAGAGTCACAGAGCCATAGTCCATAACCTATGGGTGACTTACCAGGCATCTGTCCTTCCAGGCAGAATGAATAACCAGTTGTGCAGCTTGAAGTTTCATTCTCTGGGAAGATTTCCAATTGGCGTTGTCCTTCAGGACCACCCTGGGTTGGCACCTATCTTTTTGGGTAATGGATGTGTATTGTGTAGAACCACCCAGAAAAATGGCTAAGTTTTTCTTCCTCAGTCACCTGTTCAATTTTTTTTAAAGATTTTATTTAGTTTTCATGAGAGAGAGAGAGAGAGAGAGAGAGAAGCAGACTCCATGCAGAGAACCCGGCGGGACTCGATCCCGGGTCTCCAGGATCACACCCTGGGCCAAAGGCAGTGCTAAGCCACTGAGCCACCCCGGCTGCCCAATTTTTGGTTTTAAAACTGGCCCCAATATGTGGAGGTCAGGAGACACTAAGAAAGGGACGGACCACTACAGATTGGTAGATGGCGGGTTTAATAAGTAGTGGAACTTATTCAAAGGCTTGTGTTGGGCAGCCACAAGATGAATAGATCTCTGCCCCTGGACCCCAGGATCTTAAAAGTTTGTATAGAGGCCTTACATTTGTTCAGTCACATATATTATCCTGGCCTTCTTTACAACACATTGCTCCCTCAAGGATGCATCCTTGGGGCAGGTTCTAGCAAGTAGAATGCATATCCCAAGGGCAGGGAGGGGTGAGGAGCTTCCAGTTGTCTAGGACCAGCTCAGGAGTCAACTAGGGGTCATGTCTAATATCAACATGTGTGTGGATTGAAAATAGAACTCAGTGCAGCAGGAACATAGGTAATGAGCATTTGGGCCACTTCCTCTTGCATTTTATTTGTGCCTTCAGGACATGCTTGAGGTTGATCTCAAATATATTACTTTTATTTTATGGGGTGCTGTTGTACATGCCAAATATTATGGATTAAAGGACAGATACTACCCGGTTCATGACGGACAGGTCAGGTTGCACGTTAACATGGTAGCCCACAGTAGAACATTCAGTTCCTATTAAGCCTTGGTAAAAAGTCAAAAGCTATCTCTTAAAAGGAGAATAGTTATCCATAGATAGCATTGCTTTGCTCAACAATTCTAAAGGTCTCCCCTGTGATTCATCTGCTGCAAGTCCCTATTAGAGGCCTCACAAAGCATCCCTATGATATGTCAGGCAACATCAGACCTGCTCACTCACAAGGCCCAATTGGTGGATCAACTTACATGGCAGCCTGGATCTAATGCAGAGCCTTTTTTATTCTTGGCAAATCCTGTGGTCCAGGAAATAACACAGGGCCAGAGAGTTGATATAATCCTTTGGTAGGAAAATGGAGACTAACGATGGCCCTGAACAGCTGAAAAACTGTTTGATGATCTTTACTAATAGATACAGAGAACGATGTATTTGCCAGCTTGATGCTTGCACACTGCTGCCAACGGGTATGTAGATTTGCTCTGACAATTAAAGTGTATCTGGAACAGTAGCTGCAGTTAGAGTCTCCACTGATCAAATGTACAATAATCCATTCTTGTTTTCCAAGATTAGCTGTCTTCTTCACAGGCCAAATAAGTGAAGTCAATGAAGATAAGTAGGAATCACTACCCTTCATCTTTCAAGATAAGTGTTCATGGCACTAACCTTTGCAATTTCCCAAGGAATATGACACTGCTTTGGGCTTACTATTTTTGTTTGTAGTGAAAGTTTGAGTGGCTTTCACATGGCTTTCCCTAAAATAATAGCTCCACTCTACATCTCAGGAAACTATAGCATTGTCAGTTGCTAAAGAAGTTTATTCAAATTTCGTATTCCACAGTGAGAAATAATCACTGGGAGGGTTTCAGGATCCATTGTTCTCACTGTGAGGATGATCTGAGCCAAAAAGCTGTTGATTGCTTAATCTCCATAAACTCCTTGTGATCAACCAAAATGATATTGTGGGTCTCCAGTAATTACTATTAATTCAGAGCCAATGTCCAGTAATCAGTAATCCTCCAAAAGTTGGATAATTTTCCTTTAGCTTTCCTCTGTGTGTGTGTGTCTGTGTGTGTGTGTCTGTGTGTGTGTGTGTGTGTGTGTGTTTAAACATAGATTTGACCTGAAACAATGAGGCATCTGATAGTTCATGGATCACAGGGAAGGCAACAAGAGGGGGGAAATAAATATGAACCTAAGGATAGCAGGTGTCAAGGCAAAGCTGATAGATTATGTTAATAGGGAAACTAACCATTTTTAGATTGAGAGTTTATAATTTATATAAGTTAAAAGATAAGTGGTCAAAAGTGCTAGTTTTGTCCTACAGGATGACACCAAAAACCAAAAAGACCCCATGACAAAACAACATTGTCTTTTGTTGAAAACCCTTTGGTATTACATAGCTAAGCAGTTTTACATCCTACAACTGCATTTTAAGAGTGGTGAAGCCAAAAGCCTCATCAGGTACCTTATCAGTACCTGAGTGGCGGTGAAGAATAGAAACTCTCTGGAGATGAAAGGTAGGTGGGAAATGACCTTGTAAGCAGTTCCTCACGAGTTCCCCATGTCCTCAAATTTTAGGGTCATCACAGGGTGTGTTGTCACATGTGAGAGCATCTGGCAAGACTTGTCTATGTGACCTTATGTGGAGACATGGAAACTTGCCAGGACATCATGGTGGAGCTGTTCTTTCTACAGCAAAGACAAGCTAGGGTCCACAAGCCCAATCTGAGAACCCCAAGTATGAGCTGGAACTCAAGTTACTGCCTCCAACCTTGGTAAACAGATGTCCATCAGGAGAATCTGGCATCCTTTGTCCCAGAGATAAGCACCCAACTGGCCCAAGAGCCAAAGAAGCTGAAGGAGGATCTAGGAAAAGATATACTAGGTACAGGCCTGGCTTATGGCTGGCTAACCAATGGGGTGCACCAGAAGATAAATGACAAAGTGTGTACATTGTCTACCCTGACCTTCCAGTTATAAGATTACAAAATAGCAGCTGCATCACTTTCTCCTTGTGAAATCCATGAAAGAACATCTTTTGTGGTCCACCAATGTAAAATGTAAAGGAAAGGCTATTCTGGGAAACCGAATTCAACTGAGCCAAATTGATATCCTATGAAACCAAAAGTATTAGTTTCCTAGGGCTGCTATAACAAAGTGCCACAAACTGGGCCCTAGAATAACAGAAGTGTGTTATCTCACAGTTCTAGAAGCTAGAAGGCAAAAATCAAGGTGTCAGCAAGGCCAGACTCCCTCTGAAACCTATAAGAGGGAATCTTTTCCTTGTTTCTTCCCAGATTTTGGTGGTGGCCATCAGTTCATGGTGTTCCTCGGCTTTCAGATACATCATTCCAAATTCTGTTTCTCTTATCAAGTGGCATTCTCCCTGTGTCTCTGTCTTTACGTGGCGTTGTCCTCTTCTTATAAGGACACCAGGTCATATTGGATTAGGTTCTACCCCGATTACCTCATTTTAACTTGATTACATCTCCAAAGACACTATTTCAAAATAAGGTCATATTCATGGGTACTGGGGGTTCAGCTTCAACATATAATTTAGGGGGATAAATATCAACCCACAACACCACCCGAGTCATTGGGCTTGAAAAGGATCAGAGAGTGAGTCCATGTAATTTCCATGAACAGGTAGCCCAGTTGTCTATGTCATCCACAAGGCAGGGCATGACACTCAAATCCTTGATATTGAACTTTGCATGAAAGAGACCAAGCTTCCCTTTGGTGACAAGTAGATTTTAAGTCCCTTCCATCTTGAAAGGGCCAATAGTTCATTTTCATAGCTTTACAAGCATTTAATACATTTAGCTTACCCTTTCTGCCCAAAGTACCTCAGTTACTCTGCTAATGTAGAGATTTATAGTATACCTGACCTACTGAAATAAAAGTCCCACATGACATAGGTTCTGACAGGGAATGTTATTCCAATTAGAACAACTGAAATAATAGTTCACATAAGCCACCAAAACCTGTGGAGGTGATAAGTGAGGCTGAGACTTTCGATGTATAGAGAATTTTAAATATGCAATGAGAGAAAAAGAGGATGAGTAACAGGTGTGTTCCCAAGGACAACTGTGGTGATAGTGGCTATAATCCATCTTACTAACTTTCCTCTTTTAAGTTCCCCTTGGGGAACTGGGAAGTAACTGCTCCCAAATATGGGTGAAGTGGCTCCAGGCAGACCAAGGCTGAACTGTGGCCTTAAACGTATGCCGTTCTGATTTCTTCCAAGAAAACTCCTTAGGGAAACAGAGTGGATGGACAGTTTCTATCAGCTTCTACCTCTTTGGATCCACTATGGCATTTATGCTAAGACTAGATAGACTCTTCTCATTCCACTGCCTATCAATAGGTGGAATAGTGTAGGCACTCGAGATAGCTCGATCCTGCCTGAATCAGGACTCCTCCACCAGGCAATCTTAGCTTAGGGACCCCTCACATGCATGGCTGAGACTTCCTTGGCATCACCTGGGAGATACTCAATCCTTTCTCCCTCTCATTTTTCAAAGGTGTCATATCTGTATTGCAGCCTGTGGGCTTTCCCTACCTACTCTTTCCCTCATCACTTATCCTTCGCCTGTTTTATTCCCAATATAGCTCTCATGTAGCCCATCCTACATGATGTCTGTTTTAGCATACAGAACCAACATGGTGAAAAGAATTTAGGAACAAAGAAATTAAGTCAGAGAAAGCAATCCCAGCAACCCAGATAGAATAAAACCATGAGGTAAGAAGTGAGACCGAAACACAAAGGTGTCAAAGTTCTAGGAGAATTTAGACTCTTTGTCCAGATTTGGGAGGTATCCTAAAAATCATACTCTTTTTCTCACATATTCACCAAAGTTAAAAAAGCTAATGTCTAGTGTCATATCTGTGCAGAGTCAACTGTTTTAGATCAAGCATAGAAATGTCACTCAATTTTTGAAGAGATTAATCTAAGTAAGAATGTGAACTAGTTCAAGCCACTGAGATATAAGAGGAAGGTTGGGGTAAAGCTTTGGGGAAAGACACTCTCTTGATAAAAGAGACTCAGGAGAAATATGCTTCTTTATTCCATGTCCTTCTGGTCTCTGGATGCTGTTCAGAAAGATGAAATTTTTGAATCTGTAGCTGCTATTTTCTGAATGTGGGGAAGGTCAGAAAAATCGCAGAATTTCTATAAAACATAAAATAACTGAGATGCCAAATTATAGAACACTCCACTTTTTGGGTTGCATTACGCTACTTATTGCCAGATGCATTTTAATTGATACAAGGCTAAGATAAAGGACAGAAAGGTAAGCTAAAAATGAGGACTTGCTTTCTCCATGGATTCTACTTCCAAAATGACATGTATGAAAACAATAGTAGTTACCAATTGATACAGCATTTGTTACACATTCAGAAATATTAGCTTTTCTTATTTTGTTAGGGATAATACTGTTAAAACACTAGTAGTAAATTAGATCCCTGAGGGAGGCTTTGTGCTAGTTTCCTATCCCATTTTTTGATTCTTATTATCACCACCTCAAATTTTCAAAATCCCCAGTATTTCACAATGCTAGCCAAGTGACCCTCACACATACTCCATGTAGGTTTCTTTTTTTTTTTTTAAGTTTTTTCACTCAACTTCATTTTTCTCTTTCTCTTTGTTTTTAATTTAGCAAAAATGTGAAAATGTTCAAAGATTGATAAATGCATTCTTTTTAGAGGTTAGCATTAAAATAACACAATTGGACACACAGAAGGGTAAATACTCTTTCTGAAGTCTAAAGAATGAATCATTGTTAACATTAAACTATACAAATTAAAGTTATAGGTATCTTTCTACTATGTCTTCATACTAGATTCTTCTTTTCAACTAATGTTTTCTGAGAGTAAAATCATACTCTTTTCCTCGCATATTCACTGAAGTTAAAAAAGCTAATGTCTTGTGTCATATCTGTGGGTGTCTTTCCTCACTCCATAGAACTCGAGCACACACACACACACACACACCTGTGTTAGGAGATGCTACTCAAAAACACATATGTTTTAATCCTAACATATAAAAACACTAGGATATCAAAAAATATGTTAGCCTCTCACTTTTGTTGCTATAAGGTAATTAAACCTGGAGAATAGTCACAACTGTTGACCATCACCTGCAAGCTTGCCTATCCCAAATCAATTTGCAATCAAGTTAGAATGGAAAGGCCATTCTCCTGTCAGTGTTGACCCTGGATTGTAACTTGAGTTACCTGGGGTGAGTGTTTTAAAAAGTAGAAGTGATTAAACAACATCGCTTCCAACCAAGATATGGGGAGACTTAATACCTTCAGCTGGAAATTCCATAGTGTGGGAGCATTGTCAGATATATACAAAATGAAGATTGAAAATTTATCTATGAACCTTGCCAAGTTTTTCAATAAATATATAAAGTAATTTAAAGTTGCAGGAGTAGTTATTTGTGTGCCAGCCTTATTGTGTGGGGGAAGTCCAAAAAACTCAAAAGTTTTTCATTGAGCTGAAGTTTAGATTGGATTTAGAAGTGTATCTCTGAATTAATTAGACACTTCCAAAGCCACAAAAAATAATCTATTTATCTTAGAATAGATAATACACTCTCCTGATCGCTGCCTAAGAGAAAAAATAGGAAAACATGTGTTTCAGAGGGGTAGGCCCTAGAAATGAGAGTTGTAAACTGTTCATATATAATGTGTATCTATGCTATGTAACTTTTTCTTAGACAAAAGTGGCCAGAAAGGTGTTTTGTGGTTGGCTGGTTGGTTTGTTTTTTGGGTAAATGTCTGATACCAAATAATGACCTTCATTATTCATGATTGATCATTCAAAATCTTCCTTTCACATGCCTTTTCTCTTACAGACATTGAGTGAGGCACTGGCAATAAAAAGATTGGTGGGTGTTCCCAAAACTAAGCAACTTTAATTCACTGAAATGAACAATACAGAGAGATGCATGCAGTAGATGCGGGAGCTTACAAAAAGGGCATCTCACCTGGCCTGGAAGGTGAGAGGCTGTGACTGAGATGACACATGAAATAATTCATTAAGAATCTTATCAACAAGTGAAAAAAAAAATAAATTTGTGTTTGCATTTCCAGTGTGGGGCAATAACAAATAAATATACAAATAAACATTCATAAATAAACAACATAAATAAATAACAAATAAACATTCATGTATAGATTTTTGTGTGAACATATATTTTCATTTCTCTTAGGTAAATACACAGACGTGAGATTGCTAGGTCACATGATAAGTGTATCTTTATCTTTATAAGAAACTGACAAATTGTTTTCCAAAGAGTCTTGGACACTGTATTGCCATCAGCAGGGAAAGAATTCCAGGTGCTCCGTGTCTTCACCATTACTTGCCATTGCTGGGTTTCTTTTTATTTTATTTTAGCTACTCTAATAGGTATATATTGGTCTCTAATTATGATTTCAATATATGTTTCTCGAATGGGTAATGATACTGACCATCTTTTAATGTGCTTATTTGCCATTTGTATATCTTCTTTGGAGGAATTACCTGTTTGGATCCTTTCTAAGTTTTTAAGAAAATTTTGGGCAGTCTGTTTTCATATGAGTAGCTTTGACAGTTCTTTAAATGTTCTCAATAAATTTTATCAGACACATGACATACAAATATTTTCTCCTAGTCTATGATTCATTTCAAACTTGCAACTGTCTTTTGGAGAACAAAGGTTTTCAGGGGTTTTAAAAGATTATTATTGTGGTTAGAAAATATATATATATAAGATCTACCCTTCTAAGTACACACTATAGTATTACTAACTGCATGCACATTGCTGTACAAGAGATCTGTAAAACTTTTTCATCTGGCAAGACTTAAACTCTATACCCATTGAACAGAAGCCCCCCCATTTTACCATCCCCACAGCTGCTGGCCACTCCTCTTCTAGTCTCTGCTTCTGTGAGTTTGACTACTTTAAATACTTGCTGTAAGTGGAATTATGGTCTCTTTGGGACTAGCTTAATTCATTTAGAAATAATGTCTTCAAGCAACATGGTGTAGCATGTGACAGTATTTCTTTCCTTTTGAGGGTGAATGACATCCCACTGATGTGTGCATACCATGTGCTCCTATTATAACCATTTGTGGTTTCTAACTCTTGTCTCTTGTGAATCGTGCTGCAGTGAATAAGGGAGTGCAAATAACTCTTTGAATATCTGCCTTCAGTTATTTTGGATAAATACTCAGAAGTTACTGGATTAGAGAGTAGTCCTATTTTTAATTTTGGGGGGAAACTCCATCCTATTTTCCATAACAGCTCACCACATTATATCCCACCTACAGTGCATAAGGGTTCTAGTTTCTCCACATCTTCACCAACACTTAGTATTCTGTTTGTTTGATAATGGCCATCCCCAACAAATGTGAGGTGATATCTCATAGTTTTGATTTAAAGTTCCTGGATAATTAGTGATGCTGGGTGTTTTTTTCACATATCTATTGGCTACTTGCGTATCTTCTTTGCAGAAATGTCCCTTCAAGTCTGCCTATCTTTTAATTAAATTATTTTTTCTTTTTCTTTTTCTTTTTCTTTTTCTTTCTTTTTTTTTCTCTTTTTCTTTTTCTTTTCTTTTCTTTTCTTTTTTTTGTTGTTTGTTGGTTTTGGTTTTGCTTTTGGTTGTTGTTTTTGCTGTTGACCTGTAGGAGTTTCTTATATATTTGGGGTGTTAACTGCTTATCAGATATGTTTTGCAGGTATTTTCTCCTATTCCATAGGTTGACTTTCCAGTCTACTGATTATGTCCTTTGTTGTGAAGAAACTTTTGGGTATAATGTAGTCCCACTTGTGTATTTTTGTTTTTTTTTTTTAAATTATGTTTTGGTGTCATGTTTATGAAATCATGGCAAAGATTGATATGATGAAGCTTTTCCCCTCTTCTTTCTTCTAAGAGTTTCATAGTTTCAGATCTTACATATAAATGCTTAATTCATTTTGCATTTTTTTGTATTGTATAAGATAAGATCCATTTTTATTCTTTTGTATGTATGTATCCAGTTTTCCCAGCACCATTTATTGAAGATACTACTCTTTTCATACCCGGTATTCTTTGCACCCTTATGCAAGATCATCTGACTACATGTGTGGGTTTATTTATGGGCTTTCTATTTTGTGTCAGTAGTTTAAATGTCTGTCTGTATGCCAGTACCATACTATTCTGATTGCTATGGCTTTATAATATATTTTGAAGTCAGGAAGTGAGAGTCCTCCTGGTTTGTTCCTCTTTCCCAAGATTGTTTTGGCAATTTGAGGTCTTGTGTGGTCCCACATCAATTTTAGGATTATTTTTCTATTTCTTCCAAAAATGCCATTATAATTTGAATAAGGATTTTGTTGAAGCTGTAGATCATTTTGGGGATTGTGACCATTTTAATAATATTAAGCCTTCCAATTTATGAATTTGGGGTGTTTTTCTAATTATCTGTGTCTTTGATTTCTTTCAGCAATTTTTTGTAGTTTCCAATATACAATTCCTTTGTCTCCTTGGTTAAGTTTATTTCTAAGTATGCTATTTTTTTTTGATGCTTTGATTATTTTTGCAAGTACTTTTTTTTCAGGTTGTTGATTGACAGTGTATGGAAATGTACCTGATTTTGTGTATGTTGATTTTGTATACTACAATTTTGCTGAGTTCATATTCTAACAGTTTTGGGGGGAATCATTAGGGTTACCTACACACAAGATCATGCCATCTGTAATACTGTAGATATTAGTCTACAAATTATATATATTCTATAAAAGATCTATAAAAGAAGTGATTTCTATCTTTCTTCCCAATTTGAATGCATTTTTATGCCTAATTCATCTAGCTTGGGTTTCTAGTACTATGTTGAATAGAAGTAGCAAGAGTGTTGTCCTGTCTTATGATGAATCTTAAAGGAAAAACTTTCAGTTTTTCACAGTTGAGTATGATGTCAACTATGACTTTTTATAAATGGCCTTTATTATACTGGAGTACTTTCCTTCTGTTCCTAGTTTGTTTAGTGTTTTTATCATGAAAAATATGTTGAAATTTGTTCACTGCTTTCTCTGAATCTACTAAGCTGATCAGGTGATTTTTTAAAAAGATTTTATTTATTTATTCATGAGAAACAGAGAGAGAGAGAGACAGAGACATAGGCAGAGGGAGAAGCAGGCTCCATGCAGGGAGCCCGATGTGGGACTGGATCCCGGGACTCCAGGATCACGCCCTGGCCAAAGGCACGGGCCAAACTGCTGAGCCATCCAGGTGTCCCTGATCAGGTGATTTTATCATTTGGTCCGTTAATGTGGTGCATCATATTGATTGATTCCAGGATGGATCATACGAAGAACAATCTTGGATTATCAGGGATAAATCTCATTTGGTCATAGAGTGTGATCCTTTATCATGTTGTTGAATTTAGGACGCTAGTGTCTTGTCAATCTGTTGGAATTTTTCTTGCTCACTCTACACTCAGCATGGAGGAAGGATTATGGTGAGTGAGTGTATCCTAGTCCAAACCATCACTTTCATCTCAGCAATCCTTTGACCTTTTGCCCTTTCCTGTTAGTGTTTATATTCACTCAAGACAGAAACCAATCCCATGGGCAGCCCCTGAAAAATCTGCACACTGTATATATGTCTCAATTTTCCCTATCTTGCCCCAGACAAAAGTCAGGATCTCTGCTAGGGGAAGGAACATAGTGAGTAAGAGTCACAGTTTTTTCTACTCAGTTCTATGTAGCAGGTTTCACACTCAGCTTGGAAGTGCAGGAGCCTCTTAACTGATTTCTGGATTTCTCATAAAGGGAATTTGTCCATGTGATGTTTTTGAGTTTCTATCTCCATGGGGGATGGGAGATCTGGGATTTCCCATTCCATCATCTTACTGATGTCACTCCTTAGGTTAAATATTTTATCAATAAAGATCTACTGAAGGAATTTAAGGAAGACAAGGACTTAAATGCATTATGATCATATATGTGCAAGTCTGCAAACGTAGATATAACTAAACTCATGTAAGATTGCAGTACTAAGCTCCAGACTTGTAAACATCTCATAGTACATAAAAACATAGCTTATTAAGTTCCTAAAGCCTACTTTTTAATTTAAAAAATACATTAACACGGTTTAAAATTTAAATATATATATATATGAAATCCATTGAACAGTCCCTCCAAATTTCCTTCCATTCCTGGAGATAAACAATGTTACTAGTTTCTCATGTCTCTTTACTTTTTAAAAACACACATACAAATATTTTAAATCATATTTTAAAAACTATAGATGATATAGATATTGTTCTGCGCTATGTAAACTTTATTCATAAAAGCACCAATTAAATAGCCTTCAAAAATGAAGAAGAGTGAAATCCTTTAAACACACAGAATCTCAAAACCACTTTGCTTTCTCTGAACCCTTTCGCAGAAAGTTTTAGGAAGATTTGCTTCTCTTGAATTAAGAGTTAACTGAAAAGGGGGAAAATACACAATTCAGGTAAAAGGAGTTCCAATACAAAGAGACAGGCAAAGGAAAGTTGCTGAAAGTTATTGAAGAGAAATTCCAGGAAAGCAGCCAGGCTGCAGGATAAAAAAGAGAAAGAAAAAAAAAGTCCAAATTATAGCAGGAGAGTTTTTCATTTTTGTTGGGATGTCTTCAAGAATATTAAAATTAAAAAGTTACCTGCTATGTTGGATTATAGTAAAAAGTTATTTATAGTTCTGAATATATTAGGGGATTAATCACAATCAGTAATAGTACAACAAAATTAACAAGGTAAAAATGACATAACTTATTACCTCAAGAGAAAACACGGTAAGATTGGGGTGCCTGGGTGGCTCAGTCGGTTAAGCACCTGACTCTTGATTTCAGCACAGATTATGATTTTGGGGTCCTGGGATCAAGTTCCATGTCTGGCTGTGTGCTCAGCCTGGAGTCTGCTTGTTCCTCTCCCTCCCTCTACTTCACCCCCTGCTTGTGTGTACTCTCTCTCTCTCTCAAATAAATAAATAAAATCTTAAAATATATATAATAAGATGTAAGAAAATAAATAAAATTATAGTGTACTCAAAGGCTTAGGTATAAATGATAAATAATAATGAAACAATAAGGAAAATATGTAATATCATCACTGAAGGATAAAGATAGAAAAAATATGGGTATATGTGTATGTGCATGGGTGCTCTGGTGTGTGCCTACCCATGTGGAGCAGTTAAATGAGACAAATTTTCATCTTCAATAAGTAGGAAGTCTATAACTAATGCCTATATCTGAAAACTCATGGCATAGTAACATGAATTATACCCGTAAGGTATATGAATAAAAGAATAATAGAAACAGCTGAAGATTTAAAGTAGTTGCTTTAAATGAGTGAACAAAATAAGTGTTAAAATACAAGAGACTGTTATCAGACTTTGTATGTTTTACAACTATTATATTTAAAAATCTGTGTATTTTACCACTTAAATAAAAATTTTAAATAAAAGTAAAGACAAATCTCACTATTTAAAAAAGATGTTTGCAACATCATTCTATATGCTTTGAGTAAAATAAGAAGAAAGGAATTTAATAACGCAGGAAAACCCATGAATCTGACACACAACATTGTCAATAAAGATGCATATGAACATGCATAAACAATAAACAAGTAAAAAGTTATCTTTCAAAATATCATCTTTAGTTAATTTTGGACATTTGGATTTTTGCATTCTTCACAGTCATTGAAAAGAAATATCTAGTCTAATAAACTCATATAAAGAATGAAAAAATAAATTATCAGAAAGTTTAAGAGAATTGTCTATTTCATTTTTTGAATTTAGGGCAAAAAATGATGAATTAAAGTGTTTGAGCCCACCTTGTTTCATCTGTACATGAACCTGTTACCCTTTTTATAACTCCTGAATCTATGTTTAGAAGTCTAACACTTGGGGCGCCTGGGTGGCTCAATGGTTGAGCGTCAGCCTTTGGCTCAGGTCGTGATCCTGGGGTCCTGCTTCTCTCTCTGCCTATGTCTCTGCCTCTCTCTGTGTGTCTCTCAGGAACAAATAAATAAAATCTTAAAAAAAAAATAAAACTGATGAACACCCAGGAGAGATACAAACTTTGCTGGTTAATTTAGACAAATTGATTTCTGCAACATTGCACATTTAATAACAAATCCTGCCAGCTGTGATTTCCCAGTATATCTGGGACCTACTTCTCATCACTTTTCCTTGATCCACCTACCACCACTATCATTTTGCCATTGGGTTATCATAGTAGCTTCCTGAATGTGCACTCTGAATCCTATTTTACCCTATTCAGCTCCTTTTCAAATTCAGTAGCCAAAAGTATTTTGTTGGAACAAAAATCATGGACTCTCTTTCCACTTATTCAACTTCACCTTTGTGTCTTTCATGACTGTGAATTTATATGACTCATTTTTTTGTATGTAGATTTGTTTATTCAACTATCATTTTACTAAGATTACTATAGTGTTCATATTGATTGTTTTGGGTTTCTAGAAATTTAATCATACTAACTTCAAACAGATATATCATATTTTCACTTCTAATTCTTATACTTCTGAATGCTTGATTCGTCTAATTGCAAAGGCTAATGATTCCAATACATTGTTAAATAGTAGTACAGAGAGTTGACTTATATCTGACTTTTGTGAGAAATCTCATGTGTTACCCATTAACTAAGATACTGTTATCAGACCAAGCATATCTTTCAACCCAAATGCCTACCAGCATTCAACGTATTTGTATGAGCACATATACATGTTCGTCTTAACAATGTATCTATCCATTCCTACTTTATGAGCACTTTAAATCTGAACAAGTGCTGACATGGTGACATGTCTTCTTAATATCTATTGAGATAAAAAAGTATAATTTTCTCTTTAGTTCTGTTCATATGGTTATACAATACTATTGGAGTTCCTATTAGTTAATAACCTTTGCATTCCTGAAATAGGTTGCATTTATGCATGTCATATTATGCTTTTATTATACTTTTAATGTACTTTTAGATTCTAGTAATTGAAATTTCAATTAACATTTTTGCATTGATATTCCTAAATAAGATTGGTCAATAAATATTTTGTTGTCGTTGTTGTTTACTCATTTCACAAAAGAAAGTTAATAGCTTATCTTTATTATGCTCTGGAACAGCCTGAATGTTACTGGCACTCTTGTTTTAAAGTTTGGATTTAGTTACTTTCTTCTATAGGGTTCCTTAATTTTTTTTCCTTTTTTATTTTTTTTAATTTTCTTAGATTTTATTTATCATGAGAGACACACAGAGAGAGGCAGAGACATAGGCAGAGGGAGAAGCAGGATCCCTGCAGGGACCCGATGTGGGACTCGATCCTAGGACTCCAGGATCACGCCCTGAGCTGAAGGCAGACACTCAACCACTGAGCCACCCAGGTACCCCTTCTTGATTTTCTTTTTTCCCTTTATGTTTTTTAGCCAGTTAGGCTCTGTATCCATTCTGGTCAACTTTGATAAAGTATAACTTCCTAGAAAATTATCCATTTTATCTATTTCCCAAAAATTATGTGTGCAGGAATATAATAAAAACATCTTTAAGGCAATTTGTCTTCTTTGTTTCAATATTATTCAGCCCTTGTTGTTTCTAAATTTGTGTATTGAAAATCCCTTCTTAGGTAACTAGCAGTATTCTAATTTTTTTTCAAAAATTATTTTATATTGCTGCTTTATTTTATAACATCAGTGTATAATTTTTCTCCTTTCATTTTCCTTTAGCCTTTTTATTTTAAATTATTTCTACTTTCTCAGGGAAGTGTGTAATTTATTTTTATTATAATTGTTACCACTACTGCTTTTTTTTTTTCTTTAAGTCTGCAATTTTCCTTTGACCCATAAGTTGTTTTGTATCATTTTTTTTTTTCCTGGATGGAAAAGTTGTTTTGGTTTAAATTAAATTTTGGCTTATTTAAATTAAATTTAAATATTTTTAAAAATCCTATAAAAAAAACCTATTGCCATGTGAGGCAACATATTCACGGATTCTAAGAATTAGGACATGAACAAATTCAGAGGGCTGTTATTCTATCTACCACAGGTATGTAACACACAAGTTAAGAATTTTGCATAACACTAGATTTGAATGCTTTCACCACTTATTGTGTAAGCTAAGCCAAACACTTGTCTATTCTAAGCCTCCACTGGCACATAGATAAAATAATTGAATCTACCTCAGAGAGTTTGGGGGGGTGTGTTTAATGAAATTATGCCTGTAAAGCACTTGGCATGGCTTGGTACATGGAAGTTACTCAAATATACATTAGCTTCCATAATGACATTACTAAGGGAAACATTAGCAAAATGTAGGATTATATAAGCTTATCTGACAGTCACTTTACTGAGTCTTATTTAATTAACAGTCAAAAGTTTTCTTTCCAACTTCAGACCAGTTTTGAATTCCACATTTGCCCATCAAGCCTTCATGAATAAAACTTTAAGCTCTTTAACTCCATTGAGAATGCTTATGGATCCTTTCTGTTATCTATCATGACAAGAAAGGCTTCCATATTTGATCATATACAGTTATAATGTCAACCATGTCATCATTCAAGTTATTTATGAAAATTCTAGAGGAAAGGACTGAGAACAAGAGTCTCAAGAAAGCAACTGTGAAAAGTCTGAAAGTTGACATTTGTATAAGTTACTAGGGGTTTGTCTCTCAGCTCCAAATCCATCCTGCTAGTGTATGTGTACATGAAGCTGGAGCTGAGACTCAGAAAATTATCCTTCTCCTTTGCCAGCTGAGGTGCTGCTGACTTTGCCAATAGAAAGAGCTGGAGCAAACTGGCAGTCAGAAGGAGATGAGAAACAATTGACTCGTTTCCGTGGGCTTGAGGTCTGTGTCATCTCAACAAGGGACTTTCATGTTGAGAGGAACAATTGATTCCAGCAGCAGTGGGGTCCAGTTGGAACTAGAAGTGTCTTTCAACACTGTCAGAAGTGGCCTCAATGCCACTCCTCAGAGGAGCCAGAATTGGCACAGTCACTTTCTCCTCAGGGGTTTGAGTTCTAGCTCTGCAAAGTCCTTTCTTTCCGGTTCTGAGGATAGACACCTGTTTTGCAGCATTACCTCCTCAAGGGGTCTCTTCATCAAGCCTCTAGTTTCTAAGAACCTGAAAATATTAATTTGATTTTCATTCCTAGAAATGTCAGCTGCTTCCTGCTAATAGCCCTAGGAATATAATACCTCAGTTCCCCTTTCAAATTTTAATTTCTTCAATACTCATTCACCCAGTTTCCTCAAATTATCTCTGCTAAAATAACAGGTGACCTTCCTTCCTTCCTTCCTTCCTTCCTTCCTTCCTTCCTTCCTTCTTCTTTCTTCTTTCTTTTTCTCTCTTTCTTTTTTCTTCTTTCTTTTTCTCTCTTTCCTGACTGTATGCCTATGAACACATTGTCCAATCTTTCTGGGAAAATTAGTCACAGATTTTTCTAATCATCTTTTTATAAGGTCAAGTTTTCTTTATTCTTAGAAGGATAGTAGTGGACTATTAAATGTCCAAAGGTTTTTAACCTAGTATTTTTCATATATTTTTACATAGCATTTGAGAAGCCCCCAGTCCAGGAGGACAATCTATGTGACCTGGTGAAGCGGGGCCACACTGCCTGACTGCTTTTCTCTAAAAACCTATTCATCTCAGTGGTTGCACCCATCTCCAGACTTTGTCCCCAAATGTAAACCCTTGAGTCCTCACCTTTCCCATGGCAACAATGAGCCTTCCATTCAATTCCCATCATTCATATCCGGGTTCCCTTTATCTTACTTTCCCTGAAACTTCATGACTACTCTTGGCTCCCAGCTCTGTGAGCCCCCACTCAACCTCTTCGATAGATGGACTCTTGGCCTTGGTCTCTGTCTTCATGCTATCCCTCCTAAAATCTTTCCAACACATCAGTTCTCATCTGTGCACCTGTTTCTCCAGTTGCATAGTCTCAGCCAGCAGAGCTTTCTTTTCTTTTTGGTATCATTAACACAGCACCAGACATTCAGCCAGATTTTAAAGTCATGTAGAAGAAGGTAGGATTCAGCCTATGCATCAGGTTGATGAAGGATCAAATAGATTTTTAAAGAAGCCATCCTTAGAATAGAAGCAAAATAGGTCTATCTTAGATTCCTACCTTCACACTGCTGCTTTTAATACCTTTCTTTATAGTTTAACAACTGCCACACTCAAATATTAACTCCCAAACCAAAAAAAAGTTCACTTTTAGAAAGTATTCTTATGGGGAACAATGAATGGTAGGCTTTTGCCCCATTATCTCTGCAACCCAATATCTGAAGATCCCTGCCCTATTTATTTCTATTCTTATTCCAAATTTTCTGTACTCCTTTTCTTTCTTATATGTCTACCAGGTATCTCAGTACTAATTGCCCCTTATCTGCTCCCTTTATCTACCTGAAAGCTCCTGCTCTGGGTTCCCTGGGCCTCTATCATAGTGATACTCATCTCTCTCTAGCTCACCTGGCATTTTAGAACTCTGTCCTCTAAATCCAACTGTAGCTCTTTCTGATCGAAGACATGTTTTTTTCTTCTTTTAACATACATCTTTTCCACTCCCTTTTATCAGCAAGTTCTCTTTTTAAATACTTTTATTTAACTAAATACAAAAGTGAGCTCATTCAAAGAAAAATATAATGAAACTATATGCTATGCAAACACAGCAAAAATGATGAGAGCACATACTAGTATCTAACATTTTATAAAAACATTTTTCAAGCTACTGGATGAACAACGGTACTAAACAACGAAAACCATTCTGCTTGTTGTTTGTGAATTTTTGATGGCTCCCACTGATCATTGTTTTCTTTTATAATTTATCTGAATCATCATATTAATAGTTTATGTATTTATTCTGCTTAGGAAAGATACAAGTTTTGCCAACTTGCATTTTAAAAACAAAAACCAACCAAACAAAGACTCTAGTGCCCTCTGTTAAGAAAAGAACAACAATATTAATTGCCAGTTTTTCAGAACATGGTGATGCATCAGCCACCACTTCTGAAAGCTAACTGACAGCCACTTAATGTTCTCATATATGACACGTTTTCAGAGTTTCTTGAGGAAATTTTCAAGATCAAGAGATTTGATTTGGTTTTAACCAACCAGGGGCCCTCTTATAATTTCACAAATCATTACTTTTCATTCCTCCTTACTGATATTTGTTCAGTTCTTGCCAATTTAGTCAATAATATTGTAAAAATGTTGTATGTTGACAGCAGACTACACTTATTGTAGCAAGCATTGAGTAATGTATAGAATTGTCAAATCACTGTATTGTACACCTGAAGCTAATATAACATTGTATGTTACATTTATTTCAGTAGTACACAATTCTTAAATATAAAAATTGTTTTAATTTTTTAAATCTCTTTAAAGATAAAAAAAAGAAGGAAATAGGTGTGGGTAGCTATGTTTTTAAAAGAATGTCTGGCTTTTGTAAACTGACTTGTTTATTGTTGTTTTCTTACATGTCTGTAAGTATAATATGTAATCACACTTAAATAATTTAGGAAATATAGTGTCTGTGCCATCACTTTAATGACCACACTAAGCTAATGTATTTGTCTGCAATAGCCCTACTTAACAATAAAAACACACACACAATCTATTATACTTCTAATTATGTATTTGAGGAGTTTATATCTGATTATAATTCAAAGTCAGGCTTCCTATGAGAGTTTATGGCTGGTCTCTGTGTGTTTCTAATGTTTAACACTAATATTTAATGTCTATTTAAACCAGTGTTTGCATTTGGGCTAAAATCCAAATTGAGAGTTCCTTTATAGTGTTCCATCCAACCTGGGAAGATTCTATCCACATCTGGAAGATCTAATTATCTCAACCTATGCATAAATCTGAATGATATTAATATACTTATTTTTAATCATAATTAAACTGTACCTAAACAAAACTGGAAAGTACTTTGAGAGAATCAGGTTGATGCAGAAGAGAGGTATTTAACTTAAGCAATATATAGATATTGATAATAGTAACTAAGAGAGCATGGTGTAGAGAACAAAGCTTCTATATGTGGAAAACTTGATGTAAAGTGCTTAATCTAGTAAATATGTGTTGCTTTGGGTAATTTATTTAGTCTATAGGGACAATAAAATATACATGGCACAGCTTTTTGGTGAGCATACAATGGTATGATGTTTATAAATCACATGGAAAACTGGCTAGACATAGATAGTTTTTAATAATGGTAAAGAATTACTTTATTGGGGACACCTGGGTAACTCAGTTAAGCATCTGCCTTTGGCTCAGGTAGCAGAGCCCCAAGTCAGGGGCTTCACTCAGCATGGAGCCTTCTTCTCCTTCTCTTTCTACACCTCCCCTCATTTATGCTTGCTCTCTTTCATGCACTCTCTCTCTCTCTCAAATAAATAAATAAAATCTTTTAAATTTTTTAAAGAGTAATTTTATTAACACTATTTTAATGCCTGCATTATACCAGCCATTTGATATTAAATTTATCTGTACCAGAAAGTCGAAACCGATAAAAGTGACATTAACAGTAATGCATATTTTCATTCAGAGTTCAAAGAGGAATTGTGTCCTTCAACTAAAATAAGCACTTACAACACCTCACAAAGTCACAAATAATTTAAAAATTGGCCATATGTATTGAACACTTACTGTAGGCTAGGAATGGTATAACCACAACAACACAAGGACATCATATAGTGCCTGTGCCTACATACTTCTGATTAATAAATTATTATCTTCATATGTATGAGGAATCATGGGCTGGGGAATTAGATATCTCACCAAAAGTGACTAATCCCATCACAAGACTTTTGCTAGTATTCAAATACAGATTTTTACAATGTCAGTGTTCATACTTTTAAATATTATATTCCAGTACCCACACATGCAATAGGATCACTTCTTGAAATGCAGGGTTGAGGAGATGATGGAGTCCATAGCTGGGTCGGGATAACCAGCACAGATTCTGAATTAACTTGAGGATCATGTCCACCCATTGAAATTAAAAAAAAAATCTGAAGAAGACTAAGATTAACCTAACTTATTAGATCCTGTAATTTTTTAGAGCCACATATATGGCCGAGAAAGCAGAGTAATACTTTAGGATCATCCTGGATCACAGCCCAAACTTATGTTCCGGAGGAAGCAGTTCAAAGATTGGCAGCCTCCACTAAGTCCTACGGATTGAGGAAACAAGTCTCAGAAGATTTGTTCTCACTGTTCAGGGAAAAATAAATAACTTGCATCCACTACTAGGGCCTTGCCTTGCCTGTAAGATTTTTGTGGATCAGAAAATAGTGGTGTTCCCCTAGAGGACACGGTGTTAAGTGGTATGGTTTGGGAGATCAAACAAGGGCTGGATTTGGTATCCCACTTCCCCTCTCAATTGACTGTCTTCTGCAGTAGTCTTGTCTAGTAACAACGTTCTGAAATAACCGAAGGAATGATGGAAGGAGGGTACTATCACCCAGGAAGAGAAAGAGAGAGATCAGATAAAGTACTGAAGATACATTTTTCCCCCCATATCCATTTAAGAACCTGGCCCAGCATCCCTTGGAAGACTTGTAGCTCCTGCTTTCTTTCCATTTGGGATCTACTAACTTTCAAATATCACAATGTGTCCTTTGGAGGAGGATAATATTCTCCTTAAACTAGTGGGGTACTTCAAACCTGGAAGCAACATTATATTAGAGCACCATCCCCCAAGGGGCATGGCTGGAGAAAGTTGTTAATTTTTGTCTGTTCTGTACCCTGGTTAAGCAGGATGTGTACCACTGCTGACACTCAACCAGTCATGTACCAGGGCAATCAAGCATATTTATATGGATTTACCATCCTTTTCAATCAATCTCTTATCACTGCACAAAATCACTAAAGAACATAAACACGTACATGGAATTGTTAGCCATGATCCTTCAACCCCGCTTACTTATTTTCACAGGTAGATAGATCCTTCAGGATCCCGTGGTCCCCCACAAAGTTCCTAAAGGGCTTTAAATAATTGGGTTTAATAAAGTTTGTTAGTTAATCTTTTGAAAACCAGAATATTTGATCAATGGTAATATCTCCTTTAGAAGGTTTGATAACGTAGCTTAACTTTCTTTGTAATTATCATTATTTATTTTGAGTATTCAAAAATATAGATATTCTAGATAGACTTAAGCCTGTATTCACCACAAAAAAAGCAGATGAAGTAATGGCTTAGAGCATAAACACACAGGATTTCACCTAGCATGTCTATCTGCTTATGAGAAGCCTTGGGCTGGTGGGGAGAGGTGGAGGTGATGGGAAGGAATGTGACACAAAATAATCTATGCATCAAGAATCCTCCTATAAACCTGTGTGATGCTCAGGAGTAAGTTCTATAGATGAGATGCTCCTGAATTAGTCATTTTGAAACAAATCTTTCCTGCTGAGATTTTCCCTGTCACTCTCAACATGTGGGTAAATTAATTCAAAAAATCAGCTCCTGCAAGTCACCCACTATTTCTGGAAATCTCTGGCTGCATCACCCAAATATTATATGAAGAATCTTGCCATTCTGATTCTTGTCCTTCTATGAGAATGGAGGTACTCACTTTATAGTAATGCATCAATCATAGGTTCTCTTAGTCACTATGCAACGATTCTGTAGTCAGCATGAATTGCCCTCATTCTGAGATCTTTGTACAATGACTTTGTGCTATCATATCAGAAGAATATGAAGAGTTATTGTCAAGTTCATTATCTCAGCAGGGTATGTTTGTGATGATGAAACTGCCAAGCTTCATCAAGTTGTTCATGCTTTTTCCATTCTATTAACATGACCCAATTCAGCCTCCCTCTGATAACTCATTTTGATTTTAACTCAGTTTAAAAATGAGTCAATTTGGTCTTTAAAACCTTGTTGATTTAAACAAATTTCAACACTTCTTGATATAATATCTTATATTTTAGGGGGAAAAATCCTCCTGACACAGCAATCTTGAGGATAATGTAAGAAAGTGGAAAATTGACAAATGTGACAGTAGCACTAGTTCATTTTTTTTTTACTCTTTTCCCGTAACCGCTTTTATCTGTCATTCTCAAAGATCACTTAACCATTAATTCTCCAATCACAATTCCAGCCTAGTCCAAAATACTTTTAGTCCACTTGATTATGCCTTGACAGAATGTTATCATATTTGGTACAAGTAAAAGAGCCCAGCCTGGTAAGTGAAGAGACAGATGAGTCCCACAAACCTGCCAGTTTTCATGAAACATGATTTATGCCATTCCATTTTTACGATGCTACTCTCTGTTAACATGTCCAGCTTATTCCATTCTCATCTTGCTCTTTCTAAGATTTCTAAGATTTACTTCAATGTCCTCTGACACATACAGAATGCTAGTGGCAATATCTTAGCAACAATTTAGAGTATAATTCTGAGGTGTGTAATACTGCTTGCAGGAAACCCACAAATTAAAAAAAAAACACACATAAAAGTCATGCCTCCACGGTAACTTTTAAAATGCTTATTTGAAATTCGGAATAAATATTATCAGATAAGTAGTAATATTACCAGTAGTTAAGTTCCTGGACTAGCCCAAAACATACCTAAAATAAAATTTCATTTGAACTTTTAAGCAATAATAAGTTTTGAAATACTAATCAATAAAAGGGAAAATAAAAGAAGATTGATTTTCCTATGTATCTATAATATTCATCCTGGAACGACATTTATAGATAAGTGACTTGGCAGGTATATCAAAGTCCAAAAGGCAGAGGATGTAAGAGTTAGATAGAAACTTTAAATGTGAATCCTTTGGATTCATGTATTTGTTTGTTTGTTTATTTATTTATGTATTTATCTATTTATCTATTACTTTCCAATGCCACATCCAGTTCCTCAAAGTCTGACACTTAGGCTCTTTATTGATAGTCTTGATGCAGTTAATTAAGTTCCAAATTTAAGCATTGTGGTAGCTTCAGCTCCCCAACCTCAATTCAGTCAAATTTTGAATAAAGCACAAAGACGACCATCCACGACATGGAAACTTCACATCACTCCAGAAGACTCCTAACTGACCACTACTAGCTTGCAGAGACCTTTAAATTCAGCTCTATTTTCAACATCTCACCCCCTCCCCACCCATTATTTCTGTCTTAATCTGTGCTAAAAAAAAGTCCGGCTCCCAACTCCCACAAGCATCCCATCCCACATCAAGACCAGAAACCTCATTTGAATATCAAATTGGGGCAGTTGGTGGGGAGCAGGCATAGAGCTTTCATTTCACCTTTGATGGGTCCCACTGGATGCCAAACAAGCAGTGTGAAGATTGCTCAAGGCTTCTCTCCTGTTTTGTTCTGCCAACTTGCTATATCTCTCCAACATTTAAACTTGGATATTCAGTTGTTCACTGTTTCCCTGATGATGAGAATGTATTAATGCAATAGCTTAATTAGGACTCCAAATTGAACCTCTTTCTGACATTAGCTCCAGCTTATTAATTCTACTATCTGTCCTGCTCAATGGATCAATTTTGTGCTACCTTCAGCCTATCCACCATTATTTTAAACCTAAAAATAAATCTATCACGCAGAGTTGATTCACTATGACTAAAAATGTTACGATAGAATTTAGCATTCTACTGTATGTGATATATCTCTGAAAATATGCTGTGAAAATGGTAACAACTTTGAGAGACTCTTGCTGAATGCTCCCTATATTTACTGTTAGTCTTGTAACTATCCCCACCCTTAAGATATCCTATCTATGCACGTTGCTCCATTCATGAATGCCTACTTTGGAAAGAAGTGTCCCAGGTTCCAAAATACTTCTACAATATTCAGATTATAAGCAAGTAAATCTTAATTCTCCACCTTCTGCTCTTGTAGGTTTGGGCAAACAATTTAATCTTCACAACTACTGATCAAGTTGGCATTAGTATTCATGTAAGACAAGGGAACTAAGAATCATGAGTCTTTCTGAAATGCTTTATGCGAAAGTACTTAGTCTTTAATATAAGGATTACTTAATAGAGAAGTACTTTGCTATGAAATGAATATTTGTCCTTCCAAAATTCATATGTTGGAACTCGCATCTCCATGTGATAGTATTTGGAGATGGGGGCCCCTGAAAGGTAATTAGGTCATGAAGGTAAAGCCCTCATGATAGGATAAGTGCCTTTATAAGGAGACACTTCAGAGCTTATTTATTTTTTTAAATTTAAAATCAATTTATTAACATATGATGTATTAATAGTTTCAGAGGTAGAGTTTAGTGATTCATCAATTGCATATAATACCCAGTGCTCATTACGTGCACTCCTTAAGTGCACTCCTTAATACCCATCACCCCACCGACCTCCCCTAACCCCCAGCCATTCTCAGTTTGTTTCCTATAGTTAAGAGTCTCTTACGGTTTATCTCACTCTCTGATGAGACTTGGATTTTCTAGCCTCTAGAATTGTGAATAGTAAATATTTATTGTTTCAGCCATGAAGTGTATGACAATGTACTATAGCAGACTGAATGGATCAAGACAGGCTTATTAAATAATTATTGACCTATTATTAAGTTGACGAAGGGTCCTTTTGAGTGTTTGTATGTGAATGTTTGTCTGCTGTGATTTACATTTTTGGATTGTAGGTCCCTTTGCAATTCTCTCTTTAGGAAATGCATGTGTTCATTGACATGCATGTTCAGTGACAAACTTTATTTATTTATTTATTTATTTATTTATTTATTTATTTATTTTTATTTTTTTTACGATAGTCACACACACAGAGAAAGAGAGAGAGAGAGGCAGAGACACAGGCAGAGGGAGAAGCAGGCTCCATGCACCAGGAGCCCTACGTGGGATTCGATCCTGGGTCTCCAGGATCACGCCCTGGGTCAAAAGCAGGCGCCAAACCGCTGCACCACCCAGGGATCCCTGACAAACATCATTTAGTGGTAGGCTGTTAAATGGACAAAAATGAAAAATTTCTTAGAAATAGAGGTAGCAGAGAATTCTGATCTTGGTACAAATTTGGCATAAATATTAGCTTACAATGTTTGTTTTTAAGGCTAGTGTTAGTTTAATTTAGTTTGATTAACTTCGGTTTTGTTTTTACTTATGATTTGATAAGTGAAATAAAAAGCAGAACATCCAGGTTGCATTCATCATCAGAGCAAAGAGAGTTTCCCTTTTTCCTCATCCTCGCCAACATTTGCTGTTTCCTATCTTGTTAATTTTTGCCATTCTCACTAGTGTAAAGTGGTATCTCGTTATGGTTTTTATTTGTGTTTCCCTGATTGCAAGTGATATGGAGCATTTTCTCATGTGCTTATTTGCCATGTGTAGGTCTTCTTTGGAGAAATGACTGTTCATGTCTTTTACCCATTTCTTGACTGGATTGTTTGTTTCTCAGGGGTTGAGCTTGATATGTTCTTTATAGATGTTGGACACTAGCCCTTTATCTGATATGTCATTTGCAAATATCTTCTCCCCTTTTGTAGGTTGTCTTTTAGTTTTGTTTACTGTTTCCTTTGCTGGGCAGAAGCTTTTTATCTTGATGAAGTCACAATAACCCTACTGGGTATTTACCCCCAAAATTCAGATGAAACAACAGGACACCTGTACTTCAATGTTCATAACAGCAATGTACACAATAGCCAAGCTGTGGAAGGAGCCACAATGTCCTTCGACAGATGAATAGATAAGGATGTGGTTTATATATAAAATGGAATATCACTCAGCCATCAAAAAGGATGAATAGCTACTGTTTACTTTGACATGGATGGAAGTGGAGGATGTTATGCTGAGTAAAATAAGTCCATCAAAGAGAGACAATTATCACCTGGTTTCATTCGTATGTGGAATATAAGAAATAGTGAAAGGGACCTTAGGAAAGGAAAGAAAGGGGATCCCTAGGTGGCTCAGTGGTTTAGCATCTGCCTTCATCCCAGGGCATGATCCTGGACACCTGGGATCAAGTCCCACATCGGGATCCTTGCACGGAGCCTGCTTCTCTCTCTGCCTCTCTGTCTCTGCCTCTCTCTCTCTCTCTCTCTGTGTGTCTCTCATGAAAAATAAATAAATAAATAATAAATAAATAAATAAATAAATAAATACTTGTAGTAAAATGTAACTGTATGGTTGAGTTATTAAAAAAAAGAAGAAGAAGAAGAAGAAAAGGAAAGGAAAGGAAAGGAAACTTCATGGGAAAAAATCAGAGGAAAACAAACTGTGGAATATCCCTAACTCGGAAACAAAGGGTTGCAGAAGGGGAGGTGAGGGGGGTGAACAGTGTAAGTGGGTGGCAAGTATTAAGGAGGGCACATGAGCACTGGGTATTATACTATATATTGGCAAGTTGAATTTAAATAAAATTAAAAAAAAATAAATACATAAGCAGAACACCCTTGCTTAGGTCTCCGCTAACCTAGTGTGCATCTAACTCCCCTTGAGACTATTCCAAATCTCTAAACATCAGGATGGCTTCTAAGAGATACAAGCCTGAAACTGGAAATTGTATTTCCCTACAAGCATCGTTACCTTTTTAGTGTCTTTGTCCTACTTATTTGCAAAAGTAAAACAACTTTCAAACAAGTCATTATTTTTTGTGTGCATTTTCAAACCTGGACCTCCTCCAGGTCTGCCCTAGATGATATGCATAACTGTGTAGGTGTTTACCGATGGTTCAGAGAGCTTTAAAGAGCTTAGGTGGAAAATATCTCAGATAGTCTATCAGTTAGGAATCACATTTCCTGATAGGTGACCAGGAAGGCTCTACAGCAACACAGTTACTAGTAGAGAATTGATCCTTTTGAAGGCTTTCCACTTGATTTTTAATTTTATTACAAAATTCTGTGGAGGGAAAACTGTGGAGAGAATTTTTGCTTGGTTCTTACTCTTTTTCTGCAGAGGCAAGGAATAAATCAATTTTCTCTTCCAAATTATAATATTGCACACTTGGATTCGCTTCTCATATAGTTTGCAAACTAAGGCATCCATTTTTATTCAGTAGTTTTGAAAGAAAAATTTCATAGCAAGGCTTATCAACTTCTGACTTCTTTTGCCTTATCTTTAATCTCGAAAATGCATCTTATGAATTTGTAATAATGGGAGTTGAACATAATCCTCTACAGTTTATCTATTTATAGTAACTATATTCTCTATCATAGAAACTATATTCTAAACAAAGTATTCTATTTTTATTTTGCTTCCATCAAATTGAGAGAAACTACTTGCTCTTTTCTATAGCAATGGCTCAGCAAGGAAATTAAATGAACCTCAACGAGGAAGACATGAATTCTTAGTGCTTCTGACAGTCCTCCACACCTGAGCTGGGCTACAAATCTCAGCATTGCACTAGTTGGTGCAGTTTTACTCTAACTATTCCTGTTTGCCACCTAATTTTTTAAGATTTTATTTGTTTATTTGAGAGAGAGAGAGCATGAGCAGGGTGAAGAGCAGAGGGAGAAGCAAGCTCCCTGCTGAGCAGGGAACCCAATGTGGGGCTTATCCAGGGACCCCGGGATCATGATCTGAGCCGAAGGCAGACACTTAACCAACTGACCCACCCAGGTGCTCCTGTTCACCATATATTTTAATGTCAGTACAATAGTTTGGAATATTTTTCACATGTACAACTAGGTTGCTATGCTTTTATTTCAGGCATATGGACTCTTCCAAATAAATCTACAGCTTTATAATTATTTCTATTGAATTTTACTATTACAAAGTATCTCATTTCTGCCTAACCAAAAATATTAAATTCCAATTTTATATTTCCTAATTTTCTATATTTCCTCTATCTGCCAAGCTTTGTTATTTTCCTATTTGGTTAATTATACCATCTCCACCTTTGTAGCATTTACACTGATTTTATGATTATGGAATAAAATATAACAACCAATTTTAATAATTATAGTGCCATTAATTTATAATCAATAAAAGCTGCACATATTAAAATGTGAGACCAATATTAATAATTAGAACTTGAGATGATCATATATGCTCTTTTAACTCTCATCATTGCTATAGAGGAAATGAAAATATAGTGTAACAGTATACATGTATATGAGATAGGAAAAATTATTTTTGAACCATCTGTGAACCTCTCCTGGATTATATAGCCTTAGGAGAATTGTTACACTATCTCTTTTTATAAAAATATTCTTTCATACTTTGGTGCGTAAATACTTTATAATTTCTATAAAATTATAATGCAGAAATTGCTTTATTTATAAAATTATTGTACTGCAGCACAATAATTTTAAACATAAAGAAATTTTTACTAACAATTCCATCCTTTTAAGAATCAATTGCTATTATTTTCCTGTATTCTTTTTTAAATTAAAATTTATTAAATCTAATTAAAAATTGCATGCATTTATCTAATAAAAATCATACTGCATACAATTTTGCAGTTCATTTATTTTACTCCACATTACAAAAATGTCAGCTTCCATAATTAATATTTTGTTTATTGCATAAAGGAATTGATGTCTTTATGTATTTAATCCTCTTATTTTTGTATATTTTGATTATTTCCAATCAAAATATCTTTTTTTTTTAATTGCAGTTTAGTACTAATAGATCTTGGGGCAGAGCACCAAAATGAGCATTTATTTATTTATTATTTATTTATTTGCAAGAAAGAGAGAGACAGTGCAAATGGGGAGAAGAGAGGCAGAGGGACAGGGAGAGAATCCCAAGTAGACTCCCCACTGAGCCAGGCACCTGAGATGGGGCTCCATCCCCTGATCCTGAGATCATGACTTGAGCAGAAATCAGGAATCGAATGCTTAACTGATTTAACCACCCAGGCGCCACCAAATGTACATGGTATTTATTTATTTATTTATTTATTTATTTATTTATTTATTTTAGATTTTATTTATTTATTCATGAGACACACACACACACACACACACACACACGAGGCAGAGACACAGGCAGAGGGAGAAGTAGGCCTCATGCAGGGAGCCGAGGTGGGACTTGATCCCAGGATCACACCCTGGGCTGAAGGCGGTGCTAAACCGCTGAGCCACCTGGGCTGCCCTGTACATGGTTTTAAATAAAGATTTGTTTTTTACTTCCTTCTCCATTTCAGCAATAAAAATAAGGCAGACAGTTTTTGTCCATCTAAAATCATGTGTAATCTAGGAGATAATATGCTTAAGAACCATATTATTAGCAGTAAGGAGATAGGATGGCTCAAGGAAAATGTAAACAAAGGATGTTTTAACATCTAGGTGGATTTTTCCCTATTTCTTTGACATATAATTTATAGATATATTAAAACTACAATTTTATGGTTCCTACTAATATGTCTGTGAAGAACTGCACAGCATGTAAGTTTTTACAAGATAGACATGAGGCTGGTAGGTGTCTATTAATAAATACAAGGAGATAATTCTATTGCATAAAAATACTCATATTTTTAATCAGTATAGCATGCATCTCTTGACCACCCATATCCTCTGTAAGCCATACAGAGCACAGAAATGGCAGTTTTATTTAGCAGTGGCTGAAAGGAGAACAGCTCTGCAAGATAGGTAAAAGAACTTGAAAACCCTAAAAGTAATGCTACTCCCTGGCGACCGGGCAAACCCGTTTGTAAATCTTGTTCTTATCAGTTGGAATTAAGGAAAATGAGATTTGGAAGGTGCCATGCAGATCATCCAATTTAATCTTTTCATTTGGTCAATGAGCAAATTGAATCCCTGATATTTAAAGTAATTTGCACAATGCCAAGTGGAACATTTTTCCTTTAAAGTGTAACAATAGCTCTGTCCCTTGACTGGTAGTTTTGTTTTATTTGTTTGTTTTGTTCTGATCTTATATTTAAAGAACTTAGACTTTCTAAAGGGGAAAACGTAATAGACTCCAAAGTGCACATACAATCCCAAGGAGACTCTGTTAGGAGCTTCAGTGAGAATACTTTGTTCTCAAATATGTAAATAGTTTTAAGTCATCTTTTGGTAGGACATAATTGTTATTATTAGCAAAGTGAATTTATTATTTAAATTTGCTTTTAATAGGTAGTCACTAGTAGTCACTCTTAGTCACTATTATTCACATGGCAACAATTTCCATTATATTAAAAATATAAACTGAACTCAATTAGCAAGAGGAAACATAGATAATATCTAAATTAGATATGCAAAGATCAGTTTACAAGGAGTCTTACAGTAACCACGGACTTAAAAAATCCTACTGAACGTAGATCAGAGAAACAGGACTTAATTGATTCTCCACTATTTATAATTTTACAACTATTATAAAGCTTTTTGACTAGTATTTATTCCTTCAAGTGATATGCATGCTGGTAAATGGAGGAAAAAAATCATAGGTTATTTTCTAATTCATATTTTGAATATCCTCACTTTATGGGTATATGCTTCTAGTGCACATAAGTTTTATTGACATGAATAAGGGCTATATGTATACTCCACATATTAATAATATGAATCAAATGCCTTTCAATATTTAATAATACTAGGTATTAATATTCATTGAATTAATTTATTTTCCACAGAGCTACATTCCTTATTGAATGTGTTGGCTGATGGCATTAGTATACAAACACAAACTATTTGGCATCATTCTTTCACATTAACAATATAAACTAAATATGTCTTTAAAAAACTTTATGTCTTTAAAAACTAAACACATAAAATAATTGAAAATTATATTTTTCCTAACACTATACATAATAGTCTATAAAAGTTTTCTGTGATCATTTTGAGAGCACGTTAGATTATATAAAGCATACTCATGATCAATGATGATTTATAAAGCTAAATTTCAAAAATCAATTATGTTGTTTTCATAAAGAATATTACTTTAATAAGATATTAAATATTTTCCTTCCCTGACAGCCAAAACTGCAAATCAAAACATGATACAATTATATGTTTGTAAACAATTAAGATTATACATTATATTATTGAGGTTCTTAGCTAAACACTGCAGGTTATATATATTATACATAACTGTCTCATACATAGATGTGAGGAGACAACCAAGGGTTACCCCATACTTGCTTAACAGAGAGAGGGGAAAAAATGAAATAGGGTAAGTGATTTTGTAGGAAGCTAGAGAATTCAGGTTTCCATATCCAAACAAAATATGTTTCAAAAATTAAGGCAAAAATAAGGTCTTTCGCAGAAAAATAAAATCTAAGATAATCTATTGCCAACGTACTTTACTTATAAAAATGTGGAAAATAGTTCTTCAGGTTGACAGAAACTTAGATTTTTCCAAAAGAATCAAGAGTATTATAAACAGATAATAGGTAAGTAAATATATAAAGCTGTTCACCTTGTTTTAAAATTTCATTTAAACATATCTATTTAGAAACATGGGCAGCCCGGGTGGCTCAGCGGTTTAGCGCCGCCTTCAGCCCAGGGCGTGATCCTGGAGACCCGGGATCGAGTCCCACGTCGGGCTCCCTGCATGGAGCCTGCTTCTCCCTCAGCCTGTGTCTCTGCCCCTCTCTCCCTCTCTCTGTCTCTCATGAATTAATAAATAAAATCTTTAAAAAAATAAAAAAATAAACATCTATTTAGAAACAAAATATTTGACAAAAATAGCACAGAGAATGAATATTGTGAGATTCTTAAATGTGAAATAATGTATTATTTGAAAGTGACTGTGATAAATTAAATATGCATACTGTAAACCCTAGCGCAAGCAATTATAAAAAATGTCTAATAAGCCAATAGTGGATATACAATTAAACAGGAAAAGAACTCAGTACAAAAGACTGAAAATATAAGAGGAGGAAAAAACAGGGCAAAATCAAATAAGAATATGGTAGATTGAAACCCAGTTGATACATTCAATATATACATTAAATGTGTTTAGAAATTGCAATCTAAAAGCAGAATTTCTGAGAATTATTATTTTTTAAAGTATCAAAGAACAGATTTAAAAACAAAACCATGCTTTATGACTATGATTTATCTAAAGGTGTTACTATGGAAAGAATGGTCTTTAAAATAAATGGTGACATGTCAGTGTAATAGCCACCTGAAAAAAATATAAATGATTTTCATTTTCTTTCTCACAAAATACAAAATAATTTCTTTAAAACTGATCATAGGACTAATGTAAAATAAAAAAAAAAAAAAACAACGATGTTCCAATAGAAAATCATAGTAAATATATTAACATATTTGAGTAGTGGAAGGTTTTCTAATGGACACAAAAATTACTACTGATCAAAATAAATAATTCAGAGATAATGATATTAAAAAGTTCTGTTTAAGAAAGGGAATATTAAGAAAGTAAGAAGTGAAGTGAAGCCAGCAACTAGAGAAGGATACTTGTGAGACGCAGACTACAAATATCTCCTACATAGATAGAGAGTACAACTATTAAACATATGAGTAAAACACTTAAAAGTATTTCACAAAATAGACACTCAAATGGTAAATAATCATATGGAAAGGTGATGAAGAGCACTTGCAATTATAAAAATGCACATTAATATGTCTACCATGACACACACAAAACAGGGTGGCTAAAATTTGAAAGCTAAACAATCTCAAGGGTTGCTAATGATGCAAAACATCTGGATTGCCAATGGAAATATAAATTGGTTAAGTCACTTTGGAAGAGAGTTTGCCAGTGCCTATTAAAACGATGGCATGACCAAGGAATTCCACAGCCAACTTTTATATTCAAGAAGAAAGGGGTCATTTGTCGACCAAATGATACGAGAGTTCATAGCAGCTTAATTTATAATAACGTACAATTTTAAGACCCAGAGTCCATTAACAGAAAGGGTATATACACTGCACTATATTCATACAATGTAATAATAAATTACAATAAAAAAGAACTACCACCACGTTTAATATTGTGGGTGAATCTCACTGATATAATACTGAACAAAATAGTCCCAATCAAAAGGGCATATATTGCAGGGTTCGGATTTCACAAATTTAAGAATAGGCAAAACTTATCTATATTTTTAGTGTAAAAGTTACTTCTGGGAAGGTGTACTGCCTAAGAATGATCATTTAAGATATGCTCGGAAATACTGGATATCTCGATCTGGGTACTGGTTGTGCATTTATTGACATCTAAAACTGTATATTTAGTGGGGTATATTTTTCCCTTGGCACAAATATTTTTATGGGGAAAATGTCTGTATAAGTAAAAAATATATATTGTTGTTGACCTGATCAAATTTGTCTGTATTCTTGCAGATATAAATCTTCCAATTAAAAAAAACACAAATTTGGGTATCATGTCAAACATCAATTTCCCCCCTTAAAGAATTAAAATAACACTGTAAAGAATTGAAAATATTAAAATCATTTTCCATAAATAAATAAATAAATAAATAAATAAATAAATAAAATCACTTTCCTAATTCAAGTTCTTTCTGGGACCAAAAAATTAAATTTTAACATATACAACAAATCAATGATATGTACAGTGATAGATACAATGTAAAAAGTAACCATTCTACGGTGTTTAAATTGTTTAAAAATCTCTTGCTATCGGGACACCTGGGTTGTTCAGTCAGTTAAGCATACAACTCTTGATCTCAGATCAGGTCTTGACCTCAAGGTTGTGAGTTCAAGCCCCACATTGTGCTCAGCATGGAGTCTACTTTAAAATCAATCAATCTCATGCCATTTCTCTGAACTCTTGTGTTCCCACAATCTTTATACAATGTTAGAAAAATTGCAAGCTGGGTGACTCAGTTGGTTAAGCATCATATATATATATATTTTTTATTTTACATTCACAACTCTTGATTTTGGCTCAGGCCATGATCTCAGGGTTGTGAGATCCACCCCCTCCTGAGTCAGGCTCCTTGCTTAACAGGGAGTCTACTTTTCCTCTCCCCCACCCTCTGCCCCCGCCCCTGCTCACTCACTCTCTCTCTCCAAAATAAATACATAAATATTTTTAAAAAATCACAAACTGCATTATCCTATAACAATATAAAAATTGTAAATAATCTATGACAATATAATCTCAAGAAATAAAATCTCAAAGTAGCTGAAAATCAGTAGTTCTCAACCTTTTTTGGTTTCAGTACCCATTTACCTTCTAAAAACTTCCTAAGGGCCCCAGAGAACTTTAGCTTGAGTTATGTATTTTTCTGTAATCCTTATAAAACCAAAAATGAGAAAAGTTAGTATATCTATTAATTCATTTAAAATGAGCAAACAAAATATCTATTACTTAACATACTGATTCTATTTTCCTAAAAATAAGTATATTTTCCAAAACAAAACAAAACAAAAAAGAGTAGTATTGCTTTCTCTTTCTAAAAAGGTCTTTAATGTCTGACTTAACAGAAGATATTTGGTTCTCAGATCTGCATCTGTATTCAATCTGTATTCTTCTATTACATGCCATTTGGCCTCTGAAAAATTCTACTTTACACTTGAGAAAGAATGGGAATGAAAAATGCAAATAACACCATAATATTATTATGAAAATGGGTTTGATTTTACAGACTGCTTGAGAGTGTCTCAGAGACGTCCAGGACTCGGTGACCCCAGCTGGAGGTCGGCTGATATAAATTACTTTCACTCAACATTCAAAGATTGGATTTACTCCCTTCCATCTACATAATGACCACATTCCAGAAGCAGCCTCTGGATTATAAGAATGAGGAGGTACAAACTTGTCCTCACTATCTCTTGGCTGCGATTCATGTTTGTCTTCAGGGGGCCTTATGTTTCCAAGAACTGCATTTGAGGTTCTTATGAGCCTCTGAAGGGTAGCCACTAAATAACTCTTCAAAATGTCCATCTTGAACAAGTTTCTGGAACATGTTGGCACCAGTAATTTGGAGTTAAAAATAAAGTTAGCATTAATAGAAAAAAAAAAAAAAGACCTATTTGCAAAAGAATTCCAGTTCTGGTTATCTAACAACAACCCAGTTACAGAAGGAGATTAAAAGGACAGAAAGGCTGCAAAATCATGCCCTAAGCACTCTTTATAGGGCAGAGAAAATGGTCAGGAGGATAAAAGCAGACTGAACTTGACCAGTTTAGGGTCACTGAGGCCCACCTCTGTGCAAGTATTTTTTTTTTTTAACAAAATCATTAAGAAGGTGAACAAAAGATACAAATATTTTTAAGAACCAAAATATTTTTGTAGATATTTTTGGCTGAATTAGGTATGAAAATATGAATCCTAATTACTAGGTTGTAGTTACTACGTGCTTAATATTGAACATATAATCAAAAGAGGGTGAGATGAGTGATTTTGTTGAAATAAAATCTTGATAACCAAAAACACCTTTATTCGTGATGAAATAATAGGAGTATGGTGGGGTCATTCACAAAGAGGAAGGCAAAAATAGTCTTTCTAATGGCTGTTCAATGATAATTCCTTTTGAGTGCTGTGGAAAATTGCTTTGGAAAACATAAAACTACTTTAAAACAAACTAGAGGGAAAACTGCGAGTGAGAAAACAAGCAAACAAAAATCAGGGGATGAGGATGCTCCAAATACGTATTTATTGACAAAGAAAACGAAAATAAAGCTACAGTGGCCAAACAACAGCTTCAATTTACATTATTTTTTTGAATAACCAAAGGAGATTTCTACTGAGATACATTCCTGAGAAATTACTTTTGGGAGATTTAATAACAGCTATAATGTTCCTGCTGAACCTTATACCATTTTGTGACCTGATTTTTTGCAATATGTTTCTTAAAAAAAACATTTTGAAGTTTTCTATCATAAAACAAATATATACTATAACATATCAATAAGGTTTAAAAAAACACAAATATCCACAAAAATCTTAAGAAAAAAATTCTATCAGTATTTGAAAGATCTTGTGGATCTCAGTAGTCTTAGAATTTTCCCTTCCTCCAGAGTTAAGTATCTTAACTTCAATATTTATTTTTTTAAAGATTTTATTTACCTATTAGAGATAAAGAACACAAGAGGGAGAAGCAGGCTCCCCTTGGAGCCTGATGTGGGGCTGAATCCAGGATCCTGGAATGAAGATCCCAGCAGAAGGCAAGACATTTAACCGACTGAGCCACCCAAATGCCCCTTAACCTTAATATTTATAATTTACTTCCTAATTTTGGTTTTTACCAAAAATATGTATCCATAACAATAAAGTCTTTAGTAAGATATGTTTCGAAACTGTACACAAATCACAAATAGACTCCAAGTTCATGCATTCTGTGATTTCCGTTTTTCTCTAAATGTTTTAGAGACTAAGGAATGCTGATTGGTGTTGATAAATATATTTCATTCATTTTCAATGATGGATAGTACTCAACTGTGTAAATGTATAATAATTTATTTTTCTATTTCCCTATCTATTGACATTTGATAGTTTCTTTTTTTTTTCAACTTTATTAAGATAGTTACTGTGTACCATTCTTTTACATTTGCACAGTTTTTTGTAGAGTGTGTACCCAGGAATCTAACGGATGGTTAAGAGAATACACATCTTCAACTTCACTAGAAAATGTTTATCTCTTTCCCAAAGTGCTTGAATTAATTTCTTTCCCATCAGTGAAGTGTAGAGTCCATATATTCCACATTTGCTAACACATAATACGATTTTCAAATACAGTATTTTATTTTTGCCAATCTGACGGATGGTCCAAGCGGTACTGTGTTGTCATTTTAATGTGCATTTCCCCAATTAGCAATGAGTTTGACATTTTTTTTGACATCTTTGCATACATATATTGATCACTGGCATATCCATTTATATGAGGTAACTAGTTTGTCCAATACTTTCTTTGGATTTTCTGGATATTCCTTATTAATTTGTGATAACTTTTTGTCTTCTCTGTTTCATACATAGGCTTTCCAAGATGATTCCTTTTTAAAAAATAAATATATGGAGTCTTTTAATAAATATTCTCCATTTTAATGTTATTTATTTATTTACTTATTTATTTATTTATTTTTAATGTAGTTATTAATATTTTCCATAACTGACATTCTGTTTTGCTTTAAGAAAACTTATACTAAGTTGATATGGCAAAGATACTATCACTTATTATCTTCTAACACTTTTGTTTTGCCTTTTTAGGTAGCCTACCTGAAATGAATTTGAATGGGAATGAAATTTCTTGAGTTTCCCCTTCTGGATGCTCAATTATTGTAGCATCGATTATTGAAAACACCCTGTTTTCTCAGCTGCTCTTCAGTGACTCTCATTAGATACCAAGCATTAATATATATGTGACCGATTTCTAGGCTCTGTTGTCTATCCCTGCACTGATACTGCTCTGTCAGAATTTATATAACTTTATAATATACAATGATATTTTGTAGAACAAGTTCTCCATCCGTACTCTTCCCTTTTAAGATTATCTCGGCAATTATTGACTCTTTGTAATTGATTTCACATAAATTTGAGAATCAGCTTTCTCCTAAAATATGTGTTGCAATTGGGTTGAGATCACATTAAAACTATAAATCAATTTGAAAAGACATGACATATTTACAATATTGAGTCTCCTTATTCATACGTGGTATACAATAGATTTATCTAATTCTCTAATGCATCTTGTTTAGTAACTTTGTAAGAGTTCTTGTCCATCGTACATTTATTCTTATATGTTTTATTTTTTGTGATATATAAGCTATTTTTTTAAATTTTACTAGGGTTTTTTTTTGGTTGGTATTAGTATATAGAAATTCACTTGAATAATTCCATATTATTTTGTGTTTAACAAGATTGCAAAATTCTCACATTAGTGATATCCGTGTTGATTGTTTTGAATTTTCTATATACAATATCATCTGAAAACGAAAGCAATTTTAATTTTTCTTGATCAATCTTTACAATTTTGTTTTGGTTTGTTTTTTGTTCTACTTTTGTTGTCTTAATGAGAGGTCAGGTTTCTAGTATATGTTGGAAAAACCATTTTGCAAAGAAAGATAATTTCTTATTATACTTTGAGCCCTAAAAGTACGTTTAAAATCTTAAAACAAAACAAAACAAACAAACAAACAAAAAAACGAAGAAGGTAGGCCAAGAAAATAACCAATGAGTGTGAGAGGTAGAGCTTGTAATATGTGTTCTTGTATGTGCGTAACTATTTTCTTTACCTGGCCTGTTACACTCAGGGAAGTTTGTCAGTTTGAACAATCAAGTGAATAGTACAACTATAGTCTCAATCATTTTCCTAGAAATTTGGCACGAAACAAAAATAATTTGAGAGCATTTTCAGTTCTTCATTAAGACAGTTTCATAATGTATGACTGAATAATTTCATGTATTCAACATAATGGAAAATATTGAGAGTTAATTTAGTTAGAATTTTTTTTAAAGATTTTATTTATTCATTCATGAGAGACACGGAGTGAAAGGCAGAGACACAGGCAGAGGGAGAAACAGGCTCCACGCAGGGAGCCCGATGAGGGACTCAATTCCAGGACCCCAGGATCATGCCCTGAGCTGGAGGCAGTTGCTCAACCACTAAGCCACTCAGGTGCCCCCTACTTAGAATTTTTAGGATAGATATTGATGTCATTCCTTGTGGATGGCCCTTCAGTTGTTATCAGATCTCAGAACTGTTGCTTCATAAAAATGGACCCGTTTGATCTTCATCTTCTGTCGGTACATGAGTTCCAAAGAGACTGCATCAGCTTCTTTATTACAGAGAAGATCACATTTAACTCCCTCTCCACATGCCCACACAGTGCTGAAAATAATGAGCCTATTGTCATGCCTGTAATCCTTGTAAAAAAGGAAAGAATGAACTAATGAATGTAGTGCAGCACTGTTTGTGAGGCAGGGAGGGCTTGTCTGAGACGTGCCCACTGATTAAGTCAGGTGCATTCGTTCAGCAGCATGAAGGAGGCACATGTTTGCCTGAAGCCCTTGGAGGCACAGAACTGGAATTTTTATGACCCAACTGGGACTCTATCAGAGTCCAAATCCCCGGAGACTGAGTCTCTGAGTCTCGACTCTCTTTTGTTTCAAGCGCTGCTATGAAATATTGCATGATAATTAGTTTCAGTACAGTTAGGAGCTTTTATTTTTAAGTGGCCTACATGTTTAATTTACTCAGTAAACTGAAATATGCTTGATCTCTTACCAGACTGTGTCACAATAGCAGCTGTTTTTTAAAGTCTCAACTGGGACAGTAGTTAAAAGTCCTTGAAAAGTAAATGGCATACATTCAATTAAGCTAAAGAAATAGCTAAAACAAGTATTATTTAGTGGGTTTTTAATTAGATGACTTCTATTAAATTGGTGCTCTAAAAGGGATTTCACAACCTCCCAAGATTGTGCTAGTTAGAAATGAGACCATAAAAATTCCATTTAACTCTATCTTGTGAGAGCTCGCTCACAGGTTGGGTGTTTCTCTAGCATCAGCATCCATATGCCCGACATTGCACCATTAATTCGCCAAATGATGTTCAAGAGATAAAACCAGGTAGATTATCCTCAGTTAGTAAATCAAAGAGACAGACTTTCTGATCATGAGGCACAATGATCTCTCCGCTTCTACTCCTGGAATTTCCCAACATCAGCAGCAGAGTGGATTAAGACCATGATTAGGATTTCTTCCTTGCTTGAAAATTTCTGGGGCAGAGCGAAGAGAAGTTGCTCTTCTTCTCCACTGGGAATATCCACAATCTCTCAGCGGATCTTATATTTCAGTAAAAGGCCTTTATGCTTTGGTCCCTGTTTGCCTGACTAGTCTGACTTTTTACCACCATCAACAAATTTTGAAGGTTTCACTTCTAGTGATACTAAGCTTCCTATTATTTTCAAAACCATAATGTTCCTCTATTTCTTCACAATTTTTCACACCATCTAGAATCAGCCTTAATGTAAGAAACTCTGTTTATCTCTAAAAACATTTCTTCAGCATCATCTTCTCTATGACTCGCAAGATATCGTACGCTCCATCCTACCAATAACATCTCATCCCTAATAGAATGACACCTTGTTTCTATTTGCCAATTTTGTCTAATGAACACATTTTTTTGTTTATCATTCTATGCTATAAAAATCCCTTCTTCCACAATAGACCATGAGGGTTTTTTGTTTGTTTGTTTGTTTTTGCTCAAGGATTTTATGTAATTCAGGCATTTACCATTATTTATACTAGATACTCAATAAAACTGAACTAAATAAACTGGAGTGAATCAAATCATTAATATACTCCCCTCCTTTCCTTTCCCCACTAACAAGCTTAACAATAACAGATTCACTGCTTTAGGTGCACAAAGAAAGCAAAATACACTCATACACATATGAATTGGTATTGAAAAAGAAAAATCCTGGGATTTTGATTTTTACATCTGCATCAATTCTTGTTTCTGCCACTTCTTGTAAGAAATGGCAAGAATATGACAAACTTTCTAAATTTCAGTTTTCTTTTCTGTAAATAGGGATATATTTATGCTTATTAAAAAGGATTATCTTAAAAAATAAAAAGGATTATCTTAAGTACATGATCAAAGTGAAAAAAATGTCATAGGTCACATGACCAAAAATTATTACATGCTGACTACCAGCCACTTTAGATGCATTATCTAATTTGATAATACTGCAAACCAACGCAATAATGTTTTTATAATTCCTATTTGCTAATGAGTGAAGTAATGTTTAGATGGGTCAAGAACTTTGCAAAATGACAAATAATAAAGGAGACTAACATTAGAAATCATATTTTTAACTACCTCAATACAAAAAATTAAAAATACTGACACAAACCGTTCCTTCTGCAATATGCTGCATAGCAGCAGCATGTAATTCAGCATTGTTCTAATGTATTAGCTGTTGAAGATTAAAAAAAAAAAAGCTGTGAAGCTAGAAAACAGAAGATCTGTTTAAGTTGCTTCACTCATAGCATAAATTAGTGCTATGGGAACAAATACAAGTGGCTGTCTTTTTTTCTTAATAACCTTAATATATGTAATAAACAAGTTCCATTTTCTTGGCACACGTCCACGAAAGAAAAATATTAGTGAAATAATCTGAGAAATATAATTAGGATTTGTGCATTAAGTTAAATAAAATGTGAAGTTAAAGGTCATTATTCAATTTCACAATCTTTGCATAAGTAACTTGGCATTAGTAGCTGAGAAGAGGCATATCTGGCTTATCAAAGAAAAAGTGCATCTGTTTAGCTTTTTATTTTCAGAATCCACGGGGTCCATACTATGTCCCACTTACTAGGTCAAATCCAAACCCCCTGTTCTTGTTACCTCTGTCTGAGCTCTCTTCATTTTTCCTTCCTGATGTGCTCCCTTTCCTCACTGGCATTCCTGGAACATGTAGTTTTCGGGTACATTCTGTCTTCCTCATTTTCCAAATCCTACACTCAGACCCCTGAATTATAACCCATTCCTAACAATTGATAATAGCAGAGTGAATACTAACAGTACTTCCATTTATATTATTACATGCCATTTGAGCATCTTCTAAAAATCTATTTTTCTAATTCTCCTTCAATCTTGGGAATTCAGATGTTATTATTGTCATTGTAAATGATGAAATTGGAATGCAATATTCCATGGGTCAAGCAGCTGAAAACACGGAGATGGAATTTTTTACTGTGTTTCAGTGCTGACCCGGTCCCACTCAGAAGTGAAATTGTTGCACTTTATTGCTCCTGTGAATGATCCACATTTATTTTATTCAGTAAACATACATTGAACATCTCTGCAAAGCTAATTACAGCATTTGTGGTTGGGTGTTAAAATATATATATATATATATATATATATATATATATATATATATATATGACACAGTTATATGGAAAAAATCTCTGGATGTCCAAATAGTAAGGATAAAGGGGAACATTGAATGTGAGGCAGAGAACCATGAATAACAATGCAAGACCTCACACATGTGGAAAATTCTGAAATATTTTTCCACTTACAAGAGATAAATGGACATGGTACTGATGGCCAATTTTCTCTTCACTTTGGTAACTCTAAAGATTCAGCTCAATAAGACTGAATTAATTCAATGGAAGAAGAGATTCAAAAACCAATGTTTGTGAAGTCTCCCCATTTCTAACAAGGTGTTTTTAACCAAAGAGCTATCATTATTGCATAGTTGTCTAGATTATCTCTGACCATTCTCCTACCCCATGAATATGTAGAAAGTTTCTCCATTAAAACCTTCTCCATGGTGGTCCATGCCAGTCTAAGCACTCCTCTCGGGGACAATCACAGCTCAGAGGGCCATGTGCATTCCGCTATGTCTATCACTGTAAATTTTCCCCCAATGAGGTATATTCTTAAAGTTGTACCATAGAGGACTAGTCATATATATGTGTGTGTGTGTTCCCTTTGTAGGACTCCACCCATTTAAATAGAACAAAAATAACTTACTGTTTTAAAATGCACTCCACTTTATACTCACTATTAACTATTAATAATAGTCACATTTTTGACACCCACTATAGGGAAAGTATTGTACACACAAGACATCCAATATGAAAAACAATCTTTCAGGCTAAGTGTTATTAACATCTATTTGTTCCAGTGAGGGCTATGAAGTTCAAGGGATTATGTTAGTTCTCTCTATGTTATATATTGAGAGTCTATTGCATGCTACAACTTGGAGATACAGCTGTGATCTAAATGGTCATAACCTTTGTATTCAAGGAATGAGCATGAGAGCCAAAGATCCAATCAAACAGTATGTAGTTAACTATATATTGTGACATGTTATAAAGCAAAATAAATGGTACCATGCAAAATCAAGTGTTCCATTTAGAGGATCAAAGGAGATACAAATGAGAAAGTGACAGTCGCAAAAAGATCCATTCCTAAATGAAAATCAGAAAGATAGGGGCACCTAAGTGGCTTAGTTGGTGAGTGTCTGCGTTCTGCTCAGGTCACGATCCCAGGGTCCTGGGATAGAGCCCTGCACCCGGCTCCCTGCTCAGCGGGAAGTCTGCTTCTCCTTCTCACTCTGCTGCTCCCCCTGCTTGTGCTCTCTCACTCTCTCTGTCAGAGAAATAAATAAAATCTTAAAAAAAAAAAAAAGGTCAGAAAGGTGAATTGCATGGGAGTGGAGGAATAATCCAGATAGCAAACTAGCTCATTGAAAATAATTTAAGGTAGGGAAATTCCTGAGGAAAAGGAGGAAATCACAAAAGGCAGAGGATCTGGGGGCTTGCAGGAGATGGAGAATGCCATGAGATGAAATTAAAAATTTAGGAAAGAGTCATTTGCTGCAGGGCTTTCCCTACCATCCAAGGATTGTATTCTATGGATAACAGAAAGAGAATCAAAAGTTTTAGTGGGCAAAATGGTAAGATCAGATTTGCATTTTGACAAACTCATTCAAGATGCTCCATAGGGGGGATCCCTGGGTGGCGCAGCGGTTTGGCGCCTGCCTTTGGCCCAGGGCGCGATCCTGGAGACCTGGGATCGAATCCCACATCGGGCTCCCAGTGCATGGAGCCTGCTTCTCCCTCTGCCTGTGTCTCTGCCTCTCTCTCTCTCTGTGTGTGTGACTATCATAAATAAATAAATTAAAAATTAAAAAAAAAAGATGCTCCATAGGGGAATAATCTAGGAACAGAGATTGGGAGCAGGTCTGTCTCACTCTAAAGCTGGGCTCTCTTCACTACACCTCACTGCCTCTAACACCCTTTATTGTATTTGCTTTCCAGATCAAACCTGTGGAGGTAGAAAAAGCAGGAATTATTATTCACTTTTATACATCTTGACAGTAGGTTAAAAAAAAGTGTATAAGGCCAAGATCTTTTTACTGCCAGTGACAAAATGATATGGTTATTGAGCTAATGACTAATGGCTAAGAATTACCACGGACCTCTCCAGTGCCAGGTTCTGTACCAAGCATCTTGTGTTTATTAACTCCTTGAAATCCTAGAAAAAATAATGATGAGAATTTATTCCCAAGTATCTGAAGAAGAAGCTACGGCCCAGAAAAATGAAATGACGTCCTCAAGTTCAGATAGCTAATACAGTTCAGAGCCATTTGATTCCAGAATTTAAATTCCTGGTCACACCTCTCTTCTGGGTTAGACATACTATACTGGATCCTTCCTCAGCAGCACCACACTTATATCAGCTCCTTTTGTCTACATACAAATTGGCAAGATTCACTCTTCCTTATGCAATTGTTTGCTATGAGGGTCATCCTCGATGTTGACTCTAATGACCGTTAGATAGACTCGATAACTCCGTTAGTAGACATTGAGGCTTAGTAGTATGTATGGCATTTTTCATTCCGATTTTACTGTTTTGGCTTTTTTCTTACAAGCAATAAATGAATATTCATAGTGATGATAAAGTGATACGATATTACAGCTGGGCATAATGCAAAATATCCATAAAGGTCCTTGGACACAAATTGTAGACAAATATAAATGTTCTCACTAAACCCCTGAGAAGTAAAAGCAAAGCAATCTTTCTTAATAAACAGTACTTTATTCTCAGAGTAAGTATGTACTATGAAGTTATATGTCCTGCTGTTCGTTAGCTTGAATTAACACATATCGTTTGGTTGCTCTCAATGAAAAATAAGGTTTTCTTGCCTATAAATGTGAATATTCTCTATGTGTTCAATAAATGCTCCTCAATTAAAAAATTATATATACTGTAAATTACCATTTCATTGCATACTATATTACATAATTGGCTGTTTGAGTCAGCTTCGAATTTATCAGAGCAATAAATACTGTAAACAATTGTTAAGTGTACATTAAACCTGAATTTAATTAAAATTAGTTTAAAGCGCTATTTTTTTTTTTATTCATATAATGGATTTTTAGATGTCAAGACAAGTGCGGGTGTCTCCTGCCCTTACAAGTCATCTTCACTCCTGGCCTGAATGATTATCCTATGATCAGGGATGAACATAATAAGGAAGGGGAGTCAATATAAATGAACATGTTGGTGCAATAAAGGGGAAAAAACCCAGACTGATGATCTCTTTGAGCTCTTGAACTATGTCTGAAATCACCTTCCTCAGGACTTTTAATGAGTAAAATTAAAAGTACCTTTTTTTCCCCACTGTTACTTAGGCTTTCTCTAACTTACTGATCTTTGTATTTTAATTGGTAGAGACAGTGTACCTCTTCCCCCCAAAAAAGTACTTAAATGTTAGCATCTCCAAGTCAGAAACAGCAATAATGTAGCTCTGGAAAGAGACAATTCTCTGTCTTAAATGAACCAAATAGCCCAGAGATTGTCACCTAAACATTGGTACTCCCAGCCTCCTACCTTCTTCCCCATTTAGCGTTGTGTCTGACATATGGTATTTGGTAAATGTTATTTTAATTAAGTTATTTAATGGGGAGGCAGTGGTGAAGTAAGGAGATCTAAAAACTGGCAGACATTCATCCTGGAGCAGCTCTATCCCAGGGCTCAGGATTCCCTACTGTTATGATGGCACATGCCTCCAGCACGTGCCTTCTCTTTACTGACTAAATTATAGATCTTGGCACCAGCTATAGGAATTGGAACCATTCCTGGCTTCGCAAATAATGTACCAACTGGAGCATGATGTATATACCTTCATTAACAAAATTGGGGCATGGTATTCAATAAACTTTCCCAACTACTGCTTCATTGTCTGTCAATTTCAGTTTAACCAGAGCTATTTTTAGCTGCGGAGTAAATTGTTTAATACTGGCAGGGAGCTTGGTGTGGTGGTTATGCCAAAAGTCTTAATTAAGCATCAAAGAACCATGTTATTTATATAAGCTTTAAAGAATGTTGTTTGGGCTTCAAGCAAGTAATACTATGAATTTCCTTGAGATGGGACAGCTTATGACAAAATTAAAATAGTCTCCTGACTTAGAAAATAAATTTCACTGGTTTCTCTTTATCTATTCTACATTTCAAGATCATGATATATGAACTGATTCATTAATCCATGGAGTCAATGGTTGATTTATTCGTTAAGGGAAATATCCAACCGCGATGAGCTCATCGCAGAAAACATTTTCAGTCAATATTGAAGTCAGGTTTTTAATGGTTTACTGAGTAGTTTCCCTAAGGGTTTTATTACTATTTTTCTTCCTGTATTTTGTGTAACTCAGGAGGTTCTTAACCTAGAGCCAGTGAGTATTCTTAGAGGAACACGAATCCCCTGATATTGAATACAGAATTTTGAAGTCAGAGTCATAGATTGGCTCTAATCCTCAAAACTCTTAACTGTAACAATCAAAAATTAATAAACAATGCTCTAAACCCTCATCTGGGACATTTTAAGCATCTGTAGTTTTAGTGAATATACTGATACATTCCAAATATATATCAAAGACACTAGTCTAACCTTAATACTCATTCTATAGACGTCTCAAGAAAATACTGAAAACATCTATAATTCTCTTAAACTCCCTAGAATTGCCCCATCTTTTACCTAATCACTAAAGCCACATATCAAGAAAAATAGGTCTGCAACATTTTTCTCTTCATTCACCTCACGCATATACACAGCAAGTTCTGTGTACAATATCTTACATGTGTGACAAATGTCCCCATTTTTCTTCATTGTCATGTCCACTTTTTTGCTCCAGTCTTCATATGCTCCTGCCAGGACCAGTGCAATAGCTTCCAAATCAGTTTTCCTAACTCGTGTTCTCTGCTAAATTTAGTCTCCATAGAGCTATCTGAATGGTCTTACCAACATGCAAACCTGACATGACCATGTCATTCCTTCCTAATTATGCTTTCATGGCTGCCTCGTTTATAGGGTAGGCTCTTTTCAACAGACATCTTGGATTCCTTCCCAGATAAGTCACTCTGAAATTGGAAAAGACATGAATTATGAAACCCCAAATCCATATATTCCTTGTAAGCATGTAAACATACCCACGTATTTTCTATTAAGTTTTACCAAGATAAAGCAAAGACGTAATTAGAATAACCAGCATTTTGCAACCTACCTTCCATTCCAGCCCATTTTATTTTTAAAGATATTGATATAACACAAACACAGACGTACAGACACACTCAGAGATAGTTGAAAGAAAGACCATTATTTTTATTTCTTTTTGCTTTCTTCATTTTGAGGATTTGCTAATTTTATTCAGAAATAGGGATGTCCATCAGTTACATTTTGCAAAGCCAACAATTATGGGAAACAAATTTTGAGTAATGCATTTTGGTTATTTTTTTTATATACCCAGGCAATTTACTGCCCTATGAAATATATTTAAAATGTAGGCTTATCAGGAGAAACTATTTTTCTGACCTCTTTATTTCTTATCAGACACTTCCTGAACTTTTAAATAGCATTTTCATTTTCTATGTACTCAGCAGTAATTCTAAGAGTAAAGCACTCTACATTTAAATCTTGCCTTTCATTCTCAGTTCTCGTTTTTGGAGGGAACACGTGGTTTTAAATTATAACGTGCGACAGCAGTTAGAAAACCTATTGATACTGACAAAAATAGTAATAAGAGAAAGTTGGTTTTTCCACCTATCATGTTTGAATACAATCCAGTTGGAAAGATTTTCTTTTCCTAAGGGCAACTAACCAGCAGGTTTTACACTGATACGTTTTGGAAATATAAATTGAAGTTAGGCGTTTACAGCATACTGTACAAAGTATCTAATTCCTCTAGGACCCGGGAAAAGCCTCATTTGAAATTTGCATAATCCATCAATGGTAAAGGATCACTCAGAGGCAGAAGCAGAAGGAACACAAGGTGAAGGCATTTTTCATGCACTGTGAATTTTGAACTTTGCATTTGTTTAGATTTAATAAGAAAATGTAATTAAATTTTACCATGTCTAGAAATGTCTTAAAATGACCATTTCCATGAAACTCCTGTCACATGCATACTAATTTGGGTGAGTTAATATTCATCAATTCCGTTAATTTAGTAACCATCTCCTTGCTCCTGCTACTAGTACTCCAAGTACTGAGTCATATCCTAGTATTTCATAGGTTAATAAGAGACAGACTCTGTGTTCCAGGATCTCGTATGTTAATAAGGGAGAATGTTATATACATAACTACAACAAAGTGTGCCAGTGCAGCAATTAATGTACATAATAAGCACTGCATGGATTCTTAGAAATAAACAGGGACAGTTTTCACAATATTTTCATCAGTTTGATGAAAGGATTGAAATCTCAGAGTAGATAAGGGGTTCACTGAGTCACAGTATTTGAGAGGATGTTAGAAGGTAGAAAAGAAAGTGTAAAGTATCCTCTGAATTGAGAAGGCACTTAGAGACTTAAAAATGAAGGAGGCTACTCTATATGGTCCACACAGTGTTTTATTCTCAGTAATTTACTGACAGGGAGGATGGGATGGATGACAACCTAGTAGCTGTGCAGCTATTCGCCACAAAGCCTAGACCTTAGTCTACAGATTTTATAGAGCAAAGAGATGCACAGGAAGGCATTGTAGAGAGATCAGAGGGTCTGCATGCACTTCAAAGGGTTTGCATGCACCTCATTGACAGCTAACACTTAACAGAGGCCTCTTGTGGCACAATCTGGGCATCAGGGAGAGGAAACACTATGTTATCCCTCACAGATTCATGAGAGGCCAAAGTAAGCCTCCTGGCATTCTGGCCTTGGTGGTTGTTTCTAAATTATGCATGTTAATTTCCAAGGGGCCCAGAACAAGTAGCTCCAAGAGACACCCTTGAACAGCTATGAACAAGATGGAGAACCAGAGATGGAGTTAGTATCAAAAGCACTCCCAGGGGGAAAACTGGGTAACAATGTATCTACCAGACACTACTGGGAAGAGCATTCTAAATACAGAGAAGATTCTGTGAATAGATACAGAGTTATGGACAATGTGATTTTTAAAAGAGAATTTTTAAAAATGTTTTTTCTTATTATTTCTGGGAAAATAATACCTAAAGAAGAGTGGTAGAAGGTGAAGCCCAGTGTGAGACTGTGGGCAGGTGAGGGTGCAATTTCATTTTACAAAAACATATTTGGGATTAATTCTAATTGCATGTGATGGGACAAGTAATGTTATTCTATATGGATGTAAAAATGAACTATTTAGCAGCAAAAATAAACTAACATGTTAAGCATGGAAATGTTTATATTTGCATTTGAGAGAAATTATTTAACTATCACATGGAGAATTGTCTGAAGAAAGGAGGGAGCACATGCAGAAAACAAAGGCAAACAAAACAACCAAAAAAAAAAAAAAAACCCATCTAGAAGCTTATTTCCAAAGTCAAGCCTAGATATACCAACTTAAGTAGTAGGAAAGGAAAGAAGGTAAAGATGAAATCTATTAGATTTGATAACTCTGATTATAGCACCACAAAATATTTGTTACTTAATTGGGTTTATTAGCATGAATACCTATGCTCCTTTTATTATTTTCTATAATGTTAAGCTAAAAGGTTTTGTGATTTAAAAAAAAAATTATTTATGCATGTATTTATATACTTATTTAGAGCAGGCACATATGCATGCATGAGTCATGGGAAAGATAGAGAGAGCGGGAGAATCTTGAGCAGACTCCATGCTGAGTGGAGCCCAGTGTAGGCTCCAGAAATCATGATCTGAGCCCAAATCAAAAGTTGGACACCAACCAATGGAGCCACAGGGGGACCCTGGACTTTGTGATTTTTAGAACAGATCCTCTCTCATTCCACAAATAAAGGGACATACAAAGAGAAAGATATCAGGACATTGTGGTTCTGTGAGGATGACTGAAATAATGGAGCATGGCATCCAAGCTTCACCACAAAGAACAAGCACAGAGAGGAGCCCAAAAGTGTGAGATCAGCAAGTAGGGAAAGGACAAGAAGCTCAGGTGAAGTGAAAGAAATAATGGAAGAAAAATGTAATGAAATGAGGGACTGGCAAGACGGAGATCTGCAGTCATATATCTTCACTGAGCTTTTCAGCAGTGGAGACATTCCAGGTGATGGCAAAACATGGAGTAATATCTCAAAATAAAAATCTCAGGACTAGAAAATCAATAACACACGGGACTAGATTCTTTGATGTATTGTGTATTGTCAGTTTTGAAAACCTTAGGAAAATGACCAGAGTTGCGGGGAAGAACATCATGAGCCTGATGGCAAAATGCTCTATGAAAATGGAGTGATACAGAGTCAGAAGATGGCAGTGGCAGAGAAGCACTTAGATAACGGGATCCTCCAAACAGGAAAATGCTTGACACAGAGTGCAAATGAAATAGTTTGAAAAAGAAAGTAAAAATTCAGGGAATAATGACAATAATATTTATTAAGAGCATAATATTAATTAAGATCTGAGTCAGGTGATATGATAAAATTTATATAGTTCAGTTTTGCCCCCAAAGATTTCCTATGCTTTTTAGGAAAGCAGAACCTTACGGCCATGAGGGTCCTCCAGAGGGCAGGTGAGCTATGGGACTGTGTTCTAGATGGTACCTAGAGAACCAGGAAGGAGAAATATCAACAGATTAGGCATCATGAGGGTTTGATTACTGTTCTTATTCTAGTAGCCCATAACACATCAATATATATATATATTTTTTTTTAAGAGAGAGGAAGAAACAAAAAACTCCCTCTGAAGCTTACTTCCTCCTAGTGGAGACAGTTCATATCATGGTTTTAGCCTCATGTCTCACCCACCATCAGGAATGTGGCAATGTTTATGGTCAGTGAGTCAATGACAAGAATGATCTTTGCTATTGGTCTCAATGACAACACACAGGAAAAGTTGTTTGACTCTGAATCATCTGTCCCTCGTGTAGGAATTAAAAGCAAAGGATCTACATCATCATTTCGGTGAACATAAATAATGCCCTTGCCGTTCTATTCTTTTGTTGTTGTTTTTTTAATTTTTCAAACATGCTACAGAATTATTCTGTAATCTGCTTTCATCTGTATTAAAACATGTTGATGAGACAGCGGAACCATTATTTACCCTTCCAAAGTGTCCTAAGTATTCTCCTAGTTCCTACTTAGAATGACTCGTGATTGCTTGAGATAATCTTGAGGAGTCAAGAGACATCAGAACATTTCAACGGAATTCTTCATCAAAACCGAAATGGTTCTGGCTCATATAAATCACAACATATAGTGCTCATATTAGGATGTCCACGACAATCATATTAATACCTCTATCTTAGCATCCATCACAGTAAGAACAATGTGTCATTTATTTACCCAAGATTTATGCTAAGTAATAGTATTGGGATACGATGGTAGAAAAAGAGAACAACAATAATGCAAGTGAAACTTACCTAAAACAGGAGGAAGTCTGAAATATTTCCCTTGCCATTGTGTTTCAGAATAGCCTTTAAATAGAATCCCTTCCTGTCTCTGAATTATTGTATAGTAATAACAAAACCCACTCAATTCAGAAAGCCTTGATTCCAGTATCTCATCTTATCAAACAATGTGACTGCAAACAAATGTGATTCTTACTCTAGACTTTTCTTTTGAGGGAACATGAGGCGTGGAGGCAATGACTTCTCAAGTAAAAATTCTGTGATTGTTAATTGAACACAAGCAGGGAGGCAGAATTAGATGGATTTGAGAAACAAATTGTAGCAAAAGAGGAAGAATTATATATTTTCCAGAACTGTGATCCACAAGAACACCTAAAATTCAGATATCTAGATATAGGTAGATATAGATATAGATACACACACAAGCATATATATATATATATATATATGTGTGTGTGTGTGTGTGTGTATATATATATACATATATTTAAATTAAAGCATATAAGAAGAACTGTTTCTCTAAGAATTAGAGCTAAAGAAATAATACAGTTGAGATGAAAGATACAGTTTAGAGACTCGGGAGGGGTTTCACTTAAACTCTGTGACCAAGATACTTTTTGTTCCTCTTACTGGTCTTTTGAATCATTTTGCATTTTTGTTCCAAGCGTTCTCTCTCACCGCTAAATGGTAATACCAATTCTTGCCATTTACTGTTCAGAAAAGTGGGTAGGATCGATGAGATGATATTTATCAAGTCTTTGGGCTCTTTGGAAGGTAGGACTATATAAATATCATATACTGCACTCAAGTATATAGAAGAGAATTGCTCTAGACTTCAAATTCTCCAGGGAGTTACCCATATAATGGAATCTGTCTCAGTGAAATGGAGATTAATGAAAAACAAGTGCTATTGGAAAGTTTGTAGTGTGTCATGCCAAGGTTCTACCTGCAGTGATGAAACATGCTTTCATATCCGCACCCATTTTTACAATGAGAAGTGAATAGAAGTGCCTTTGGTAAGTTTGTCTTATGGAATTAGGCAGCTAGATATCTGTTTTTAATAGTACAAACAAAATTAAAATTTGTTGTTTGTGTTTTGTTTGGAGCAAAATAGGTGATTGGTAATCAATTTGAGTGGTTTCTCTCCTTTAAAATAAAAAATTAATCATTTTTATCTATTCTGAAGTCTCAGAGGATATTGTGTATTAAAGACATCAATTAATTAATTAAACTAAAATTAATTAAGTACAGGTACCTTCTGTTTACCAAGGACACTCCTAAACAAGAAATAGATGACCTGTGTCCCCCTTGAGTTTTCCAAGCACTTAATACAGGTAGTCAAAGGAGAAGTGAGATTATTTCCTTTTTTTCTTTTCTTATACTCTGAGCACTTTAAAGGGTATGCGTATGGTAGGCATGAGTATGCCAAAATCTTCAAAGGAATGAACCAGTTCTCTTAACCTTGAAAGCTCAGACAACAACAGAGATGTACGACTAGAGACATGAAAAGATTTAAAATGTAATCAGAACAGATCCTAAAAGGGTTTAGGGCAGGCTTGCAAAGGTGCTCTATTAGAACTAATGCAATAGCTTTTGCCTTAGATTTATCTGGTGCAGATTCTGATTGGCTACATTTCCAAATTTGTAGCTGACACAAGTGAGAATTTGCATGAAATGCAAGTAAGAACGGGGGGAAGTGCATTATGCAACTTACGGAGAGGCATAGAGTGACCTTCACATCCCATTTAGATCACAGAACCTCTTGGTAAATTCTCTTGTTTTCTAAATTAATGTAATTCTCCAGTCCATCCCTCTGAGAGCAGCTACTTTTTGTTTCCCAGAGCATCAGATGAAAAAGGGATTAAGGAACTGCAGAATAAAGACAACTTTGTTGTGAGCTAAAAATGCCCTCAGAGGAACATGCCTGTTACCCCAGAGGGAGCAAGGAATTGAAGGTTTCTTCCTTTTGAAATAATGGCTGGCTCTATGGAGATGGAAAATAGACTGACAGATCCTTTTTCTGGCTGGAAGAAAAGAAATGCAAGTGCATGATTGGCTTGGTGACATTGATTTAAAATTTATTCATGAAACTATTCAATCATTTATTCAACAAATATATACTGAGAACTTACAAGCAAGATGCTGTTGTCAACTCTCAAGGTAAAGTTGTTAAAACAACAAAAAAGAGTTTATTTGCTTATGCCTCTTTTTTTTCAAGAGGGTAATAAAAAGACATGAAACAAGAAAACAAGTGAATAAGGCAATTTCAGCTGGTAGTGAGTTCTATGAAAGGAATAAATTAAAAGAGTGTACCACATGGAACTATTTTATATAGAATGTCCAGGAAAGCCTCTCTGAGGAGAAATGGTCTCAATGACAAGAAGGAGGCCAAGGGCACACGTGGAGCAGAGCCTGCCACACTAAGGGACAGTAAGTACAAAGATCCTGAGGCTGGTGGCATCTGCTTAGATCAGAAGTCCACTAAAAGCCAGTGACAAAAAAAAAAAAAAATGCTGTCTGAAATGGATGTGGGGAGGTGGGGAGGAGCCAAACAGTGGAGGAGATTTAGAATTTGAAAAGTTTCCATCTTTTCAAAAATTATTTCATGGGGTTTCTAGGCATCTCAGTTGGTTAAGTGTCTGCCTTTATCTCAGATCAGGATTCCAGGGTCCTGGGATCCAGCCCTGCATGCAGCGCCCTGCTCAGTGGGAAGCTTGCTTCTCCTGCTCTCTCTCCCGCTCCCCCTGCTTGTGCTCTCTCTTTCTCTCTTTCAAATAAATACTTTTTAAAAAAATTATTTCATAAGCTTGTAACAGGCAAAATAGTAGCCCCAGAATGTCTGTCTTAATCCCTGGCTCTATGAATATGTTACCCTATGTGACAAAGGGGAATTAAGGTCTCTAACCAGATGACCTTAAAATGGAAGTTTATTCTGCGTTATTCAGGTGGGCCCAATGTCATCACAGGGGTGCTTAAAAGTGGAAGCAAAAGGTAGAAGAGTCAGTGTCAGAGTGATAGAGCTTGGCAAAGACTGGATATTCCATTGCTGACTTGGGAGATGGAAAGCCTAGGAATGCAGGCAGCCTCTAGAAGTGAAGGGTCTGGAAGCTGGGAAAAAAAAAAAAAGAACAGATTCTTCCCAGAATTTCCAGAGAGAATGCAGTTTGGATTGTAGCTCAGAGAGACTCATTTGGATTTCTGAGCTACAGGACTGAGAGAATACATTTGTGATCCTTTAAGTCACCGATCGTATGACATTTTGTTATTGAGACAATCGGAAGCTAACACAGAGCCAAAGTAAGATTTTGAGTCAAGGACTGGCTTAGTTTTATTTAAATGTTACCCTATCATTCTGACTGTTCTCTGAGAATTACAAGGATGCAAAAGTAGAAAGAATAATTAAGGGGCTACTGCAGTAGACCAGATGTAAGATAATGTAGTTATAATGGGGTAGAGTCACTGGAGAAAACAAAAATTTCAGATAGGTTTTTCCAAATACAGCTATCTTTTTGAGGAATTAGAGTTTGCAGAAGAGAAATAGAGAAGCCTGTCCTCGACTTTTGAATGAAACATTTGAGGGGATGAAGAAACTATTTGCTGAGTCAAAAGCAACAAAGGGGAGGACTTAGGTGAAAAGAGTGTGTGCTCTTTTAAGCGTATTAACTTTAAGATGTATATTGCAGATATACACATTCGGAATTTAGGGGAGAGATTAGAGCAATAAAAATAACTGTGCTAGTAACTAATATGCTAATAACTCTGCATAAAGATACCTTTGTGTTGTGGTACTGAGTTCATCATTCCTGGGAGAGACTATTGGGACTCTGTTAGATTTCTGAGTAATAACTTTTCTTCAGTTAGTGGAAACACAAGATGGGATTGATATGCAGGATGGTCTAGAATCCAAAGCCTGTAAATACAATGAATGGCTTTTTCCACATTATCTTTTGAATTCAAGTCTTCTAAATACTCACTGAAGATCTCTAACTCTTCTTCTATTGGCTTAGGGAAAAATAAGCTGGGAGGCTTAATAGGTATACATCTAAGTCTTTCTTTTGCTTTCTTGATTGGAGTTCAACAGCTCTAAAGGTAGAATCACAAGATGGCAGTCTTGAAGAAAGCATGGTCTAAGCTTGTTCTAGACTATTGGATTTGGTACTCACTCTAGCTGCAGATTTGAGAGTCTAAGCCAAATATGAATTTGCATTGTATGTAACAAGGAAGTCGTAAATGGAAGATTGAACAGTTTATAAAATGCATTAATTCAAAGAGGCAAGCAAATTGAAACATGGGAATTAGGCAATAAAATAGAAAGTTGAGAATAAAAGTTTGATTTAAATATAATCAATAGGTCATAGAGATATCCCCTGAAGCACTGGACCAGAAATCCCCAACTCTTTGGTATTAAGATCATCTTCGTGTATGGTTATATAGAATGGACTAAAGAATAAAAGGATAAGACAGCAAAGAAAAGATGATTGACCTTAGTATTCTTCCATGGATTAACCTAGCCTATACTTTTATTATTGTGGTCTTGGGTTCTGTGACAGCCTCTGAGTTTCTGAACATGGCACTGTGTGTGTGTGCGTGTGTGCATGAGAGATTAAGAAAGATTTGGTTTTTTTTTAAATTTTTATTTATTTATGATAGTCACACAAAGAGAGAGAGAGAGGCAGAGACACCAGCAGAGGGAGAAGCAGGCTCCATGCACTGGGAGCCCGACGTGGGATTCGATCCCGGGTCTCCAGGATCGCGCCCTGGGCCAAAGGCAGGCGCTAAACCGCTGCACCACCCAGGGATCCCAGAAAGATTTGTTATAAAGAATTGGCTAATGCAATTACGGAAGCTTACAACCCTCAAGATCTACAAGAGGAGTCAACAAGTTGGTGGCCCAGGATAGTTGATAATGTAGTTTCTAGGCTGAGTTTGGAGACCTGAGAAATGTGAGAGCTGATGGTGCAGTTCCAGTCCAAAAGCCAGCAGGCTTGAGACTCAGGAAGAGCCAATGCTTGAATTAGGACCCAACGGCAGAAAAGAAATGCAACATCCCACTTCAAAGACAGTCAGGCAAGAAGTCTCTTGCTCTGGGGAAGGTCGCCCTTTCTGTTTTATTCAGGCTTTCTACTGATCAGGTGAGGCATGCCCACTTTAGGGAGGGCACTCAGTTTTACTCAGTCTACTGATGTAAATGTTAATCTTATTCAGAACACCTCACAGACATACCCATTTATTTGATGTTTGATCAAATATCTGGGCACCCTGTAGCTCTGTTACATTGACAAATAAAATCAACCATTATCCATGGGGATGTTGGAAAACCAACAAGACAATAGAAAAAAGTAATGGAAAAGAAGTAGGGTAGGCAGGGTCCAAATACATCCAGAGTCAGTGAGTGTCGTTGCCCTGAGTGCAACTTTTGTCCGTGTGCCTTTTGTAGTGCAGAAACACTATGGAAGAGGTAGTTTCCAGGCCCCGGCAGCAGTGATTCTAAATGTTGGCAGGTGTACTAAATAGTACTGTGACATTGGGCACTTAGTAAACCACCCTGAACCGTATGTTCTTTATGTGTAAATGAGGAACATAATGATACCTGCCTTCAAAATTCATAGAATAAAATGATAATACATGTAGCACACGGAGCATATTGATATACAAATCTGAAAAATATTTTCTGAAGTTAACATTTGTATCAATGTCATCGTTTGTATTAGCAGGTTGGATCTTTTAGAAAAGCCCAGGATGAAGGTGAAATTCACTTCATCAAATGCCTTCTCATCACTGGACTTATTTTCATTTTAAGGGATTTGTTCACATATTTCTTCTCTTTTTAGAAATTGTACTTTTTTTGTAGAAATCAATAGTCTACAATAAGCAGATATCACCAAAACACTAGAGCTCACATATTCCTGCAAAGCTTTGCTGATCCCCCCAGCATTTATTATGTATCTGATTGTGTGGGGTAGGTAATCCTCCTATTACATTTAAAATTAAAGTAACCACTTTGGTCTGATAATGTCACAGAAGGTTTTATAGCACAGGAAAGGCATGAGCTGCTTTTGATGGAGACTGATATCACAGGATGGGAGAGAATTAGAAGTGGTATTTCCCATGTCTTTTCTCATCTTCCACCAAGTAGCGATTTTCTCATATTGTACAGTATCCATTTCCCTTTATCCTAAATGAAAAATTTAGAAATACAAAATGAAAGGTTTTTTTTTTAAAATCAATTGTGAACAATGTTATACATGTTCAATGATGTTATGCTTCTTGTTTTTCAAAAAGTGGCATCTGCTATGTTCTCACCTGGGTAGAGGCAGTGAACTAGGTGTGTTGTTACAGTGCTCACCCCACTGCCAACCCGTCCTGGGCCAGAGTCAGCCTATAAATGTTGCAGCCCAAAGATCTGCTAGTAGGAGAGGTCTAGGGAGCAGTATGAATCATTATTCAGTGGCTTCCAGAGAGAGTTGCCCTGACAAATCAATAGTGAATTTTCTAAGCGGGAGTAGAAAAAATTGCAAGTAAATGCTCTGAACAATGTTGTAGCGTTAGGGATGAGGAGCTAGGCTCCGGAGCTAAATAGCTTGGAGTTCTAATCCTGGATACAGCATGAAACAGCTACATAACAATTGGCTTATTAGTTAAAATCATGGGCAGTAAATTTCTTCATAGGGGTACTTCATATGCAAGATTGCTTGAGACAGTGAGACAATATATGGAAAGAACCTGACAATTATTGTTAACTTTTTTTTATTACTTAGAACATCCTTACACATGTATTTCTCCTAGGGAGCAGAAACTCACATCTTAGATTGTTGGACAGGCTTGCTCAGGATGTCATCATCCTGTTGCTTTGATAAGGACTCTAAGTAGTATGGCTGAAATTGGAATTACTCAACCAGATTCACTAGCCACATATTCCAATGTTAAACATTTGTCACAGACCACATGGGCATGGAATAAGCATCACAGATGGACACTATGGCTGTGACCCCTAGAAAATGTTAATTTACATACAGAAAAACCATTTCCTGGGCTGGCCACACAAAGTTTTTTGGCTAATAATGGAGAAGCTCCATTCAGCCTGTTCTTTGCAAATGTTTTCAGTGGGATTGAGGGGCAGGATATCTATCTCCGTGTTTGGCTGAAGACTCAGACGTGGGATATGAGGTAAGTCTAGACTATTTTTAGAACATAGTAAGAGGAATTTGGATGATCAATGTATTAAAATGTTAGCAAAAATGAAAACAAAAAAGAATACATTCAAATGTAAGAAGTGAAGAGGAGAAGTTCAATACCTAAGTAGTTGCAAAGAATTAGGTGAATAAAATACAAATGGTAATTTTAGCAAGATTCAAACAAAGAACAAAAAGAAGTACTTTCCAGCATTTAGTATTCATAATTGTTAACTGACAAATTTATAAACAGATTTATAATTTTCTACATCCAGATAGCAAAATCATAGTCAAGAGCAATCTTCAGATATTCAGGTTCTTTGTTTCCAAGGCCTATTTTCTGCAAATAGTACCATTTCCTCAACAAACAAAACAAAAACAGGCCAGTGGGAAGGGATCAGACTTGTCCATTTCTCAGCTTCTTGGTTTCTCACTGTTGGAAGCAGCCCTGAAGGCTAAGCTCACTTCATGTCCTGAGTTAGCCTCCTCTGTAGGGCGAGAATATCAGGAGCTGCAATTCTATTGGGTGGGGTGCCTTGAAGTTGAGCCTCTACCAAGCAATACTTCTCATTTCACATGAAGGAGGCAAAGGCCTGTGACAAACTAAACAATAAATGCATGAAGAAGATCAGGGGGTTATTTTTAGTTTGATTTTCCCAATGACCACCTTCATAAGGAGAACCAGACCAAAGATGCTGTTAAATCTTGTCTTTCAACTCAAATATGCCGTAACGGGTATAATATGAAAGGAAGAATAGCACAGATATTATGAATTTCTATAAAGAGGAGATGAAATGCAGAGAATGGAACAGAAATATTTCTGTTCCCTGCACGCCTCGTGTCCAATAATCTTGCGAGTACTAAGCTCAGCAGAGACATTCTTTGGGAAGAAAAAAGGTGAGAACCATCACCTATATCTGACTCATCTGGAGATCTAGGAGTTGGCGGTCTTAAGATGATTTCTGCTTACACATGTAGAGGTGAGGAAGCAAAGAATAGTGTAGAAGAATCCACATTTGTTTTGAGCTCAAGTGACGTCAACAACATTTAGCAAAGAGAGTGGGCAAATGTTTCCACCTGTCCCAAGCAGGGCTGGGCTGAGGGAGTCACTAACAATGCTATAGGATATAGATTTATTATAGGAATTAGAACAATTTGGGGAAGAGATAAAAATGAAGATCTAAAAGGGTCGGGGGCGGGGTATAGGCTGAAAGAAAGAGTAATTAATTAATTAGTCATTCAATCTGAGAAGCCAACTTGTTCCAGAGCCAGAGGTGGGACCATAATGGGACAGTTTGTGTGGAGGTCTACTAGAATCCACTCTTTTAGTGCAACACTGACCTCTGTGGATCTACAGAGGTGTGGTGGGACTGACAATGCTGTTTGCCGGCAGTACCAGTAGTTGGGAAGAAAACCGCATATAAACCAGAGGAGAATGAGAATAATCTGAAGCCCCCCCCCATTACTCCTGCACCTGGCAGCAGAAACACCTTCAGAAGAAAATTGCAGATTCACTTCTGTCTTCCAAACCTCACACACATACCTCCTGTAGCCAATTCCAATTTGGTACCACAGAGGGAAGGAGGTTCCGGTTGATATAGTTGTGAGCATAACAAAGGTAACAGCACGTTCCACCTTTCCACACCAGGACTGATTGGCAGAGTGTGAACACAGCAGTAGAAGGATGTGGGCATTCACTTTTGAGGGAAGGCCTGATAGCTACAATCCTGTGGGGTCTCTGACATCACGGATGTGGAAGGGAGGTAAATTCCTGGGAGCCACCAAGAAAAACTGCCAAGGCTGAAAAGAGTCAATTATTTGGAAGTCAACTGCTTTCTAGTATTACTATAGGATTGATAATCAGAAGAGCTCAAAGTCAAGAACACCCTCAACACACACACACACACACACACACACACACTACCCTGCTGGCTTGGCAATACCTGGGGAAGCTTTGACTGTACAGCAGAGTGACCAAAGGAATTTCTCTGAGGCTGTGTCTAAATGTTAAATGGACATGACCTCGTTCCCTTGAGCAAACTGCCAGGCATGAGCTCGCCAAGCTCTTTTGTCATTGTTGCAGTAGAGTCCAACCAAGGCTAGAAGAGACTTGATGATGAAAACGGAAATTGTACTAGGACTAAATTTGAAGGGAAAAAAATTGCTGGATTGAGCTAGGCTACCTTGAATCCACAAGATCCATTTTTTCAACACGAAGCAGAAACAGGACTTTCTGAGATAATGTCAGTTCTAAAGAAAGTGAATATTTTGAACAAATAAATCTATGACTTCAGACTGTTTAAATCACCATGGGGACTTCCTTCAGGCTATGTTGTCAGTGCTCAATGGACATGACCTCTTTCTCTTGGGTACACTGCTGAGCGTGAGCTTGCCGACTCATCAACCCCCTGCTTTAGGCTTCTAAGCTGCTCTCACAGGGATGAGTCTAAGTCTGTTTCTCCAGCCCCAGTTTTGTGCATTCCTACACCCTTTTTATCCTCAAAGGCTGGTGCTGCTATAGCTCCTGCATGTTGTGCCCCAGAGTCTGCTCCCCATATGACATTTACAGAAGCCAGAAGAACATTTCCCCTCAGTGGTTTACATTCCAATGACTGACACTAAGTCCCTTTAAATATCTGCTAAGTTTGGAGCCTTTCCATTGGCTTAAACTTCTTTTATACAAAATGGATTTTTGTGATTTCATCTTAAATACGGGTAAAATGCTGCACCATGCTCAGAGAGATTAAAAAGCTTAGAAAGAAATTTGCCACAAGGATTCTGGAAAGGAAATTATCAAAATGTGCAATTCTAATACCTTACAGAGAGACTCTTAAAAATTTCTACAAATGTTTAGGTCAAGGGTTATACGAGAACGCATAATTTGAACTTCTATAAGAAATGGACACCTAACGTGCACGAATAGAAACACTCCAATCACACAGCCCTGCTGATTGCTTCAGTGGGTCCTAAAATGACACTTGTGTATACTTTCAGGAGATTATTTAAGAGACCCAAACAGGACCACTCACTGTATTTAACTTGTCATATCATAGTTCTACACATTATAGTAATCTAAACACTAAGATTATGCCAGATGTCCTGTTATAATGTCCATTTTTATGAGGATAATGAGAAAAAAATATGAAAAATATTTTAAGTCAACAGTGCATCAAATTACACCACATACTGTTTTTTATCTAGATCTATTTGTAGATCAATAAATGTTGCCCTGTTGCTCTTTTTCTAAACAGCCAATTCTGTATGATTTTTGCTAAGGTTTTTTTCTTCCTCAAAATAAAAACCTAACACAATCAGAGGAAACATAAGTTGTAGTAATATCTGGGGAAAATATATTGATATATTTCCTTCAAGTAATGCTACCCAAGTTGCTGGATAAGATCTGCCCAGGAGAAATAGATATAAATTGTAAGTAGCTGGATTATTGATTTTAAAGAAAAGTTGTGAAAATAATTTGGATGAACACGAATTCAGTTGATCCTGATTCTAGCCCTGGGATATCTGATTGTGAATCATCCCTTAACAGACCCTTTCATAGCTGTTGAGAAAAAAGTAATTATCTGTTTATATTCTTCAAATTAAAGGATGATTAGGAAATTACTTCTTTCCAAAATGCCACTATTTAAAGCTACCACTGTGCTTAAAATCTTATCATAGATTTATTTGTTCTTCTAAAATACTATCCCCTCTTTACAAATAAAATGAACAGGAGGATCCCTGGGTGGCTCAGCGGTCTAGCGTCTGCCTTTGGCCTGGGGCGTGATCTTAGAGTCCCAGGATCGAGTCCCGCACCTGGGCCTGCTTCTCCCTCTGCCTGTGTCTCTGCCTCTCTCTCTCTCTCTCTCTCTCTCTCTGTGTCTCTCATGAATGAATAAATAAATAAAATCTTAAAAAAATGAACATAAGAATAGCATGGATCATTACCTTTTGCTGAGTATTTATTATGTGCCAGAAATTCTGGTAAATCCATCAAGAGCAATGTTTCATATAATCCTTGGAGCAAAACTATGAGGAAAGTAGTAAATTACCTTCATCTTACAGATGAGAAAATTAAAGTTTAAAGAAGTTTATATACATATATTTGTCATTGGGAGGAGTACCCTTCCTGCTCTGATTGTCAGCATTCTATTTAGTCCTCAATATAAAGCTTAGTATGAGTCTCACAGGTAAATCTAATTTCTATGTCAGCTCTTCTTACTGTCTAATAGCTCATATTATATTGATTCAAAATAGTTTTTTATTTCCGTATCCTCTGCTCAGCTACATTTTATAATCCAGTGAATATATTTTTATATTTATTATGATTGTTGTTGCTATTCTTAGTGTGCTAAGCATTGAATATGATGCCACTTGCATATTTGGCGCTGTACACATGTTTTCTGGATGAAAGTCTATAAAATTAAAATTAACATCAGCATCTTCTTCTAAGGGCTCATGCTGTTTTCTTTTATAACTGGCAAAATGTAGGGTGGCATGAAAAACTTCAATGTCAGAGATTAATAAATATGTATTATTCAGTTATAAAAGCAGAAAAAACTAAAAGGGTAATGTGAATCTGCCTTGGCTTGACCTTGGAACAGACCTGTTTATTGCTGGATTGATCAAAATCAAGCAGGTTAGGTGGTGATGACAAAGAAGAGTGGTTGAAGCCCTCACGGTTGGTGGACCGAAGCCTCAAGTGTAACTCGGTTTCAAGTTGAAATCTGAACAAATTACATTAAAGGATCAACTATAATATATTCATAAGATGAAAAGAGTAGGGAAGAGGAAACAATGGAAGCAAGATTTTGGAAGCTGTAAAATAGATGCATAAGGAACAACACTCTAGACTGGGAAATTGAAAATATTTTCTACAGCGTCAACTAGTAAATGCATTTGCTCTGTGCACCATCTAGTCCCTGTCGTGATTTCTCAACGGTGTCATAGTTGTGTGAAAGCGGCCACAGCCAATACCTAAATGAATGGGTAGAGCTCCGTCCTAATAAAACTTTATTTATCAAAACAGATGATTAGCACACAGATTGTAGTCTGAGGTCTCCTGCTGAAAATCCACAGATTTATGAAAAGACACCCAAGCTCACAGCAGAAGTTCAGAAACAGTCTAATTTAGACCCAAGAGTGGCATAAGGGTTCTGGAATTGGCAATGACAGGTAATCCTAAACGTGGTGTGCGCCCCATCTCATGTAACCTGGCAACTCCCTTCTACCACGTGTAAGAACCATGAGAATACAACTCTGAAAGGACAGATCAGCAGGAACCTGCCCTGGAGATCGCCAGAACTAGGTGAAAGCAGTGGTAATCTTCTGAAAGAAGAGCTAGGCAAGAACTTTTATACCCTCTGTTTCCGGTACTTGGCTTCAGCAGGTTTGCGGCCTGCTCTACCCTCCAGGAAAGACACTGAAAGAAATTTTATCCAATCCATAAAATCTAGCTCCAAAGAATATAGTCAAGATAGTAGTGGATCCTGCAATGGATGCTATAGTCATTTTAATTCACAGTCAAACTATTGGGACTTCATCAAGATAAGAAGCTTCTGCACAGCAAAAGAAACAGTCAACAAAACTAAAAGACAACCTACAGAATGGGAGAAGATATTTGCAAATGACCTATCAGATAAAGGGCTAGTATCCAAGATCTATAAAGAACTTATTAAACTCAATAGCAAAGAAACAAACAATCCAATCATGAAATGGGCAAAAGACATGAACAGAAATCTCACAGAGGAAGACATAGACATGGCCAACAAGCACATGAGAAAATGCTCCACATCAATGGTCATCAGGGAAATACAAATCAAAACCACAATGAGATACCACCTCACACCAGTGAGAATGGGGAAAATTAACAAGGCAGGAAACCACAAATGTTGGAGAGGATGCGGAGAAAGGGGAACCCTCCTGCACTGTTGGTGGGAATGTGAACTGGTGCAGCCACTCTGGAAAACTGTGTGGAGGTTCCTCAAAGAGTTCAAAATAGAGCTGCCCTACGACCCAGCAATTGTACTGTTGGAGATTTACCCCAAAGATACAGATGCAGTGAAACACTGGGACACCTGCACCCCGATGTTTCTATCAGCAATGTCCACAATAGCCACACTGTGGAAGGAGCTTCGGTGTCCATCGAAAGATCAATGGATAAAGATGATGTGATCTATGTATACAATGGAATATTACTCAGCCATTAGAAACAACAAATACCCACCATTTGCTTCGACGTGGAGGGACCTGGAGGGTATTGTGCTGAGTGAAATAAGTCAATCGGAAAAGGACAAACATTATATGGTCTCATTCAATTGGGGAATATAAAAATTAGTGAAAGGGAATAAAGGGAAAGGAGAGAAAATGAGTGAAAATATCAGTGAGGGTGACAAAACATGAGAGACACCTAACTCTGGGAAATGAACAAGGGGTAGTGGAAGGGGAAGTGGGCAGGGGGTTGGGGTGACTGGATGATGGGAACTGAGGGGAGCACTTGGCGGGATGAGCACTGGGTGTTATGCTATATGTTGGCAAATTGAACTCCAATAAAAAAATGAAAAATAATAATAAAAACTCAAAAAAATAATAACTCACAGTCAAGCCCATCAATAAGTGTGGCAGCCATACAACAAAAAGGGGTATCGAAAATTAAATATTCAGAGAAGAAAAAAAAAAAACAGTGTTTTGAAATTTACATACATTATCATAAGTTTGAAATCAGTAAATGGTGGCCTGGGTGACTCAGTGGGATAAGCATCTGACTCTTGATTTCGGCTTAGGTCATAATCTCAGGGTCATGGGATGGACCATTATGTCAGGCTCCATGCTGAGCACAGAGTCTGCTTAAGATTTTCTCTCTCTCTCTCTCCTCCTTTGTCCCTCCCTCATCCTCTGCTTGTTCATGCTCTCTCTCTCTCTCTCCACCAAATTAACTACCAACTAACTAACTAACTAACTAAATAAATAAATAAATAAATAAAATCGGTAAAATATTGAGAATGAATGTAAGGTGTAGAGTCTTCTCAGAAAGGCCATCAAAACCACCAGGGGCACCTGGGTGACTCAGCGATTGAGCCTTGCCTTCAGCTCAGGGCGTGATCCTGGGGTCCAAGATAGAGTCCCACAGTGGGCTCCCTGGGAGGAGCCTGCTTCTGTCTTTCCCTCTCTCTGTGTCTCTCATGAATAAATAAATAAAATATTTTTTAGAAGAGAAAAGCAACAAAAAGTATATATAAAATTTTTTTGAAAAAATTATATGAAAGTATAGGATCTGCAGAGATGTTACTGAATATGAATAATAGGTAATTAAAGAATGATAAAAAGAAAAAAAATAAAGGAAGAAAAAATAATTCAGCATATTTTTTTCAGAACTTAAACTCATGCATTTATAGATTAAAATGACTCAACAAGTGACAGGACTGTAGCTAAAAAAGACCTATGCCAGGGCATATTATCATGAAATTTAGAACAATGGGAGGGGAATCATATCCTGAGAGTGTTCAGAGACCTAGAAAAAGAAAGCAGAGAAAAACAAGTCAAAATCAGATTACAAGTACAGGGTCAAGAACTAAGAATGACAAGATGACCACAAAGAAAACTACAACTGACACATCATGTTAAACTACTGAATATCAAAATTAAGGAAAAGATAATGAAAGGAGACACGAATAAAAATATCATACCACGTATAATCATGCTGGATTAAAGTACTGACAAATAAATTCCCATTTTCCCTCTCAAGAAGAACATTCTGACCTATCCAGCAGAAAACAGACTGTTCCAAGATCAAGTTCTTTGACAAAAACTTGAAATTTACATGAAGTTGCTTACTCAAGGTTCTCTATGTTTTCATCCATTTTTGTCATATTTTCCTTTAAGTCCTTGAATATATGTATAATATCTGCTTTAACATTTTTTCACCTAATTATAAAATCCCAAGCATTTGAATTTCAAATATAGGTGATATTTTGAGTATGTCTAGGAGTTTTCTATTGTACGTTGCACACCATAGATGAATTACATCATCTTCCTTAAGTTATTGAGTTTTGTTCTGGCCGACTGTTAAAATAGAGATGCTATCTTTTGGTGTGGGTAGGTCTGCTTCAGGTTTTACCTCAGTACTGGAGTGTGCCCTTACTTTAATGCCGGGCTCTTCTAGGGTCTCAGATGACTACCTAAGGTGTTCAGTTCAATCTCTCTGATCTGGTTGTACTATTATCGCTTCAGCGTCCCTACATTGCACATTTCTGCAACCGGTGATCCCTGTTAGGCCCTCATCCTTTCTCCCTCCATGTGTCTCTTGTCCATTAGCCAAGAACCTACGATGAATGCCCACACGAATAACTGTGGTCTACTCTCTTTGCAGTCCCCTCTCTTTGCTTATGTTCTGCCTTAAATTCTGTCTACTTCAGCAGTTCAGAATTCTTAGGTCTGTTCTTACAGGTCACTGACCCCAGTGCTCTGCTTTGAATCCACTTCCATGTTCTTTGCTGGAAAAGTACTCCATGACAGAAATTTGTACACATTGTGGGGGTGATCATGGAGCTCACTCTCCGTGGTTCCCATTTGCCTAGGATCACAGTCTGCATTGCCGATTGTTCGATCTTCTTGACATTACTGCCCAACAATTTCTCAATTTTAAGGAATACGTGACTGGGAGGGCAAGTCTGTTAACCAGTTATATTTCTGTGGCTGGAAGCAGAGAACTCGGTTTATAATTTGAAAGATAAACTTGGGACACCTGGGTGGCTCAGCAGTTGAGCATCTGCCTTTGGCTCAGAGCATGATCCCAGAGTCCCAGGATCCAGTCCCACATCCGGCTCCCTGCATGGAGCCTGCTTCTCCCCCTGCCTATGCTTCTGCTTTTCTCTCTGTGTGTGTCTATCGTGAATAAATAAATAAATAAATTAATTAGTTAGTTAATAAATACTTTAAAAAAAAAGAAAAACAACTTTATTTTGCTTTTAATATTTACAATATAGAATAGCATTAGAAGATTGGTTCTGGGTATCCAGGGTAATTTCTTTCTTTCCAGACTTCACTCTTTTCCTCCACTCACCTTACAAAGGGAATTTTTATATTAGCCCTAGAAATATGACCCTGCATAGCCATCTGACATAATCTCATGGAAATAAGATGTGTAGGCCTGTAACTTATTAGCTACCTGGTGAAATTTGAAGGTCTTTGTTCTTTTCCCTGTAAACCTGACCAATAACAATTCCTTGGCAGTAACTGAGTTGAATTGATTTGTTTCTGGCCTGTTGGAGCATCTCTTCAGTTTCTGTAACTATGCACCTGTAAGACCTCCAAGTCATCTTATGAACTGCTTTTATGAATGTTACTCAGCTAATAATCATCCTAATAATGGCGGTATCCACAAGCCGTTATCTCAAACCACTTTTTGTCTTCTTAAAGTTCTCATGTCTTATTATCTTCCTTACCGCTATCAGCAAGCGTTCTTGCTCTTTCCTAATTATTTGATCTTCAGTGACAGAGAGGATGAGTTGTTATTTGTTAGACTTGCTCAGGATGTTCTATAGTTGCTAGGTGATACCAGCCAGCACCAGCCTAAAGTACTTAATAATCCTCAGATTAAATTTTCTCCTTACTTTCTCTTTAAGCGGCCCAAGGCACCTGGACCACAGTGATTTAGGCTGCATTATAAAACCCCTTGGATTAAAGAAATTTTCTGATTGGAACACAGATTAATGTAAAGGGTAGATTAATTTTTATGAACTACTAGTTCAGCTGAAGCAGCTGCTCGTATTTTAAACCACTAACATCATCATATTCTAGTACACAGAAGTATGGTTTTCCTAAGAATGAAGATATTCAAAAGAGAAACTAATAAGGCATATCTAAGCAGGGTGTTTGGTAATCATGAGATAACACTCTAGAGGGATTAGGAGCATGAGGATGCATTTTTGACAAATTATTAACTCATGATAACCCCTTCCTCCTTGTCACACCTGAATGCATAATTCCTATCCAATTAAAAGTGACATTTTTTGGTGATGTTAGCAATTTAGTTGCACACTTTCTTTTTTATTTCAGAACCTCCTTGGAAGACTGATCATTGAAGACTGGGGATGTCTTTGTTCCTCAGATGCTCTCATACGTACTTGGGAAAATTGTCTAAAACATGTTGCATATCTTATTTGCATATTGCCTGGCTATTGAACGGTGGAAGCTGTTCCCCCATTGTTTGGTTCAAGGCCACAACGTGGTCTGCTCCATTTGTTCCATTCACCAATCACTGCTGAGAACTACTTATCTATTTTTAAGAAGTTCCTTTTCATTGAAGTTAATTAAGTTAGTTGTTTCTTATAAGCATGAAAATTGTTAAAATGAGGGACCCTAATTCTAAATCATATTAAAAAATTATCCGTCGTACATGTATGAACTTTGAGGAAGAACAGAGTCCAAAATCATCAACATCTTCTTCCCCAACTATAAAAAATTGTCTTCCTATGTGGTCCTCATTTCTCCCAGAATAAAAATCAGTCTCCTTAACAAGTATGAAAGATCATTCATGATGTGTCTTGAACTTTCCAATATTTTCTCAAGCACCCTATACTCTATCATAAGAAAATCGTACTTTTTTTGCTAAAATGCTCAGTCCTATCACTTAATGTGTCCACATACAGCACTTCCCTAGCTACAAATGCTCAGTGAAATATTTTTTAAAGATTTTATTTATTTATTTCAGAAAGAGAGGGAAACAGAGAGCACACATGAGTGGGTGGGGAGAGAGGCAGAGGAAGAAGCAGATTCCCCACTCAGCAGGGAGCCCAGCATGGGGCTTGATTCCAGGGCCCTGAGATCATGACGTGAGCCCAAGGCAGACATTTAACCAGCTAAGCCACCCAGGCATCCTGTCCAGTGAAATCTTATTTCCTTTTTAAGAATCAGCTCAAATATAGACTACTTTTAACCCTTCAACTGCTCTAAAGAAATAATTTTACTTCTCTGTCATGTGTTTTATCAAGCTGACTTATCAATTATATTTTAGTTCATCACATTTTGGTTCCTTGATTATGTATATCCCATAAAGTAAATTATGTGAGGGAAGGCACTAGATCTTCTAAAGTTTTGTAAGCCAAATATCTAGGATAATAAGTACCTGGTTCTCTGCAGGGGCTTTTATTGCTAGAATTTACAAATAAAACTGCAGGCACCTAGAAGCCTATCCAGAGCCACACATAAAATTAATATGAAGCTTGTGATTAAAGTTCAGATAAATCAGGCTAATATGTTGTCAACCATACCAATTAAAAGAAGTACAGTATTTAAAAAATATTTAGAAGAAGATTAACTAGGACTCAAAGCACAGACTTCTTGAATTTATCATTATAAATTAGGGGATAATTAAAAATAAAAATTGGAACTAGAACTCCATGTGTTTCATCCCCTAAGAACAAGAATCATTTCCATCTAATACAATAAATAAAATAGCACTTACCCCAATATTCAATGAGCTATAGAATCTAAAGTGAAATCAGGAACTTAATTTTGTGTTTTATCTACTCCAGGCCTATTAGTGAAAATTAAATTTCAACTTAATAGCAATAAGATGAAGGCACATGATTTCCACAGAGCATTGGAAAAGGGTAATTTAGTATGTAAATAGTTCAGAAGCATTTCAATGTATAATTTTTTTTAAGATTTTATTTTTTCATGAGAGACAGAGAGAGAGAGAGAGAGAGAGAGAGAGGCAGAGTCACAGGCAGAGGGAGAAGCAGGCTCCATGCAGAGAGCCTGACATGGGACTTGATCTCAGGTCCCCAGGATCACACCCTGGGCTGAAGGCAGCACTAAACCGCTGAGCCACCTGGGCTGCCCTCAATGTATAATTGTTTTTTAATTTTCGTATTCTAGATAAGAAAAATCATAATTTCCATTATAACTTATATTTTAAGATTTCTTTTATAAGCAATTAAATTTTAAGAGGAAACATCACAGTTGACGGTAATTTGGAACTTTATGAAAACATGGACAATGTACCAGTTCAGATATTTTGGGCTATAATAATCAAATGTTTAGCTAAAAGAGAAATGCAAATGGACAAAATACATTTTTTTCAGATGATAAGGACTCTGAGACAAGTGTACCTGGGTTGGTTCAGGTATCTTTAGATATATTCCATCAAGGTATCTATTTTATGGCTATTCCAGCTTCTGGTGTGTTATATAGATTCTACAATAGTCAGGCAAAAACGAGGAGCATTTACTACCAGTTTTGTTTTTAATTAGTAAGAAAAATATCTTCAAGAGTCCCTCAGTGATTTCCTCCAATGTCATTGACCAGAGGTTGTTAGTATGCTTATGCCATAAAATCATAGAAGGCTGGGAAAGTACTTGACAGTTTCAGCTTTTTTTTTTTTTTTTTTTTTAGTTTCAGCTCTTATATCAGATGGCTGCAAGCTTCATCACACCCTGTGCATATTTCTACAATTACAATTATTCCATCATGCATATAGGCTAGACTATAAGCTTATCGATGGAAATAATTTGAATTTATACCCTTAGTGTTTTAATAAGTTATCTTTCAGTAAGTGAAAGAGAGAAAGAAAAAGGAAGGAAGGAAAAGAGTACATTTTAAATTGTATCAGAACCTTCTTCTTTGACTAGAGAAGAATATCAAGCTAACTGAGCAACACCAGAATAGTATACCAATCTGCTTTATTTATCGATGCTCTTTTGGAATATTACATATATCTAATTCTTAGGCATCTCTCCAAAAGCAAAGTTAAAATTCCTTTCCCCTTGTCTCAACATTCTTGCCCTGATGCTCCATAGCTTTTTAGAGGTTGCATTAAAAGATCCGAAATCAGATAAATAATTTAGCCATAGCTTCTTTTGATAACAAGAAATTCTTGTTTCCTTCAAATCATACAATCATTTTGAGACTGCTTAATTTTTAACCGCAATAAAGTTGAAAATGTCACCTGACTGAGGAATGTTTGGGTAATTAGGTTAAAATAGCAGAAATATGAACTGAATATAGTTTTGGTGCTTTAATGCATAGCTTTGGGGTCAGAAGCACACTACATAGAACACAGACTTTAAGTTCCTGTGGTAAGCTCCTTGGCTCACTCATTTTCATATGCCAGCCTATGCTATATGCTAACGAAGGTCAAGACTTATCTGTAATATAATGCCCTTCACAGTGCATATTGCAAAATAATGGGCTCAGTCTTACTGAGGTCGAAGTCAGAGGGCTTCCTACAGCTCTACAAGGAACAGTAATAAAGCACAAAACATGCCCTGGAGTGGTTTAGTGCTTTTCAAATGACCAGCACTGCTGAAATCAGTCTCTTAATGATAGAATGAACATTTCTGACAAAATTCATGGCATAATGCGAACAGTGGCATAAATACTTTTAAAAAAGGAAAACCGACCCCCCCCAAAAGTACTGAAGGAAACAGACTGTTTATCTGTTTTGTCAATAAGCATGAGTTGCACTTAGACATGCTCTACATATGCCACCCTGATCATAAACACAATTTATTCTCAAAGCATAACAATTATTTAAGAGTCATTCTTACTTTGCATTTTCTTCACTTCTTACTTTACTATTGTAATAATTGTCTAATATATACTTGACCTACTGTGGGTGCTTAGTGTTGCCAAATGAGTAAATAGGTGAGTAGTTGAAAAGCTTCTTCTTTCCTTCTTTCTCTTACCTTGAGGTAGTCTTTACCAACACCAATGCTGCACATGACTCCTTCATGCCAAAAGACCATGATAGCCACTGAGCTCTCTTTCAGTTATAAATTCCTTGTTTTAAATTGTCTGTTATACAAACTGAGGATTGCTGAAAAGGAGGAGGGGTAACTGGGGTAACTGTGTGATGGACATTAAGGAGGGCACCTGATGAAATGAGCACTGGGTGTTATATAAGATTGTTGAATCACTGAACTCTACCTCTGAACTTAAAAATAAACCATATGTTGTCAATTAAATTTAGTTTTAAAAAATAAATAAATGAATAAAAAGTGTCAGTTACATTTGTAGAACAGATAGTATTTATAAGAAAGTACCATTATGATACTATAAAACATTATATTGTCAGATATATAATCAGGCTTTTGAAAATATAGGTTACTTACCACTTAACATTATGACTTCTACTTAGCCCAGTGCATTCAACTAAAAGGTGGTCAAATATTTCAATAAATACTTATTAAGCAAATAAGAAGCATAACAAATAATGCTAACACTATGGAGGAATCTAACAGAAGACAGTGATCCTTAATTTCAAGAGAATCAAAGTCCAGTGATAGAGCATGATATAACAAACCCAACTTACAGTTATAATTTTAAAAATTACTTGTTCATAAATAAAAAAGAAGTATTCTCTCTGATGTTGTTTAGTGATTTATATACATGACAAATCATCAAATATTTTAACTGATGTTACAATTGTAAAATGATACCTCAACAGAAAAAGATGAGACAAATCCTTTTATCTGGGAAGCTTTAGAGAAAATGGGACATATGATCTGGGTAAATGGAGGAAAATTTCATCAGCACACAAAGGAAGAGAGAAAGTCCTGAAGCAGTCTCAGGAACAAAAGTTCAGAGGTATTGAACGTGTGAGTTGGAATAACAGGGAAGAGTGTGGCATGCCTGAGCCATAAACTTTTATGAAAAGTTAGAGTGAGGAGTGGTGGAAAGACAGGGATTAGAGCTTACCAAGTTGACTGGTGCTATATTTTTAAGAAAACAATTAATGAATTTAAATGTTGTCCATGAATAAAAACTTAGACAATACCTATACAATTTTTAAATACAAAAATTTTTCTAGGCATAGTGGATACAAACACGAACAAGATTTGTTATACAGAAATGAGTAAGATGCACTATTTTCTACCGTGGAGCTGATGACCTAGATAGAGAGGAAGACAAACCAGTGATAAGCTATTGTAGTACAGGACGTGAGAGTATGTCTAAAGGGCTATGCAAGTAATCAGAAAAACAAAACAGTTTAGGTCTTTCAGATAGAGGAATTTTAATATTGGTTAATTGGTTATGCCAGTGATTAAAGAGCTAAGAAGTTAAATGGATATTAAAAGCAGCAGGAAACTAGTACCAAAATAAACAAAATAAGTCTGAGGGGACAAGAGGAAGCAATGGTGATACCAGAGCCCAGAATACAGGTCCATCTGGTGAGGGTCAATACCACAGTGGGAAGAGGCATTATGGGATTTGAAAGTGATGCAGGTAGAATGAATAATCCAGCTGGAACTAGGACTACAAAGGAAACCAATGCCAGAGATATTTCTTGATGATGAATGAGAGAAAAAAGAAGAGGGGGATGAGGTTTTCTGGTATATTGATCAAAGCCAGGGGAAAAAATGTGTGAAAATTTACATAAAAATGAGCAGCACCAGACATATGAAGTAGGGGCTATGTAAATAATAACAAAGGTTTAAAAACTTCCTGCAGAGAAGTGACTAAAATGTACCTTTCTGGACAAGTTGGAATTAGCTAGAGAACAAGAAAATATTTTGAATAATAAGAAAGCAACATGTATAAAACCATGAGACTTATAAAAGCAATTTTTCAGAGAAATTCAAATACTTCAATATGGTTGGTGATAAGAGCATTTATGAAAATCTAACTAAAGACAAGTCACTGGGGTAAGGCTCTAGCCATGTTGGATCAATGGAGAGTCATAAAAACATTGTATCTAAGGGAGTTGCCTAAACAGAATTCGGGTTTAGAAAGATTAATCAAACATAATGAAAGATGGATTTCAAGGTCAAGAGAATGGAGGTTAAGAGACCAGGAGATTCACCCAAGAGGAAAATAATGGGTCTTAAAATTGAGCTAAGACCGTGAGAAAAGAGAATGGACATATGGAACATATATTTAATTGACTTTGGAGGAAATATCAAGTTGAAGGTGAAAAGCATAAGAAGCTCAGTTTTGAATTTATTAATTTTGAGGTCCATGAAGGATGTCCAGAATTTGGCAATGAGGTATTCAGTCAAGGAACAATTTAGAGAGTTATTAGCATTTGGAAGTAGTTAAACCAAGGGTAGCAGGTGAGATGCCAATATAATCAATATAGTATGTAGAGAAAAACAAAAAGATGACTGAGACTAAAAGTCTCTGAATTATTAAGGTCAAAACAAATGGTAAATTAAAAAAGAATCAATCAAAGACACAGTAAAGTCAGAGGTGAAAGTGTACTCTTCTTGAGCACCTTTGCCTTCAAAGGTTTGCTGTCTTCTCCAGTTTGGTGTTGCTCCCACAGGTAGCCTGACCTCCAAGATGATGTCCCAGCCTCTCATGCCTCAGGTAGCCTACCCACTACCACTGCATTCAATCCCACCTCCCTATTGCCTCCACGAGCTGCTGAATTTCAAGCTTCCAAACCACCCATAAAATCCTTTATTTCTTTATCCTGGTGGTGGTGGTTGCTTTTGGCTATTGTTAATCTCTGGGTGTCACTCCATCTCCTGTTGGTTTTTGACTTTTCTATCAGCATTTTACTCCATTCCCTGCAGCAAAACCCTTCTATTCCAAATACTAAGAGTGGTTTCTGTTGTCCTCATTAGACTGTGGCTAACACAAAAATGTATCGGGGTCATGCAAAACCAAGAAGGGAGTCTTTTAAAAGAAGGAAGTACATGTTGCAGAGAGGTTAACAGAGTTGAGAAAAGGAAATCAACATTAAATAAGGCAGGACACTGACTTGTTCAGTAATATTCCAGCTAGTATGTGGTGGAAACAGACTGTAAAGGTAGAGCTTCTAACCTCTGATTCCATAATTTCTCTGTAGCACATGCTGTAATTTAACACTTAGAGTAAATCCTACCTTAAATTTTGGGTTCCTTGGCACTTGCCAATTGCTGTTGTTATGATGATGAACTGCACAGTTTAACTCTTGGTGCTATCTACCTTTGCAATACCAGTGATAGAAGCGAGTCCACAAACCTTCTTCAAAGGATTTAGATCTGATGCTCAACATACCACAAAGACTTTCTGGGGAGTGAATAACACAGATACAGCTGGGTTGCTAGCTTGGTAAGATGGAAAGTTAAAGAGTTTCTTCCATATTAGGGTTATACAATGTCCCTGCATGATACTAACTGGCACAAGACTTTCTCCATCTCACCAAGTGATAGAGAGGGAACCTATATACCTCTAGTTTGTGAGAGGTGAATGTAAGTTACTAAAAAAGGTTTAGGGCTCCAAAATATAAATGCCTTGAAATCCATTACTCCCATGCTTATGAGGAAAAAAACCTGGATCAACAAAAGCTGAACTTTCCTTGGATCCATGAGATCACTAAGATCACTAGACAAACTGAAATCTCGTGAGAAAGTAAGTGTCAGAGAATCACAGCTGAAATCTCTTTACCTGGAGCAGAAACCATTGGAACCATAAACTGGTAGGAACACATAAATATCAACTTTGAAGAATTTGTAAAATCTGAATATGAACTTGGGTGAGAGTAGTGAGGAACTCTTAGAAGCCAGAGTCTGAGAGGAGGCCCAACAATTTGTGAGTTTTACCTTTAAGAATCCCACTAGGTTCTCACAGTAAAGAGCAAAGAAATATGTCCCATCACCAGCAGAGGAAAGAGAGAGTAATTAATGTGAAATACGACGGGTCCTCTCTATAATAAAGGCCTACTCTCCAGAAGAAAAGACTTTATCCAAGCTTTGTCCAGCCGAGGGTGTTTCCCCAACTGTAGTCCAAATTAGCTTCCTTTCTTTTTCATAGAAAGCAGCAGCTAAGAGCACTTCTGAAAAGACAAACCCAGGGACACAAACTGACTAAAATAACAAGCTTCAGCTATTGACATTTTACTCTAACACCTCACAATTGTAGTATTTACAACTAATATACTGTTGTCTATCTTTAATTTTGTTGGTTAATGTTTCAGTTTTTAGTATAGTGTCTACATAATCGCATAACTCTTGAGACATTACAATCTTAGTTAAAATCAAGATAGAAAAGGCACTACTTATAACACATACAAAAGATTTGTTTCCTAGGGAAAAATACATGATGAGTGTAATATTGCAATGTCTTATGCCAAATGGGGAGGTTCCCTTGAGTTTACTCTTGGCCTTTGGAAGACTAAATGATTCCTCAGTCTCTTACAATTATGTGAATGATGCACTGAGCCAACAAATCATCAATATTTGTGATAAAGGATCAAAACATAGTGCTTTTTCAAAAGCATTTTTACTATTTAAAATTTTAGATCATTTAAACTCTGTTTCTTAAACCCTGTTTTCAGAACAAAAAATTTATTCTTACTTTCAGAGAAAAAACATTAAATATCCGTTGTACTTGATTGCTCTTCATTATATTGTTTTTCTTTTTGTTTTCAACCTGTAATAAGGCCCTCTATGTGGAGCACAGCTCATCCAGAAAGCTACAAACATTGAACAACTAATCTCTACGCATAAAAATAGTGGCACTCATGCTACCTTTAGAGAAAAAAATTAGTATGTTAGATAAAATTTTATGAAAATTATTAATAATTATAATAAATTAAGATCAGGTTTTAATTCTTTGTATATCAGATGTTTTTTAGGCATTGGTTCTATATATATGTTTTTTAATGATTTTATTTATTCATAAGAGACACAGAGAGAGAGGCAGAGACATAGGCAGACGTTCTGAGAAGCAGGCTCCCTATGGGGAGCCCGATGTGGGACTCCATCTTAGGATCCTAGGACCCTGGGATCATGGGATCCCACCCTGTGCCTAAGGCAGATGCTCAATCACTGAGCCATCCAGGCATCCCCAGGCATTGGTTCTATATTGACATCTACCTGCCATTCTGAATATTAATCATGTGTTGGCAAAGAAAATGATTCATTAGCATGTATACATATACATGCTTCATGTATTAAAAGAGATAAAATTAACTGTTGAATTATTAAGTCACGTGTGTGGTTTAAATATTTAAGAAAAACTTCCAAATAATAAAGATAAAATGCATAACTTTATAGTGATTAGAGAATGAAGACATTTTGATAAATCCAGGAAAAATAAAAGAGGAATGCAAATGCAAGGTAAATAGCAAAAGTGAGTGGTAAGATTGTATATTATTAAAATTTAACAAAATCTAGACAAATTCTATTTTCAAGAGGAAAATTAAGATATTAGTACACAGAAGAAATGAGAGTAGGAGAGAAAAATAACCTCTTGACAAATATTAATAAAAAGAACATTGGATTAGCTATATAACTGTTAATGTCAACTCCCAGGTGAGAAGTCTAATTAAAGATATAGTGTTTCACTATTTAAGGATAAAATTTAATCAGCAGATAAGGAAAAGGAGTCCAATCAGACAAATTAGGAGACAAATTAGAGCCTAGATGGTGATTCAAGATGACAGAGAGAGTATAACAAAGCTGGAGCATAAATTTTGTGTGAGCCTAAAGGAAGTAATAGATAAAGGTTCAAAACTTAATGGATGATACACTTTAAATAAAATTTATTTGACTTGGTAAATCATTTAGAATATTCTTCTAATAATTTATATAATTTTGAACAGCAAAATATTTTTACTAAACATTATTTTTTTTAAAAATACCAAGATGAGTTTCTATCAAACAGTTGATAGTTCAGTGAGAAGAAAAGCACATGAACTAGTTATTAGAGGAAAAGATGTAAGAGTTAAACCCAGAGTATGATGCAAGAAGACAGAAAAAAAAAAAAAAGAAATCACTTGTAGGTCTTGAAAGTGAAAATCACTTTAAAGTATACTTTAAGAGAGTAGACTACAGTCAATGGGTTACTATATCGATTAACCAAGAGTTAAAGTTAGATCATCTTGCTATCAAAAGTATCAGGAAGACAGATCTATAACAGGCCTGGAAGAATAATGGAAGAGGAAAGTGTTACTAGGTCCCAGAAATAAGGACCAACCCAGGAGATCTAGAACCACACATGGGAAGTTGGGGGAGTGGCCTGACAAGGCTAAGGCCCACCTAGAGATAACTAGTTACAGAAGCAAGAGGCAGACCCCACATCAGAATCACTGAAAAAGACAGAATAAGAGAGGGAAATGTGTCCTGCTTCTTCCTCTTCTCATTGGCTGGACCTACTTGGAAGCCAATTGTTAATTTATTCTTTGAAATATGGTTCTCTAAAATGCAGATTGGAGGGAAGGATAAATGGAGAATAGATTTGAAAAGAAACAGGCAAATTATTACTGTCAGGAGCATCAAATAGAGGATATGTAAATAATAAAAGACATGACCGAAAATGCTTCTTGGAACATGTGATAAACTGCATTTTGAAGAAACAAAATTAGTAAGACGAATGATGAATGAAAAGTGCTTTAGAATGTAATTTCAGCACACATGAAATGTGTATTAAAAAAGCCTTTAAAAAATGACCAGGAAACAAATATCAATAATTTATTGTGCTACTTGATGCTGAAAGTAATTGGAACAGCGTCAATATCTTCACATTCAATGAAATTCCAATCAAAATTACCAAAGAATTTTTTGAGGAATAAACAAATTCTATATTTTATGTACAAATTAAAATGGCACAACACATGCAATATACTCATGAAGAAGAATGATGGGGTGGTGGGAGATGACGTTATTGGTATGGGAACAGGAAAATAAAGAATATATAAAACATAATAGAGAGGCCAAGAGTCTAAATCTTTCATAGAGACTTTATATATATATTATATGATAGTAATATACATAAGTGAAGAAATTATCAATAAATTTTGCTGGGACAATTAACTCTCCATATTCGAAACAATTAACTGGGTACCCACCTCATTCTTACACAAAAAATAAATTCCAATTCCTAAACTTTATTTTTTTTTCCAATTCCTAAACTTTAAATAAGAAAGGCAAGTGTCAACACTTTTAGAAAACATGAAAGAATATTTTTATGACATTTTCTGTAAATAGGACTTTTTAAAAGTAAACAAATTGTGCAAAGCACAAACCAAACCACAATACTGATAAATACTATAATATTAAATTTAAACATTTTGTGCCAATAATCTTTTTTTTTTAATTTTTATTTATTTATGATAGTCACAGAGAGAGAGAGAGAGGCAGAGACACAGGCGGAGGGAGAAGCAGGCTCCATGCACCGGGAGCCTGATGTGGGATTCGATCCCGGGTCTCCAGGATCGCGCCCTGGGCCAAAGGCAGGCGCCAAACCGCTGCGCCACCCAGGGATCCCTTGTGTCAATAATCTATCTCTGAATTAAACCTACCCCAACACTTAGTGGCTTGAAACAACAAATATGTATTATGAATCATGAGAATATGGGTCAACTAAGAAATTTAGCTGATCTGAGTTGAGCTTACACATATATTGGGATCAACTGATAGATCAATGGGTATCAGCTGACCACTGCTGGGGCAATAGTACTGATAGAGCCTTGTATCTCTCATCACTCAGCAAGTGAGCATGGATGCGCTCACATGTCAGTGGCAGTGTTCAGAGAGAGAAAAAAGATAAGCCCTCTTGAGGCATGGACTCAGAACTAGCACAATTTTGCTTCCATCATATTATTTTGGCCAAAACAAGCCTAGAGCCTATCCAGATTTAAGAGGAGGAGAAATAGGCTCTGTTGAAAACTCATAAGATGTTACTGTAGAAAAAAAGTAAAAATAGAGCCAGAGATGATATTTATAATAACTAGCAAAGATTTTGTTTAAAAAGCAATGATATTTGTTACTGTGGATTTTGGAAGAACAAATAAATTGAATAGTTAAATAGAAAAGAAAACCTAAAGCTTACCCTTACATACATGGACTCGTAACATACAAGGGAAGATACTTCAGATCACTGTAGAAAGGGAAGAAATTTTCAGTAAAATGGAGCTGGAAATGCATGATTATAAATTTGGAAAAAATTTTAAATGTACATCACTTCCTACCAAACACAAAATCAATATAGAAGTATCTCCAGCCAGGATCACAATGACAGAATAGATTTTTTTTAAATCGCCCAGCTGCAAATTTCATGCAGCAGAAACTATAGGCAGTAACAGAAAAACAGACAAAAAAGACACACACCAATAATAGTTATCAGTCTTAGATAATTCAAGTAGATTAAAGACATGAAATATATAGAGAACCTAAATATCATCACCAATAAAGTATATGTGATAAATACATACATATATCCACATACCCAGATATTCTCAATCCCTGATATATTTATTTTGTACTATACATTGATAATGGGGAAAGCAGCTTCTTTTCAAGAGCCCTTGGACTACTTAACAAAATTGTCCAAACAGATATATTGGGTCAGAAAGGTGAAGACAGTTAATTTTTGAAAATAGAAATTATAACCTTCCATATTCTCTAAACACAATGTAATAAACTATGAAACAATTAAGGACTTTTTTTTTTTAAGATGTTATTTATTCATGGGAGACAGAGAGAGAGAGGCAGGGACACAGGCAGAGGGAGATAAAGGCTCCATGCAGGGAGCCCTATGTGGGACTCCATCCCAGGACTCCAGGATCACACCCTGCGCCGAAGGCAGACGCTTAACTGCTGAGCCACCCAGGGATCCCAATTAAGGACTTTCTAGTTGGAGGGTTAGATGTATAGATTTTTTATTAAGCAATTTTTGGATCCCAGGAAAAAAAGCAACTGTGGGTGTCCTACTAAAATTGTGACCCAAGATAATTTTTGGCAAAAAGAAAATTTCTGAGAAAAGGCTCAGAAGAAAATTTATGGCACTAAATGTTTAAATTAGTCAAGGAAAAAAATAATTAAAACAAAATATAAAGAAAAGGGTGGAAAAACACAAAGAAAATATTTAAGGAAAATGAAAGGATTAGGTAATAAGCTAGAAACAATAAAATATATTTATCAAAAAGCTGATTCTTTGGAAAAATGAATATAAGTTGACACACTATACGGCAATCTAATTTTAAAAAGAAACAGAAAGTGCAGAAGTGGGTTCTTGCATGAGTACAAATATAAGAAATGAGTGCAGGGAACTAAACAGCAGAAGTTAGGACAGTTAAGAGAGCAAGAAACTGATTTATCAACTCTATGAAAATTTTTTTAAAATTATGTTTTAGTGAGCCTAGCCTTTGTAAGTAGGATGGGTAGATTAAATACTAAAGTGTACATGTACCATTATTCTCTTTTAGAAGGCAATATATAGAATTTTTAAAATTCAGTGTAGGAAAAATTTATTTAAGCAAAACAAAAGTATAGTCTACAAAGAAAAAGATCAAGTACATTGAGATTTAGGAGTATCAAAGGATTTATCAAAAGACATAAAAACAAAAGCCAAAAGATAAGCCCAATGGAATTACATGTGGCATATAGCCAATAAAGGATAAACAGAATATAGAAAGAATTTCTACAAATCTATAAAAAAAATGTTTTTTAGAGGGCAAAGGAAAGGAGTAATCATTTCAAACAATAGGAAACAAAGCGCCACAAACACATGACACAATATGCAACTTCCCAAATAGCTGTGGACATCAGAAGTGAAAATGCATTAGACAAATTATAGTTTATGTTGACATAAATTTATGTTATAATAAATATAACACAAATATAATTAGTGCATAGGTATAGAAATATAAGTGATCGTATTGCTAAGAGTAAAACTTGGTTGAATTACGTTCTACGGCACCTTCAGGTTACCCAGGAAAGCACTAAGAAGTTATAGGTTAGTAGTGTCCTTCTTGGTGCCAATGCCCTAGGCGATGTGTGCAAGAATGGTGGATGTTGAGTTTATCATTTAATCTTTAAATAAAGAACTATTCAGTGAGAAGGGGAATGAATTTCAATAGAACTGAGCAAAACTAGCAATGGGTACAGATGACGTTGAAACCCAGTGTGTACCTGTATTTGGGGGAGAGGGTGAGTACTTCACAAATGTGGAAGAGAGTGTCCTCTTCTAGGGGGACACATGCAGCTGTTTTATTCTTGTTTGACAACTAACATGTGTTCATAGAGTGCAAATATGTGCAGATGGGTGGCCCGGCCTGGGCAGGGACAGGACTTCTTCTTCCTCCTCCCAGTGTGTGTTTTGGTGCAGTACCTAGGAAGGCCTGTATGTGTGCCTGGCCTGTGGCCTTCGTTCATGCCCCTGCAAGATTCTCAAGACTATAGTGGCGATGCTCACGTCCAGCACCAGCCCTTCCTTTCCACTACTAAACAATCAACTGCTCCTGTATTCCAGCCACAGCTTACCCCCTGACTTAAACTAGGTCTGAACCCTCGAGCAATATTCTTTTCCACCAGAAGGTTCTGTTTCTGAGGCAGCCACTCATCTTCTCAGAAGTCAGAATATCTATTTCAGGGTTGGAGCTCTTCTAATTTTCTAAGTTCCTTCCATGTTCACTCTCCCTCAGTCTAGAAATAGTATTTGCTTCTTCAGTCACAGCTTTGTACCCCAAAGAATCCTCCTTTACCCTTGTTCAGCATTCTTTATCTTTCACTACACTTTCCTGTTCAAATTACTGGTGTGATTTCGATCTCCTGACTTCCTGTTATATAAAGTCCCTAATAAAATACTGAGTCGTTTCAATGGGATAATATGTTACATACAGGAATTTTATCTTCTTTCACCTGGGCCAATTAGAGACCTTCCCTAGGGGCAGGTGTTCCCTTGGGTTTCGATGAACTGAAAAGACTTGAACTTATACCAGAAGTTCATGGATAAATTGATCCCAAACATATTGTCCTCAATGTATTTTGAGCAGGTGGTTGTAGAAGGGTAGAACTCTGGAAGTGGAGGCAGTGAAAATAAGGTATTTTCCTTGTTTTTTCATCTGTTAATGTCACACTGCTTCATAAATCACAATAATATTTTGAATGCTTTTCTTTGCCCACAATTTTATCTCACTATATCTATATAGATATAGATATAAACTTGAGTAGGAAGCTACAAGAAAGGAAAGAATACAAATAAAAAAAAGAAAAGAAAGGAGAAAAAATAAATTTAAGTGCTTGGGTGTGGGTGAGCTGCAGAGAGAATGAGAAAGACCGGGTGATAATGGGAAAAGAGGGTCACAGAGGAAGCTTTAGAATAGAGGCTGAACATTCTAGCAAACTTCTCAGTGTGAAAAATGCTTACAATATGACTGGTTGCACAGGATTTACAAGGATGCTTGGTAAAAGTATCCTTAGGTACTCAGTTTCCACTTACAAATGAATGCTAATTGCAAGCACTCAATTGTGTTTTACAACAAAACTACCTTCCCTCAAATTAGCACTGTCCCTAAATAGTGGAGAAAAGGAAGTTGAAATGTTATAAGGACTTCAATTCTGCCTGAAAACTTTTACAAACACCTACATTAAAAGTTAAATGAGTTAACATTTTACAACACACATAAAATACCCCCCAAAAAAGGGGGGGGTAGAAAATGCTCTGACCTCTGCTAAACTATAGACTGTTAAACTCTCAAAAATTTAGAAATAAACTATTTTAAATAAAAATTTAAAAATAAAGATCAAGTATGGCCAGTTGTGACTCAACTCCTCAAAACCAATGCTGCTTCTCAAGTAGGTTTTATTATTTGTTAAATATTTTTCTGTTGTCATATTTATAAACATAATTTAATACATAAGTGTCATACAAAAACAAAAACAAAAACTTTTCACCCTTTATAAAATGGGTATATATTTATATTTATATTTATATTTATATTTATATTTATATATTTGCTTAATAAAATTTGAGAAGGGTTTTCATAAATGGATTTCATCTTAGGCCAGCAAGCTTTTCATGGCATCCTAATTTCACTTCTAAAAAAACAGTATCCGATTACAAATAATAAAGCTTTAGAGATAAGCTTTACATTCAAACTGTTCTCATTTAGAACTGAATATTAATAATAAAATTAATCTTATCTTGTGAAATCCTCTTCTCTATCCAAACGTTTTTGAAAACTAGACCTTCCGTCTTCTGTCAATAAATACTGTCCCAGAGTACTATACTGAGCAATTTGGTTTGATCTGAGTAAGGTTTTAGCTTGTATCTATTTACTAAAGAAACTGAACAGAAAGAAGGTTTTAGTCACATTTTCTAATTATATGATTCCCATCATAGGCATAATGGTTCTTATAATGCATATACATAGTCAGTGATTTTCCCCAGGGATTTCTTCCAATTACCTAACTGTTGCTTCTTTTGTGATCATTTCATCTCCAGAGGGGCACATGGTCAATAGGTCAGTGGTTGAATATTTGGAAATACTGGACAAGGACTCCAAAGACATAGGAAAGAATGATCTGGAAAAGGCAAGTATAGGCTTGCTGACCCTATAATAAGTAGTATCCAGGTGGGACAGAAACAGGCAATCATTGGTATGTAGGTATTATTTATGATGTTTGGGGTTAACCTCAGGCAACCAGAGTCTGCATAGAACTGAACAAAGGCTGTAAAGTTGACTGAAAAGTGATGAAAAAAATTTAAAAAGGTGGTTATTAGGAATAAAAGGACCTCTTTTTTTTTTTAATAATACCTGATACTGGGAGGAGGAGTCACTGGGTGTGCCAATTTGGAGAGAAGCATTAGTTATGTCAAGAGTGCAGATCTAGTTATTACTTAGCAACAGGTTGGGGTTGAAGATGTGGGATGTGGGGATAATTTACTAATAGGCCCACTAATATGGGTACCAAGAGGAGTATCTCCCTGGTAGGTGATGAGTCAGCTACTACATGCTGTTCCTAGGGGTCAGGCGCAGGCAACATTATCTGTGAGACTGAGAGTGACAGCAATGGTTTGATATAATTGAAGAAGGGAATTTGTTGCCCTTTGGCTGGGGCACTGAAGGAGGGAGAGAACAGAGGAGAGTGAGGGGAAATGTCATCTCGAGAGAGATGTTGGGTAATAAAGGGGGGAGGGGCTGGCTATTAGAGGTTGAGGAGAAAAAAGAAATAAGACAAAGACTAGATAAAGAAGAAAGATGGCAGTGATTTAGATACGGGGTCTCTGGAGGAGCTTGTTCCAGCTTCTTGAGTGGAAGCTGGTTACTCCAGGGAGTCATCTGCTTATTTCATGAGTTTGGAAAAAGCAGTCAACTTTATGCTGTTGTTCCCTTTTGAGGACTCTCGAAAGAACCTTAAAGTTTCCTGTTGTGGTAGATTTTCATTCGATACTCGGCTTGTACTTTTCTTGAATGTGACACATGGACCCAAAGTTGCAATCCTGTAGTTTTGCAGAGGTATTGGTGGTTAGGAGGCAGCAGGATTCAGGATCGGTCTTTCTGTGGTGTCTCTTCCAAAAGACTAGGTCTCCAGTCAAGGTCATGTAGGGCTATGCTGGGATGAATGGAGGAAAGGCATAATTGACATGTTTGTGTTAAGTATGAGTATATTTAATAAAATCTTACAGTATTTAAGGATCTACAATTGGGTCTGATTAGAAACTCCTAATGTCTAGGAGGGTAATATTTTACAAGGGTTATCTATATAGACCAGAGGGGAGAGTCAAAAGATAACCAGAGCTAGAGCCAAGACTTCAGGTCAACGCAGGTTATATTCCTCAAAGATTTTGGATAGTTTGACCTTAACAGTGCTAGTGGCTCATTCTGTTTTCCACAGACTTGATTGTGGTAAAGACACCACAGTTTTTTTTAGTATGGAAATACTTGTTGAATAAACTGAATAATTTTACCAGTAAAGTGAATGCCTCTATTATGCAAAAAGGGAGAGAAAAGGGTGCCTCAACTGGTAAATTTTAGCTGTAGTGGTGGCACTAGCCTGTTTTTAAGGAAAAGATTCTAACCATCTTGAAAATATACATACTATGGTTAGAACAAATTCATACCCATGTGCTTTGGAGAATTGAATGAAAATATTTGCTCATGAAGAAAGGGATTTGGCTTTGGTCCTTGTCTAACTTGAGACACAATGTGCTACGAATATACTCAGCATACAGTTAGGGTCTTCCAAGAATATATCAAGATTATCAGTAGAACTATTAGGAAAGGGTCTTAGACATCAGTATATTAATGCAACTCTATAGGCAAGCGATATGAATCTTGAGTCAAAAATCACTGGCCTAAATATTCCAGATTCAAATTAAAGAAGCAAAGTTGCAGTCATGTTAACATTCAAAAAAAAAAAAAAAAACACAAGTGAAAAAACCCAGAGGATAACAGTATCCTGCCGTCCACTTTCACACAAAACATCATTAGGACTCAGATAAACAGAAAGATGTTATTGACAACAAAGGCAATGACAGTTCTCTAAGAACTTCATACCATTTCTTAAATGTTTATATAAGCCACATTTACCCACATATATTCAACCTAGGAAAGGCTAATCACTTTTTTCTGACTTAACAGTGCTTCCAGTTAATTCATCAATAATAATACAGACAAGAAGTTTAATTGTTTAGCATGACTCTTTTTATAAAGTGAAAGAACAAATCATTTGTGATTTTCCAGGAGCCCTCTCCTTACTTAAGATTTGGGATGTCAAAATAAGAAAAGTTTTCAGGAGGTTTAAACACTTGATTTAATAACTCACAGGTTACTGAAAACACACACACACACACACACACACATAATACTTATCTACCTATTTAATCAAACAGGGAGTAGAATATTTTAAAAACAAACTATATGGTACCATGTTTGTAAAGACTTACCTCTTTCAGAAGTGAGAAAATACTTTCTCTTATCTGAAATTGTTTTTGATAAAACAGAGAATCTTTGTCTTGTAGGCAGATAACCTGGAAGACAAAGAAAAATCTTTTACTACTTCTCATTAAGAGCAGGCCAAAAATATCCAAGACAATTTTGACATTTTAACAGAGAGAAAACTAAATTTAGCTTTTTATCTGTATAATGTTTGATACTAAAGCTAAACCCATTAAACCATAACCAGAGTTGGCAAAAATTTCTTTCCCCCCAAATTTCTTTTTTTTTTCTTTTCAATCATTTTATTTATTTATTTATTTATTTATTTATTTATTTATTTATTTAGAGAGGAAGTCAGAGCATGAGCAGGAGGGAGGAGACAGAGAAAGAGGGAGAAGCAGGCTCCCCTTGGCTCCTTCCCAGGATCCCCTGATGAAGATCTGAATTGAGAGCAGAGGCTTAACCAGGTGAGCCACCTAGGGGTCCTCCCCCAAACTTTCTATAGCTTTTGTATGCTTTCAGGTTTTATCTCACAACTTCTCTGGCGTTCTAGAACTAGTAATTTTTATTTGGGGACAATACTACTCTTTTAACTTGATGCATTCTTATATACTTTGCATACACAGTTGTTTGACTCTGTATTATTTCTCCTTTACTCTTATTCACATATATCAGTTATAACTTTTTACCACAGTAACTTTTATTTCACAGAGAAAAGTAAGAGGTGATGGTGAGCTATCATACAGAAGCATTTTGTGCATAACCTAAGAATATGGATTTCAGAACATTTGATATCCATATACTCTCTTATCCTGCAACTTCTCAAGGTGACAAAAATGAGCACATTTAATAGGTCCAAATATATAGAAAGTCTCTCTGTAAAATATACAAATAAGAGGCAAAAGTATGTAAACTTAAAATCATGCTTACTATTTAATAGTACAGTGTTCTCTCTTATAAATGATCTAGTTATCTCATGAATATCCATTAATTTACTTAATTTAGCTTAAGTTTGAGATTTTAAGTTACCTAGAGATCTTAGAAACTATTACATTGACATATCAAAAAATATAATTGCTGAAATAAAGTTGTCAGAATAATGCTTTAATTTGGTTAGGCACAAATTTACATTTTTCAAATCTTAAACATCTAGAAGATGCAAGGCTAGCTTGCTCAAAGACTAAGGCTGCATAAGTTTAGGAAGAATATAATCAAGCAGAACAAAATATATGATTATTTTTACTTGATGTCGATAATTCAGAAGACTCCTGTTTTTGTAAGCCAATAATATTTTTAAAAACCCTTTTTTGCCAAAGATGTCCCTAAATTATGTGAAGGTACATTTTTAAACATTTGAAATAGTTTCTGATAGAATACTCTTTTTTAAGATTTTATTTATTCTTTATTTATTTGAGTGGGATTGAGCAAGAGAGAGAGAGAACACAAGTGGAGACGGGCAGAGGGAGAGGGAGAAGCCAATTCCCTGCTGAGCAGAAAGCAGAAAAGGGGCTAGATCCTGGGATTCCAGGATCATAACCTGAGGTGAAGGCAGATGCTCAACCGACTGAGCCACCCAGGCACCCCAGAGTGCTTTTTTTTTTTTTAAGTATAGAAAGTATTGAAAGTTTAATTATTTCATCTTGCGGAATTTTAGTGATATTCAATTAATAGAAGCATTCGTTTATCTTTAAGTCAGTCAGAATATCACTTCTTTTTTCAAGAGATTATATAATTATGTAATCAAATTTGGTAACACCACACAGAGGTAAGAAAATATTATACAACTTACAGATACATAAATATATACATGCAGACACAGAGGACTGTAGCTCAGAGAGGGCTGAAGAGACCACTGACTTAATTGTTGGCCATTTTTATGATGGGAATACTTCCACCGTGGACAATTTCAAGCTACTCACATGATGCTGCTAGTAGCGTTGTGAGGAAGAGATGTATGAGTCTCTCATGAGTTACTATAACCCAGCTCCAGACCATCAATTCTGCCTTTATTAAAAAGGTACAAATAATTAGATTAATTTGATAATTTTTCCTTTAATTTTTTCCCCAGACCCTTGGGGAAAATATTCTAGATTTGACTAACTGTAGATATGTATTAATATTTGATAGGGCTGGTCATAATACAAAAATACTGAAGTTAAAAACAAGCAGAAACATTGGCTATAATGATGCCTCATTCTTAATCATTCAAATTCCCAATTTTATAGACACTAAAAAGGAAGAAAAGTAAAAGATAATTATAGATGTCTTAGAAGAAGTGATCAGGGATTAGAACATGCAAGTAATTTATAAGGATAAGGTCATAAATTAATTGAACGAGAAAGATAATTAAAAGAGAAGGATTATTTAAATTAGAAGAAAGGAAGGAGTATATATTCCGTATCTGACACAGTCTTAGCCCGCTTACACATTAAATGTTATTTTTAATGATGTTACTTACATTTGCATAACCATGCACAATATACATAACACTTCCACATACATTTTTTCTCTTAAGCAATCATATCATTTTGTCTTTCTAGAATGATATAAAAAGATGTGAAGCTATCAAATTTATTCTACACAGCAAACATGACCCTGATGTTACTAAAATATAATTTGAAAAAACAGAGAAAACAAAACCACAGGCCGGTCTCGCTTATGAATATAGATAGGGAAGTATGAAAGGATTAGCATAGACTTCAGCATGTTAAGTACAATATAAAATATTATTTAAGTTTAACTCAGAAATATAGGGATAGTTCAATATAAATAAATCTATTATTAATTTTAGTATAACATAATAGGAAAAGATCAAAGTGCAGGGGGATATCTTGATTCTGACACCAGATTGCCTGGATTTGTATCCTTGCTTGGCTGTGTTGTTAAAACTTCACTTTTCTTTCTTGAAACTTGTCAGTCTTACTTTAGGAGCGTGTACTCACTTGCCCATTTGACCCTGAGCTTGGTCATGTATCTTATTTTGTTTATGAAATGTGGGTTGCCACGTAAACTTTTTGAGGGATGACAGGTCGGTGCCATCACTTCTGAGGGGACCAACCTTGGCCCATGAGAACAACGTGCTCCAGCCAGTCTCTCTTTTGCCTGGGTTCTAACATGAGAAATATGTGATGTAGATCTGAACTAAATCCTAAACTTAGTGTCCAGTTGGCCCAGCTTATCCTACTGTAAATGCAATGAACAGCAGCCAATCCGCAAAGCCCTGAGCATGAAGTCACCATTGGCATGAACCACTGATACATTTATGTTGTTTGTTATACTGCATTATACACATCCATCTAGTACACTAGCTTGATGACCTTGGGAAAGCTATTTAAGATTTACACTTTAGTTTCTTCTTCCCTAAAAGGTAAAACATAGTACCTATATCACAGATTGTAGTGAGGATTAAATGAGTTAGTACATCCAGAGTGCTTAGAACATCATACTATATAATATTCAATAAATGTCAACATTATATTAGAAACTGAGGTACAATTTGATTCTTAAAAAGTAAGATAACATTTTTTTTAAAGACTGTATTTGTTTATTTGAGAGAGAGAGCACAGAGGGAGAGGGACAACCAGATTCCCTACTGAGCAGGGAGCCCCCCTGCAGGGCTCAATCCCAGGACCCTGAGATCATGACCCAAGCTGAAGGCAGACCCTTAACTGACTGAGTCACTCAAGTTCCCCCCAAATAAGATAACATTTTAAATAGTATTTGTAAGTAGAAAGAGAACTTCTTAAAAATGTTGAAGAATATCTTTTGAAAGGAAATATCCAGTTATATGTTCTATGAAATTATGCCTTGTAGAAAATATAGAGTATATAGGCCATTCAAATGTTAACTCCACTTGGTGTTTAATTCTGAGAAAAATTATTGCCTCTCTGAGTAATTTTATATGCTTTTCTTTAAAAGAAAATAATAAATATATAACCTATAGTTTTATTCTTTTATCCCCCCCCATGTTGTTAGGAATCTCAAAATCACATACACTACTCCCTTATAATCATCAAAACATTCCAATGTATATTGCATTTATTTTGCTCTTGATAGTATTTTCTTGATTATTAAATGCATGTTTTATTAAATTTATAATTTTTTATTTGTGGCTTATGTATAATTCTTAGGGGATATTTTAAACCTCCATTCTGTAAAAATAACAGACAATCCACTGTAGTTGAAAGGGTATTAGACATAACTAGATTGTATTCTTGGCTTCATAAATATATTATCATGCATTCTGGGACATATTGTTCAAATTTCCTGGGCTTCCTTCTCTACTTTTAACTGATATTTTTTTTCCAAGACACACAAATTGTTGAAGGGCTAAAATGTTATCATAGACCTAAAAACACTTTGAAAAATATGAACTTTGATCAAAAAGTACAGGATTATTAATTAACCTAAATTGAGACCAAAGATGATGTTATTTAAACGTTTAAATTTCTATTTCCCCACAGATATCTCCGTTTCTGATATAGTTCCAGAATTCTGCTTCCCAAAGAGACAGTGGTTTGTTTAATAACACAGTCAGCAACTAAGTTTTAATTACATCTTTACTCAAGGTGATATAAAACTTCCCGAGGTCCCCAAACAACACAGAGTGAACAGTAGTAATACTTTATAATCAATAGTTCAGTGTTCGCAGGGTGAATAAATGTGAACGTTATAAATCCTCAAATGTTGTTTCAGGGTTAAATATATGCATTTCTGTAGGTTTCAATTTGAAGGCAAATAGAAAGCCTATATACAATAAAAATAATAATAATGGATGTGTTTCTAACAACATGTTTAATTAGCAGTAAATATAAATTGATGTAAAAATGTAGAAAATATGTAGAATAAAAATATACAATTTGAGAACTTACCACAGTGAAATGCTAAGTTGATCAATCTAAGTTTAACTTCATAAAATATTCCTATTTTTTATAACTCTTTAAAATTCCTATAGAGTAGGATTTCCAAACTGAAGTGTCCACAGGAGTCAGATAAGTAAAATCAATAAGTAAAATCAGCAGGATGGGGCGCCTGGCAAACTGGAGAGTATAAGCCTTAAAAAAGTGAGTGACAGGCCTTTAGCTCCTCTAAATGTTGCTGAGAACAAATATAAATCTAATATTTTAGATTAATTTTTCAAGAAAAGGAAAGACTGGGATTTTTATCTAAACCTTCTTGACTATAAAATGTAAACAACTCTATTTCTAAATCACTAAGCAACTCAAATCAGCTATACGGTCCAACAATTTTCAAGTTCTGTCCTATATCATAGCAGGATATTACGTATTACCTTCTGTTTTTTCTTCTTTTCAATCTCTCCATTCTTTTATTAGCATGACCTGGCTCCATGTTGTCCATCCTCTACTAATAAAATCCTCCAATCTAGCTGTGTCATCCTGGAATCTATCCCCAGATAGAGGGTATGCTCATTCTTGATCATGTACCTTTGCCCATGGTGTGCAGAAAAAAAAAAAAAAAAAGGATTAGTCATCAGTTTGCCTTGAGTTAACAACACTTTTTGAATGCTTACCAGGAAAAGTAGGACTATATATTTTTTGAAATGGAGGCAATCAGAGGTGTGAGGAAGGGATTTCATCCCCTATCCCTATCAAAGTCCTGAGCCTGACATATTACCAATAAGAAAGAGTTTTTGGTCATCTTCATTCATTTATTTAATCCAATTTATTTAAGAACTTACCGGTATTGGCAATGTGTTAGGGGTTGAGGGTACAGAAATCATTAAAAGTCTTGGACTTTCGTTTCATAGAGTTTATTAAGGGAAAGCAGAGGGAAAGACAATAGACAAATTAGTTGTATAAATATCAATTTACTCACAATTCCAAAAGCCACATCGATGAGATATAGTGTGCTATGAGAATGTATAACAAGGTGTTCAGCTAGATCAGGGGACCATGAAAGCTAACCTTTAATCTTGAACCTGCAGAATACATAAGAGTTAGCAAGGTAAAGAGAATAAATGTCAAGGTAGAGCACATAGCATGAATACATTTTTACATTTTGTCCCATTGCCTCATCATATGCATTCCCACACACACACATTTTTTGAAACTCCTGAGCATCAGTTGAATAAATCATGCCCCTTTAACTACAAAATAACTCCCCTTGCCATTTATTTTTGAAGAAATCGTATTTTGAGAAATGTATTTCTCATTATCAGGAATTAATTCTATTGGAAAATTCTCATTCATAATGGACTAGAAATTTAGCTTCTTTCAGGTGGAAAGAGAATATTACCTTCTAAATAGTTTCTGAACTTTTATATATATATATATATATATATGTATATATATATATATATATTTTACCTATATTTAACTTGGCAATATTTCTTAAAGAGCCTGACTTTATCAGGTGTTTTCAAAGTATAATATCTCTGCTTCTCTCATATTTTATCACTATTCGGGACATCATTACAGTGTGAATATCTGCCTGCAGTCTTGCAACATGGTGATCCTGAGTTAGTGTTATTACCTAATTACAATAGTAAGTTCAAGTGTTCGAAAATAGATAAATAGATATAAAACAAACACAAATGACTCTTGTTAAGTACTTGATTTGCCTGATGAGAACAGATACTCACGATCATATGCAAAAGGATCTTTTTTAGCCAGGAAGATTCATTCTGAGTGTATCTTCATGTTTTAGAAGAAGGTCCTAGAACATTAGCGTATAAATTATGAGATCAGTAAAGACAAATTCTTCTGCTCATGGTGATGCTTTCAGTTAAATGTTGTCATAATGCTTTAGGTTAAAATATTGATGATATTAATTTCTATTTTTTTCATTTAAGACTAATTTCATTCTAGTTCAATATGTTTTGAGTAAAAAAAAAAAACATTTAAGGTGCATTTTAATTTTCTTCTGATTCGTTTCTTTAGTTACTCTTTTCTGTTCATCTAGTTCATATGGAATAGAATAGGAGGGCTTCTCCTGAATGGCACTAGGAAAAAATTTATTTTTATTATTGCTGACTAAAGTGAAGGTGGAAGAAATGCTTTTGCACCATAATCTTGGTGTCTACCTCCCAATGCTATAGTTAATTTAAAATGAAGTAAAACAGCTAATTCAATACTCCAGCATTATATTTCAACCCACAGTTATGTTTTTAGCTAAAAATCGCTATCTGCTTTGAATTTTAACAATTTTTAAAGTCACCTCAATGTATCTCTCAAATATATATGAGAAGTAGATGCAATATAGGATAAATACTGCTTATGAGAAGTAGATGTGATCTAGGATAAACACTGCAATGGGCTGTTAGGGCCTGAATTCGAACTGGTCAGATAGAATCTCTCTGAGCTCTCTTGACATAGTGATAAACTCATGTGAAACTTACACAAGAACGATGTTCTGAAAGAGCAGAATGGCTAGAAATGGGGTTAAATATGTTCTACGTGTCTGCATCAGAATACTAATATATTTAGTTTATTCAAAATTAAATTTACTTGGGGATCCCTGGGTGGCACAGGGGTTTAGCGCCTGCCTTTGGCCCAGGGCGTGATCCTGGAGACCCGAGATCGAATCCCACATCGGGCTCCCGGTGCATGGAGCCTGCTTCTCCCTCTGTCTATGTCTCTGCCTCTGTGTGTGTGTGTGTGTGTGTGACTATCATAAATTAAAAAAAAAAAAAAAGGATTCAAAATTAAATTTACTCAAAATTAATCTAACATATTCATTATGATAATAAGCATGGATTTGAGTCACTCTAAAATGTGAAACGTAATTTTAAAATGTATTGTGATTTGGGGAAGAAAAATGAAAAGCTTACAGGAAATGCCATATTAGCACAGGTATATTTAAAGGCAGAAGTAATGAGTTTCTGTTATATAATTTTAATGATATTTGTATTACCCAATAATGGATTTAGCCTTTATAATTAATAATAAAAAATAAAGTTCAGTGGGATTTAGTTCTGCCTTGGAACTAATATAGCTTAATTTCTTCCTATGATATTATTTTTGTTTTCATAAAGCTAATATTTGATGTTCCCTGGGTTTGATTCTATTTTCTTATCCATTGACCTCTTTTCAAAATGAAGAAACTTTTTTCAGGTTAATGACACAGTCTGTAAGTAAAAAGTTTGTTCACCAAAGAAGGTCTGATGCTTCATAAAAATCCCTTTTTTTTTTGCCAAGATATGATTACCTAGAATATGCACTTGAAACTGATCTTTTCTGTCAGGCCTGAGCCAGAGAGAATGTATCATAAAATAGCCTAGAACAGAATTCTTATCCAAAGCAGTATCCAGTTCAAGCTAGTTTAGCTGATATTTTAAAAGTGTTGTGAAATGTGTTTGACGCATCTATGTATACTAGTCCCCTGCTCAGCATGACCAAATGCTCTATTATATAAAGCATTACTCTTTCCTTCAACATGATTATGAATGTATTTTCTTATGTTATTATACCAGTTGTGCCATGATGTCAGAAGAGAATCTATCATTTCACAAAGGTACACATATAAATCCTGTCCTCCGTAGAGCCATGTTGCAGGCAATGAATGAACAGAATCAGTTCAATCACATGACCATTCAACTACACCTACCCAATGCTCATTTCTAGGTTCGGAGATTCAAATAACAACACACTGAAACAAGGTCTGAGAGATTAATACAACCAAAGTCTATTATAATATGCGGGTGTTATCCCCTTGGGTTTTTTATTTGGACAAATTAAAGAAAAGAAATTCAGAAAAAAAAATAGATGCAAAGACTGAGAGCTAATTAAAATAGCGGACATTGATGGGGCTCTTATTTATGACAGGTACTACATTAGCCATCCTTAAGCATATTAGGCTCTTTACTTTTATAGTTTGCTTGATGCATGTAGGTTAATTTTACCAATGTTTCCTTACATTTCAACACATTTGCTTTAACATTCATTTGTAAGAATAGGTACATTTCAGCAATATTAAAGTTGCATCAATTTGTTCCCAATCTACTATCAATTAAGCCACAGTTCATTTATGTTTATTTTTCTTCAAACAACAAACTATTTTTATTAGTAAATAACCTAATCCACTCTTAGAATTTCAAAAGTACTGAGTTATTTAGGTGAAAAAACTTGACAGATTTTATTAACTCATTTTTCAAAAGACTTGAAATATATCAAATTAAAAGACCATCTTATGTCAAGTAGATTTCAAACAGTTCAAATGACAATAATAATAATACAGCTGACCCTTGAATAATGCAGGGGTTATGAGGGCCCACCCTTACACAGTCAAAAATCCACATATAATTTTGATTCCCCAAAAACTTAACTATTAATAGCTTACTGTTGACCAGAACTCTTACCAATAACATAGTTGATTAATACATATTTTGTATGCTACATGTATTATATACTGTATTATTACAATGATGTAAGTTAAAGGAAAAAAAACATTATTGAGAAAATTAAATGGAAAATATATTTACAGTCCTATACTGTATTTATCAAAAAAGATCCACGTATAAGAGGACCCACGCAGCTCAAACCCATGTTGTTCAAGGGTGACCTATATTAAGCAATCTAATTACACAAAGCAAAAGGTGACTCACAAAGCCCATGCTCCTGGGTTTTATAATATAAACTATCTTTTAAAAATAAAAGAATTATGAAACTTCATAAATCATTCAATTTCTTACTATTGGGACCCATTTTGCAATAAAAATTATTTCAAAATCATTTACACTTATTATTGGCATAGTATCATAAGGATATTTAGTAGAAATATGTTACCCAATTTCCATATGTAAAAGTTTAAACCAGTGATTTTCATACCTGTATTAAATTTAGAATCACCTATAAGAGAGTTTCTAAATTTCCTTTCCTAAGACCCACCCAAGTCCAATTCAAAGAATATCTTTGGGGATGGTACCCAGCAAAGATGCTTGTAAAATCTCCCCAGGTGATTCTAAAGTTTAAGAACCACTGGTCTACCAAAGAAAACTACCATCTGGGGAAGAAATAATCTACTAGGATACAACAATATTGGTCTACTTTGTAAAGTAATTCCTCCAAGTAAAAATTGGAGCATTTCCCTCCAAAAGAGCCTAATAATTATCCTCTAAAGTACAATATGGAATCAAGTATTTTCCTAATCTTTCCTTTAATACCCCATTCAACAAGCACTTTGCATGATAAGAGTTGTTAGTTAAAAAGATGGGGGGGGGGTGGTAAAGTGTCAGAAAAGTAATACATTGATGCATTATTTAGATGAGATTATAAATAATATTTCTATTAGACTAACACAATGAAGATAACCTTTCACTGAGTTGCATGTAAGAGAGCCCATTTAATATACTTTGCGAGGTGAACAGGTCTTCCCTGTGCCTACTTATGTCACATGCTGCCCTAAAATAATTGCTTTTAGAATCAGTAGTAAATAGATAACAAACATTGGAATATTCGAATCTGAAGTATTAAAATACAAAAATAAAATAATAAGTAGAAAAGAGGAAAATAGGTTAAAGTTTTAGGAAGTGTTTTATTCTAAACGAAAAGGAGGCAATTGCCAAGCCTGTTATATTTATATATATATTTACAAGCCAGAAAAATAGACTCTGGCTTGATTGAAAACCCCAGAGAAGGACCTGTATTTTCTTTATGAATTAAATTCCTGAATCAAGTGATCTCCTCCTCTGATGTTCACATTCCTCATCTGGGCAAAATGACCTTCTTATAGATAGGATTGTGGTATGAACAAAATGACCTAATACGTGAAAACCATAATTTGTATTTCAGAAAAAAAAATAGAAGAAATATTTCACTTTGCCACAGCTTTGTTGAGTTCATCCTCTGTTCACTTTAACTGGCACTAAATATGGCAATTAAACTATGTTAAGGAGATTTTTCTCTTTAGTGTAAGTTTTAAGAAAAGATCAAAGTCATACGTAGTATAGAGGGCATTTTATTTTCTAACCATATCCAGTCAATAAGTTTTGTACCTCTTTGTTGACTTCCTCATTCTCTTTCTATCCCCATTTTTGCTTCCTCACTAAATCTATTTTTATGTCTCCTTAGACTCTTCAGACATTCCCTTGGTTTTGTTTGTTGTTGTTGTTGTTGTGTTTTTCTTTCTTTTTTTATCAAAGATTTTATTTACTTATTCATGAGAGGCAGAGAGAGAGAGGCAGAGACACAGGCAGAGGGAGAAGCAGGCTCCATGCAGGGAACCCGACATGGGACTCGATCTCGGGTCTCCAGGATCACACCCCAGGCCGAAGGTGGCGCTAAACCGCTGAGCCACCAGGGCTGCCCTTGTTGTGTTTTTCTTATAATGTAGAATAAAATTTGTAAAATGAAATATCTCTTATGAAAGTAGCCTCATTGCTATAATTAGTAGGCTCCCCACCCTCTTTCCAATATCAAAGTCATGACAAAAGTTAGTTTCTTGATCACAACAGCCACGGGAGCTGCTATGGCAGCCCTCCTCCATGTATTCATTCAGAATCCAGCTGGCAGGGTCTCTCCCATCTTCTGCAGGTGGCTTCTAAAGGTGGCTTCACATCAACATTGGATCCAGCTGGTGGAGAGAAGGGTATAGAGAGAATAGTTTGGAATATCTTTGTGCTAGGCCTTGGAGTATTGCCCATCACTTCCACTCACAATCCTCTGGCTAAAAATAAGTCAGCTAAGCACATACAAATGGAAAGAAGTATAGAGAATTTAATATTGCTTTGTACTCATAAAAAAAGAGGGAAATATAGGTTTTGGTTATTGGGTAGAAATTTCTGCCATTTTCTAAATATAATTCCTCTAAGTGGAAGCCATTATAAACAGGGCTGAGATGGAATAGATGTAAGCAGTTAGAGAATTTAATATTGCTTTGTACTCATAAAAAAAGAGGGAAATATAGGTTTTGGTTATTGGGTAGAAATTTCTGCCATTTTCTAAATATAATTCCTCTAAGTGGAAGCCATTATAAACAGGGCTGAGATGGAATAGATGTAAGCAGTTAGAGGTGGAAAAGGCAGGAGTGAGAGAGCTCAGATATAGGTTTTTGGTTTTGGTTTTGTTTTTATTTTTGTTTTTGTTTTGGTAAAATGACAGTGACCCATGATGGAAGAGGCTTAGCCCATTGGTAGCACTAAAGGTATTAGAAATCGGGAAATATCTATGTTGATGGGAAAAGCACTCTTAGACCAAATTCTGAGAAGCAAAAGAAGCATAGCTACTGAGATATGTTTTGTTGTTTTTGTTTGTCTTGTTGAAAGTCTTTCATCATATTAATCGAAGTTGAATAAAAATTATAAAGAAACTTGGAGAGGTATCCTAGCTTTCCCCCCTTTTCCAAAGATCCCTCTTGCTAGTAGTCTATCCAAGAAAAGTCATAAAATACAATATGAAGTTTTTTTTAAAGAATAAACACAACATCTATACAAATATCCTATAAGAAATATGTGAAAAATAGAGGTAAAACTTAACTAAAAAGTAAAAATGCAAAGAAAAATGCCATCTAAAGATGACAAAATTGTTAACATGGTATTAGAAGTTAGATAAAAATGTTAAGAAAAATACGGAGAAACTGTTTAATCATATTTTAAAATAAAATGGTAAATTTTAAGAGAATTAAACCTATTGACTAAATTTAGGTGAAAAAGACACAAGCTAATTTGTTGCTCTGCTCCTTGTTCATATCATAGAGCCATTAGAATTTGTCTGAAAATGAATATTGGATGTATTACACAAGAGTATACATCTTATACATACACTTATAGTAACTGCTATACCAAAGATGCAAACATTCCTAAATATAAGAGCTATAATTGTTTAACATATGAGTGTTTAGAATCATTTATAAGAGAAACAGAAATTCCGAGTACTTTGAGGTATTTTTTATGAACTCAGATGAGCCAAAATTTAAAATTAACTGCATGCTCTATCACTAAGGCTATTAGAAAATAGGTTCTCTTCTACACTGCTTCTGAGAGTGCAAAAATGGTATAAAAGCTAGGGAAAGGTAATTTATTTATCATCTAATATCTATTATGATTACAAAAATTGTATTTTTGGTCCAACAACTCCATTTCTTGGACTCTATCCTATTGATTTTCTTGCATGCATACAAAATGCCATTGTGCAGTGCTCCTCACTGAAATATAATATAATTATACTATAATAAAAAAGATTAGAAACAACCCAAATGCCCATCTGTAAGAGACTAATTAAATAAAGTGATATGTCCACACAATGAAAATACAATATAGATGTGAAAAAGAACAGGGAAGATCTATTCTATAAATAGGGAATACTGTCAATTTAAGAAAAAGAAGAAAAGAAAAAAGATCTGGGGATAGATAAAAATTGGTCATATGGAGATGGAGAATAAAACTTATCTGTCTCTTTTTTCTACCGTTTAAATTTTTAATTGGTTGAATGTATTATTCATTCAATTAAAAACATATTTGTTTATTATATATACACATAATAAATGAATGAATATATATATGTGTATATATATATATATATATACACATATATATATATGAAAACTACGAATGGTTAGTATATACCATATATACAGCAATGAATCAGAGACAGGCACAGAGCTGCTCTGGATTCAGGGTGCTTAAATTTAGTCAGAAAATATCTGGCATTTAAAACTGTTCTTTTAAATCTTGATTTTTCTACTGCTAATTAATATAATTTCAAGTTCATGTACTGCCTATGTCCCATATCCTACTGGGCAGCCTAATTTTTAAAGAAACTACACATAACCATACATAACAACATAACACTAATCATAATACAGAGAGTGAAGACTTCAAAGCAGTATTTTGAGTGTTCTCAAAATAAAGGCTGTAAAAGTTTTCACAGTCTGCTATTATGAGGTTAAACAAAATTTTGTAGAAATTTGAAAAGGAAAGGATTTCTAGTTATCAATTAAAATATGAAACAGGTAATAAGAAAAATACCACTTGAGCACCTGTTAAAGTCTCAAACCCTTGAGATAATTTCATCCACAGGTTTGATTTTAATGAAATCAGAACTATTGATGTGATTTCTAAAGCAGCATTACAGGACACAATTGTTGCACAGGACGCCACCCTCAGTTTCCACTGAACAGAATATGCTATCAGGGGAGTTAATCCACACAGGAAAATATTACACTGATTTACTACTGTTCAGGGAAACTCTCACATCATAGATGAAAAGATATTAGTCATACTTGTACTTTACAAGGAAAAAGCAGATGTATAACTGATACATTTTGTATTTTAACTAGGAATATCTCTTAAAATTAATAAATATGGAAACTTCTCATGTATGCAGAAAATCAGATTAGTAAAAGGAATAACTAAATAGGAAAGTCACTCAGATAAGAGAATAGAAATTTCCCAATACCTTGAATGGTTCCTGTTGAACAAGTCACTCTTTCAATTACATCACTTTCCTAAAATATATATAACTACTTTTACCTACTGTAAACATGATATGAGTTATGTCTCACTGTGTGTACTTTCTTGCATTTTTATTGTTTCCCTGAAAATATTTCAAGATGCTTTAATGTACGCAACTTGATGTATTAGCTCTAGCTAATCCATTTTCAATATTGTCTTGTATCCCCCTACATAAAGAAACCTCAAAGTTTTTATTACATTATACATGTAGGATATTTTAAAGAGTAAGCAAACATTAGTATTTCTTACTTATTTGTATTGTTATGAATAATGATTAAGGAAATGTTTTATACATTTAGGAACAGAATGGCAAGTCCTGGGTTATATTTTACCTTTACTAATAATTGCTTTAATGTTTTCTTTTCCTATATTAATGCAGCCTCTCCAGTTTTCTTTGTTCAGTGTTTTCCTTGTGAAGATATTTTTTTTAATTTTTTTAAATTTTTATCAGCAACTAGGTCATTCAATGATGATGGCAAACCGGGACAGATTATTCATCACCAACACACGTAGCCTTAAAGAAAACCAAGAGTAGAAGGAAAATGATCCCAGATATAATCAAGGAAATAAAGGAAGGAAAGAGGAGCTTGAGAAAGAGTATATAGAAAATAATATCTGATATAAGAAATAGTACTTTTATTGACCTACCAGGTTAAAGTGTATATAGAATTTTAAAAGATTTTGTTATGAAAATAATAGCAAAAGATCTAGAAAATATGAATGGAATTCAATATATCTAATTCTCTGTCATTATTGGAGGAGGGCAAAGAGAAATAATTTGTATTAGACATTAATATGATAATGATACATGCCCAAATTTCTACTGTGTTGCTCCACAATATAATGTTTTATGATGATATAAATTATACATTTGCACTGTTCAGTACCATTGCCTAGGAACAAGGAGTACTTGAAATGTGGCTTCTGTGCAGATTTTAAATTTTATTCAATTTTTAAAATTCAATTTTAATCAGACCTATGTAGCTAGTGGCTATCATAGTGCATAGCAAAGCTCTAATGTAATAATTTAAATGAGAAGAATTAATAACTAGTTAATAGAGAAAAAATGGTCTAAAATACATTTAGTTAAGCCAGAAACATAAGAAAGTAGAGAAGTATTATTGAAAATGATTTTTTGAGAGAAATGTTTGTTTGCTTCTGCCAGTTACCCTGGTGTTGTTTTAAATGAAAATATTGTTTTAAAGTTTTTGTAAAAATAGTAAAAGCTTGAATTTCATTGCAAAGGCATGGGGCATCTGTGGCTACGAATTCTGAGTGGAAATATGTAACTTTTCCTCCTTCTTGAGTGCCCACTTTGAGATAGGAAAGTCTCTTAGTGTTGAGTTTTTCTCAGCAGGATTTATTTCTACATCACCCCTTACATTGCAGCTGGAGCCTCTGAATTTTCTAGGAAATGTTCCACTTTGGTTGTATGTTAGATATTGTCTCTTACCTACAGTCCTTAATCCAGTGCATGCATTTTCTGACTCAAGATTTGTCAGACATCTGCAGTGGTAAAGTCCTCTTTGGCACTAGCTAGCTCATAAAATGTCTAGTTTCACCTTTTCTTTGATTCTGAATTTCATGCCAGTTCAGAGATGCACTTTTTGTTACTTTCCTAATTACTCAGAATATTAGCTTTTTTGGTTTGGAGGGACGTCTAGTTTCCCTACTACATCATGCTATCACAAACATAGGGCGATATGTTCTCTGTGACATTTTAGCCAATGTGACAGCTGTTTATTCCTCGCCTACTATATTTTTGGCTTTATCATTTATCCTTAACTGCACAATTTTAAAATTATAAAATTATACATTATTACTACTGAAAGAAAAAAATATTTGTACTGGAAATAATATAAAATTTAAGTCTTACATTCCCCATTTTCTAATAAGTATATTGTGAAAACAAGAGAGTTAGTCTAAAATGACATTGAATAACTTAGTTCTCGAGACTTCTGTAATGTGTAATGCCTACAGTATATGTTTCTCCCTCAAAAGGAAGACAGAAATAGAAGGTAAATTAAGAAATAACTTATTGTACCAAGGTCTAGTGGACACAGAACCAGGCTGATGGGTAGGAATATTGAGGGGTTTTGGTTTGGTTTGATTTGGTTTGGTTGTTTTGTTTTCGGTTGCTTTGGCCTTCCTATGGACCTGTGCCATGTGATCTAACTCCTCTGTGACTTCATTTTTCCATGATACAAATAAGATGTGTATAATAAGATAATCTAACAATCACACACAGAGACACACAGACACACACTCAATCAGAAGCCAAGCCAGTCTTTCAAGTGAGGACAGCCTCTTTTTTTTTTTTGGCCTTTGCATCTCTATCTAATCTCTCTTTCTCAATAGAGAAGCAGTATTTGTATCCTTTTTCTGTTGTCTTCTTGTAGAATAAGTAGGTTGTTTTTACTGATTGCATTGAAGAATTTAAAACTTGTGCCTTAAAGCTGCCTCTAGTCTACGGCCTAACCACTTCTGCTAGTAGTAAGACAGATTATTCTCATTATTTGTGTGTGTGTGTGTGTGTGTGTGTTAATTTAATCATAGAAATATTCATTTACACAGTAAGGAAAAACCTCCCCATCTTCATCTCCTCCCAGGCACCAAGAGGCCCCACCACAAACACCCACCCAGCCTGCTTGCTACACACCACTGTCCAGGTTGGAGGGGCAGCCACTGCTGCTCCAGCACTCACCCAAGGAAATGAAGGAAAGGCAAGGCAGGGTGGAGTGAGGAATCAGCTTACACTTTTGATCCCTGGCAACCCTACCGTCCTCTCCTGCTGGGGCTCCGGTTGAATTTGGGGATCCCATCTTGGCCATCCTCAAGCCACACAAGCTGTCTTGGTGAGGTTCTATGATAAGCTTAAGGTTACAGCCAATCCTTACTGGGGGAAAGAAGGCTGTTTCTTGTAGAAAAATACCCCAAATTCAACTGTCCCCATGGCAAAAAGAAAAAAAAAAGGGGCATGCACATGTACACACATCCACACACACACCTCTATTTATTTCTATTTTTGAATAATAGAAATAAAACTTTTTGAAAATTCTTAAGGAAAAAAGGCACAATGCTTTTTGAAAGACAATTTGCAACCAAGAAAGCAACAAATTGCTGAGAGCATAAAGTCAGTTAGGATTTCCTATGAACCAGATTAATAATAGCAATATGTCTGACTGTATAAACCTCGATACTTAGACATTCAGATTTACAGAATATTCTAATAAATTCATTATCAAGCATTTACAAGCATCTACTATTTTGTCTTTTTTCCTATGAATATTTTTAAAATGTTATGCCTACACTTAAGTCCAATCACAGAATCAATGAGTTTTGCAATGTAAAGTAGTTGTGGAAGGAAAAATCCTGTACATACATAGGGTAACACACCACAGAGACACTTTTCAACTATCGAACTTTGTTGCACAGACATGTTTAGTTATCTTCCTTGGTCTCCATTTCTTTACGATGTAAAGACATAGAGCTAATGTCTGTTTAACACTTAGAGTGGCACTTTGTGCATAAGAAGTATTGGATCAAAATCTTTATTATGGAAAAAATATAGAATATACAGTGCAAAATATGAATTTATATCCTGGTTATTTGGGGTTCTCCGTATAGCTTTGACTTTCTCCACAATAAATGGAAAGATTATCCTTCCCTAACAGGTCTATAATGAGAAGTGACATGTGTAAAGTTTCTAGCACTGTTCTTGACATAACCAGTAAACGTTACCTCCTCTTCTTCCTCTACGTTTTTTCCATTCTGTATCCCAAAACTCTGTCTTCATTGACAAAACAACTGAGACCCAGTGAAGCCCTTTGATTTACCCCAAATTAGGAACTACTTGCAAGTGATTGGCACTTGGCATTGTGGGTTCTTTACTCTTGCCAAGACACAGTTGTTATACACCATTTGACAGTAATCCTACATTATCCTGAATGTGCTACTATTGTTCATTTATCGCTGCATTTTGAATAGACTCTTTCTTATTCCAGTTCAACATATTTTATGAGTTTGTATGGAGTCTTTGGAACCAAATCGGTCCCATTTTCTTTTTGATGATAGAACAAAGAGAAGGCTGGCAAAAGATGGCAGGGATTTTTTTTTCATATTTTTTAAGGCAGCTTATCTTTTTTTTACCTTACAATTTTTAAGATATAAAATACCACAAATCGTGTTCTAAGTACAAGTTTTATTTAGTGTGTTATTTTAAATAATATCAAAATTAAAAAGTAATATTGTTTCTTTAAATGTCTGAGTCTTAACATTTTTGCCGCAGTTCTAAATGTCATTCTATTACATGTTAGGGTCAGTTTATTTTTAATTCCCTAGAGGAGTGTATCTCAGGGCATATCTAAGTTTATAATAAAAGCCAATGAGAAAATCAATTTTAATACATAGGAATTTGATTTATAGGCAACTGTTCAGAAACACATCTATTCAGCAAAATGAGATATGCCTCTGTGTTTGAATATGTAAGAACTTATCCAAATAGAAAAAAGGAATATATATATTTTTATATTTTGGCATCTTTTTTATTCAGAGGTTTCCAACACATTTTATTTTGTATATCTTGGCATTTAATTATTTTTCAAAATATTCTGAGAGAGAGTGAATAAAGTTCTTACTAAAAGTTTAGAGATAAGGGTTTGGATAAATGCTTGTACATGCTAGGCAAAATAAAGAACTGAGTTGGTTTATTAGAACTCCAAATTAGAAAAGCACTATTTAGCCTAAGTTGTAAGATTAATAAAAAAAATTAGTTTTGGTTTCTAATATCTGGATAACTACTACATTCCCCACCTTCAACACAGAGGTATGCAGTAATGATGTGCTCATGATATTAAGAGCCTATCAAACTTCACATTCTTTTCTGGAAAAGCAGCCTTGATCCGTTTCCTAAAATTCTTTGCCTTCTTCCATGTGACCTTGACAGGCTAACAGAAACTCTTGCCACAGGAATGGTTGCAAGAACCAGAGGCAAATGAGGATAAGACAGTCATAAGAGAGGTCATCTCTGTGTAATTTGGTTTAAGGTATTACCCAATTGCTATCTTTTACATTAAAGTATAAAATTCATGCACAAGCACCATTTCACTCTTTGATTCTATGACTTTGACTCAAAGAGTAGAATGGTACTTGAACCCACCATAGTCAATAATAATATATTGTACCCTTAAAATGGGTTGAAAGGATAGATCTCATGTTAAGTGTTTTTTTTTCCTACAATACATTTTAAGTTGTGTGTATAAAGAAAATATGGCAAAGATCAGCTGGGAGTAATAGATTCCTAGTTCTAAGGGTTGGAAGATTTGATCAAGATGACCAGCACAAAACATGTGTCCTACAGAACATCAGATTTACTGAAAAAATCCTGTGCGGTTTTGTGAAAACTGAGACATCTTTTCATGTTGAATTTCTGTTTTACACTACTGCTGGAGTTCAATTTTTAGTTTTGGACCTCTCCACCCGCACCTATTATATATGTATTTTGAGATCCCCTTACACAAATTAGTTTCAATTAGTTATTGCAATGAAAAAGTTTTAAATGCTATTCTAAGAGTATCAGTGCTTCAGGCCTTAAATATTTAGTAAGCTTCACAAAGAATTGGAAGAAGAGCTGATTGCCATCTGGAATGTAGATGGCCCTGTGTGTTGTCTACACGTAGTGTTTGAATTCACAGGTCTACCGTCGCCTACTTAGAATTTTTTGGTTTCCCAACTGAAATAGAATATAAACTCCATACTTGCAAAATCCATTATGGCCAAGTGTTTATTACATGTACAGTCAACTAAGACCACAGAGTATAAAAATTGCTCTCAAGGTGTATAATTTTATGGAGGCTATTGGTGAAGAACAGGTTTCAAAGATAAATATTTTTACTATAGGCTCAGAGTGGCTATATTTCTGGTGAGGGAAATCCCCATGCTCTCTAGCTATTGTGTATATCTTTATAACAAACTTCTAGAGCATAAGGCCTTTGAATTTGCTGTATTTTTCTTCCTGGAATGCTTTGCAAATAGACCATAACATGATAGACTTATTTTCTCCACTTAGGTTCGGCCCCAAATATGATATTCTTCTCTAACCAACCAGTGCAAGGCTGCCTGACTCCATCACTTCCATTCCCGTTAGATTCCATTTTAGCACTGTATATACTTCCCAGCATTCAGTACTATTCACTGATCTGTTCATTTATTGTAATATATGTTAACTACCTTGTTCACTCACTAGTTTATAATTTTTGCGAACATAAATCTCCTTTCTTGCTCATTACTGAAATCACAGCACTGAAAAGAACATTTTCCATATAAAAAGACCTTAATACACATTTCAAGGATTGAATGTACCCAGATATTTATGTGTTTCCCACAGACACTATTCCCAGAAGATATAAAGTAGAAATTTGCAAAAGTGAATAATAAACTCATAATTCAAGTCACAATTCAGTTTAATAAATTAAAGATATTGAATAGTCCTAGAGTGAAAACAAACTCTGTTCAAAGTTTTGTTTTGTTTTGTTTTTAACCAGAAGTCTTACTCTTATTTTTAACAGGACTCTAGTTAGTCAAATACTCATACCTAAGAATTAGTGTTCACTGGGACATGTTTTGTTCATTGCTAATGCAAGGTAACCTTGGTATGCCCCTTTCTTGAAATCTTGAAGAGATTAATTAATGCAGAGAGAAGACAGGTACACTGTTTTAAGTCACCTAAGGTGTCATGTGGTAAAGTTTTTAATTGACTGTAATCCTCTTGTTTTGTCTGAAACAATATATTCTGGTCTGCATATTTGGTCTCAAGAATGGAATTTAGTAGGATTATTGGCGCAGCAAAATCCAGTCAATGTGAAATTCATCAACCCCAAATCTCTATTAATTATCATGTCACCAAATTCACTGCACACATTCAAGATACCCCTGTAAGATCTCATTTCTCAAAACTGTATATATTACTAATATATTTTAATTTTTATTTTATTTTTAATATATTTATTTAAAAGGACATGACAAATGTATGGAGAGTCTAAACTGGAATAATTAAATAGATCGTTCCATTTTTTAAACAGTTTTACTGTGGTAATCAAAGGAATTCAGAGGAAAAAACTGGCAAAGGCCATGCTCACAGAAGAACCAGAAAAGAACACTGAAAAATTAGTTTGTGTATGCTGTAATAGCAATATGTGGCAAAGCACTTTATACGCATTCTTTTATTTCTCATGTCAATATGACATAAAACATTTTTGTGTCATAACAAGCTGAGTCTCAAAGAAATTAAATAAACACTAGATCTCACTTTGCTATACCGTGCTATGGGTAAGTCGCAAGCATGCTTCTTCATATTACTAAAGCCTGTACCCCCCCACACACACACACCTGTGTCCCATGGCTGGTCATCATTTTACAAGTAGTTTTCCACTAGTCAAAACAAGTCTGGCTTCTTGTAATAGAAACCAAAATCTATCTTCTGCCCACGAGTGTGTGGACGGGAAAGAAATCTGCCTGTAAAATGTCAAGAAGCATTGACTGAAAGCACAGAAGTCCATGAATAAAGGCAAACCTTGAAAAGATATGAAGGGAGAAAAGGAGAGGAAAAAAAGACAATCTCAAAGAATCAAAGCAATGGGGTCACTACTGAAGGGGAGCAGAACATGCCACCTCAAAATATCCCACGTTGGTATCTGGATTGCTTTGAGCTAGAGGCACTTAAAAACAGCAGGTGCAAGAAGGACATTCTGACCTCCCCTTTACTTCCTGAAAGCAGAAGATAAAACTTCCATGTGAAAGATGTCCTCCCTATAGCAGGAGGAAAGAAACATCTCTAATACCAGAGATAGAGAGTTGAGGCCAAGATAATTCTGTACAGACTTAGTTAAAAATAACTCTTATCCTTTAGATTCCTAATATACTTTACTTTTCCACAATCGTCTCTCCAAAATTATATGAAAATACTTACGTTTTGCTACTTTTTGGATCTTTTTCTTAATGAAGACTACATGCCATGTAAAGCATATATTAAATAAATTTGTATGCTTTTCTCTTAATATTTCATAGGTTTGTTTGCTTATTTATGTATTAATTGGTGGGGAGGGGCAGAGGGGAAGGGAAAGAGAGAATCTTAAGCAGGCTCCACGCTGGGCTCAATCTTGCAATCCTGAGATCTTGACCTGAGCAGAAATCAAGAATTGGACACTGAACCAAATGAACCACCCAGGTGCCCCCCATGTTATATGTCAATTCAATCCTCTGCCCAGCCTAAGACTCTAAGAGGAAAGATTTTGTCTCCCCTACATTACCTATTTCTGATTCAATTACTAAAATAAAAACTTGAGACCTCCTAAAACTCCCATTGAGATGACCATTGCATGTTCAAATAGTAACCTCAAAAAATTTTTGATATTAATCTAACAACAGACTTATCACTTGAAGAAATGATTTCTGCTTAAAGCACCGACTGCCAGACATAAGGACTGAATCAATCAATAGATAGAGGATGCTAATGGAAACAGAAGGGTGGCCTGTGCTTTCCATTCAAACCTCTAATTTTTCAGTGACATATTCAGCATTCCACTCAAATGATTTAAGGAGCGGTCTTTAAAAACTCTTGACATTGCTCTTGGTTGAATTTAATTCATAAACACTCCCCTACCCCCAGACAGGACTTTGGAGGATAAACTTACGTTTTTGACATTTACTTTTGACTATGTATTTAAAAAGCAAAATGTTCCAGGCGATTGGTACAGTTGGTTAGGCATGCGACTCTTGGTTTAGCTCAGGTCAGGATCTCAGGGTCTTGCTCAGCACAGAGAACGCTTACACTCTCTCTCTCCTCTCCTTCTGCCCCTACCGCCCCACTCATGTACACTCTCTCAAATGATTAAATATATCTTTAAAAATAATTTAAAATAAAAACATAACTGCAAAATTTTCTAAAGATGATAAAATATAAACAAAGCTTCCGGGATGCCTGGGTCGCTCTATCGCTTAAGCATCCAACTCTTGATTTTGGCTCAAGTCGTGATCTCAGGGTCGTGAGATCAAATCCCATCTCAGGCTCTGCCCTGGGTGTGGAACCTGCTTAAGATTCTCTCTCTCACACACATCCTCTCTTTCAAATAAATAAATAAATAAGTAGATAGATAGGAAACAAAGTTTCATATTATTAAAAGAAACTTAGATTACTAGAATATTAACATGAGTAAAAAGAAAATAGAATAATTCTTCCTAAATAATATCTTTGCTGTTTAGTCTTTTGCCTGCAAGAAAGAATATGGTATTCTTCCTTCGTCTCAAGGATCCAGCACTGAGAACTGCAGAAATGTCGTTTAGCCATCTTCTGTAGAATGCAGGAATGGGAATGCTCGTTCTGCATATTAAGTGATTAATGAACCCTGGATTAGTTTTGACTGATTTGCTATTGAGCTTTTCGCTGGGAGAGTTTGTCAGCACTAAAGTTGCCTACAATGTTTTATATAGGAATTAAATCATCCCAGCAGCTTGCAGAAGGCTTGTATAACATTTCAGACAGTATTGAAAATTAAAAATATCCAAATAATATATATGCTGATAGAGTCACAATCATTTGGCAAAAAAAAAAAAAATTGCACACATGGACTACATTAAACTAATAGCAGTCCATTTTGGTTCAACGAAGGAACAGCAATAAAAGATATTCATGACACACATCATGAACCATTTAGAAAGGTGTCTCGGTACAGAAGAAAAATTATGCATTCTTTATAGAAAAACATCACCTGCTGCAAGTATGGCTTTCATTTTCACACTCAGGTGCTTCTGAAACACACAGGATTACGAATGCACCCATGGTTCAGGTGTGGCCTTGAAGTCAAAAGGGATATACACATTATCAATGTCCTCCATCTAATACATATTTTTCAACTGAAAAAGTAATATATAATTACTTCAGACAGATTTAAAAATGCACAAGGAAAAAAATAAATGAAAAAATCAAAATTGTTCCGTACTACCACTTTAGAAAAAAAAAAAAGCTCTGTAAATGTTTTAATAGCTTTGATTTTAAGCTATTTTCTATGTCATATATATTCAAACTTGGACTCAGAACACATACAAATATATACATAATTTTGTTCTCCATTTCTTTGAACATTATTTTTATAAAATATTCTTTAAAACCTGATATTCATGGTTTCTCAAAATTGTCATCTTTTACTTACAACAAAATTCCACAATTAACTGAGGTTTTCTAAAAAGGGTTTTATTTATTTATCTGAGAAAGCAAGAGAGAAAGATCATGAGCATGAGGGAAGGGCAGAGGGAGAAGCAGACTTCCTGCTGGGTAGGGAGTCCGATCCGGGCTCTATCCCAGGACCCCGGGATCATGACCTGAGCCGAAGGCAGATGCTTAATCAGCTGAGCCACTGAGTCACCCTTAACTGAGCTTTTAATTTTTACCAAGATTTAGTATAAATAATAACATGTAGATTTTTATTTTTAAAGAAGTACTGATTTTTGTAATGTACTAGATACAAGCTCTGAATTAATTTGGCTTTGTTCTTATTCTGACTTTACCATTTCTATCTATGTACACTTGCATGAGTTCTTATTTCTACACGTTTAGTGCCCTCAAATGAACACATGAATAATGATAATGGATTGGATATGTTGGACAGCTCTCCTAGGTGGCTCTCCTCTTACTGGTGCATTCAGGAATCCTTTCTCCTCCCTTCTTGTGACTGTTCTATCTTATTATTCTATCTTACTTGCTTCCAGTTTCCATGATTGGAGGAGAGAGACCATAACAGATCCAATGTGTTATGATCAGGTTAAGAAGTTAACACCAGCTCTCATGCTCCTGCTACTTTCCATTGCAGGGAAACTCAGGCACATTGTTTCACCTAGTTGCATAGGGGGCTTAGAAAATGCAGATTTCCTGTATGCTCAGGAGGAAATTGGAATTATCAGTCACAGATACTTTACAGGGTCATTGGGAGACATCAATGAGATAATATATGGCATACTGCCAAATAAGTGACATTTCCAAAGGAGTGAGAAGAATAGCTTAGCTTTTAATGTCTAAGGCAGGGTGTTGATCATTAATGTGCATAATCTTAAGGAAGCCCTAGAGTTGAGTCCATGGTGGTTAATGAACCTAAAAGTTGATGCAGAGATTGGCACTGCAGCATATGACAAAATATTTCTATTGGAAGCTGGCGGCAGACTTGGAAGGCCTTACATTTTAACTCATCACTGAATCCTTAAAAATATATTTTCTTGATGATAAGGGTACCCGAATTATCCCATTTTTCATGTTATTTCCCTCCATTTTGCAAATGAAATTTTAATACCTAGAAACTATTTTATTATACAGGCTATTTCCAAATTTTAAAATTAACTATTGCTGGGATGAATGCTTTTTAAAAATTTTACTACATTCTTTTTTAATTAGGAATAGTTTCTTTGAACAAATTACTGAAAGAGATATTCCCGGGTATGCTTACGTAGTCATTCATTCATTCATTTTTTTCTAGTATATTATGCTTTCTTAAATATTCAGACATTGAGAAAATAAGATATTAAACATAGCAAACTTTCTTATCAGCAAAGTAAAAAAATATTAATTTTTGTTGTTAATTATTGAGTATTGATTAAATGGGAAGTACCATGCCAGCCAATGAATACTACTCAAAAAATATATAATGTACGCTCCTGCATTTGAGGGAGCACAATAGGGTAGATAGAAAGAGAATTTTAAATGAAATAAATTTGTTTTCTAATATTAACTCTCTTGCCTATCAGCTGTGTGATCTTGAGTAACTTAATCTTTCTGATACTGTTTTCTCATCTTTAATTTAGAAATAATTTAATTCTCTGGAATAAAATTAAATAATATATGTATATTGTGTTTAGCAGTAGTAAAAGACTATTTGTTGAGTTTTCATTATATGCCCAAAACTCACTGAATAGGAATTCAACCGTAATTGAATAATAATTCTAATAATATATTATAATTGTATTATTTTATATAATCATATACTATAATAATGTGTTATTATACAACTATAATAATTATATATAGTATAGTAATTAATATTATATAATAATTATTATTCAATTATGATTGACTACATATTCAATATATAACATATTATTATTATTATTACTATTATTATTATTAAGAACCCATATGTTGTCTTGGATCAGATACAGCTTGATAAATGACACAGGTAGCATATGGCTGGGTATCATAAAAGTAAGAGAAAATACTACCAGAGTATGGAGAACAGGCTGCTGACAAGTGGTATGTTCAGGCAACAATATGGAAAACTTAAAATAAGGACCCTATATAATTGAATTCAGTAGAGAAACAGAAATAAAGTGGAAGATGCTGACTGTTGGATATTACAACAGAGCACAGAAGGATGGCATTTTGATATGTCTGATGGCACAGGGTCCTCTAATGGATATCTTCAGTTATAGAGCTGTGGTCAGTGAGCTTACTTCTCCAAGGGTAAAGCTTTTGATATATAGAATATTCAAATAAGTTTCTTTCTCTCAATTTTAATTGAAAATAGTCACCAATGGATTATACAGAATGAGGTAAATGACAGTACTTCCCATATCTCAGTCACTATATTAAAGACTTTTTTAGAGACAGCCTAGTTCCAAGGGGAAACAATATGCAACCCAGAGTTTAGCCAGTCTACATAAAACAAGGGAAAGCTAACTTAACTCTGGCCAAATCATTTAGTATTTTTGTGCCCTCAACACCTTCATGAGTTAAATAGGCAAGGTAAATTTGTTAAACTGCTCATCCATTGCTTGATATTTGTTTTTAAAAGATTTACCTTCCAGGCAGCCCAAGTGACTCAGTGGTTTAGGGTCGCCTTCAGCCCAGGGTGTGATCCTGGAGACCTGGGATTGAGTCCCACATCAGGCTCCCTGCTTGGAGCCTGATTCTCCCTGTGCCTGTGCCTCTGCCTCTCTCTCTCTCTCTCTCTCTCTCTCATGAATAAATAAATAAAATCTTTAAAAAAAATAAAAAATAAATAAAAGTTTACCTTCCAACTGTTTACTTCTCTCATTGACTGATTATGACACCAAATTCAAAGTCATTGTCAAGATGGGCTATGAAAGTACCCAATATATTATTTGGGGCATACTAAACTCTTACCAAAACTTAAATCCCTAGAAAACTGATTAGGTTTTGATGGGCTAGCTCTAGTTTACCTCTGCCTCCAGATGGGCCAAACAGTTTACACTGACCAGACTCTAAAGCTCAGGGAACTCAGGCATGCAGAGCAGAGCCATTCAAACACAAATTTAACCACATCTCCTATGTCCTTCACCATATTCCCTGACCATTTATCTTATCTCATCTGATTTCTCTGTAAACCAAAGAATAGCACTGAAAAAAAAAAAATGAGAGCTATAAAATGTTAGTCCAATGCTAGCTATTTAAGAATTATAACAATGGCTAGGCCTCTGTAACCTCTGATATTCTAGGCTGTTCTCATACTTTATATATACAACAATTCTGTACAGATGGAGTAGTGAGTAGTATTCTTTCATTGTTCTAGGGCTTGGGTCATTAATGATCTAATCTCACTAAATCATCTGGATACTTGACAAAACAAGGTGAGCTAGCACTATCTGAATCTTGACAGTCACATAGGGAAAGGACAGAAGGCAAACTGTCATTTACCTTATTAAATCACTTTCAATATTGTACATCCACCCCTAATAGCTTTCCTCTCCCACTGAATGTAGTTTCTTCTAAGTGGCACATGAGCAATACTTTCTGAATGTTTCTTCGGAGCTATTTCCCCGTGTCCTCATCTTTGTCAGATTTTTTTTTTCTTTTTTAAAAACTAGGCTGGGGTTATCTGACTGCATTTGACAGGCTGTAGTCAGGTGAAGAATTTCAAATGAATTTTCAGACAGGAGGTCAGCCCATGAAGTGCCTTGCTGGGAAAGCTGGTGACATAAACCTGCAGGGTATGAATGAAAGCAATCTTGTACCACTGAGCCAGCAGATGCCACCTAATCAATTACGATGACTTTTGGTGTGACCTTTGTGTAAAGAAGTTTACATTTGTGTCATCATCATCTTTTAGTCCATGGTGTGCTAGAAGCACATGGGATGTACAATTTAGCTAAAGACCCCTGGAGAAAATAGAGTAAAATGGGATGGGGGAGGGAGGTTGGGGTGAGCACAAGGATTCTGAGAATTGAATGTAACACGTGTCAACTTTGGGGCCAAAACTTATTTTTTTTAATGTTTGCTTTATGTTTTGATTAAGGCATAATCATAGTTCCAGTGTATCAACAGTGATTCGTGAGTGGAGAATTATAAGAAGAGAGTTTGGGAAGGAAGTCAGCTGTTAGTTAAAGCCACTAATTAGTGTGCATAATATTAAATACAGTGTTTAATTTAAAATGAACAACAGCTTCTCCATCTGCATTTATTAATCTGCATCTGCTGCCAAAAATAATGCCATGTCACAACCAACAACCACAAAACCTCAGTGGCATCCTATAATATTTTTGTTCCATATCAATTAGCCAGTTGGGAAGATCTAGTTATCTGGGCTGGGCTTGGTTGATCTGGGCTGGCTCCTTCATGCAACTATAGCCAGCCAGGTAATTGGTGAAAGTGGACTAGTCTAGGATTGCCTCAGCTGGTTTGGCTTTTCTCTAATGCATGTGGCATCTTTTCCTCCATCAGGCTAGCTAGGGTTCATTCACAAGACAGTGGAAAGGTTTTGAGAGAAAGGCAGTGGAAAATGACAAGTCCACTTACGGCCTAGACACTGAAACATTGTCATTTCCACTACATTTTATTTTTTAAACCAAATCACAAAATCGGTTCAGATGCGAGGAGTGGAACAATATAGTCTACCCCTTCGTGAGAGGAGCTGCAAGGTCACACTGCAAAGGGTATGAATATAGGGCAAGGAGCGGAAGATTGTACCAATGGTTATCAAGATTTTAAAAAATGACACCGTCTTTATTGAAGAGTATGTATTAAGAAAAACCTATACCTAGTACATTTCTTTCATTATTTTCAATAAAAATCTCCCCAACTATTCCAATATTCAAGGCATCATATATGGTGCTATGAGAGATAGAATATGGACAGTTACAACTAAGGGATTCATAACTCAATAGGGAATCAAGATTTGTATACAAAAAAAGAAGAAGAGAATGCATGCCATTTAAAGATAGAACAGCCCATTGAGAAAGCCAAAATGTTTTAGTGGAGGAAGTTACACTTGTGTGGAATGTTGGCTGTATTGAAAATGGAAGGAAAACATCCCAGAGACTGCAAGATAAACTATGATTTAGCATGATGGGGGGAAAAAAGGGAAAAGGAAAATGGGACTATTAAGCCTCTTTATAGCAATGGAAACTAAAATGTGTCCCTCCTCTCATCTTCCACTTTCAGAAATCAACCTTGGATAAGTAACGCTTGTAAAGAAAAACACCACCAATAAAAAAAAAAAAAAAAAAAAAAAAAAAAAAACCAGCTGTAATTATAAATATCACTAAAAATATTAGTTGCCAGCCCAAGGTAGCTTTTTTTCTTTTAAATAGGATCTTATAAAGTTAGGCAGAAGCCTAGGAGAGAAGAAGAAATATGTTAGTGTGACTTGAAAGCCCACAGAAAATATCCCATGCTTCCTCTCAAACGTCTGTGGTGATCAAATATATCAGTCAATTTAGAGAATTTCCAATAGCATATAGGTGATTTAGGAACCTCAGGACTCCTGTTGAGATAATAATGTTTTAGAGAGTTTAAAGGAGGGATTTCCATGCACAGAGTACAGAGGAGTTGGACTGATTCTCACACACATTACCAAGCAGTTGGTAAGGACAGTCTTATTATTCACTGGTGTTAGCTGGGTTCTATGTTCCTTCCAAATGACTCTTCAATTCCCCTCTTCAAATTCTGGAAACATTTGAAATTAACCATTTATGGGATCCCTGGGTGGCGCAGGGGGTTAGCGCCTGCCTGTGGCCCAGGGCGCGATCCTGGAGACCCGGGATAGAATCCCACGTCGGGCTCCCGGTGCATGGAGCCTGCTTCTCCCTCTGCCTGTGTCTCTGCCTCTCTCTCTCTCTCTCTCTCTCTCTGTGACTATCATAAATAAATAAAAATTGAAATTAACCATTTATAAGTAATCCTTATATGAGTGAGTACTATCAAAAATACCAAATCATCTTAGTTATACTGTAGCTTTACATTAAATATTCATCACTGGATAATGCTCATCTTCCAGCTTTATTTTTATTTTTCAAAGTTTTTTTGTCCATTCTAGTTCTTATGCCTTTTCATGCAAATTTTTAGAATCATATTATCAATACCTACAAAAGCATTGCTGGGATTTTTACTGGAATCACATTAAATTTCTAAATCAAATAGGGGAGACCAACTTCTAAATTATATTGTCTTTTAATCCAAGGACATGATGTATTTGCTCCATTTATTTAGGACTTCATTGATTAAATGGTGTTTTGTAATTTTCAATATATGGGTGAAAATCCTGGAAACAGTTGAGTGGAATTATAGCTAAATATTTCATTTTTTTAGTTTTATTGAAAATGTCTTTTTATTTCCATTTTTCATTATTACTATCTAGATATAAGATTTTTTCTTATATTTTCCAGCTTTATTGAAATATGGTTGACAAATATAAATCATATATATTTGAGGTGCGCATCATGTTTTGATATACATATACATTGTGAAATTATTATAATTAAGCTAATTAGCATGTCTGTCACCTCATCTACTTACCTTTGTGTGTATGTGTGTGTGTGGTGACAACACTTGAGACCTACTTTCTTACAAACCTCAAGCGTACGTCACTAACTATAGTTACCATGCTGTACATTACTCATTTGATCCCTGTAAGCTTGTACCCTTTCACTAACACTGCATTTCCTCCACCTCCTTGCACCATTCTCCTCTCCACATCCTTGTCAACACTTATGCTCTTTTGATTTTTTTAATAATAGCCATCCTAGCAGGTATGTAGTAAAATTTCTTGGTGTTTTGTAGTTTCCTGTGATTACTGATGTTAAGCATATTTTTATATACCTTTTGGAATTTGCATGTTTTCTTTGGCAAGATGTCTATTAAGAGTCGCTCCAATATCTGTCTCCTTGAATTCTATCATTTTCCTATGTATTTTAAATGAGTATTCCTAGATGGATACACACTAAAGATGCTACGCCTTGGAGGAAAAGAAAATCCTTTTCTTGTTGTGTAATGTCTCTTGATAATCCCTAGTGGTAGTCCTTATAATGAAATCTACACTGCCTCATATTTTTACTCCAGCTCTACTTTGATTAGGTTTTGCATAGCGTATGTGATACCGTTCTTCAACTATTCATTTCTTTGTCTTTAAATGTAAAGCAGGTTTCTTGTAGACAGCACACAATCATGCTTTACAGTTTTATCCAGCTCTACAATTTCAGTATTTTAACTGGTGTTTAAAATTATGTATATAATTATTGATATTGTTGGATGAAAATATGCCAACTTGCTAGATGTTTTCTATTTTTCCATGTATTTTGGTTACTTTTTTCTGCCTCCTCTTTGGTTGGTTGAGCATCTATCTTGTTTCTTCTATTGTCTTATTTATACTTTTGTTTGTTTTTACTTTTATAGTTGTGCCCTAGTGTTTGCAATGTTTATATTTACATTCAGATAATACTATGATATTCTATGCATGATACAAGAAACATAAAATATCCAGTTCCTCTCTTCTATCCATTGGGTTACTATTATCATTCATTTTATTTTCTATATGCTATGAACACACAATATACCATTACCATTTTTGCTTTAGATAATCAGTTACCTTTGAGAGCAATTAAATATAGAAGAAAAATTATGGTAGATAGAATTCTAAAATGACCCCCAAAAATCCAGTCCCTGGTATATGCACTCTGTATAATCCACATCACTTAAATTGGAAAAGATCAATGTATATAAAGAGGTATCACTCCCATTATGATAGGTTATATGGCTGCGTTATATTTATGGTAGAAAAGATTTTGCAGCTGTAATTCAGTTCCCTAATCATCTGATCATGAGTTAATAAAAAGGGAGATCATCTTGGGTGTACCTAACATAATCTGGCCAGAGCATTAAAAGCAAAGTTTCTGAGAGATCCTCCTACCAGCCTAGGAGAAGCAAACAGGTATGTGATGAACTACACAGGGACAGACCTCCTGATGAGGATCTGAGATTAGCCTCTAATAGCTGAGGGCAGTCCCCTGCTGACAACCAGCAAAAAACCAGAGACTTAGGAGTGCTTCATCCTCAGGGAACTGAATTCTGGCAATAACCAGTGGGTCTGGAGAAGATCCCAAGCCACAGATAAGATCTCGTCCCTGGCCTTGTAAGATCCTAAGGAGAGAACTCAATCATGTGTTCCGACCTGAGATAATAAATGTGTGACATCCAAAACCACTAAATCTGTAGTAGTTTGTCATGCACCTATAGAAAGCTCAGATAAAAATAATGGGCACACATTTTACCCTCATCTATTCCATTACCTTTTCTCTTCATGTCTTTATATAGATTCAAGTTTCTGAATGCCTAATGACTTTTCTTTAACCTTTTTTTTTCTTTTTTTGGAAAAGAAGAGGTTGGTGTGTTAAAGTTTTTTTTTTTTTTTATTTAGATTTTAATTCTGTGTGACTGTGTATGTGTATGTTCTATTTCTGATCCATCCTCAACTTTAGATTTTCCATTTGAGCTAAATTTCAGAGATTATCCTTCTAGTTATCTAACTAGTTATTAATGGCTCAGTGCTTTACTGCCTGGCAAGGGATTAGATATGAAGTATGTGTGTGGCAGGGGCAGGAGGCTAGGGTTATTCTGATTAATCAAATCTGAAGTGGGTACCAAGTCACTGGGTTTCAGAGCTGTGGTCTCTGCTCTGAACCCTCCTTACCTCATTAGGTCTGAACCTGGCATGTATTTATGACTCTGCCCTAGGAGTATTGATGCTATGTATTTATTTTTTCTGTTCCCTTCTCCTAGAAAGTGTTTATGGCCTTCTTCCCACAGATTGAGGTAATAGAGTCCTAGTAGAGTTTTTAATCTTTTCCGCAGTAGCTGCTGTTCCCTTTCCCTAGCTCTACATCATCAGGGAGATTTTCTCATGATCCTCTGTCAACAGTCATACTTGGCCAACCTCCCCATAGTTACCAACCACCCTAGCTGACTCTTCTTACAGTGCCTAGATGTGTTTTGCCAGGTAAGCCAGGGTTCACGTCTTGCCTCTTTCTTCAGGCTCCTCGCTCTCCTTAGATTTGGAGCCAATTAGTTACCCTGAAACCCCAGCTCTTTGAGAGGTCAAGAAAATTGTACCCTTGGGTTTTTTTGTTCAACTATTTTATTATAAGTTTGGGAGTAACACTCTTCACAATTCCTTCCTTCCTTCCTTCCTTCCTTCCTTCCTTCCTTCCTTCCTTCTTTCCTTCCTTCCTTCCTTCTTCTTTCCTTCCTTCCTTCTTTCTTTCCTTCCTTCCTTCTTTCCTTCCTTCTTTCTGTAATTAAAATGGCCTATAGTATCAGAATATAAGAATTAATTTAAAGAGAAAGGTAAAGAGTAAAGTAGCAAATATTCTCTATCTTACTTTAAATGAAATTATTCAAATTTTATTCCAAAAGGACATCCTGGTATGAGAAGATATTTAGCCATGTTTTGATACCTTGACCATTCTGGAATTTTGCTCAGAGTACTGTCTGGTCATACAATCAGTAAGTCCACATTCAGTGCCATTGTGAACACTGAAGTTTACATCTTTACAGAAAGGAACTTATGTTGGTCACGTGTTATCTTGATGACCATGGAGCTGTTTGGGGGTTGGGGAAATTTCCTCTACCTGGGTTATCTGTTAATACAGGTTTTATGTGATCCGGTTGCTTCTGACATCAGATCCTTTATCTTCCATTCAATATTCACCTCATGCAGCATCTCTTCGCAAAACACAGTCAAACTGCACAGCTGGAGTTAATAAATTGAAGGAGGATGCCCATTACCAGTTACAGACATTTCTGTTGTTTGGGGCTTTCAGTATTTCATTATCTCTGCATCAGCACCAGTAGTCTCGCAGCTGAAAAGCCATCAAAATAACACAGCTTGAAATGATAAATGAAAGGAACGTAACAACTGCAGCACAGAGCATTTGAGTCTCTGGATTTTACTTATTTATTTTTTCTCAAGGATGTATTTGTTTATTTGTACATCTCTTTGTTGGAAGTCATATTCCACCATTCAAATAGTCAATCTACATGTGATGGTGAAAGTGTATCTCATCATTTTTTCTCATCAAAAAAGACGTGTGATAGTCTCAGTGAATAGGACTATCCACAATTTCAATTTTCCAAACAAATATTTTGAGATAGAGTAAAAAAAGAAAAAAAGATACTATAATAATATTGAGAAAGAAGAGGGAGAGCAAATGAGCACAAGTGTGTGTTTCTTTTGCTCAGTTTTGGACCAACTTGTATTTAAACGTTGTAGCAAGTCTGTCTTGTTCTATATTCCTTTGAATTCACACCAAAATTCCTAAGCATTCCATCATACCAGATTCTATATCTGAATGGATACCTCTCATAAGTAATTGTGTATATCATCCCCATTAATGCCCTCATTCCCCACTTTAACAAGTATAATTCTATGTCTATTATTATAATTACTCATCTACCAAAACTCTCTAAACCCATGGCTCTCTTTGACCTCATTGCATCCACCTGGCAAAAATCATATTTCAGTGAAATCCACATATCTACCTCCAAGCCGACTGCTCCTGTGCAGCTGAACATGGCTGTGCACCCATTAGGACTAGTTGCACTAGTTCACAACTATAAATTCACGAGACTTTCCGTACTAGCCAATAATCTGATTGTGTTTTCCTGACCTCATCTTCTCCTCTCCTAGATGACTGAGTCCTATCTTTTACTCTTCCCTCAAAATTCAAAACCTTTCCCCCAACATCTTTCTCAGTTTGCTTCCTACTTCTCTACAAACATTAGTACAACTTCCAAAGTTAACTTCTGCATCCACTATCTGCCAGTGTCTACTTGAGTGAACAGCATTGTAGGGCAGGAAGAAGTTTTCCTCCACCCTCTTAGGGTCCCTGGCTGGACCTGAAACTTAAGCTGACAAAGACAGAAAATCAAACACTTCTATTTATTTTTTTAAGATTTTATTTATTTATTCACGAGAATACACAGAGAGGAGAGAAAGAGAGAGAGAGAGGCAGAGACACAGGCAGAGGGAGAAGCAGGCTCCATGCAGGGAGCCCGACGTGGGACTTGATCCCGGGTCTCCAGGATCAGGCCCTGGGCTGCAGGCGGCGCCAAACCACTGAGCCACCCGGGCTGCCCAAACACTTCTATTTAATATATGTTTCATGTGACATGAATGTTTCCATGAGAAAGGGATCATCAATGTTTCCCTCTCTCCTGAGTCATTCCATTAGTATACAAACTTGCTATCTTACTTCATATTAAAAAAACCTCCAAAATTCAACAATTTTTGACCCATTACACATCCACTTCCAACGAAAGCATTTCAAAAAGAATTATAAATTCTCATCAGTTCTATTTCCTGTCCTACCATTTGTGTAAATCCACTCCAGAAAGTATTTTGGCCTGTCATTGTACTGAAACTACTTTTATGGAGGGCATTAAAACCTCCACATTGAAAGTCAAATGATCGATATACTGCCCTCGTATTACCTGACCAATGGCAGCATGTCACACAACTGATCCCTTCTGCTCCTAGAAGCTTTCTTTGCTTCTATTCCTGGATGACATACTCAGTTTCCTCTTAAGTGGCACATCACTGCCTTGCATGTTTCTCCTCTTTTCTACAACCTCATAACAATAGAGAACCCTGGGAGTCAATCCATCATCCTCCCATGGTCTCCATCTGTACTCAATCCTTTACATATTACCCATTTTCATAATGATAAATATGTACTGTGGGCTCTGTAATTCCTATCTCCAGGCCACATTTGTCTTCTCAACCCTGAACTCATTATGCAACAGCTTCCTAGACATCTCTACTTAATATAATATCCTAAAAGACTTTGAAAACTTAGCATGTTTGAGGCTAAACTTATCTTCCCCTCAAACCTTATTCCTTTCTTAGTTTTCCCCAGTTCAATGAAGAGTACCTTGTGTTTCTAGTTATTCAGACTAAAAACTTTGAAGCTATCCTTTGCTCCTCTCTTTTTCTCATAATTGTCAACAACTTAACAGGAAAGGCAGTTAGCTTTAGTCTCAAAATGTATTCAAAATCCAAATTTCTCACCACTGCCACTGCAATATAACCTGGTTTAAATTATCCTTATATTTATCCCTATAACGAAAAAGGCCTTCCTGTTTCTACTTTACAAGATTTGGTGGAGATATTTTAGTTTGAGTAATTTCATTTCAGAGTGAGGATGTATCTATTCTCTTTAACATCAAATCTTCTATATTTTGGTATCCTGTGAGATTTGAATTATTTATAAATTAGGGACAGGTGAGGAGTATCTGTCATAAGTCCAACAAGAACATCATAATCAAATGGTTTTGCTTTTGTCCAAAATTAGCACTGATTTACTAAGTGCCCACTCTGAGTCAAGAATGATCCTATGTGATAGAACTTCCAGTCACAAATATTACACAGTCTCTGATCTCAGAAAGTTCTGAGTCTAGCGCGTGTTACAGCCTGCTAACCAGAAAAACACAATGGGCAGTAGAAAGTGCTTTTATGCTGTAAGTAGAAAGGGCAATAGACACCCACTGCATCCCTGCTTGATTCAGTTTTGGAGGCACAAGACATCTCATAATCTCTTAGATTTGGCCTTTCTTTCTTTTCTTCAGTTTTCTAAATGAGAAACAATAAGATAAAGGATTTAGCCTGAATAGTCTATAATTTTATTTTTTTCTAAAAAAGTGTATCAAATGAGATTCTACTATCACTATATTCAATGGCCATGAATAAAAACAATGCACTCACTTCTCTAACCTCATCATTGGAAACATTCTACTAAAAACTTGAAGAGGAAGTTCTGCCTATGAATAGGAAAGAATGTAGAACAGACTGTCTTTTTCAAGTAGAATAATTTAGTATTGCATGATTAAAGAGTTCTGAAACAGGAATCAAGAGTTGTTGACTCACGGTTCCCCTTGACAGGAATGATTTCAGTAGCTCTTATCTCTGTTTCATCCCCCTTCCAAGAGAGGCATTCAGCTCAATTCACTAAAAGAAATGATGAGAAATAAACAATGTGTCCAATACTGTGCTAGGGCCCCCAGGAGAGGCCAAGATGGCTAAATGTAGTCCCAGACTCAAGATTTTATAATAGATTGGGAAATATGAATACACACAAAGCTGGATATAACACAAAGTAGCATACTGAGCACAAAGTACCAAGAACCCCAGGGATCTGAGAAAGAAATGTTCCTAAAGGAAGCTTGGAGGGGTTATTCCCCAAACTTTCCAAGTGTCTTTTGCAGCTACACTCCCTCAGATACCTGCATGGGGATTTAATCAGAACAGAACGATGGAAAAAAAAAAAAAAAAAACGACTTGAAGGAATAGCACATGGAGAATTGCACCACCTTTGCGATGGCAGCACAGTAAAGAAGTGAGTGGTGTAACCCTCAGGGTCTGTACCCAAAGGACACCATGGTGCAGCCTCACGTAACTCTCCCACCATGTGGTTAGTTTTTCCTTGATGAGTGGCCTCCAGGCCCAGCTCCCTGTCCCTCCTGGAGATTATGTGAGCTTCCCAATACAGTTGATTCCATTGTTCTTCTGCTTAAGTGAACTAGTGAGCATTCTTTCTATAGCTGAAATGCAAGTCATCAGCATAAAGCAGCAGTATATAGTATAACAATTTAGTGCATGGGCTTTGGCATGATAAATTGTGTTTGAACCCTTTCTTTTCCATTCATTTATTACATATATTTGGGTAATTTACCAATACCTCTTTAAGACTCAGTCCCCCATTTTTTTTTTGCGGAATAATAGCAAATTCAAAGGATTTATACACATATTAAACAAGTTAATGTACATGAAGGATTTAATACCATATGTATCACAGTAATGGCTGAATAAAAAAAATAGTTTTTATTTAGGATAGTTAGAATTCCAACTCAGCTAATGTGTTCTTGCCTCCAAAACACGAACTCTTTATGTAGTATTTTGACCTTACTTAATCTGTCCTTTGGAATTTAGAACATGTTTTCAAGAAGTTCTCCTTACAGAGAATAAGTCATTTATTTTATACTCTTGCATTAGGGATCATTGCCTTCAAAAGTAAAAGTATGTAATAAATATTGTCATGGTTCACACTTTATTTTCCCTTCAGTGCTAGGATTATCATCATTACAAAGTTCCTTACTGGTGAAACGAATGTACTAATTTCAAATAAATTGAACTCAAATTGACCCACAAAAAGGGAAAAAAACACATAATCACTATGTGTAAGACTGTCCTTTTACCAATTGAGTGTAGCAATACCCTGCAGAGGAGGTGAGATATACCTGACCCAGGCTGAGGCATTGAGATACGTTTCTTGTTATAGATACTGATTATCACTGAAAATAGTGTAACAGAGACATTAAAAGATTCATGGTGCTTCAAAGAGATGCTTCTCATTCTGACATTCATTAAGGTTTGATTTATGAACTTTTCAAAGCAAAACCACAGTAGATGCTCTGCAGTGATTTAAACAAAAAAAAGCCAAAAACAACAACAACAAAAAACCCCACCAAGACTATCTCCATTTTGAATTCAGTGAATTTTATGTTGATGGTATAGAACATGTTATCAAAAATAAAATATACCAAGTATATTGGGAAATCATCTAACGCCTCTACATTGTTTCCATTCATTTTGAACTTTTTTTTTTTTTTAAACTATTTAAACACATCTGATCAGGACACAATTTATTAATGTCTGGGTACTTCTTTCCATTGGCTTTTGTCTTTCCCTGCTCTGATCTTTTCCCTACATTCTCATCAAATTAGAATTTTATTTACCCAGACAGAGACAGGCCAGGATGGGTAAAGGAGGGGGGAACATATTTAGTTGGAGAAAACAGTTGTATTTACATGCCAAAGAGCTTGGACTACAGGAGATGGGAAATCTGAACAGAGAAAGAGATGCTTAAATGCTTCATGAATTAGTTATTGAGAGAATTTAAAATACGTGATAAAGAAGATGCCCTGGAACAATTTCAAGCCCTGAGAGAATTAATGTGGAAAGGAAAGGAGATTTGAAGAGTGTTACTATGTATCATTAATTAGAATGCTTTAAAATTCCTCAAGCAACACATAGATATAGGTATTCTTTTATAAAAGACTTGATTATAGAACCAAGTATTTACTTATTAATTCTTGGTACTCTCCTTACAAACTATTTCTATTCACACTGGGAAGACATTTTTTAGTTATATATATATATATATATATATATATACATTTTTAATATACATATATATTTTTTTTAAGTATGTGAATTAGGAAAGAGCAAACTGAAAGTGAAAGTGATAGTCACTTTTGGAACCTACCTGAGCAAGCCAACACCTCTAATTCTAAGCATAACTTGAAAAGACTGATGAAGCAATGCCAAGGGATTCCAAGGAATGAACATATTTATCAACGTATTAACACAAATACACTTATGTAAATAAATGTTTCCTTGGTATAATGTTTTAGGACTTTAGACAAGATTCTCCTGCTTCCTTGAAGAGTTATTCAATGCACTATTGTCCCCATGACACCCAAGATAACGATGAGTTGATGTTGGAAGAGGTCAATGAGAGGACATGACTGTTGGTTGATCCTCGAGGTGTACCCAGGTAATTGGAAGCTCCTCACTGTCTCTCCTGCCCTTGGAAAATATATTCTGTCCGTTGTTCTCACAGTCAGAGACATTTGAAGAATGCAGCTTTGAGGGAGCACTGCATTGTTGAGGCCATATAGATGGTAATATGTGACAACCCCATTAACATCTATATGGTGTTACCTTGTGGCCACCATAGACAAGGCTCATATGTAACTTCCCTTGCCTATTAAATCTGTCACCTGCCAATCTGGTATAACTTGCCTCTTTCTGTGGTCTCTCTCTTTGCCCTCAGTAGGGCAAGTCCACAGGTTGCAAACCAACACTTGGCTAACCTATGACACTATAATTTTAAGAGACTAAAAGGAAAGTACTCAGAACTGATTCTCTCCATCGAACCCAAAAGCTGTGTGATGAGGTACCAGAAACATGGAAAGAGATAGATGGCCCTTATGTTAACAAACCTTATACAATGTTCCACCTTTTCTAGATAATATTTATCAGGATATATGAGTATCCTCTCTTCACTCCAACAATCACCTCCACTCCATACTCCATAGAGAGAATGATAACTTTAGAGAAAAAAAAATTCTCATTTCCTGGCTATATTGATGTGGAAAGGAATCACTGACACAGAATCCTCAAATAGTCTGTGATGGAAAGGTCTGTCTGAGAGCTAGATCCTCAGATATAAAAATGAGTAACTCACCAAAAGGAATATTCGAATTACAATATATTTTATAGATGTTTAACTTATTACCTGAATGTATCATATTTATAACATATATATTCAAATACACATGTATATCAATTACATCCTTAATTTGAATTTAGTTAAATTACAATTTACACACACCATTGATATTCATATTATTCATATTTGTATCGTTAGAGTTACTTAATTTCTTGAATATTATTCCATAAACACATTGAGTTTATTTGCCTTGGCTAAAACTCTCATCTGATGATCATTCCTTTTAAAAAAAATATTTTATGTATTTATTCATGAGAGACACAAGAGAAAGAGGCAGAGACATAGGCAGAGGGAGAAGCAGGCTTCTCCCTGATGCAGAACTTGATCCCAGGACCCCAGGATCATAACCAAAGCCAAAGGCAGACGCTCAACCACTGAGCCACCCAGGTGTCCTCTCATCCGATGATCATTCTTAAAGATCTCTGCTGTCTTGTACCAATATGTAGAACTGTTTCATCATTAAATTTAGACAATTCCAAGAAAGAAGAGTAGCAGCCTGAGTAATAATATCTAAAGGAAAGCATTACTTTATATATATTATTTTATTTTTAGCACAATACTTTGATAAAGCAAAAATATTATTTGTTTTACAAATGAAAGCACAACTTGAGGAGAGCTTAGTAATTGAAATGATGACACATACCCACTAAATGGGCAAACCAGAATTAAATGGCAAATAAACTTGAGTCAAAGCCATGCAATAGAAATGGGTGCAGGCAAAAACTATTAAACCATATTACTTGCAGATTCTTAGGTCTTATTTTTCCCTTTAGACTCCAAGTAGCATGAGTGGAGAAAACATTTATTTACATATTTCCTCTCCCATAGAGATGAATTATTTTTAATATACTTCATAGAGCACAATAACTACTTATTGGCTTGAGTAATTGTATTTCTCAAAGGCTAGTTACAAATAACTCGTTAATTAAAATGTGTATGTGCATATATGTGTGTGTTTAGTTTAGTCTTCCTGTAATCTATTTTGCCTTATTTAATATCCACATTCTCTATTCATTTTGTATGTCTATTTATATGGTCCCAAGTAATTTTTCTTTCAAAGTGTTTCATGTTTTGTGATTTGTTTTCTTACTTCAAGCTTAAGCTCCTTGAGAAATATAAACTTGGTCATAGGAAATGAGTTTATGACACAAACTACTTTAGTAGCTCCCACTTATTTTATCTACTACATGCAACCATGGAAAAGCAAAGTGCATGCTTTCAGAGTGAGAAGGAAACTTAACAATGAAGGAGACAAATCATATTGTTTTTACTCATGCACACATGCTAATCCTTAGGATTTTTTGGTTGCAAAACAAAAAAGACCAATTAGAGTGCATTTTTTTGACCCCTGTTTCTAGACTGTTTCTATGCAGCGCACACTACTACATGTTAAGAATAGGAAAAATCTGGCCTGTGTTCCTTTTTATTGCATCTCATCCCCACTCTTAAAACCACATATTGCAAAGTGTATCATTCTAGCATCCACTAAAATCAAATATTGATTTGCTGAAGGAGGAAAAAAAAATGAACTGCAATTCATTCCCAGGCCAAACTGCAAGGCAGCCCCTCACAATCAGGAAACCCTGGCGAAGCCTCAGGAAACATGGAGAGTCACTTCAAAGAAATTCTGGTTAGGAAACGAAGCTGAGAAACTCACAAGAGAGAAACTTACTGCAACAGAAAGATGCTCATAAGCAAAGCCAACGTCACCGATTTTTCCAAAAGAAGAAAAAAAAAAAAGGTCATTTTCCTCATTCCCCTTCTTTTCTATTGAAAAAAAGTCTTTATAGTCAAATGATGTGAACATTTCTATGAACTTTACTTAAATCATCTAAAACAATACTGCCACAACAAACTCAAGTGACTAATTGCCTAGATTATAAAAGCTTTGAAAGTCGGTCTCATGGTCTGTAAGTCTTTATAATCTCGTACGACAGCTTCCAGTACTTTGTACGTAGAGTCAACTAATAAACTTATTATTTGCTAACTTTAAAAGAAAGGGCAAAATTGAAGATGTGAAAGTAGCCCAAAAGAAACACATTATTGAAGAAATGGAGTGAAACCTAGTGCTCACCACAACTACTATGTCCAGTAGAGGAAGAAATGGTTATGTAAGGTGACACAAATTTAATAGTAATGCTAAATATCCTCTTTCACTCTTACTTTATATTTCTTTAATTTTTCTTGCTTTAATGATTTTCCCTAAGTGAAATTAGGGAGAAAAATTATATTTGTTGCTGCTTTTTAAAATGTTTTTAAATATTTATTTATTTTTTTTATTTGAGAGAAAAAGGAAGGAGGAGAGACGCAGAGGGAGAGAATCTCAAACAGACTTCTGGCTGAGCGCAGAGCCTGATATGGGGCTGGATCTTATGACCCTGAGATCATGACCTGAGCCGAAATCAAGACTCAGACACCTAACAGACTGAGCCACCCAAGCTCCTTGTTGCTGTTGTTTTAATAATTACAGTCAAGGACAGTATAAAATAAAATAGTAAAAATATGTTTCTTATCAACCATATATTCATTCAAGTTTTCTAAAATGAACCAGAGTCCAATAAATTCATAATATCTCAGTGGTATTTTGCAGTCAAATACAAATGTTATTTTTTTTACAGAAAACCTGGATTATTTATGATCTTCAATAATTTGAATCATTTTTGTAAAATAGCCATATTTTTAAACAATAGAGCTAGAAAAGTCAATCCTGAATTCCCAAATTTTATACTTTATTCAAGATGTCATTGTAAAATGTAAACTAACACAAAAGAGTGAATCCAAATTTCTCTTTTCTAAACCTTTCTTGGTTACAATCTAAATAAAACATTTTCAGTAGAATAAAATCAAAAATTCTTAGTAATATATTTCTAAAATGTTTATTAAATGTAATTTCAAGTAAAACATGAAGATTAATATTTATTGAGCAACCTCCTATATCTTATGTCATTTACACACTTGATCTACCTTAATCCCCACAACAAATTCAGGTAGAAAAAAATATTTTCCTATTTACTGAGAATCAAAGAGAATGAGTAGCTCATAGTGCAATGGGATCCTTGTGTAGAAACTGGCCAGAGTGCTCCCCTGCAGAGGCCAGACTGTGGGGCAGGAAGCACAAAGACCAGCAGCACGCCACTGAAGTAATGGTAAAGGGAGCTACTCCTGGATCCAGCCCTTGGTTTTTGGACCTACGTCTTCTGCTTGGGAACACAAACAATCTAGAGGTCTCAATTCAGTATGCATACTACATCCAGGAGGATGGCACTGCCTATTCAAAGAATACTGCCTCTGACCCGGTGCTTCAGTGGCTTTAGAAGGTCACCCTACTATTGTATCAGACTGGCACTGCTCAGATGGTGAATTGCATAACCTGTGGATCCTAATATATAGGCACATTCTCATACCTCCTTTATGCCTGGCAAGCTATCAAACAATACCAGTAACCTGAAAAAAAAAGAAAAACCAGTAACCTGCCACATACATTTTCTCCAGTCATCCAAGAGAAAAATCATACAGTACTGGGAAATCTAAGTCTCTGAAGATGAGTCAAAGGACCTCTCCAAACCAGATATACTATAGCTAGTGGACTCCTGGGCAAAGGGACAGAGAGGCTTTCTGTGGAGGTGAAATGATGTTAGATACCAGTTTATTGGAAGATGATTGCTTTGATGATGCCATTTGACAAAAGATGAACAATAGTGTGGGTTCATAGTGTACTAAATATCAGTTGCTGGAGTCTTAAGAAGGGCTGGATGCTTTAAAATGATAATGGAGTTCCTAGTTTTTGAAAGAATATCTATCTGAACTCATAAACAAGTGGCTGTCCCGAGTTTTTTTTTTCCAGCTCTTCTCATGGAGTTGCTTCATTTTTGCCTGGAAGAGAAAACTATGTTTGCTATTTTGGGCATTAAGACAAATTGGTCAGCTTATTTAAAGCCTGGTGGATGACTTCAGTGCTGTAAGGAAAAAAAAGTCAGATTATGACTTTTTTTAACCTAATGGTATTTATAGACCAAAAAAAAAAATTACACAAAGAATTAAAACTACAAAATACATCCCACTCAGAATTCTGCAGTCAGATTTGAATTCCCAGTAAACGCTTCTATTATGTGTATCACGGTATTGTTAACATTATCTGTTATTTTCTATGCTGATTTGATATTCAAAGAACCAAATTTCTTCCTTTAGAAACTATACCAGTAGTTCTATTAGAGAAACTGGGGATGAAGATGACTTTGGAATAGATTTTTTTTAATTCCCTCACTGAGCTGTGAACCACCAAGTCATATAAGGAACAGACAGATGTTAACTAAACTTGAGATGAATGGTAGTGTAAAATCCTCTTAATGGTGCTTAATTACAGAACATGGGCTATATTCTAGACAGTCCACAACCCACACACATGAGATTTGTTAACTTTTTCCTTCAGTGTATTGAAAATGCTACCTGCATATCTTTCTGAACTTTTAAATTTGCAACAGCAAAAAAAAAAAAATCCCTTATTGTATATTCCAGTTTATTTTAATGGCTTCCAGGTAGTCATCATTATAATTTTCAAAACGAAATATAACATTGCTGTTTTCATGACCATTGGTAGTTTTGGTGTTTGTAGTTTTAAATGATTCTCAATTATACATAACCAAAATAATTATAAATATATTTATTAAGATTTTAAAGTACATGTGTGTCACTGTGTGTATACATACGGCTTAAATACTCTCTCTCCCTTCTTAGAAATTATTAGGTCAAGGAAAGTTACTGTTTCTGTAATTTTACATATGTTTTTTTAGGAGAAAATTATGTGGCAATGATGTCATGCACAAACAGAAATTATCGTAAAGCTATATGGTTTCAAAAGTTTAAAATTTCAAAGCATTTTGCATTATATGAGAAAAACAGATATGATCCACATGATGATGATGATGATGATGACAATGACCTTACACTTGACAAAGTATCCTCAGAGTAAAGGGCAAAAAATTCACAACTAATGTTTTTATAAAATTAAGTCTAGAGCTAGCTAGTTTTCGAACTTCAAAGTCATAACATCTTCTTTGGCAACATAAAAAGACTGAATATATGAATAATCCATCTTTACTGTCCATGCCAGTAAACCATGTTTTTAGTGGTTTTGGTTTGGTTTTTTTGGCCACCAGATTTATGGCAAATTTATTGAAGCTCATTAATTTTGGATTCAGAAAAGACTTAAATCTTAGAGGAGTGGGAATGTTGCATATAAGTTTACGACTAAAGGAATTGAATGAGCTTGGCTGGGAGAAGCCTAGGGTACACATGACAGCTGTGGATATTTGATAGACTGTGTAAGAGGTATTAGGTTTTTCCTCAAGGAAGCAAAATTTAAATGGTAAGAAATTACCCAGAACAAGACTGTGTCTCAAAATGAGGATCTGTCTCATAATTAGAAAAATCCAACCATAGCACTGACTCACCCAAAAGGTATTCTATAAGAGATTTTCCAAGCTAAAACTATATGACTCTCCAGCAAAGGATTTTTAATAAAGGATGAGGGGTTGTGGTAAGTAGAAATTTGGATTTGGGGACTATTATTGGGGTTCCCCAAGCAAACCATTAGAATCACAGAATATTAGTGATGAAAGAAACCTTGGATAATACATTTGTGTTCCTCTCATTTAAAGATGAAAGACTAAAATCATAGAAGTTAATGTATCTGCTTAATACTATGAAGCAGAATTAATTAGAAAAATAATTAGTAAACCACTGAACTGGAAGAGAGACTACAGATTTCTTAAGTCAGTTTAAGCAATAATTCAACATTTGTCAAGTTACTTTGATAGTCTTCAAGAAAACAAGCCTTTTTACTGCGGTGCTGTTCACCAGTGCTATGTGGCTTTTACTGAGAAACTGATGTGACTAAGAAGTAATTGTCTTAATTTATATCATCCCCTTGGCAAAGATTTATTTTATATTTGCTATGGTTCATTTAGCCGAATCTGTAACATTCACCAAACCTAACAGTAAAGAGGAGAACTGCCAGTATGACTTAGAATCTAATAAACACAAGAAACATAACTGCAACCATGCAGAGGCCAACTCATCAGTTCTTGAAGATTCCTTAGTAGAAAAGACCCATGGGATAGAGCTATGGAGAGGACAAAAATATGTGAATTCATCCACCCTATCATTAACTAATTCACTTATCAAATATTTATTGAGCTCCTACTATGTGCCACACCAGGTATTTTTGTCTACCTATTTTTCCCACATCTATATTAATTTAGTGCAGTAAAGTTCATTTCTTGATCTCTAATCAGCATTTATTTTAAAGACAAGATAAGAAGAAACTCGTATCCTACATTCTAAAACTCCTGCTACTGAATTTCAGAGGAAAATCTCAATAGAACAGTAAATTTTTGATAAACCTAATCCACACTCTAAATATTTGCACATCAGTCAGGTCAGCAGCCACCACCAATATTTCAGCATATTCTGTGCTTGGAGAACTTAATAAAACTATTTCTGAGTTTTTCAGATTGAATACATCTTTTTAAATCTACTTACATAGAAGAATGAAATGCATATGATTTCAAATGAAGGCAAAATAATCAACCAACATTTACTAAGCCTGTGTTCTGATCATAGGAAAATAGCAATTACAATATTGGTAGGCCTATTTTACAGATTGGAACACAGATCCTCAGGAAGATTATATAATTAGCGTATGATGGAATCTCACCATGTCTTCTAACTACCAGTCCATTTTTCTTTCCTACTTAATAAAGCAATTACTGGAAACAAAATAACTGAACTATAATGATACTGAGGAGGAAATTTATCTGAGTGACTAAAACTTGTTATCTTGTATAATCTTATTAAAAACTCACAGACAAAAAAAAATCAAAGAGAATTTTATGCTTATTACACATATATGAAAACGGAAGCTTAAGGAGGGACTAATCCTTCAAATCCATATAGCTGAAAAACACCCGATCTTGACCTCCAAACTAGGTCATCCTGACTTCTAAGACAATGATCACAACTGCTATTGTGAACATCATGCTTTTCTGCTAATATTGTAGGTTCCCTTGACCTTTATCCATTCAAAACCTTCTTCTGCAGCTACCAAACTCTGCATTTCTACCCAGCATTGACCTTCTAGACTACTACTGTATATTTCAAAATCCCTTGGAATTAGGTGTTACCTTGGGAATATGTTCTTTTTTAAGTTTTGTTTATTTATTTGAGAGAGAGAGAGAAAGAGAGAATGTGTGTACACACAAAGAGGTGGGGCAGAAGGAGAGGGAGAGAATCCCTAGCAGACCACACAATGAGCATGGAGCCTGACATGGGGCTTGATGTCACGACCCTGAGATCAAGACCTGAGCTAAACCAAGAGTAAGATGCTTAATTGACTGCCATCCAGAAGCCCCTGTAAATATGCATTTCTATAGATAGATATAAATAGAACGTATGTAACCTTTCCTGAATAACCTCAAAAGAGAGTTTGTTTTAATCCTTTGTCTATTTCTCCTTTGTATCATCCCCCACGTCAGTACCTAGAATACAGACATGATTATTAATATTCTATCAACTGTCTTAAATCACACCAATAAGAGCCACACTTTAGACAGTGAAGTAGACAGAAGAGAAAGGTCTGAGACCTGGAAAAGTATGTAGTTCTATCAAAGCAATTCTGGACTGCATACCCCTGGCATCTCTTAGACAAGAGAACAAAATTGTGTTCACTGTTAATTTTTTTTTGGTCATTTGCAACTGAACTTAATTTAAATCATGCAGTGCTATTACAAACTGGTAAGTACATAAACAACACTGAGTTTGCATTCATTTCAATTCAACAAACACTTCTTGAAGAACCGTTAGATAAGCAGTACTATGGTTAATACTGTAGGAAATAAAGGAAAACATTAGCTCATTATAGAAAGGAATAATTCTTAAAAGATGAAACTAAGTTAATTAAAAACTAATTAAAATATAGCAGTACGAAAGAAATGGCAATGATAATGAAGATCTCACCGGTGAAATGAGTGGAAATTATACAGAGCAGTTATTTTTACAGTCTTATTTTAAATAAAGTATGTGAGCATTGACAAATAGTATTTAAATATGGTTAATAAATTATAAAGTAGCTCTCAGGAGGGCCATCAACTTTGGCTAGCTCTGCTGATTAGTTTGAGAGTTGGAGAATAGGGATTCATTCCTGTAGGTAACACATGAAGCAAAATATCAGAAGAATTTATCTTACTCACTTGGAATCAGTTCACATTGACCCCCTCTTAGTGAGATTTAGGAGCAATCAATGGCCAGAACATTTCTTAATTTCATATATTCACCTCTGGGAACTGTGAACATTAATGGGTGCTTCTATGGAAAAACAATAAAGTCACAATAATGTCATCATTTAAAGTTTAGATACTTCTACCATGTTGTTGACTACTTGATATTGAGATATATGTGCTCTATCAGATATACTTAAATAATTCACATAACACAGATATATATGCAGCAAATATATAGATATAGGTCTATATTTCTGTCATATATACACAAATATGTATAAATAAAATATATATGTAAATATGTGTATAATGTGTACTAGACTTAGAAAACAAGTGAAAGTTTAGGAAATTTCTTCTTTTTAATATTTCGCAACCATGTTGAGATAGAGCATTGAGGATACATTTATACATTCCTGCCCATTCATTCAACTTATGCTTATAAAGTTTTGACAAGCTTCCTTGTGCAGAAATTGTTATATTCATGTGTTCGTTAACTTTTCAGCATGCACTTAGGTTAAAATTGGTGAGACTGGGTACTGAAAGTTCCATTTAGATGAAAATGATGAAAGCCAGTTCTATAAAGAATCCAAAAATATCTCACAAGACCCTTGAGTTTGCTCTTCCCTTGGTGTGGTGAGCAGAGAGCCTGCATGGCTCCTAAATAAGGAGCCAAATGTTTTGCAACAGACTATGATGTGAGCGAGAAGTAAATCTTTAATATGTTAATCCATGAAGATTTCAGGTTTCTTTCTCTCTTTTTCTTAAAGACCTATTTATTTAGAGAGCATGTGTGAGCAGAAGGAGGAGCAGGGAGAGGGGAAAGAGATAATCTCAAGCAGACTAAACATTGAGCACAGAGCCCAGCCAGGGACTCAATCTCATGACCCTGAGGTCATTACCTGAGCTGAAATCAAGAATTGGGTTTGCTTAATCAACTGAGCCACCCAGGTACCCCAAGGTTTCCTTTACACTAGTAACAAACGATAGTTTGCTGTTGAGTACTGGAATTGGTCCTTGAAGTTGGGTGATGCTTTATTTTATTTTTTTAAGATTTTGTTTATTTATTTGAGAAACAGAGAGAGAGAGAGAGAGAGAGAGAGAGAAATCACCAGCAGGAGGAGGGGCAGAGGGAAAAGCAGAGTCCCTACTGAGCAGGGAGCCAGATGTGGGGCTCCATCCCAGGACCCTGGAATCATGATCTGAGCTGAAGACAGATGCTTAACCAACTGAGTCACTCAGGCACCCTGGGTGCTGCTTTAAAAACTAAAACATGTAGAGCACCTGACTGGCTCAGTGGATAGAGCATATGACTCTTGAACTAGGGATTGAGAGTTCAAGCCCCACACTGGGTTAGAGCCTCCTATAAAAGAAAAAAAAAAAAAGGAAAGAAAAGAAAAAAATTAAAACAAGTAGTGTTGACTTAGTGGTCAGGAACTAAAGTGAGGTAACTGATATTGGCAGCTAGAAAATGGTTATGTGTGATAAGCTGTGAACAAATTCTTGGAAAACCCGTTGTCTATTCTAAATGAAGTGACAAGCCATGCACTTTCTAATATAATGGATCTAGGGGACGAATATCAAATAAAATGTTGTAATGTTGTGTCTGCATATGACAAGGTAGTGGAGAAAACACATAAAATCAGGAAATATGTCTTAAGTGCAAGCAGAAATAGAAGAAAATAAAGAGATTACTATTGAAAATAGGAATTTAGGACCTCCAAGGAACAAGAACTCCCATACATCATTAGGAGTATAATTTAGCACAACCACTTGAGAAGCCAGCAATATTTTATAAAACTAACATGTGCATATTTATAACTCAGCATTTCTACTCCTAAGTATATAAAAATAGAAATATGTACATATATTCACCAAAATACATGTACTTAAATGTTCATAATAGTCCTTTTCATAACACCCAAAAACTGGAAACTAACCAAAGGCCTATCAATATTAGAATGGATAAATACATCTTGCAATATTCACAAAATGGAATATTGTACAGGATAATATGTAATACATAATTACCATTTGGAAAAAATATATATAGCTGAATTTACAAACATAATATTGAACCAAAGAAGCCAGATACAAAAGAAAATATGCAGTTGTATTCCATTTGCATAAAGTTCGAAATTCAGCAATACTAATCTATAGTATTATGTATTAACAAAATTATTACTCCTAACGTGGGAATAGGAAAATGGCCACAGGAGGGCATGAGGAGGGCTTTTGGGTGAATTGATAATATGCTATTTCCTGACGTGAATACCAGTTACACAGACATGGCCAATTTCTAAATGTATGCCAACTTACACACTTGTGTTCTATGAAGTCTTCTCCATGTTTATCACAATTTAATTAAAATAAAATAAAAATAGAAAGCAAATTCAGGAATGATAAGATTTAGAAAATCTTGTTGCCTCTAGAAATGATATTAAATAAAATTTGAATAAAAAGTCCCAATAAAAATCTTCAAGTGGATAGTGTCATCAGGACAAAGGCAAGGTTGCAGACATGACCTTCATATATAAGCTAGTCTCTTAAGTAAGCCACTGTTAAGTTCACACAGAGGTTTGATGTCAATAAAGCAAAAAAGGGAGGCGGGGGGGAGAAGATCTAAGAAGTATGTCTCAGAAAAAAAAAAAATTATAGTTACTGACACATGGAACTCAATGAGGACAAATAGATCAGAAAATTCTTAAGTTACCAAACAAAAATATATTACAAAAAGAAACCATGAACCCCATAAGAATAAGTCCATCTAGAGCCTAGATCATGGTTTCTAAATACCATTCGCCACTGAAAGGAAACAGATTTCTTTGGAGAAATAATTAATTTCAAGGCTTGGGCAGAAAAAGTACTATATGAGCATGAAATATTGTATACCATGAACTTCTAGTCTTACTCCAGATTTGGTCAAAATGGATAGTATTAAAGGAAGAACACAGAGATTAGAGCACTACTGAAATAAAAGGAAACAAAAGTGCCTCCCAGAAAATAGGAATAGGTCTGAATCTTGTGTGTTTCCCATACTTCATTTTCCCAAGTGGAAGGGTTTAGTGTCCTGTTCCACCAATATATACTAGTTTTATGTACTGGGAGTGGGAAGAGAAATATGTCATATTCCTCTTTTAGGTCATAAATTGCTGGATAAGAGGAGGAAATGTTCATAAATCAATTATACTGAATGAAAAATTGTAAATCACATAGAGAGTCCTGATATTGGATTTGACATAGTGACTATATTGAAAGAAAAAATAAATAGTACATGTATGCCAAAAGGAAGGTCCATAACAGAAACTGCTAATTCAAATATTTGAGTGTTCCTTGATATTTTTCAATTTCCTATTTACATAGAGATCATGAGACTATATTCTGGCTAATGAAATTAGGGAAAACTTGTCATGAGTTATGTTTAGATGTGCCCATAAAACACCACATAATCCTCTAGCTCTCTACGTCTCTGTTGTGGTCACACAGGGAGCACATGCTCTGGATGACCTAACTACAAGATTGAAGCAGCCAATATATCTGAGTCATTGCTTGGAGGACAGCAATGAAGAGAAGCTCTCCCCAACATTACAATTTAATCTAAATGAAAAATTAACTTTGCAATGTTAAACCACTGAGACTGAACTCTGGTTGTGTGAGCCAATGTTATTCACTGTACTAATATCGACCTTGAAGTGCAACAAAGATGAATCAGACAGACTCTGCACCCAAAGCTATTTTGCCTACTGGGAAACACAAAAATACATACTATGGTAGTTTAAGGATGGCTAAAAATTCTTTAATACTCTTAATATTAAGAGAGAAGCCATCATTTATATTCCCTGACCAAATTCCTGTTTCACAAAATCATGAGACATAAAATAATTGACTTTTTTAATACTTCATTTTTTTAGAGCAAGTAACGTTTCACACCACAATTGAAGAGAAGGTACAGAGATTTCCCATGTATCCCTGTCTTACTACATGTGTAGCTATCCCTAGTATCAACAACTCTCATTAGAGAGGCATATTTATTATAATTGATAAGCCTACAGTGGTACATCATAATTAGTCAAAGAACATAGTTCATTTTGGGGTTCATTCTTGGTGTTGTCATTCTATAGGTTTGAACAAATGTGTAATGAAATGTATACATCACTCTGGTATCGTACAGAGAATTTTTACGGCCCAAAAATTCTCTGCACTGAGTACAGAAAGCTACCCAAATGTCCATCAATATTAGAATGCATAAACACATTGTGAAATACTCACAGAATAGAATATTATTCAGGATAATATGAAACACATAACTACCATTTGGAAAAATATATAGCTGAATTTCACAAATGTAATGTTGAACCGAAGAAGTTGAAAAACAAAATGTACAGTTGGATTCCATTTGAATAAAATTCAAAGTTCAGCCCTACTAATCCATAGTATTATATGTTAGCAACATTATTACCCTTGGGATGGGAGTGGGATAAGGCCCAGAAGAGGGTTTGAGTAGGGCAAGAGGAGGGCTTTTGGGGGAACCGATAATATGCTATTTATTGACATGAGTACCAGTTACACAGACATGATGAATTTGTGAAAATATATCATTTTTGTTCCTCTACCAATAAGATTTTTTTCCCCACTTCAGCTTCTTTCAGGATTTTTATCTTTGATTTTTTTTTTTTTTTTTGAGCTTGAAAAATATACCTTTTGTTCAGCTTTTTACATGTTAGGACAGTGATAACTCCCAAACTTCCTTGGACGACGAGTATCCTTGATTAATATTTTAAAACATTAAACTCACCTCAAATCTGGCCTGGCCTTCTTGACTTGGCTCAATAATGGAATATGGAATGAGTGGCTTTGATGTCAGGTTTTTAGAAAGTTTCTATTCCTGCTCGGGTCTTTTAGAAACTTTATCTTTGGAGCCCTGATCAGTCACGTAAGAACTCCAACTCTCCTGAGACCACCATGCTCTGAGGAATCTCAAGTTAATTTCCTCATGAAAACACTATGTGAAGAAAGAGAAAGACATTTATCTTATCCCTGGATTTTCCAGTCACTTCGGTTGAATCATCAGACATCATATACTAGGCCCTAACCAAATTCTTCCTTCATGAAATCATTAAGACGGAAAATGCTTGAAATTTTAAGATACTTAGTTTTGGGGTAGTCTTTTAGATAGCAATATATAAGTGGAAAAGGTGCATTAAAATATAAATACAAATTTAAAATTAATATTTGCATGTGTGTATTATACGTGTTCAAATGAAGTGGAAAGCAAAATAGACTATAGAAAGAAAGTCAGAAAGGGTCACAGAAGTATGAATTCAGTGCTAGAAGTATACAAAGAAAGAAGAAATTGCTATTAGGGGAGGAAATGTTCCCAGACCTTAAGTACCATGGGAACAAGGGCTGATTCATTACTGTACCTATTATGTCTGCCACATGATAAATGCCTATGAATGTTGCTTAACTTAATAGAATAAAATAAACTAATACTGCTGCATTTTGGAAGACTCTTGAAGGAAAGGGTGGATTTGCTTACATGCAGGCCAATGGAAGCAGAAAACAGTTGAAAATTCTAGGCTGATGAAATAGCATGATCATCATAAAGACAGAGGGAAGAATATATGGAGACCATAAAGGAGAATAAAAGGCAATTTGATACGTCAGGGCACAGGAACAGGAAGAGAGAAGACAGAGTCAGCTGTTCAGCTGTTGTTGAAAGTAGACCCCAAAGAGTTTCTATTTCACCTGGTAGGCATTGAAAAAGCACACAGCTTCTCTTTTTTAATAAAATATAGCAATATAAGAACCTCCTGTTAGGAAGATGAATATAGCAGAGGGATCTGGGATGGATCAGCAAGTCATTTGCAAACACCCGAAGTCAAGAACTAAGTTTTAAGCAGCACCATGAGAAGGTTCACTTATAAACAAGAATACTCGGCAACTAGTACCAATTACCGAGAGTATATCCACGATCCTCTCCATTCAGCGAATGCAAAAATAGAAGGGATTTGACAATATGCTCATGTCCCTTGCAACTGATTCAACTCTCCAGTGCTTTGATAGCCTAAGGACATACTTAAGGTTGCCACATTTTAATCCTGCAAGTGCTTACACCTCGGGGAAGGGTGTGGGCATTCCGTCTATACCACCTGCTAGTAAAACTGGCAATGTAGGATCTAAGCATCACTGTCTCCTTCCAGGGAAATGTGGGCATCTCTGTAGCAGCAACAAGAACCTGAGAGCTTTATTTATGAGTGTGAGTGTGCTGTAGCTTTCGACGAGAGGAAGAGGACTCTCTTTACTGCCATCTCTGCTGTTCCCTATGCTATATGAAGCCACACATGTAATGAGGAGTGGAACAGCAGTTATATCACTAGAGGGTCACTTTTCTCTCTCTGCAGCACTGTTTCTGGGGGAGGACTAGCAAGAAAAGTCTGTTCTGAGGCTTCAGGCAGCTTATTTTTTTTTTCCCCTTCCAAGATCATTATTTACAGCATCTAGGACTGGCATTTAAGTCGCTTCCTATTTTCCTATTTTTCTTAATAGCTCAAATGCATCATCAAGAAGTCACATGTAAAATTAGGGCGTATACAATCTAAACCAGAATAAGTCTCTACAGCTTAGACTGGCCTCAGAGACGGGTGGCCTAGTTGTCATTAGCAAAGATACTGTCACTGGGGGCTGATGCCAGAAAAAGAGGTTGGCAATGTTAAATTGTATTTTATTTTTAAGTAGATCTGTATGAGCGTGTATTTCTAAAGAAGCTAGATTCTGAGAGGTATACACAAAACCTTTAATGAGAGTTTCAGGATATCCTTTAAAAATGAAAAAAAAAAAGATATGTAAATGGGAAACACATTCCAGTGATGGTTTCTATTGAAATGAATATTACAAATATTAGACTAAGTCATTTCTACATAGTGGAATGCTTCAAAAAATGTGTAGGGTTAATCACTTTCAATTTTAAAACTATAACACACACACACACACACGCAAGACAGACAGAGAGAGAGAGAAGGAAGGAACCATATTTTGAAGGAAAAACCAAAAACTGCCAGGAAAAGCCATCTAAATGATGGATTATCACTAGAAAGCAGTTAGAAAGGACCACACTTTGTTTCCTTTTTTTCTGAATCAATTACTTGGTTACTCTTTTTCTCCGTAGTCCTGCTTTGGAAGCTCTATTTTCAAGAGCCTGCACTTGACAGTCTATAGCACACAAATGACTTGTGGTGCAGAAACTCCTGTGTGCACAGTCTATTTTTATAACCAGAGCTGTTTTCTACACAGACACATGACATCCGTATGACCACAGTCACAAAAACCTGCACACATCTCATACAGGAACAGCTGAAAAACTGAATTCTTCTCCTTTCACTTTAAAACACACACACACACACACACACACACACAATTCCAGGAGCTTGACCTCTTATTTCACTTATCTCCTTGCCAGTCCTATTATACCTTCTGTTTTGTCATGTTTGTCCGTTTTAGTAGAAGAAAAGAATATTGCACAGCTGTCCTAGAGGCGCTTTTTATTGTTGTTGTTTTGAAAAATCTTTTTTCCCTGCCATAACGGCAGCGCTTATTAATCTTTTCCTCCTCCTGGTCTCAATGGTTCTCTTTCTTTTTCCCCTGCTTCCCAAAGGAAACCTGTAGGTGGTAAAAATTATTTCTTCCAGGTGTCTGTGCTCCATTGGGAATTAGCAAAAGTGCTGGGTTTTATGCTGATCTCGGCTGTGCAAAGGGGGAAAAATACATCAGTAGAAGTGAGTTGGCTCTGAAGAGCCAATATGTGTTGGAGCATCTTTCAAATTCTAGGTCAGCGGTGAACAGTGGAGAAAGTCTTCTTTATGAAGAAGTTTCGTGTTCTAATTATTCTGAGCTTCAAGAAGGAGCTGCTGTCAAACCACTTGGTTGAAGTAGTTAGGTTTAATGAGTTTTATTCCTGCAGTTGTATCTGGGTTTCTAAGGTTTTCTAAGCCTGTACCAATTGTCCAGGAAGTTGTCTTTTTGAATAATGCCCAGTTAGTAAAAGCTGGGCAGAGAGGCACTTACAGGTTTCTCTACTCTGATTCTAAAGTCACCATTCCCATGGTCAGGTAAATGGAGTCATGGTGGACTTATTTTTCCCTGCTAAGTTTTGAGACACTGATCTATGTTTTATTGATGCCTGTAACAAGAGGAAAGATAGTGGGTGGTATTTGTGAGGAGTGACTGCAGAATAGAGGGAAAGGAACACAGAATCCGTGTGAGCAGAAATTGATTTGAGCTCTTTTTTGGCACTTACTACCCACGAATATCTGTTCAATTATTAATGATTTTTTCAAATTCAATTTCCTTATCTATACTATGGGAAAACTAACAATGCGTACATCCTCAGATTTTTGTGCAGACGGATAGACTAACGTGGTGCAAGACTTATTGTAATACCGGCACATAGTAAACACGCCAAATGCATTAGTTGCTGTTATTATCATTCTCATAATCATAATTAAATGGGTAGGATCCTTTAGGGTATTCGAACATTTAAAACAGCTATGATTGTCTTGTCACAGGTTGATATTTATTGGTAAAACTGAGACCATGCAAAGATAAATGACTAGAACAAGATCGCATGGTTAGTTGTTGAAAAAGTTAGACCCAAATCAGGCTCCTGTTGTCTTCTCTGGTGATCTGTGTGGATAATTTAAATAGAACTGTGATATCTCATGCAGCGTAAACTTTAAGCCAATCAATAAGTATTCATTGTTAGGTTGATTTATTGACCCACCCACCCTGACAAAATGACTCTGTTCCTAATCACTTTGTTATAATATGTAAATACATTAATTATCAGAAATATTAACGATGGCCCAAAGTCACACAGCAAAGTAATCAAGTGGCCAACTGGGTCACATTTGATTATGAATTTGGCATTCTGATTTGGCCTCGACACACACAAATCTACATAAGAAAATGGGGACTGATTTTCAAGTGTTCACTTCAAAGGTAACTAGTTAGACTCAGTAACTCACTGCTTTATAAATCCATTGATTAAACAACCTCAATAATGGTCTTCTCTTAATTTGTTGTGTGTGTATGCACATGGTTGTGTGTGAAGTAGTCATGCCTTCTATCTGCTTGACAGAGTTGCATCTAAATGAAATATTTATAATGTCTTCTAAGAATAACAGAAATAACTTTACTTGACATATCTGGCGAACAGAATTGCTGGTAGATGACCAATTAAATATAAACATAGTGTATTTTCTATATGACTTTCACCTTGCAAATTCTCTTAAGAGCATATGAAACAAGTATTTAGGAATGCCAAATTCTAATATACTCTAAATTTCTCTTTTCCAATAGCCAAATAGGTAGATCAATAGAGAGCCAAAAGATGATCTCAGGTTTTCTATTTTGTGGTTGGATGTGTACTGAAAATAAGAAAATCTCTCATGTACTTTAAAACTTTGCTTCCCATTGTCAATATAAAAATAATAAATGTGGCATCTCCATCTGTGTAATTCTACAGCTTATATGCTTTTTGCTAGACCACACTGTCTCTCACCTTCTTGCAGAGATTTGAGACAAAAATTAGACTGTGGGGGCCCTGAGTAAGTGGAAATATGGTCCTGGGGCTTTAAGTTCCTACCTGCACATAATTTACAAACAGCATGGTAATCAGGTAACAGAAATAAAAACAGAGTTCCCAGAGTATTCCATTTTCATTCCTGTTACTCAAAACTAAACTAACTGAGCATCTCTTTCTGTACCTCTAAACATATTTTTGACGGTCCCCAGACGGGATACCATTTGTAGTATAATTCAAAAATGTCACAAGAAAAAAAAAGCAATTTATACTTGTAAGTGTCTAAATTGGGGACAGAAAATCTTTCAGCCATTCAACATCAATCTCATCAATCACTCCCAGCCTTCCATCCCACCCCCCTGCCCCCCAGCCCTCTGGATAAAAAAAAAAAGGAGGAGTAATCACAGTCTGGAAATGTGTTTGAGAACATTAATAATTTAAGCAAGGACATTAGACATACATGAAAGCTTCCATTTCCATAGATCTATGCTAGATCTATGCTTTTCTTTTTCATTGTTTCAGTAGAGATTTTATTTAAATATTTTCAAGTAAATTTCTTTAAAAGATCCATAACTCCTGGGGATCCTGGGTGGCTCAGTCAGTTGAGCATCCAACTCTTGGTTTTGGCTCAGGGCATGATCTCAGGATTGCGGGATGGAGCTCCTCATTGGGTACAATGCTCAGTGTCCAGTCTGCCTGAGATTCTCTTCCTCTGCATCTTCCCCCAACTCATGGTCTCTCTCGCTCTCTCAAATAAGTAAATAAACATTTCAAAAATTTTAAAAATAAAAGATGACCATAACTTATTGATCTATTAATTGTAGAGTTTTTAGCATGCTGCTGAACACCATGGACTCTAAGCTAAGAGTGAGCTAAGCCTGTTTTCAGATTCTTACTCTGTCACTCTGTGGCAGAGTGATCTGATTGACCCTCACTGTGCTTGGTTTCCTCATCTGTACAGTGCTGAACGATGTCTCCTTCATGGGCTTGCCCATTTCAAAGACACATTCAAATGATTTTTTATCCTGTGCCAGTCAAACAATGGACAAAATGGCCTGTCTTTGTCCATATAGAACTAGTCTAATAATTTAGCACAAGGATTAAATTAATGCATATCCAGTATCTAATGCAATAGCTGTCCCCGAGCAGGCTCTCTCTCATTAGTAGTTAGTAATTTATTATACTAAGTGTCAATTTAGGTAGCAGACATTCTCATTGGCTTCTCATTTGTTATCTTTGTAATCTTAAAACTGAACCTATAAGAGTTTTAAATGCCTGTTCTACAGATTGAAAAATTGAAGTTCAGATAAATTGCTTCCCTAAAGTTACACAAAAAGAAATATTAGAGTCAGGCTTCAAACCCAGGTCTGTTTAACATCATTTAAGTATATAATGAAATTCACCTGGCCTAAAAAGAAGGTACTAGTCACAAGGGAAACCTAGGTAAACTCCATATTTAGTCAAAGCAAATGTATTTGTTTCTCTTGAATACCTGAAATCTACTTCAATTTCTTTTCCTTAAGCCTCTGAATACTTAAGTGGACCAAGTTCATTCATGATGGTTATCCTATTATTTGACCTATAATACATATAGTAATGATAATAATAGATACTAGCTGGTGATTTTATGGATGCCAAGGAATACTTCATTGTAATACACAGTGAATAATCATGTATACAATATACACGAATAATCCGTATATTATTCATGAAGTCTCTAGTATATTATGCTGATATACACAATTGAAATTCATTAAGACAAACGTTTAAGTATTAAAACTCTTCAATATCTGTGCACAATTTAAGTACAACTATCTAATAAAATGATATGATAAACATCACAACTGAAATGAATCCATTAAACATGGATACACTTTAAAGAGCCAGAGTTACAAGATGTAGACTCTTTCAGTGCCAATGTATTGGCAGGATGTACTTAGCCAATTAGCCAGATAACCTTTATCTTATAAAAATATCAATTAAATCACATATATACTTATTCCAGTTTGTATCACTTATATAAACCAACATAAAATGCTGTTAACTTCATGATTGTCATTACTTAGACAAAGTTAACTATGACTTTGGTCATATTTCAATTAAAAAATAAATGCATTTAGACAGGCACTTCCTCATCTTCCCACCATACAAATTACTTGTCTTTCTACATTTGGTCTCATATTTAGTCTTACTTTGGATTATTCTGTGAGAACGGCACCATTTCTTCTCAAAGCCAAGCCAGCTCTTGTGCTCTAAGTCTCATTCAACTTAATAATCTGTGAGATCCAATCTTTCCAAGGATATCTACTTTTTCATCATTCTTTTTCCATAGAACCTTCTAATCATAATACACATTTTGTTATTTCCTATCTCAAAATGACTTTAAGTTTGCCAGATTTAGCAAATAAAACCAGAACAATAAATATGGGACATACTCAAATAAATAAACATTTTTAAAGGATAAATGTGTCCCATACTTATTCTAAAAGACTATTATTTGAAATTCAGATTAACTTGGTATCTTGCACTTTATCTAGTAGAATTCTAACGCATTTATAGGGAAACTTCTTGGGGAAAATAATCTTTTTTTTTTTTTATTGTTCTCTCTATTCTTCCAGCTCACATTTTTCTCTGCAAATTGCTCTAAACAGACCTCAATCTCAAACATTCCAAGGAAACAACTTTTCTCAAGACCCCACCAATCACATGAATGTGGTTAAATCCAGGTGTCATCCTTCTGTTCAAATTTTATTGATGTCTGTGCAGCATTTAATAGATGATGCTATATTCTCCATGACACATTGTCTTGTCTAATCTTGTGACAACATATTCCAGTCTCTCTTCCATTTTACCCATCTAATTGTGCTTTCCCATTTTTTTAAGATTTATTTATTTATTAGAGAGAGCAAGACAGAGTGTAAGAGTGAGAGGGGGACGGCCAGAGGCAGAGGGAAAGAGAGAATCCCAAGCAGACTCCCAGCTGAGCCCAACACAAGGCTAGATCCCAGGACCCTGACATCATTACCTGAGCTGGAATCAAGAGTCCAACAACGTAACTGAACCACCCAGATACCCCTGTGGTTTTTCAATTTCTATGTAGTTACCTTTCTACCATTCAGCCTCTATTTTTGAAGAATATTTATATAGGACCTCTTTAGGGGCCTATTATATGCTTCTTAAAGATTATATTTATTTATTTTCTTGAGAGAGAGCATCAGAGAGAACAGAGGCCGGGGTGGGTGGCAAGCTCCTGCAGAGTCAGGAGCCTGATGGGGGGCTTGATCCCGGGATTATGACCTGAGCCAAAGGCAGACATTTAACTGAGCCACCCAGACACCCCAAGCCTCTATATTTTTAATGAATAAAGTCTCTTTAAATAACTATTTTCAAACTTATAGAACTTAATGTCATCTAGATGTCAATGACTCCAAAAGCAGATCATATCTTACTGTGATTAATTTCTCATGGCTCTTTCTATTAGCATAATGGTTAAGAGCACAGAATCAAATTAAATTCAATCAGTAATTCAAGTACTTTTGATATTTTACAAGCTAAAAATCAGAAAATGTAAAGTTGTGCAAAACATACTTTATAGGTAAATTCAACATGGACATTTTTTTTACAAGGTGGAGATGTTTGTGTCATTATTTGAAACAGTACTTAATTATTTACACTGTTCATCACTTTTTAATTTATGAGTAAATACCAAAACATAAAATGGCATTATTCTCTGATTCATGGCATTTATGATTAATTGAAATGTATAAACTATCATTTAAATTAAATGACTATAAGCAATAACACAGTAAGAATGAATGAACATAGAGAGGTAAACAAATGAGTAAAATTGAGAACCTATCTAAGTGCCAAGTTCTGAGAGCACCACCTGACATGGGTGTCAGGGGGCAGTTGGGCCAAATCCTAGTAGAGACTCAGGGTTCTAGAAGAGGGGTCACTTGTTTTCTGTTAGAAGTCCCAATAGAATATTTAGATAGTGTCTATACATCCAAAAAATATGTAAAACTTAAACCCTGAACTTCATGGGTACAAAACAATTAAGAAGGACTAAATTTAAAATAGATATAAGGCAGAACTTACTGAATGTTTACTATGCACTAGGCAACACGCCATGTGTTGTCCTTTTTTAAAGTTTTTATTGTAATTTCAGTTAACATACGGTATTATATTAAATTCAGGTGTATGATATAGTGATTCAGCAGTTCCATACCAACATGCCATGTGTTTTACTTGAATTGATTAAATTGCTAAATGTGAACAATATTTGAGAACAATATTGGAGCTATTATTATGCCATTTTTACAAACAAGTAAAATTAAATTCAGAAGAACTAAACAATTTACTAAAGCATATCCAGACACTAGATGGTAGAGTCAGGATTTGAAACAAGTAACCTTACTCCTGGGAATACTCTCATACCCACAACACTTTAAAGACCTTGTTTTCCAATAGTTAAAACGTAGATATATTATAACAAGCTGAAAAATACATGTAAAAAATTCTCAAGTCAATTCTAGTATGGCTTTAGGCAATGCTCCCAAAGTGTGTTCTCATGAGGTTTAATAAAGCTCTTGGACAGAAAGGTCTCATAGTCAAATACATTTATAAAGGACCCTATCACACTCCCCCTCCTCCATACTCAAAATACATATTTGAAGTCTTGGAGAATCTTTATGTAAAAATTATTAAGTAAGCAAAAGTGATTACATTTCTCAAGCCAGTAAAATTAATCAGGACTTTTTTTTTCTTTTAAATTGTGGGTATTGAGGCAGTCTGGGAGGCTCAGAGGTTCAGCGTCTGCCTTCGACCCAGGGCCTGATCCTGGAGTCCCGGGATCAAGTCCTGCATCGGGCTCCCTGCATGGAGCCTGCTTCTCCCTCTGCCTGTGTCTCTCCCTCTCTCTGTGTGTGTCTCTCATGAATGAATAAATAAAATCTTTAAAAAATAAAAATAAAAATAAATAAATAAATAAATAAATATATAAATTGTGGGTATGAAAGTAGAGGCAGACTTAAAATAATAGAAATGGCATTCCAAAATAAATCAATGGAGTAGAAACCAGGATATTCTTTTAAATACTAATAATAATACTAATAAAATACTAATAATCAAAATGTAGTGATTATTTCTACCTGGTAAGCTTTAATTTGAGAGGATATTATATTCTCCAAGGCCTTACTTTTCAATGTGTATCTGGAGATCTAGGCTTGTCTTCACTGACAAGCCTACTAGAAATAGACTATTAGACCCATAGAATCTGAATCTACTTTTTTTTTTTTTTAGATTCTATTTATTTATTCATGAGAGACAGAGAGATACAGAGAGAGAGAGAGAGAGAGAGAGAGGCAGAGACATAGGCAGAGAGAGAGGCAGGCTCCATACAGGGAGCCCGACATCGGACTCAATCCTGGGACTCCAGGATCATGCCCTGGGCTGAAGGCAGGTGCTAAATTGCTGAGCCACCCAGGGATCTCCTGAATCTACTTTTTAACGTGACACCCAGGTGGTTCATATGCTCATTATTATTTTGGAAGCGCTAAGGAAAGTAGATCTTTCTTTGGTTGGAATGAACAGAATTAACCCAGGAAATGGATTGACAGTGCATGTTCCTGGGTCCTACCTTTGGAGGATTTTTATTCATTATGTCTGGAGCAAGATCAAGTTGTTAGCAATCCAACTAGTGGCCCAGTGTTTCCAAAGTAGTTGATGGACAGGACACTCTGAAAATACATCAAGTTTAAGGCTTCATTAATTTTTTGGATGTGAAGAAAGATAGGTTCAGATGTACTGAGTTCTTAGGTATTAAGTCACTTCGATGCTATTACTCTTGGGCAGGAGTCCATCAGCTCCATTATTCCAAGTTACCATCATCTCTTTCATCCATGATTATCATGGTTTTAATGGCTATCTCTATTCCAGTTGCTTCCAAATCTCTGCCTAGGTTTAGATTCCACATGGAACTACCTATGCAACAACTCACAACTCTCCTTAGTGCTCTATGCTCCACCTACCACCACAAGCTCATTATCTTCACTGTCCTTTTTTGAGGGCACTGCTCTCAATAATGCAAATATGAAATGGGAGTTATCACAGACTTTTCCTCTCTTGGGCTGCATACCCTCCCCAACATAATCCCCTAATCCTGCTGATTTGATTTCCTATTTCTCAAATTAATTTCCTTCTTTTCATTTCTATTGTCATTGTTCTAACTTAGATCCCAATAATTTTTCCACTGGCTAACTTCAAAATCCTTCTGATGTCCCTAATTCCAGTCTTATCATCTTCCAATTCATCCTACCTAAAATAGCTAGAGAGCTTTCTAAATAATCAACCACTGGTTTTCTCACATAAAATCCCTTTAAGCTCATCATTGGCCTTGAGTTAAAACTGAAGCATCATAGGGCACACCCAGCCTTTGTAAACTAGCGCTAGCCATCCTTATTACCAATCAAGTATCCCCACTTTATACCAGCAGCACCAAGTATCATTGCTGGTTTGGTTTGGTTTTGCATATAGAAGGTTATTAGTCTTTTAGTTGGTGCCTTTCATACATTTTTCAAGCTTAAAACCCTACTCTTATTTATTTGCTTTTTTTTTTTCTTTCAGAGACAAATTTAAATATCAACTCCTTCACGAATCTTTCCAGACTTGGTTTGGAAACCTGGCCTTCAATTTTCAAATCAAAAGTTACACCAGAGATTTGATCCAGTCATTATCGTTTGCTAGCTCTGTGAAATCCATCATAATTTAATTAATCATGCTAGCTTTAACAATTTTTGTGCAATCTTTAATAACAATTTAACAAATTATATATGTGTTTTAGTTTCATTCTTAAAGAATGTGGAGATATTTGAAACAGCATAGATGTACCATGAGGCATCAGTGTTGTAATGAAAATATAGTATAGTCAGGTCTGTCCCTGTCCTAAACAAATACTCAACAAATACAAACTGATGCTATTATCATATTATTATCATTTTATTTAATTATCTGTCTGGGCTCTTCATCTACAGATATCTTTATGCTAAGAAAACTCTCCCCCACTCTCTCTCTCCCTCTCTTTATTTTCCTATATTTAGTTCAGCCCCTATACTTAGAAAGCGGTCAGTAAATGTGTTTAATCAAATTGACGGAGAATATCTCCAAGCCTTAAAAAGCCAAAACCACCAGTGTGACAGAAGATTTCAGGAGATTAGCCATGGATTTTTAAACTTTAATCCTATTGAGGATTGAATGAAACAGTTAAATAGTGCTGATACTCAGAAGAGTATGGTGTATTCAAAATTCATTTTTCATGGCTATATAAGTAACAGTCATGTGATGTTCTTCAGTTACAATGTAAACCAACTTGTTTGATGTTTATATTAGCCCCAAAAGGTAGAAATTTTCCTTCTCTGGATGGATGATGACACCAAAGTTCATATGATGAAAGGACTTTGCCAAAACAAAGCTAATAAATAACAGAACTAGAAATTTAACCTCAGAGTCTCGGATTCTTGCACTTACACCAGATTGCAAACACTGCCCAACCCCAACGGCTAGTCAATTATATCCAAGTTTTTTTTCCCCAGAATTTTAGTATAATAGATATATAACTTGAGAAATTAATGTTTGAAAAATATCCATATATTGCTAATTCTGTTATAGTCAAGTCAATTCAATGATTACATTTTATGTATTTGTAGTTGTGCACTATCAACCTCAAGTAAAAATACAGTATAGGAACATCACTTTGTGCCTTAAATACCCCAAAGAAAATCTGCACACTGAATATATATTTCCAGTGCTATAAATCATGCCAGATCTCATGACTCTCTTCACAACTCAATCCCCAAAGTATTAGTTATATCCCTAATATGAGCATGGCTTCAGCATTATATTCTTTTCTTGCCCATCCCAGGCCCATGAACATTCTTCATATGCAAAATCAGACACCAAAACATAAAATTTCAGTCTTCATTTTTCTGGAGAGTTTGAAATTTATCCAGTCTTTCCAATTTTTCACCAGCTATGAAGTTTAAAAGCATAAAATACAGGAAATCCCTTAGAATATAAAGAAGGTTCTCCATTGTGATCATAATTCATCATGATCGACCATGACTCATGACAACTTGAACATGTATTGTTTCTTTTCTGGGCAAGATGCTTTCATAATTCTCTTTTCTAAGGATCACTTAAGGTTGACCCTGTGCAAAAATTTGCACTATTAGTAGTCCCAGGAAAAGCCACCACAACCTCATTTTCAAATTTGATATAGAAAACTTGACCAGGAAAATTCCATGAAACCATACAAACGTCTCCTTGTCCTGTAAATGTAAGTATATTTTAGAGATGGCTTAGAATCTAATTCCAGAGACACTGCACAATGTGCAGAAGTAAGAAAGGTAGGAAATAAGATATGCTCTCCCCCTGAGGGGGGGTTAAGGTCTGCATTTAGATAGGTGTGGTCAATAATACTGTTCATTGTTACCTGAGCTGATCTAGCGATACAGAGTAGCCATTTGCAGCCCAAAAGATCTTCAGAAAACTCTCAATTCTGTTTATTCATAAAGATATTCAATGTAATATGGAGGAAGAGACTGGCTTGGGCATTATATGTGAATTTAGGGTTATTGATATATTTCAGACTTTTGAGACTTTTCTCCTTAAATTTCGGTCAGTTCTTTTTCTGAGGAGCTTGAGCTCCACCCAGTCTTTCATACTAAGTACCTTTTTTCAGATTTAGATTTTTGAATTATCCATTCACATACACAATGTTAAACCTTTAAATTTTGGACAATTTTAGAATCCTTTTTTTTGAAACTAGTTTTGCACACTTAGAAAGCAGAAGTGTGGCTTCTAATGACAAGAGAAGTGCAGGACCTGGTCAGTTTTATACAGTGAAGGATAGAAGATAAATTCAACTCATGTGTGCTTAATCACAAGACCTTAATAGTAATAATGCCTTCAGTTTATCTCTTTGGCTTTTGTTGTTTTGTGATATATCTCAACCTCCAAACTTTGGATCTATATGTTATGCTATATTTTCTAAGATAACATACTATTTATCAGATGTATCATTATAACGCCACCAAATTTATTAACATAAAGCAGTCTCCACACTCCCCCAAACATGCTTTCATTTTCAACCATGTTTTCCAATAATTCTTTTTCATAATGATTTTTTAATAAAATAAGGCATGTTTGAATGCTTTATCATAACAAATAAAATATATCAATGATTTTATCCATGTTGGCCAGGAAATGCAGTAGAAATGTTTTTAATACTTAATAAACATAAATACATAATCTCCTGGCGTAATGTCAAATATTAAACAAAGGTTATTAATATAATATGGATTTCATTATATCACTGTCTTTCTGTCATTTTAATGACTCTCATTATGCAAGGAAAAAAGTCACTAATTATTTGTTTCTTATTTTAGGATTATTTTGAGGTGGCAGCTTTGTTTATTCTTGGAAATTTTTTACACAGAAAACTTTGTAAATTTTTGTTGCCTATTAAAATAAGTTAATTATCATTTAATTATTTCTGTTTTCTTTTTTGCAGCATAACATCAGAAGATAAGGTTAAAAAGAAAATTTAGCCATTTGTTCTATTTGTTATCTGTTGGCTCTGGGCTGTGGTTATAGATACTGATTTATATATTAGTCAGGGTCCTTCAGAGAAACAGAATCAGGAAGACTTAAGTATCTATATAAAAGGATTTATTACAAAGTATTGGCTAGCATAATTATGGAGGCTGAGAAGTCACATGATCTGCTTTCCACAAGCTGGAGATCAAGGAAGACCAGGGGTGTAGCTTCAAAGCCTGAAAGCCAGAGACTGGATGGTGTAGACACTAGGTAAGATTTGAAGGCATTAGAACCAGGAGTGCTGAGTAAAAAGATCAATGTTTCAGCTCAAGTTATCAGAGGATGGGCAAATTCTCCTTTCTTCTACTTTTTTTCTATCCAGGCCCTCAATAGGTTAAATCATGCCTACTCACATTGGAAAGAACAATGCAATTTGCTTAGTCTACTGACTCAAATATTTATCTCTTCCTAAAGCACTCACAGATATACCTAGAAATACTGCTTAACCAGAAATCTGGACATCCTGCTATTCATCAAAGCTGACACATAAAATTAACCATCACAATATATAAATTTTTTCTTAAAATATAGTATAACTGGGCAGCCCAGGTGGCTCAGCAGTTTAGCACTTGCCTTCAGCCCAGGGCATGATCCTGGAGACCCGGGATCAAGTCCCACATCGGGCTCCCTGCATGGAGCTGCTTCTCCCTCTTCCTGTGTCTCTGCCTCTCTCTTTCTCTCTCTCTCTCTCTCTCTTTCTATGTGTCTCCCATGAATAAATAAATAAAATCTTTAAAAAATATAGTATAACTTTTCATGCAGAACTTAGAAATGAAATGTTACTTCTAGAATTATTGATTATAAATGTTCATATAAAATCACCTTCTATCACATTAATATATTTTTAAAAGATAGATTTACTTATATTATAATTCCAAAGGTTGATTGAGCACAGAAAGAAACTTTGATCCAGAATAGAACTATGTGTGTTTGTTGTTTTGGATGTGTATGTTTTGTTTAGATAGGTTTCAATCTAAGAATCTGAAAAGTAACTCTCAGTAACTTACAATAATGTCTGCAATTTTGCTTCACAACAATGCTCATGAATCTCAGTCTAGTCAGAGCAAACACCTGATGAAGGAAAATAAAACATTTCAGTCTAATAATCAGTTTCTCATTGACCCCTTTGCTAACACTGTATACTGGGTGAATAGTCTCTTATCCAATATGCATCCCATTACTACAGAGACCTTTGTAATTGGATACACAGACATATTTATAATGGACAATGGGCAGAGGATATAAGAATGGTGGCCTAGAAACTAAAATATATTACTAGCAATGATAGAGGAAAATGAAATGCTGCCTCTTTAATAATGAAAATAATTTAGGGTATGGGGCTTCATATGAAACTAAAATTATGGACCTCATTAGGCTACAAATAATGTTCAATTTCACCAGAGATGATGGTTTTTGTGTGTATTGAAGATATTTGAAAAATCAACTTATGGTTGCTTGAACCTATTACTCCAAAGTTAACGAAAGTTTTGCTGATTTTGCCAGAGTTCATTTTTAATTTACAGATTACATAACTATAAGAAAAAATAAAAGAGGGAGTTATGATGTCTTTATTCCTTTTAGTAATTCGGACTTTGTCTTGTGGTAGTATACACAAAAATAAAGTTTTTATATATCTAATATGCTCTGTATGACATCTAAGATCTTTTCAATGTTTCTGCAAATTAAGAAAATGCAAGCATTATTATCTCTAGTTTACAGATAAGAAAAGAGAGGGAGTCAGAGGTCCTATTAATTGTCTAAATTTTTCAACACCTTTCACTGAGAAATTTCTGTACACCACAATAAAGTAATGGCATATACATTATTTTTTAAATGTGACCTTATAAGACTTTACTCTGCACTCTGGACTACTATGTGAACTTCATGTAACTATAACTTGTCTAACAAGTTGGTTTTGCCCAGAGCCCTAAACTATGAGTGAATAGGCAAAGACAAAGAATATTGAGTTTGCTCAGTCTGGTGACATCTGGCAAGATCTGGGAGACCCACTGTTGGAAGCAGCAGCAATGACTCTAAGCAGCCTGCTCATGCAGATGCTATGGTCTATATTCTCTGCTGCCCTTCTCAGACCCTGAGTATTTTCTGAGCCTTGCTATTCAGACTTCCAATAATTTTATGAGCTTGAATATAAAACTCTAATAACGCGCATATCAGACTAAGTTAATGGGGGTTGATTTCTGAAATAGACAACAAGATCTTGACAGGTACACCTGGAAAGCACAAAACTGACAAGTTCAATGGATATAAGAGAAGCACATTAAGATATAGCACATTTAGGGACACCTGGGTGGCTCAGGGGTTAAGCGTCTGCCTGCAGCTCAGGGCGTGATCCTGGAGTCCCAGGATTGAGTCCCACGTTAGGTTCCCTGCATGGAGCCTGCTTCTCCCTCTGCTTATGTCTCTGCCTCTCTCTGTGTGTGTCTTTCTTTCATGAATAAATAAGTGAAATCTTACAAAAAAAGATATAGCACATTTGGGTTCCAGTTTCAGAATTTTCACTTAATATCTATGTAAAATCTTGCTAAGTAATACACTTTCCTTTGGCATTCCTTTCACTGTAAAAATGAAAGCATTTGATTATTGATCTCTAAGATATCTCACATATCTAACCTTCTATGATTTTATTATTTCTTTTGGTTTGGAGATAGTAAGTCAATGTGGAATAAAGGAAATAGAAATGCATCAAGGCTTATGAAAAATTTAATTCAACTCGCAAGTCAACACAGCCTCTTGCTACATTAAGATGCTCTTCACTCACTCACTTGCCAATTAAAAGACAGGATAAACTCTCTCTCATGAGATTTTATACATATAGAGGCTAGGACTTTTACATATGTATTATGTTATTATATAATATCTAATGTTAGACATCCAATTAAAAGAGTTTATTCATGACACCAAAGAAAGGAACAAAATTGAAAATAGGGGCAGACCCACAATGACCCAAGTATTTGGTTTAGAAAATGTAGTTTTTTTAAAAAGTAATTATAAATATGTTCAAGAGAATAAGTGACACGGTGGAAATCTCACCAACTATAACCATTTGGGAATTAAATAAAAATTAAACAGGATATCTAAAAGGAAAAATCTATAATTGAAAATAACCGAATAGATGGGTTTAGTTTCAGATTTGACACAGCAGAAGGAAATGTTAATAATTTGCCAAATAGGTCAGTAGAAAATGCACAGGCTAAAGACAGGAGAGAGAAAGGGGTGAGAAATAGAACAAACATTTAGGACAAAATAAAAAGGCCTAAATCACATTTAAATGGAGTCCTAGAAAGGAAGGCTGAGAGAATAAATAGAGAAGTAATAGGTAAGAATTTCCCCAAAGAAACAGACAAGGATTCAAAAAGTATACCTCAAAAAGAGTTTTCTTTGTAAAATGGCTGACAACCCAAGAATAAGATAAAATAATAAACACACACATACTTCTTTAAAAAGAGGGTCTTGCTACATGGAATTTACCTGAATCCGTTGAAAACACGTCCCCACAAAAACCTACACAGATGTTTATAAGGCTTTGCTAATAATTGCCAAAACTTGGAAGCAACCAAGATCTCCTTCAGTGAGTAAACAAATAAATAAATTGTAGCACATTCAGACAATAGAATATTATTCAGCTCTAAAAAGAATGAGCTATCAAGACATACAAAGAAATGAAGAAATCTTAAATGTGTATTATTAAGTGAAAGAAGCCAATTTGAAAAGGCTACATATTGTATGAACCTCACTCTATAATATTATGAAAAAGAAAAAAAACAATGAAGAAAGTAAAAAGATTAGCAGTTACCAGGAGTTGGGAGAGAGGAAGGGAACAATGGGCAGAGCACAAAGGATTTTTAGGGCAATGAAATAATTTGGTATTTCTTATAATGGTGAAGATATATATATATATATATATATATATATATATATATATATATATATATATATAGTGGTGGATACATATCACTATATATATATGTTTAAATCTGGCTTCTAAACTGAATAAATGTAGAAGAAAATTTCATGACATTTTTAAAGTGCTAGAAAAAACTACTAAGCTAGAAATCTTTCTAGGAAAAGTATAAGATGATGACAACATAAAGTGACTTTAGATGTAAAAACTTGATATAATTTTCCACCAAAAGATCCAACCAGACTGAAATACTTAGGGATCTCTTTAGGCAAAAGCAAAATGATTCTAGGTAGAAACCTGAAAATATAGGGGCAGGGAGTAAAAGATTGATTTGTGGATGAATATAAATGACTATTGACTCTAAATATAATAATGTCTCTAAAACTTAAATAAAAATATATGTGAGATTAAAAAGCATGACTACAAAAAAAAAAAAAAAAAAAAACATCAGGAGAATTGTAAATGGAGTTAAATGTTGTTGCAAGTTCCTAGAATTATCTAGAAATTTCCAAATGGGCTAGTCATAAATTTTGGGAGTAAGGAACTTATCTCACATTCCTCATATATGGAAAAGAACTTTTTTTCCATTTCCCAAAAGACTCAACTAGGAAGAACACTTGCAGCCTCCTATAACCCCTGCTCTTCTTCATTTGTCTGGTTGAGTAAAAGAAAGAAAGGAGCCATATTTCTCAGTCCCTCACTTTTCCTCTCCCCTTTCCAAGGACTTAGCACTACACAGTTCTACCAAATATAGTGAGAGTAAAAGGTGAGAGAGCGATGTTTAAGAAGTACATTTGCCAACTGATCCAAGTCTCACTCTCTAACTAGTTTTACCCCAAATTAAGTTCATTCATTAATCCCTGTTTCTCATGACTTATTTCTCCCATGATATGTGATTCAAAATTCTGGAGTGATTTAAGAAGAGAGAAACCTCCAAATAAGTAGGTGTGAATGTTCTCAGGGAACATTTTTATTTTAGTTCTCCAAAATCACTCTAAAAGAAGCATGCTCATTTACAAACGAAATAAGATTAAATCACTATTAAGAGCAACATTAACAAGAGAGAAAATAATTTGTAGAAGGGCAGCTCGAACAAGTGTATATAATTCTGGTAGAGTTTGTTCTTTGTATTCTCTTGACGTCTTTTGGAGGATTATGCTAGGGAGGATTTGTGGTGCAATATTGCATAAATGAATGTTAAGACTTGGTCAAGGCACAGTCCAATTAATTAACTGCCAGGGATTAGAATTTGATAATCTGTAATGTGAAAGATCAACATTTATATGAATCTAGTTTCAGGACATAGTGCAGCCAAGGCTTTCTTGTTCTACCTACCTACTCCATTGGCCTGAGATTGAACAAAAACATGAACAACAATTTCTAGGAAGGTTCCTAAACTTAGACAAATAGACAAAATTTGTTTCTCTAATTTTAATAAATTATACTTAATGGAAACCACTTATGGTTTTATTATAAGTAGCACTTATGGCATCCATTCCCCTAGTTCTTTCAATTTTTTTCTACTATTGAGATTATCAATGTTCAGTCATTCTGTAGACTCTTTCTGCCCTACTTAATTACAGTTGCTCTTTTTTTAATCTTGTTACTTCTTATTACCAATCACTCACATTTAATAATGTACATAGAATCACCTTTATTCTTTACTTTTGATACCTTAGACTTAATGATATACAATTGTTTGATATCCCTTTTTGCAGAGATGTGTCACTGTTCTGATTTAAAGCTATTTTGAACTAGCTTTCATCTTTTAGCACTTAAATGATCTAAGTCTGCATGTAGCTTGCTGTATTTTTCTTTATTATTTACTCTTCTTCCCACAGCAATGTCATCTGTTGAATTTTCTGCTGCTTTTTAAAACTCTTGCTCTTTGTTTGAAAATTTTCAAGTCAACTTTAAGCTCCTTTATAATTCTCATACTGTAAGCATTGTTTTACATCCTACCTGAAAAACTTTAAGAATAAATTTACAACCTGCTTTGAAACTCTTAAAATTATAGAAGTAGGTTTTAAACAAAATGGTCTGAAAAGGACCATAGAAAAATGTATTTTGCACCACACATTTCCAACGCCCTTAATTTATGATTAAGAAAACTGAACCACAGGGAACTGAAGTTATTTGCCTGCATTAAGTCACACAGATTTTAGTGTCAAAGTCATCATGAGAATTTAAGTTTTCTGGATATCAAGCATTTACTACTTCCACTATAACAAGTTATTGTTTGTGCTAGTCAGTCCATGGGTTGAACACTTCTAAGAATGTTGAAATTTCTCACCAACTGACCCTCATCAAAATAAAATTTATGATTCCATTAATTAGAACACTCTGGAATGCACTCTAGAACACTCTAGAATGGCATTATGTATGACTGTATACACATACATACATTCTACATTTATGTATGATACAGGATACATATGCTGTATGTGTGTATGCATATATAGTATGTGTGTATATATATACTACATGTATATATATATATATATATATTACACTTCTTACACAAGAATTGGCTAAAATGTCTTATTTTTACCATTATTATATACTCCATTCTTTATCAAATATAATTAAGCAAAAAACAATTCACATATGTTGTTTTTTATTAATAAGGATCCTGTAGATAATGGAGATACCAATAAATATGAATTATTGTGACACATGTCCTTTAGTAGAGGAATCAGGCTAAATTTTTACTGATTCCAGGGAAGTGAACAGAAAATTTTCTAGTTACCTCCACCCCTGCAACAAGGATTTACTATTCTTTCAAATATTAAACATAAGGACAATTCCAGTTAATAGACTAGTTCATAGTTGTTGGTTCAATGATATTTTTATGTCTGACCTTCTGTTTGACAAAAGAAACATCAGCCTACTCCAATACTGTTTCTATTTTTAGAACCAAATGGTAGAAGATAAAATTAAGCAAAAAGTCAGTGTGGCTTGAATCAAATCTATGAGTCAAAAGCTTTATGGGTGAACAAGAATAAGAGCATGATGCAATTATAAGGATTACAGATTTTACAGTGAACAAACATGTTATATATTGAAGGAGTTATACCAGGAAGTCATATCATCCTTCTATTATCCTATGAAAATGGAAGTCTTTGGAGTTGATCTTTCCAACACAGTTCTGATCACGCTAGTCTTCATTTAGCTTTCGATACCTCCTCATCATCTGGAGCAGTAATCTATTTCTCTTTACTCATAATTATCACCTATCTCTTTCGATTTAATTATTAAATCTAGATATTTTGAAATTCTGCAAACAGGATACCTGTTTCCAGACCCACCACTATGATTATGTGAATTCTTCAGTAGAATTAATGTTCCATTACCCCATCCTCCATTCCTATTTCCTTTTAAATACAGTCATCCCCAAGTTCTCCCAAACCTTGTGTTTATAAATTTCCTTTTATCATCCTAGGCCAAGAACATTTGTAGACATTTCCAATGTCAAATCTAAACATGTTGGTCCCTCTTTCCTTTAAGACCCTTAGGACTTTGCACTTGGATCTCAGTATTTATTTGAGTATATTATATGTTCACATATTTTTTCCTTCACTGAATCATAATACTAGCTGTGAGGAATGCATCTTTATAACTTAAGCATATAACATATAGTTGGCATTCAATAAATGTTTGTTAAATAAAAGATGGAATGAATGAATCCATTGTGGGGTAGAGAAATATTGATGAAACCTAAAGAGGTCTACTGTTCTATCAGATGAAAGTCTTTGTGAAAACTGAAGGTAGTAGGAATCTGAATAGTAGAAGAGATGTCCGAAAAGGATACATAAAGAGTAATCCAGATAAAATTCACTATTCCTACATAATGATTTTTTACTGGACCTTAATCTTGTTCAATGAGAGTTGAAATGGGATTAAGGAGTAGGCAAGATGAGTTTCCTAATATTTTGGCAGAGGTTTCTGGTTTCTCTCACCTAACTGTAAATACTGCCTGATTAATAACAACATGAAAATAGATTTATAACAAGTTAGAAATTACAAAATATTTCATAACACTGCTAGCCCATTGATTTAAAGCAGCTTGAATTCAGAGGAGGCAAAATACATAAGATCATTTAACCTGATAGGTAATTTAAATTATGATCATTTTGTCTATAATATATGCACTTACTCTTTCTGAGCTTGTGAAGTAATGAGTACCTTATGGCAGCCAGACTTTGTAATGGCATTGATGGAATTTTTAAACAACTCTGTCACATTTATACTACAGCATACTAGACCAAGATGCTAGTAAATTGTGTAAAACAATCAGGTGCCCATATTTCTTCCTTGAAAAACCTGTGTATAATAAAATATTTAATTCTGCCCCAAAAGAGATCTGGCCTTTGCTCTAAGATTGTGGAAGTTAATCTCTGAACTCAAAATGCCATGCCAGAAAATAGTGTCTTTGTTCAGGATGGGTGTTGAACGCTGCAAAGATCAATAACATGACTTAGGGTGTGGGCTTTGAATTGCACAGTCAGTTGATCTGCGTGACAAAAGAAACATCAATTGTTTGGTTATCAGTAACTGGGCAATTGGTTAATCAATCATCGTACATAATGGAGCCCCAATAAGAACTCTGTACTTCAAGTCTTGTTTGAGCTTTCCTAATTGACAACTCTCCACGCATACTGTCACACATGGATGCCATGAGAGTAATACATCCACAACTCCATGGGGGAAGATAGGAAAGCTCTACGTTTCGTGTTTACTTAACTCTGCTCTATACACTTCCCTTGGCTGATTTTTATCTGCATCCTTTCCTGGGATAACCATAATGATAAATATAACAGCTTTCAGTAAGTTTTCTAAGTCTTTCTAGTGAATTATTAAAACTGAAAGTGGTTTTGGGAACTTTGCAAGTGACATCACTTGCAAAAATGGTATCAAGTAAGAGCATTTTTGTGTAGACTGTGCCCTCAAACTATAATTGTCTAAAACTTTTACATCTTTCAAATATTACCTACCTTACTCCTTTTTCTAAGCCCCTATCCTTTATTTTATTTTATTTTATTCTTTGACATGACATTACCTAGAGTGCTAAGAGTTCATCAACCAATTTTACTTAGAAGAAATGAAGAAGAAAGTGTTTTATTTCTTTGTGTAGCTTTGTTTGAAAATAATATAAAAGCAACTCATATTTTTTAGTTATCAGTTACATAGTAACCCATATTTGATTACTTAAGGTTTTGTTGTCTGAGTCAGTAGACCTAAATATTAAGTGAACATCACTAATAATGGTGGATTTTCTATTTGACGACTTTAATTTTTAAATTCTAAAATACCTCAGATTAACATTTCTGCCACTAAAACCATCACATATGCCAACTAAGCCATCATTCCATGCAAAAAAAAAATGCATATAGATAGTAGTTTTAAGACACTAATTACACAAATCCAGAACCTATGAACAATCCTTACCAATTTCTTGATACCAGTACAAAAATTATAACTAAATCTAGGCAAATTCATTTCCTCAGCTATCTTTTAGTTCAGCCCAGGTTCTCCATTTCTATCAGTGCCATCAGGACCCAAGCACTTATCATTTCTTGCCTACATTCAGCTTTTTTTGTTTATTTGTTTAGATTTCACATATAAGAAAGATCATATAGTATTTGTCTTTCTCTCTTTGATTTATTTCACTTAACATAATGCCTTCAAGGTCCATCCATGTTGTCACAAATGGCAAGATTCCATTCATTTTTAAGGCTCATACATATTCCATTGCATGTATGTACCACAATTTCTTTATCTATTTATCCATTAACATAATTTAGGTTATTTCCATACCTTAGCTATTGTAGATAATGCTGTAATGAACATAAGAATGAATATATATCTTTTTGAGTTAGTGTTTTTGTTTTCTTTGGATAAATACCCAGAAATGAAATTGCTGGAGTACATAGTAGTTCTGTTTTTTAAAATTTTTGAGTTAATTCCATCGTGTTTTTCATACTGGCTGTAACAATTTACGGTCTCACCAATAGTGTAAAAGGGGTTCCCTTTTCTTCATGTCCTTGCCAACACTAGATATTTCTTGCTCTTTTGATAATAGCCATTCTAACAGGTGTGAGGTGAGTCTCAGTGTGATTTTGATTTGCATTTCCCTTATGATTAGTATTACTGAGCAATGTTTCATGTACCTATTGGCCATCTGTATGTCTTTGGAAAAATCTCTAATCAGATATGCATGTTTTTTAATCAGATTGTTGTTGTTGTTATTGAGTTGTTTGACTTCTTTATATATTTAGAATATTGGACAGTTATTACACATGTGACTTGCAAATATTTTCTCCCATTCAACAGATTGTCTTTTCACTTTGTTGATGATTTCCTTTGCTGTGCAGAAACTTTTCAGTATCATGTCATCCCATTTATTTTTGCTTTTGTTGCTTTCTCTTTTGGGGCCAGATTTGTAAAGTCACTGCCAAGATCTATGTCAAGGAGCTTACTATCTAAGTTTTCATCTATGAGTTTTATGGTTTCAAGTTTCTCATTTAAGTCTTTAATCCTATTGTTAGTTAATTTTGTATATGGTATAAGGTAGTGATTAAGTTTCATTCTTTTGCATATGGCTGACTAGTTTTTCCAATACTATTTATTGAAGAGACAATCCTTTCTCCATTGTATTTTGTGACTCCTTTGTTGTAAATTAATTGACCACATATGCATGGATTTACTTCTGGGATCTCAATTTTATTCCATTGATTGATGTATCTGTTTTTATACCAATTCTACTAACTTTATAGTATGGTTTGAAGTCAGGAAACAAGATGCCTCCAATTTTGTTCTTTCCCAAGATTCTTTTGGATCGTTGGTTGGTTATTTGCTTGATTGTTTGTTCCATACAAATATTAAGAATATTTGTTCTATTTCTTGGAAAAATGACATTGGAATTTTTTTTTAAGGTAGTCTCCACACCCAGCATGGAGCCCAATGTGGGGCTTGAACTCATGACCTTGAGATCAAGACCTGAGGTGATATCAAGAGTGAGGACACTTAACCCACTGAGTCACACATAAACCCTCACCACAGGAATTTTTATAGGGATGGCACTGAATCTGTAGATTGCTTTGGTAGCACAGACATTTTAATAATATTTACTCTTCTAATCCATGAGCACATAATATATTTCCATTTATTTGTGTCTTTTTCAATTTCTTTCATTAATGTTTTGTACATTTAAATATACAAATTTATTCCTTGGTTAAATTTATTCCCAGGTATTTTATTCTTTTTGATGCAATTATAGATGGGAAGGTTTTCTTTATCTTTCTTTCTGATAATTCATTAGTATATGTGTACAGAAATGCAATAGATTTTTATGTATTGATTTTGTATACTGTAAATTTACTAAATTTGCTTATTAGTTCTAACAGGTTTTTTAACTTAAGTTTTTAGGGTTTTCTATATATAAGATCATGTCACCTGCAAATAGTTACAGTTGTATTTCTTCCAGTGTTATCCAGATCCATGCCCCTATCAACTCTTGCTTACATTTTACAATTGTTTCATTTTAAACAATTCAACTATGAACTTTTTCTAACATACAGAAGGTGAACTAATTGTGCACTGAATAGCCTAATAACCATCTGTTAGTTTCTACATTTAAGACTTTGCTATATTTGCCATACACATGTCATATTTCAATGCATTCTCAAAAATTATTATATAGATATTATTAGCTACATTTTATAAAAATGCAAAGTATATCAGAGGTTAACCAACTTCTCCAAGTTCACTGAAATTAAAAGAAAAAATAGATGAGTTGTTTATTTGACCTGAAGAATTTCTGAGCAAATGCATATGCCTACCACATATGCCTACCACAAAAAAGAAAGAATCCTCAGATTTTCTTGCCAAGATGCCAGGTACCCAAGAATGTTGTTAAAAGTTTGTATAATAAAAGTCTCAGGCCAATAAGTATAGGCATCATGAAGGAGAACTCATTATGCCCAGTAGTACAAGTATGTTCACAGCTCCACTTCTACATTAAGTGGAACAACAAAACACATAGACTATCCTGTTGGTTCACAATCTGGGAAGTTACCCAGGTGAAATTTGAAACTAGCCCTCATATAAGAGGGTAGAAAGAGATGGAAGAAAGGCAGACAATGCCAAATTGGTGAGCAGCAGTTTTAATAAGCAAGGGAACTTATATATGAGTCTTATCTTGGGTGACCCACAAGATGAGTATATCTCTACATTTATCCACAAGAATCTTAAATGTTCATATAGAGGCCTTAATAGGATTTAGTCATACACACAGTCCAGATGCTCTCAACAACACGCTACTCTCCCAAGGCTGTGTCCTTGAAATGGCTCCAGATATAGGAATGGTAGATAAGCAGTACATTCCAATGACAGGGGAGAGGATGAAGGGCTTCTGATAGGCAAAGTCCAGCTTATGGGTCAACTGATAATCACATCCTGTTTATGACCTCCCCCAAATGCTTGAATGCCAAGGGTTCTATATTAGTTTTCTTTTTTTAAGATTTATTTATTTATTTATTTATTTATTTATTTATTTATTCATAAGAGACACAGAGAAAGAGAGATACGGAGACATAGGCAGAGGGCAAAGCAGGCTCCTTGCAGGGACCCCGATATGGGACTTGATCATGAGACTCCAGGATCATGCCCTGAGCCAAAGGCAGATGCTCAACCGCTGAGCCAACCAGGCATCCCCCATATTAGTTTTCTATTGCTATGTAACAAATTATCATATATTAATAGCTTAAAACACACCCAATTATTAGCTCACAGATATGCAGGTAAGAACTTTGGGTAGGATTGATTGGGTTCTTTGCTTTTGAGTCTCAGAAAGCAAAATTAAGGTATCTAGTTTGTAGTCTCTAATCTGGAGTATTTGGGGGAAGAATCTCTTTCCAATCTCATGCCAAGTGTTGGCAAAATCAGTTCCTAAAGCTATAGTTCCAAAGTCTCTGTTTCCTTGATAGTTGTCTTCTGGGGGGTATTTTCAGCTTCCAGAGATCATTAACACTCTTGCATATACGGCTGCCTCCTCCATCTTCAAATCAGCAATGAAGATGAATGTCTTTCTCCTGCTTTGAATCTCTATGAATTTCCCTTTGGCCATCAGACAAAGAAAACTCTTCTAAATAGCTCACATGATTAGTTGTACCCTAAAGTGTGCTCTCTCGCAGTCAATTGACTAATAACCTTAATTACATCTGCCGTGTAAAGTGACATAATCACAAAGGTGATATCTCATCATATTCACAGTATTAGGGATTAGGGAAAGTCATGTTGGGGGAACTGCAGGTTACTTATGCACATAGAAATTCATTTTGACAAATCCTTGCTTCTGTTTATTGAGATTCTCTAAGATATCAGGTTACAGTGGTGTGCCATTATGATCATAGTTTTGTTAAATATGTATGCTTGCTCTTGTTACCTTGTGGTTTCTGTGCATAAAGAAAATTGTGAGTGCTAATTGTTTGAGTTGTCTCAAGCAGATTCTTTCACAAGCAGAAGATAATAATGAAATATGAGAAACTATTCTGACCCTTAGTACTATGGTCAGTTTTTGTAAGAATGTTAGGTTGCTTTCAGCGCTCTACTTTTGTTAAAAATAATACAAGTTAGTCTACAGTGGTGAATATTTAGAAATGGAACAAAATTGTTTTCATGTGTCCTAATACACTTGCAGGACTTTGAATAAGACTGGCAATTTATTTGAGTTTAAGTGTACTGTTTTGGAAAATTAGTGTACTTGAGCATAATGCTCTCTATCCTTGCTTGTTGATGTGTGAATTTGATCAAGGTTTCCTCAAAATATATTTTAGCATATGCTGTGTAAGTCAAAGGTAAACTCTAAATGGGAAACACTCTGATCAAATTACAGAAAAGCATATTATAGCCACCATTATTAACATTCTCATTTCATAGATTCTGTAAAACTGAGTTGTGGATGATTAAGCACTTGTCCAATTTTTTTCACCAGGACAGTTATAGAATTCGGACCTTAATAGGGCAGTTTGACATCTGAACATTTTGCACCTAACCATATCTCTAGGAATAGAGTCAGTTGGATAAAATTAAAATAAAAATATTAGTATGCCAAGTGCTCTTTTTTTTTTTTCATTTGGGAATTCAAGATTCACTCTATTTAAGAAAATAATTGCTTGTAATTAACTTGTTAGAAAGAAGTGAAAATAAATTGAAACCTGATGTTTCCACCCCAAATATTATAATCAATTAATAAATCTCTCACTGTCCAGCTCTTTCATGAAAAATCTGTCATTCTTTTGAGCTATAAAAATAAGCACAAAGGCCACCCTATATAAACAGAGAGAGTCCATAGAGTCATGAGGACTTCCATTTCCTGGAATGAATCCTTTGTGTACATAAGATTGTGAATGCCTTTCAAATCCAAGAAATATTTTAAATAAAACCATGCCAATTCTAGATTAAAAAAAAAATTGTGAGTTTGAGTGATTCTAAAAGTAGTAAAAGGAACTTTCTACAATAATATCATAATTTAGTTATCCACATAGAATGTTTTAACTCAACGGAAACACTAAAATTGTGCAATCAAATAAACATGGCCTAACAATGAAGAGATTAACAGCTCAGGAGATTACTTGGGTAATTTTTTTTTTTTTTTAGCAAAACACATCAAGAGAGCTCAGAACAGACACTACTGAAAGCTACTAGACTATTTTTTCTACCATCTCAAACCATTTTCTTTTTCATTTCAGAATAATAGTATTTTGCCCTTCAAATCAATCATATAGAAATGTCTCCCAAAGTCTAAAGACTATGTAAATAAAACTTATCTCAATGAGCTTGTTAAAAATACAGAACCTCAGGCTTTACCTGTGATATGCTGATCAAAAAGTCTTCGATTGTTACAATAAGTATTTTTGCAAACTTTTTTAAAGGTAAAGTTTGAGAAATACTGCTTTTTGAAATATAGTTCATTTACTTGTTTACTTATTGTAATGCAATGAAAAGATACCTACTTGAGTTCACTTTATTTCCTCAATGATTCTCAAATTTATCAAATTTTATTCCCAAATTTCCTTTCCCACTTTCAAATGAAAATCAGTTGTGCATTCATTGATTTTAAAAATAACTATTCTGAAAAATCTTAGTAAATTTTTTATATTTGAAATCCTATTGCATGCACTTGATTAAGGCATCCTATGTATTATAAGCAAAACTTTCAAGCAATGTAAAAACTATTTTTATACATGAGCTTTCTTATTTTTAATCTTTATAATATTGTAGATTATAAGATTATAATTGCTTCTATTTTTTTATTTTTTTAAATTTTTTTTTAAATTTTTATTTATTTATGATAGTCACAGAGAGAGAGAGAGAGAGGCAGAGACACAGGCAGAGGGAGAAGCAGGCTCCATGCACCGGGAGCCCTATGTGGGATTCGATCCCAGGTCTCCAGGATCGCGCCCTGGGCCAAAGGCAGGCACCAAACCGCTGCGCCACCCAGGGATCCCTCTATTTTTTTTTAATTTATTCATGAGACACACAGAGAGAGAGAGAGAGAGAGAGAGTGAGAGAGAGAGAGATAGGCAGAGGGAGAAGCAGGCTTTCTGAGGAAGCTTGATGTGAGACTCATTCCCAGGACCCTGGGATCAACACCCTATCCAAGCCAAAGACCACTGAGCCACCCAGGTGCCCCTAATTGTTTCTATTCTGAAGTTTCAATTCCTTTGGAGATAATTTGGTATACAACAAGTCAGACTCCTGGTTAAAAACTTACATGTGATTTCTTGGTAGCTTGATCATAGGCAATTGCAAAAGGTTTTATCTGACAGGCCATAGAGGGAAAATTGTCCTTCTCATATCAGGCACACAGCAAGTGCAGCATCATCTCTAAGGAGAGGTACAAAGAAAGGGGGCCCTCATGGAACCGCCACACTCTCTTCCATATTTGCAATTTTAGTTCACATGCCTTCATCCCTAGGTCTCTTTACTCTGAGAGACCTAGGGATAGATCTTCTTAAACCTTCCTGAGTTCCACTTGGGTGGAGAAAACCTTAGCCCCACTCTGACTCTGTACCCATTCTTTTCAACTCCTACCTCTTCCCTCTGCCAATTCTCCATACTCCATAAAGCTACTGTAGCCTTTTGTTCATAGCTCCCTCAAAAGTAAGACAATCCCCATATGTATACTGATCCATATGACCTTTAACCAATATACTATTCAATGGGAGAAAATGGAGTTGGCTTTTCTTTCCGTTTTTATGACTCTTGCTTATATCATCAAAGCAAGTAACTAAAGACTTAGTACTTTGTGGCTTATTGCTTAGGTTGGCCACTCTGACACTTGGCAGTTCACTGTCCCTCCCTACTGATTTGAGCTCCTGACAGTATAGCCATATTCCTCTCTAGTTTTAAGAGGTTATCCTCTTTGGCTTTGGCAATAACAATGATGAATTATGTGGTTCTGATTCTGTGACATTGATTTTACCCTGCCCTCAACACTCTTGGCTCTCAAACCTGGACTGGAATTAGGACCATTGGTTCTCTGGCTCTCAGGCCTTCACACTATGCCATATGATTTCTTGACCTTCTCCGGCTTGTGATGAGCAGATGGTGGGACTTCTCAGCCTCCATAACCAAGTGAGCCAATACTTTATAATAAATCTCTTCTGATAGAGAGATATAGTAGATAGATGTAGGAATAGTACAGATATATATCTCCTACTGGTTCTCTTTCTCTGTAGAACCTGACTAACATAGACTATTTAGAGATAATTCAGTATGGACCTTCTGCTAATAATATTTAGCACATCTGAGCACAGCACATAGAACGTTGACATTAAAAGTTTGCTTACTGGCACTTCACTGTTTCAGCTCCAACATTTAAAAGAACTTGAAAACTGTTATTGCCATCTGTTATGAGCTGAATTATGTCCCGTCAAAATTCGTATGTTGCAATTCTAACTCCCAATACCTCAAAATGTGACTATATTTGGAGATAAAGTAACTAAATTAAAATGAGATCATTAGGGTGGGCCCTAATCCCATATGACTGGCTGATATCCTTGTTAGAAGAGGAAATAAAAGACACATGCAGTGAGAAGACCATGAGAAGACTATGGGAGAAGACAGAAGATGGCCATCTAGAATTCAAATAGGAGGTCTCAGAAGAAAACATCCCTTCCGAGACCTTGATTTCAGACTTCTAGTCTCGAGAACTGGGAGAAAATAAATTTCCGTTATTAAAACCACCCATTTCTACAATACTTTGTCATGGCAGCCCAAGCAAATCAGTATGCCATCTTTACAAAGGAGAGAGCTGGACAAACCAACACTTAGAGGACTTTTCTCAGACATATCAATAAACTGAGATTGCACAGAAAACTGCGACCTGAACTCTAGAAAGCTAGAGGACTCCAGAGTCATAGCTGAGACCCACTTACATGGAGCAGAAACTGTTAGAACCTTAAATAAGTAGAAACACTGAAATGGCAATTTTGACAAATTGGTGGAGGCTTAGGGTGACTTACAGCAAGAATAAGAAACCCTTGGGAGTTTTAGTTCTCTTGCCACACACCCACTTAGCTCCCTTTACCCTCCACCCTGAGCACACACACACTTTCCTGGTCTTGACCTCCAGGAATAGCCCAGACTTTCAAGTGTGGGCTGTGCATGGCAGCTTCCTTACAAAGAATACACCATGGAAAGGGACACAGAGGAGTAACTTTATCATAAAGAAACCTGATAAAAACATCTCAGCAAGATGCTTAACATCAACAGTGATCCCACGTTGATAGGTTGATAGTATATACCTTTGACATGTGGTGAGAATGGTATTTAATGTCTGTGGCTTTCTCCCCAAAATCCATAACCTGAGTCTAATCATGAGAAAAATATCAGACAAATGCCAATTGAGGGACATTACAAAATATCTGACCAGTCATCCTTGAAACTGTCAAAGTCACAAAAAACAAAGTCAAGTCTAAGAAAACGTAACAGCCGAGACGAGTGTAAGAAGACATGATGACTGAATGATACCCTGGATGGTATTCTGGAATAGAAAAAGAACATCAAGGAAGAATAAAGAAATGTCACAAAATAAAGAATTAATTTGTAAGAATTACTTCCTTAATATTTGCCCATGGTTATTCTTCCTTCTCTCTCTCTTTTATACACACATATATATCTTTATATATATGTGTATCTTTTATAAGATATATATGTGTGTGTGCGTGTGCACACACACGTGTGTCTACAATAGTAATATACATTATTGTTTATATTCCATATTGTATTTTATATAATATTTATATTATGTTACATATGATAGGTATATGAATACGTGCACATTCACTTACATCAAAAATACATGTAAACAGTACAGAAAAATATAAAGTGTAAAAACTGAAAAGCAAAAGTCTTCCTACCTTCCCTTCCTTCCCGTATTCCCACCACATTCAGTGTTTTGTGTATCTTTTTAGCATTTTCACACAAGGATTCATATCTGCATGTTTTTACAATCTTTAACAAATCAGATTCTACTACATGTATTGCTATGAGACTTGCTTTAATTTGCTTAAAAATAAAAATAAATTTGTTTACTTGTCATTCTACTAGTTACTGAGTACATACAGGATGAAAAGTATGTTTTCTTCATTTTTGTGAACTTCACTCTTACAGCAGTGTTTGGGATGTAGTAGGCAGTCAGTAAATATTTGTTGAATGAGTAAATGGATAATTTGCATTTGTCAAAGAATGACTCACCCACTGATCATTTAAATGAATGTTGTGAGAGATGCTAACTTACTTTGCAGCTGAAAAGTAAATTAGGATTTTTCAAAATAGAGAACATTCATGCGAATTTGTTAGGCATTTTTTAAAAATACATTTGGATTTTTAAAGTTCAATATCCGGACACATAAATGAGATAAATTAACCACAGACTAAATGAGAACTTTGAGCAAGTTGGTTCCTTTTTTCCTTTTTGTGTTATTTTCTGAGTATCACTTTTTAAGCTACATGCAGTAAAGGAAAATAAGGAGTTTTAAAATCGTATTTTGGTAGAATCCTCACATTAAAAAAAAATCTCAGTAGAATTCCATGGACTACAAAAATTTAGCCTTCTCATAACATTTCTGCAATTTCCAAATACACTTATATTCTCATGGTTTTCTCTGGCTTCTCCCCCACCCCCACCCCCGTCTGGCTTCTTGATATGAGTATGCTCCGTCTGTTAACATAGAATACACCCAGGTGTGAAATTCAGCACCTACTTCATATTCCACAAAACATTAATGCCTACCCTACATAGGAACATATGGCAGGATTTAAAGAAGACCTGAAATAACACAGGAAAGTGGTTTACTTGATACCTGCAAATATTTTGAAATGTGAACTGGAGTCATCATGATTCTTAAAAATGTCTGTTGGCTTTCATTCAGTCCACTGAATGGAAAGGAAGGTGATAATTAACTGCCCCTAATATCACCTAGTTTCAGTTTCCCTCAAGCTTACTGGCTCCCTCTTCTATACAGAAAACTCATTCTTATGGAAAACATCTCTGTCTCTCTGTCTCTCTCTCTCTCTCTGTCTCTCTTTCTCTCTCTCTCATAAGCAGCAACTACAAACATTTCTCTTTCAGCTGGCAACCAGTCAACATAGCCTTTGAGGTTCTATCTCCCAAATTAATAACTTATCAAGGTGCTTTTCTTCCCCAAAATAAAAAGAATTTCCTAATTGAGAGAAACAATGCCAGTTGTCAAAAAAATCATGAAACAGTAAAACTGTCACCGAATCCTTATACCAAAAACAAATAACAGTGGAACAGGAATATGTTTGAGAAGGAAAGTAAAAGTACAGTGGGGAGATTTAAGAATTAGTAACATGGAATGCAAGGAGTGGTTGAGTCAAGAGAGGCCAGTCCAATGCATTGTTGAGAGTCTCACATAATAAAAGACCTTTCACAGAATTCTTAATTTGGTCCAAAAACCATCTGCCTTTGGAAGGACAGCAATTGAAATAGTGCTTTTATTTATTTTTTTTAAAGATTTTATTTATTTATTCATAAGAGACACAGAGAGAGGCAGAGACGTAGACAGAGGGAGAAGCAAGCTCCATGCAGGGAGCCATATGCAGGACTCAATCCCGGGACCCGGGACCATGCCCTGAGCTAAAGGCAGATGCTCAACCACTGAGCCACCCGGCATCCCAGAAATAGTGCTTTTCTATAGCTGTCTTGAGAAATTGTCTTTATGTCTTTCTTTGTTTGTATTGAGTTATAATTGACATATAAATTATATTAGTTTCAGTTGCTCAACGCAATGTCTTGATATTTGTATATATTGCAAAACGATCACCACAGTAAGTCTGGTTGATAACTTTTTTAGCTTAATAAATAGAATACATAAATAAAGAGTCCTCCAGAATGACACTCCTAATTGACATCTTCCAAAATGACATTACATTGATAAAGGCTCTAATGACCCTTTACATGCAAGGTCTGGCTCTAAAACCCTAGTTGCAAGATCCTGCATTTGTCCTACCAAGTTTTCTTTACAAGTAGAATTTCAGCCACTCTCTTTAATTGGCTTTCTGATGACAGCTCTGCCTTTTCTGAACATCTGAACATCACTTGGTAGGCACAGAACTGCATTTGATTAAGAAAAAGGAAGTGCTTTTCTGCATTTAATGTAAAAGCAAAAGTTAAATTTCCAATTCTATCTAAATATTCAATATCAAGAAATGTACTTTTAAAAATATTTCCTAGATATTCAAAGGCCATCACAAGTGTAGATACTTTGTCCCAAATATTGCATTTAGTGTTTCTTTTATTGCATTTTCAATCTGTGAATATTTTTTTATATTTTCTGTTTTCCTGAAGAATGGTACCTCTAAATAATTTTAAATACCTATAGACAAGCATTATTACATATTTATACATATATAAAGCCCAACATTCATATCTTAACCTTTTCAAACCTGCCAACTATTGGTGAATGTGTGTTTTATTCAGTCAACCTCATCGTTTTCTTGTTTCATGCCCAAGGCTTAGCAATTGGAGTTTCAAAGCATCAAGCTTTAATGTTTTTGACTGATGTGAAATTTTTGCTTACTTTAAAGATTTTGTTTTGCAAACTTTGGCTTTTCTCATATTTTTCCCTGTTTATAATCACAAGGCTATATAAATCTTTGTGAATTAATATATTTTGTTATTTATTCAAACCCCAATAGGGAGTAGGGAATTTTTCAAAGCATAGGGGTCGAAAAAAGCCCTGCTTAATGCGTGTAGATATGTTTAACAATCATTTTTTTCTCCTTTTAATACATTTCAATTTGAAAAGATAATTCATGCAAATGAAGAGCTGACTGCAATGAACTACTAGTGTATCTATAATTAAGTTTAAGAGGAGTTTCTGTTTTCACAGCTTTATGATTGCTGTTCAAGTCAACAAATGTTTTATAGAACATTATTTTCTTTTACTTCAATTATTTAAGAAACTTAAGTAGAAAAGAGAATACATTTAAGAATCTAGTTCTTATTTTCAGGTCCCCACAGCATGGTGGATGGTCATGAAATGTGATTATGTCAAGTAACAGCAAGTAAAATACAGCTCCATTGCTTTTCTTCACCATCAAGGCAAATGTCAATATAGTAAAAAAAAGACAAATAATGTTTTCATATTTTTATGGGAAAAAATTATCTTCAAACCACCAGGAATTGTCCCATGGATCCCTGGGTGTACATTAACTACACTTAAGAACTAATGGTTTAAAACAGAAAGTATTCATGGAAAGTGAGGGCAACAATCCATCATCTCCCAGAGCCTACTTCTCAACCTTTGTTTTTTTTTTTAATTTTTTTAATTATTATTTATTATAGTCACACATAGAGAGAGAGGCAGAGACACAGACAGAGGGAGAAGCAGGCTCCATGCACCGGGAGCCCGATGTGGGATTCGATCTCGGGTCTCCAGGATCGCGCCCCGGGCCAAAGGCAGGCGCCAAACCGCTGCGCCACCCAGGGATCCCCTACTTCTCAACCGTTGACATCAAATGATCTCCTCAGGCTTTTGTACAAACACAAATAATTAGGACCAAATCAGGAATAATATAATATCAGATGGGGACTGCTATCAAGAAGAATAAGAGTTTCCATCATGGTCTTTCCAATGTCATAGAATTGGCTATATTGTGGGTCCATCATGACCCACAGACACTTTTACAAGGATTTTAAGAATTCTGGAATCATATTTACTTCTCATCAGCCCTAGAATTTTCTATAGCAGAGCTTGCCTCTGTGATTTCACTTGTCCTAAATTATTATACCTGTCTTTAGTCCTTGTGAACTTTTAACAAGTTTTATGACCCATAGAAGGAATTCATAAGTACATAAATATCAATTCATAAATATTGACAAACTGAACTTTATCAAGACATCATTGTGCCACATGAGCATCTGAAAATTGATATTATAAAACTCAGAAATATTATAAATATCAAATAGAAGAGATGAGATGTTTTATAACTTTGCCAACAAAGTTATAAAACCCTTTTTCATACAGGGTCTATTTAGATCTAAATCCTGGATACATGTTTATTTATAAGATAATAATTCTATTCAAAAAATTATATCCATAATATAAATTATTATTTTAGTACAAGTTCTGTACTAAAGGTTCAGAGTTATTCTGACTCGAAGAGATCCTTAGCAATGAATATTGAAAAGTTAAGTGAAAGATTTTTTCGTTCTTTTTTTACTCCTTAGTTCATTGCCACATCTATTGTAATATTAGGCCTCTAGGTTGCAAATAAATATTAAGAAAAGTTGATATGAAATACTGGGAAGAGGAAGTTCTAAAATGGATAAAATAGAGATTCTGAAATTCTTGCATGGAGAGAACCATGACATTTGAGGATGAGTAGAAAACATAAACATAAGAGAGGTGTCCATATCATGGATTAGATTTGTATCTTTAGACCAGTATGTAGGGGATCCCTGGGTGGCTCAGCTCTTTAGAGCCTGCCTTTGGCCCAGGGCATGATCCTGGAGTCCCGGGATCAAGTCCTGCATCAGGCTTCCTGCATGGGGCCTGCTTCTCCCTCTGCCTATGTCTCTGCCTCTCTTTCTCTCTCTCTCTCTCTCTCTCTCTTTCTCTTTCTCTCTCATGAATAAATAAATAAAATCTTAAAAAAATAAACCAGTGGACTCAATTATCTAGTTAGTAGGTATTTGTTTATTGAGCTTTTGTTAAAACTGATATTGTGCTTTTGACATTTTCATCCTATCATCACACACCTAGGAAAGACATCATGTTTGTATCCTATGCATCAGAAACTTAGTGCCTCATCCTGATCCTCGACCATGAGGAATTCTACTGAACAGCATATTCAAGCCTACTTTTCATTTACAGAGCCCCAAGCTTTCTAGATTTCCTGCCATTCCCCTTCCCTTGTTTCAAATTCTCCCATCCTCCTTACCCACCTCAAAATTTTTCTGAATTTACTGATTTTTTATATAAACCTCAGATGATATTTACAAAAATGGTCTGGCTGATATTCCTACTGCAATATTAGTGCTCACTTTGGCAGAACCTGTACTAAAATTGGAACAAGGATGACATGCAAATTCATAAAGCAATATTTAAGCCACTGTTCAGAGCTGATATTACTATCTAGTGACCCAGAGACACAAATGTTGAAAGAACCATCATTTAGTTGAATAGTGTGAAATAAAATTTATTTGGCTTGAAATTTCAACACCAGAATTCAAATGCAATCTCTTAAAATATGTGACCTTGAGTAAGATGATCCCCCTCAAATTATTTTCTTCATCTGTATCAGGATATAATACCCTTTCCAATATACCACTTTCAATGATTAAAGTAAATCATATTAAAATGCATGGCAATTTAAAAGTAACCCATGACATTGAGTAGAATCTGATTCTTTCCTTCTAATTATCCTTTGATGGTTATTCTTTTTCTCTTGGCTCTCAAATATGCCCTGTCCTGAGACTTCTTCAGATTATTTCTCCTCACTTGGAAGTTATTTCTCACTGACTTGAAAGAGTTATCCAATATAATGACTAATACAAAATATATGGTGATGATGATAATAATCACTCCAAACTTTACACCTTCAGTTTAGATTGCCCTTGAAATTTCAGGCTTGCATATCCAACTGTCTATATGATATCTCTACTTATCCCCTCTATTTATCTCACTTGAGCACTCAAGATTAATGTGACTAAAATCGGGATATTGATCTTTCCCTCCAAATTTGCTCTTATATAGCCTTTTCCATTTTGTTAATAGGAACTATATCCTTTCAGTTGCTCAGGAGGAAAAAACAAACATATAGACAAAAAAAGAAAAAAAAAAACACCTTGAAATCCTCTTTGTTTTGTTTTTTTTTTTTTCACAACCAACCCATCAAGATAATCTACTGCCTCTATGTTCATAATATATTTAGAATTTGACCATTTCTACTGCCCCTACACAAACACATGGAAACAGGCCATTATCAAGACTCATTAGCCAGCTAATGCTAATGCTCTTGGTTGCCAACAGACTATGCTCTGTAAAGCTACAACATGACCCCACTGAAAGTCATATCACTTGATCCTTCTGTGCAAACCTTTTAACACCTTCCTATCCCAGTCAGAGTAAATTCCAAAATTCTGAAGATAGCTTGTTTACTAGTGGATCAGGCATGCCTCTGAACCAAAGTAATTTCTTTGTTTTCTCCATTACCTTTATACTCTTTTTTGATATTTGTGAGTGGTTTGCCCCATACCTGCATCAGGATGCTGCTAAATTCTTTCATGGTTGATTCTTTAGTGACAAGTAAAATTGCCCTCATCACACACACTCTTCCTAAATTCTTTTCTGTCTCTTTTATTCACTATTCCACTTGTCATCGGTGAATATATTCTATTTTCCTTATATTCCGCCTCACCCAAGGATAAATGTGACATTCAGGAAGCCAGGAATTTAGCTTCATTCAACTGCCATCTTCATTTCTGCTACTTAATAGATATTTTCAAATGAAAGAATGAATAGGTAACTTGGATTTATGAAGAAAATTAAGTTCCCACATACCAAATGAACATCAGATTATTCCCCTTCCACTTAGTTTTATAGTAGGTTGTGCAGTTTTTTTTTTTTATTGAGAATTGTTAATAATCATTGAATGATGAAACTGGAGTGAAAATTGGGGATAATTATGAAAAAATCAATAATGAGTGAAGTTCATCCACTACCCTTTGATAATATTTTTCTCTTCATGTGGATTGATATGAAATTAAGCCTATTCCTTTGGTGCTCAAAAGTTATCAGGGGTGAGTTTGGTAGCAATAACATAATTAAAATACATATACCTTTACGGTTTTCTGGATACATAAAAATGCATTGACTATCTCAAAAATGTAAAAGAAGGCAGTACATTTCATTATCTGACTAAATAACAGCTCAGCAATTCTCTTAACCAAAATACACACACACACACACACACGTGTGCGTGTGCGCAGAAACACACAGTTAATTATGTTGGTACATGTAAAATTAAAAAAAATCCTTGCTTTTTACTTTTGTTAAACGTTGGATATGTGAATAATATATTTACTTTTTCTTCTATATACAACTCTATACCCCCTTCAAAGATACGTTTTATTTCTTTATTTATGTTTATATTTATTTTGTATATATGGACACAATACTATTGCTAATAAATAAAGATTTAGGCAGTAGTATGTAGCTCTCACACAAGATGAACAACAAACACTTTAGTGATCTTATTTGTAGAAGGAATGTATTTCTGAGAAAATGTTGTACTCTAAAAATACTGTTCGCAAACCTCTTCCCAGATTTCTGTGAAGGAAAAAAGAGTTGCTGAGAAACCAGCCCAGACTATTTCTCAACATGGTCCATTTTTGCAATTATTATTCACAAGCTCCACAGGCCACACTGAAATGTTTAATATTCTGTCTTCTATTTTCCCAGTATGACTTCATTATTTCTTCTGTGTTGGTTTCTTTAACTACCCACTCATTGTCATTGGTTTGATGATTCCAGATCTGGACAACTGAGAGAAGAAAAATCCTAACCATCTCCATCCTAAAGAAGACACAGAACAGGAATTTGAAGTTTCTGTGAACTAAAAGTAAAAATAACATCAACAAAGCATAGAACCAGTTCATCTGTCTAGATTGACTCAACCCTCATACTATCTGTAAATTTTTAGCCAAAACTCGTTTGATGAAGGTAAGGCAATGGATAGAGGAAATTTTATAGCAATAAGCACTTTAATTCAAAAATAAGAAAATTCTTCTATTAACCATCTAAATTTATCCCTTAATTAATTAAAAAAGGAAAGTATATTAAGCCCATACTAAATAGACAGAAAGATACAAAAAAGATAATTGATGAAAACAATGACATTAAGAATAGGGACATATTAGAGAAAAATCAGTGAAATTAAAAATTGGCTCTGATACATCCACGAAGGCAAAAGAAACAAAAGCAAAAAATGAACTATTGGGACTTCATCAAGATAAGAAGCTTTTGCACAGCAAAGGATACAGTCCACAAAACTAAAAGACAACCTACAGAATGGGAGAAGATATTTGCAAATGACGTATCAGATAAAGGGCTAGTTTCCAAAATCTATAAAGAACTTATTAAACTCAACACCAAAGAAACAAACAATCCAATCATGAAATGGGCAAAAGACATGAAGAGAAATCTCACAGAGGAAGACATGGACATGGCCAACATGCACATGAGAAAATGCTCTGCATCACTTGCCATCAGGGAAATACAAATCAAAACCACAATGAGATACCACCTCACACCAGAGAGAATGGGGAAAATTAACAAGGCAGGAAACCACAAATGTTGGAGAGGATGGGGAGAAAAGGGAACCCTCTTGCACTGTTGGTGGGAATGTGAACTGGTGCAGCCACTCTGGAAAACTGTGTGGAGGTTCCTCAAAGAGTTAAAAATAGACCTGCCCTACGACCCAGCAATTGCACTGCTGGGGATTTACCCCAAAGATACAGATGCAATGAAACGCTGGGACACCTGCACCCCGATGTTCCTAGCAGCAATGTCCACAATAGCCAAACTGTGGAAGGAGCCTCAGTGTCCATCGAAAGATGATGGATAAAGAAGATGTGGGTTATGTATACAATGGAATATTCCTCAGCTATTAGAAATGACAAATACCCACCATTTGCTTCAACGTGGATGGAACTGGAGGGTATTATGCTGAGTGAAGTAAGTCAATCGGAGAAGGACAAACATTACATGTTCTCATTCATTTGGGGAATATAAATAATAGTGAAAGGGAATATAAGGGAAGGGAGAAGAAATGGGTAGGAAATATCAGAAAGGGAGACAGAACATGAAGACTCCTAACTCTGGGAAACGAACTAGGGGTGGTGGAAGGGGAGGAGGGCAGGGGGTGGGGGTGAATGAGTGACGGGCACTGAGGTGGACACTTGACGGGATGAGCACTGGGTGTTATTCTGTATGTTGGCAAATTGAACACCAATAAAAAATAAATTTATTATTAAAAAAATTGGCTCTGAAAAAAAAATTGGCTCTGAAAAGATCAATGAAACTGGCACACATCCAGCCAGTTTGATCAGATAAATTAGAATGCAACACATTAAAAAAAGAAGACATAATTTGCCAATATAAGAAATGAAATATAGTGGATATTAGCTCAGATCCTACAGACATTAACTATAAACAGGTGATACTATGAATAATCCTGTGCCTATAAATTTGACAACATGGATGTAATCAACGAATTCCTTGACAGTACAAATTATTTTTTTTAAGATTTTATTTATTTATTCATGAGAGTTATATATAGAGAGAAGGCAGAGACACATATATAGAGGGAGAAGCAGGTTCCATGCAGGGAGCCCGACGCGGGACTCGATCCCGGGACTCCAGGATCACGCCCTGGGCCAAAGGCAGGAGCCAAACCGCTGAGCCACCCAGGGATCCCCGACAGTACAAATTAAAAAAAAAAAAAAAAAAACTCATAAAGCTCATTCAATAGATAGCCTGAAAAATATATATTTACTTTTATTATTTTACTCTTTACTAGGGCCTTTCTATGAATGTTACAGAATAAAAGTTAAAACAAAAATCCATACAAAAATGTATAGTGGCAGTATTCATAACTGCTAAAAAGTTCATGCTGCCTTTGGCTGCTGATTAGATAAGCTGTGGAAGAAGTAAACTAAAGACTCCTACGTAGCAATAAAAATGAAATAAACTACTGGTCTATGTCCTTAGAATACATAAATCTCTAATGATTAAAGCTGCATGAGGGAAGTTAGGCTCCATAAACACATATATGCACACACACACACACATGCATACATGCATGCACATGTATGATCCTGGAAGGAAAATCTCTTTGTCCTAACTTCAGTCACGTGCTTACCCTCTGACATTATCAAGCCCTCTCGTGCCAAATAGAACATGGGAGGAAAAAATTCTCAATGGGTCGTTGGAATGGCCTTACTAAAATGAGGAAAGAATGTGTGTATAAAAAATATGGTATATACTATATAATTATATGTATATATACACATACATATATACATATATATTTTTATATACATAAAAAAACTCATCTTCAACCAAAAAGTGTACAAATGTGTTCAAAACCTTCTACGGAAACTTGCATAACGTCTCAATGGTATGTCTGATAAAATTTGTCCTTAAAATCAACCCCATTTGAGCCTATTTCTTGGATACTTGATGCTTGTTAATCACTTATTTTCTGTAACAGTATTCATATACTGAAAAAATACTTTAATAAAAAGTGAAGTTCAATTAAATGATGAGTTTAATATCACAACAGGTTCATAGGAGCATGAGGACATTAAAGAGATTTACATATTGACTTTTATTCAGGTATTTTCATTCTTTCATCCCTCCTATGTTCCTATAAGAAACTGAGATAAAAAGGAGAAAGATGGCATACGTGGCACATCTAAGTGACACATAAAATATAACTAATATTAGTATGAGGTGCTTCCTGAAACACATGGGAAATAAAATAATTAGTAGGTAAGTAAAATTGATGCTACATGTAAAATGGAATTTTATAAATTCCAGTCAGTCCTGGTCTGAGACCTATGATGGGTAACAGATCACTGTGAGCTGAGCTCCCAGGGGGAGGGGGATCCCAGCCTAGCTGGAATTGGAAAGACGTTTGGAAAGAGATGCCTGGAAAGGCATCTCTGCTCTATGCCTGGGTGGCTCAATGGTTGAGTATCTGCCTTCAGCTCATGGCATGATCCCAGAGGCCTGGGATCTAATACCTCATCGGGCTCCCCATGGCAAGCCTGCTTCTCCTTCTGCCTATGTCTCTGCCTCTCTCTCTGTCTCTCTCATGAATAAATAAAATATTTTTAATTTTTTAAAAAAAGAATGCATAGAGCAATACAGTATTTCAGCAGGAAGTAGCCTTAGGAAGTCACTACAAAATGAAATGAAAACAAAAACCAAGTTCAAAGAAAGTCACCAAATCACTAGGATTTGTGTGACTTCCAGAGGAATGTAACCAGTTGATCCTGAAGAGGAGAACTAATGATAAACAATTTATTAACTAGGAGCTTGACACAATTATTGCATTTATGTTAAGCCCACAGGAGCTCAGGAAGTTAGGTGGTAGTGTCCCTATTTCATGGAAGATACTAAGGTCACCTGACCCTACGGCCTATTAAGTGAATGAATCAGGCTTCGCACTGCCAGTTTATCGATTCTACTCCATCAGGTTTTCCTCTTCCATAATTACTGCCCACATATTCTTTCATTATATATCATGAAATAGCTATATGGTATTATGTTTGTGGCATCACAAAATTCATTGGTTCTCAGAGTGTAGGGTATCTTAAAACCCCAAACATTCCCATAGACCTCTTTCAGAGTAGCTATTTTAATTTGTGTGGTTTTTCTGAAGAACTGGATTTTTACTACTAAGTGCTCCCAAAGCCAACTCTATGTAACACAAATTGAAAATACCAATTATCTTCTGTTCTGGAAATATTCCAGCAGCCTAAAGCACAGCATCCACAAATACAGATCAATATATTCACCTTGGGGTCTTGACATTTGCAGAATGACCATTGGCCTTGCTTAAATTCTATCAAAAGTCATTGTTAGCGAAGTACTGGGAACATTAAGCACTCAAGAAATTCATAAATGGCCAAAATTTCATTTGTCTCAATCCTTTTTGAATGTGAATTGGCTGCTCAGACTTGAATTTTGCCTTAGTCGTGAAAAATACACTTTTAAAGAAATATATTAAGTATTGTTCATTACACATCTTAGCTCAGACCTGTGAGTCTAAATAGTGCTCAGTAGAATCATCAAGGATATTGTACTCCCTAAAAACATGAAAGCCAGTTAAAAAAAAACAACTTATAAACATGTTATTTAAATAATAATAATAATAAGCAAAAATAAGACAGGGCCCAAATTTCTACTGAAGAAGACCTTCAGTGAAGACTCTTTAGACAAATTTCAGTGTGTTCCACTTGGGAGGAGTCAATATAGGCAGGATTAGAAAGGGTAAGACAACAGAACTCTGTGCAAGATACTACAAATCAACTTGTAGAAAAGACAAAACAAAAATCCTGCCCCTGTCATATGTCTAATAATATTTATGTATGCAATGTAACAAGAGGGAAATAAATATGAGCTGTTTTACCAAGCTAAAGAGAAATGAAGGCTATAATAAGGAGCATTAGTGATGATGCCACATATTTTTCTGAGTTTTTTTCATACAGATTGAGATGAGCCACATAATAGAATCAACGTAAATAAAAGCTCTGCTGGTGCTTGTTGCCTGTGAGGTGAGGCACTTCTGGTGGAAAGAAAGCACTATATCTGGAAAGCATGCCATTTAAATAATTGAGGACACCTGGTGTGAGGAAACTAAGGCCAATTTTACTGATTTTTCTTTCTTTTATTTATTTTTTTGTTTCTCCATTTTCAGTGAACCAAGAAAATTAAATGTGATTATACCTGCTAGTTGCATCCTCCAGGAAGGTAAAACTGTTTATATTTTGAAGAACATTATGAAAATACTTGGCTTAAAAAAAGAAAATACTTGGCTTGCTCACCATGTAAGTCAGTATGGGTGGTTTATATTTAATATTATATTACAAAAAAAATTTTCGCTTTACTCGGGAAAATGAGTTTCTCCTTATGAATACTCTCTACCAAGGGAGTTTATCTATGGAACTATGAAGTTCTTGAATATCAGACGTTGACCTAGCACACTATATTTTCAATAATTAATATATTTTATTGTAGAATATATTAAATGGCTTTGGAAAGCATTGTAATTCATTTAAAATGTAGTCTTTCTTTATTACAGCTCTACTGCTAATTTCAAGTCTTCTAGGAATTCAAATAGCCTGTATATATATATATATATATATATATATATATATATATATATATATATATTTAAATCAAAACCTGGTATGAATGATAATTCCAAGCACCTGAGCACATGAAAAATAAATATATATAAACATATGCATATGTGTATATGAATATATGTTATATAAGAATTTACATGGAGTGCTTGGGAGGCTCACTTAAGTGTCTGCCTCCCCCAGGTCGTGATCCTGAGATCAAGCCCTTTGGCTGGCTCCCTGCTCAGGGGGAAGCTGCCCCTTTCCCCTCACACGGTTGTGCTTTCTATCACTCTCTCCCATAAATAAATAAATAAATAAATAAATAAATAAATAAATAAATAAATAAGATATTTTTTAAAAGATATAGGGCAACCTGGGTTGCTCAGGGAGTGAGTGTATGCTTTCAGCTCAGGTCATGATCCTGGGGTCCTGGGATCTCGAGTCCCGCCTCGGGGTTCCCTGCAGGGAGCCTGCTTCTCCCTCTGTCTGTGTCTCTGCCTCTTTCTGTGTGTCTCTCATGAACAAATGAATAAAATCTTAAAAAGAAGAATATACATAATATATAGGAATATATAGAAGACACAGTATATAGGAATATATGTAATGTATATATGATGGACACAGTGGCTTCTGTCCTTGGGAAGCCTACTGTTAGAAAGTGATATGTATTTAATAAGTTAAGGGACATGACATGTTACTCATCAGAACCTACAGGATGCTTGGGAACATATGACAGGGTGTTCCAACCTAGTCTTGCATAGGAGGAACGGTCTTAGATTAAAATAAATTTTAAATTGAGGACATAATGAGATGGAGGGAGGAGGAATAGGGGACATGCTCCAGACTGAAGAAATGGCATTTTTAGAGGCAGAAAAGTACAAGGTAAATGTCATATCCTAAAAATTAAAGGCAGTTTATTTTGACTGGAGAGGAGAGACCATTTGGAAGTTTGGTGAGAGTGAGGGCTGGGAGGTTGAGAAAGAAGCAGAGTATGGATCATATTTTATTTATTTGGACTTTATAGAGTAAGAGGAAATGCTGAAAGGAGTAAAGCAAGGAAGTGTTACGATCAAAAAAGAGTTTTGGGGGGCACTTGGCTGGCTCAGTCAGTAGAGCATGCAACTCTTGATCTCAGAGTTAGAAATTTGAGCCCGATGTTGGGTGTAAAGATTACTTAAAGTCTTTAAAAAATGGTTTTGGAAAATTATTCTAGCTACAACAAGGAGATTGGGTGTTCAGAGCAAAGATAAAAAAGAGGACAGAAATATACAAGGGGGAGCAAGTTAGAAAATTGTTGCTATAGTGGGTAATAGCAATATTATGAAGGATCAAAGAGAATTAGTGACACACTGGGAAAGAGGAAGGTATGCTGCATGTCAGGTAGAGTAAAGGGTGACTGGCAAGTGCTATGCCCGTGTGTGCACACATGTGGGTTTTAATCAGCTTAATCAGGCAAGTACTTAAATATTTAAATAATAATTATTTGTAGAGATTAGGATTCATCAAGGATCTCTCCATACAAATCAATGTGTAACCTCAAGAAGCACCCATATTTGTATCTTTTAGCTATCTTTTTTAGTTTTTCTTGAGTATACTCATCCCTGCATATAATCTTCCTGTTACAGCTTGACATCAATTTTAGACTTTTTATGTTTGCTTCCCACTGATAGATAGAGATCAGCTCCTGTATATCACCACCGCCAATACTCTCTACACCTCCTGCCAATAGGTTTATATGAATTTATCTTACATAATTTAGTTCTGTCATTTGACTAATGTTACACCTTCATCGCTATATTCCATCGACTGCAGAGACCACCTCTGTTCAGTATCTGTGTAGGTTGGCACTCCACCAAATTGCAGATCTTAGTGTTTGCTCACTTCCTTTCGGATCACCTCCTTCAGCTGCCTGGCTCCCATTTTACCACTTGATTCATATGATCTTATGTTCAGCAGCGGCAGATACGTGTACTTGGCCCTTTGGTATGTAGACAACATTTTTCTATAGTTAGGTATGGTTTTCCTCATGAGCTCCGCAGGTTGGACTCTTCCTTCGGCATAATCTCTCAATCTCTATTTTTACCCTGTTATGGCATGCCTGGTTCTTAATGCCTATGGAAGGGAGGAGAAAGCAGAACCTCCACCCTTTGGAGTCCAAAGATGAAAGGCCACTTTTCCTTCCACATGAAGTTGTTGGCCAGGTGGGTAAGAGAGGATTGTCCTTTGTTACTGTCTTCCAAGTATGTGAGGCTATAGTAAGGTCACCATGTGCTTTTGGCTACCACTAGAACATACCAATCTGACCCATATGTAAACCATGTTCTGTTTTTTTTTTTTTTTTTCTTTCCGATAGCTGATCCTAAGGAATTCTTCATCTGGATACTGACACTTCAGCTGTAGGGATCTTGGCTACTTACTCACACAGCTTGTGTGTGCTTTTGATCTTACTTTTATCCAGTTCTGATACACCACTTGCATGACATGATGGATGGCTCTTGGGCCCACCTGATTTGTGTGGACCTCACCGAATCCAAGTCATAATGGGGAATTTCAGATGTGTGGTCATTTGGTTTTGCCTGACCAAGCCTTCTGTCTCTACCACAGCCCAATAGCCTTCTAGGAGCCGTTTTTCAAAAGACATATTATTTTCAACTGCAGGTGGCATGGCCCTGCTCCAGAACCTGAGCACTGCAATTCTCCCACGAGGCTTCTTTAAAGCACCATATGACATTTATCTTCCTCACTGGTAGCTCTAAAACCATAGATTATTCCAGATCCAGATCCAGATTCCCTATGTAATCATAGAATCCAGCTCTGTTGATTAATTACCCTAAGAATCTCACCCCAAATCCCACCGTGCTCCCCAGGATCCCTTAGCACAGCATGGCTAAGTCTGTCACCTCTATAGGGTTTAGTACTTCTCTCCCTATTGGCCCCAACCTATGCCAGCTGGATTAACCAGCAATGTAAGAAGAAGGAGGATAAGAGGGTAGATTCTGAAAGGAACATGTTTGTCAGGGGAAAGGCTTTTGAAGTATCTTCTAGGCAGGGAAGTAGTGTGGACTGAAACGGATAAGCTATTTTGTAGTCTCAGAAGTTTCGAGGACAGCAGGGGATTCAAAACACTTGGGATCATCCACCCAAATGGCCCTATTCCTATTCATTTTCTAATTAGGGCTCTCAGTATAACTGACAGCCTTGCTTGGGCATTTACCATATGCTAGAATAGCCACCATATTAAGTTCTGTGTCTGGTCCTCGTGTTTCTCTGCTCCCCACTGTAGGAAGAGAAAACTTCTTTTGTAAGCTGCCAGGAAAGCCCTATAGCTTTCACACTCAATTTTCAATTTCTCTTTAATCCCTGAAGTCTTTTGTCATATTTAGCTAGGTGTCAATGGCATTTAGCAATAACCTTCCAAACCCACTGTCTTTATAGCTACTCTTCGCCTGTACTTTTCAAAAGTCTGACAAATTGCATCAGCTAGTACATTCCCTCCTACCTGTAAACCATATCAATTCACTGACAGTGAGAGTTTTAACAGTTGAACTGTTGTGCTGGGGGATGTCATCTGGATTCCACCTAACACTAGTGACTGGGAGAAAAGTGATTCAGCCCTATAACCCCATTTTATCACTCCTTTTCTTGGACCGCTCTTGATACTAGCTATAGCAGATTATATTTTCCAGAAGCAGAGCTGAAATGGAGTGTAGCATGTAAGATGTTTATGAGTGATCAACACTTGTGGAAGCAAGGGAAAGAAAGCAAGACTGGACAGAGGAAGAAGTCTAATTATGCTGCAGAACTACAAAAAACATAGCTAATTCCACAAGGAATTCTGGAGCAAAAATGGCCCGTTGGTTCACTCAAAAATTTAAAAATAGAACTACCCTATGATCCAGTAATCACACTTCTTGGTATTTCCCAAAAAAATACAAAAACACTAATTCAAAGGGATATATGCACCCCTGTGTTTACAGTGGCATTATTTACAATAGCTAAATTATGGAAGTAGCCGAAGTGTCCGTCAATAGATGAATGGATAAAGAAGATGTGATGTGTGTACACACATCACACACACACACACACACACACACACACACACACACAGGCAATGGCATATTATTCAGCCATAAAAAAGAATGAAATCTTTCTAGTTGCAACAACAGGAATGAAACTATAGAGAATAATGGTAGGCAAAATAAGTCAGCCGGAGAACAGCAAATGTCATATGATCTCACTCATTTGTGGAATTTAAGAAATAAACCAAATGAGCAAAGAAAAAGGGAGAGATGAAACAAGAAACAGGCTCTTAACTATAGAGAACAAACTGATGATAACCAGAGGGGAGGTGTTGGGGGGGATGAGTAACATAGGAGATGGGGATTAAAGAAATCACTTGTCCTATGAGCATCCAGCATTGTTGGGAAGTATTGAATCACTATATTTCACACCTGAAACTAATATAACACTGTGTGTTAACTATCCTGGAATTAACATTTAAAAAAATTAATGGCCCACCAGAGGTATCCTGGGCCAAAATGCCTGGGTCTTTTGATCCCTACCAGCATCAGTCATTGAATATAGGCCACTTTGGGTAGGACATGGTCTTGGACAAGGTGACTCTTTTCAGTTGAGGCAAAGAACTGGCATCCTTCCCTGAAAAAAGATCAGAGATCAGACAATACCAATTTGTATCCACCACATTCCTCCACTCTTGCTTCTCCCTAAGAAAGTATCTTGATGAATATGGGGGTGAGGAGTGGAGAAATCATGGGAAGTGATTTAAACCAGTCTTTAAATTCATCTGAGGATCATGTAGGGTTCCTCTAACTTCAGTGGTTCTGGGTAATTTGTGGGACTTAGGTAGTGGGGTTGGTTTTTGATGAAACTCATAATATCATAAACTCATAATATCTTTTGGCTTGACCCAGGATCAGCAATGTCCATCTAGCGGCTAAGTCACTAAGTCACTGTCACCTGGCTCTCTCCATTACAGAGAAGATCCCATTGCACAGAGAAGGCTTTGAGCTGACTTCCTATCACCTCTCTGCCCCTGTGCCTGCTAGTTTACTGTAAGTCACTAGGTTCCATTTAGTTCATTGTATCAACTACCTCGAAAGTCCCCGGAATTCTTGCTGGATCTCAAATTCTCTTCTTTTGAAATTCTATTTCGTTGAAACTTTCTCATTGAGAAGCTGGGGCAGAGGCACTATCCTCCATGCACTCTGTGTTTCCATTGATCCACTATTATTTCCAACTTTGTAGTTAGATCGGGCTATATGACTACTTTGGACTAATGAAATATAAGCAGAAATGGTATGAGTCACCCCCAAAATGAAGCATTAGGAAACCCATATAGAATCCTCCAGAATCTTTCTTTGCTTTCCAGAGTAATTAAAGAAGCTGTCTGTTTCCAGTGATGGAGCCTCCACCTATCATCTCTGGGTGACTGTGCAGCTTAGAAACTCTAATGCAGGAAATGAAAACATCAGTGAAAAATAAGTGCTTGCTGGGCTGAACCATTAAGATGTGGTTGCTTCAGACTATAGCTTAGTTTTTCCTAATTAATATATAGTGCCACAAGGAAAGTACCTGTGGATAGGAGGAACTAAGATGCCTCCTTTTGCCCAACCATGCTAATCTGGGCTGGCCTAGGTAGAGATAAGGGGCTATCTTGGTGTGAGATAGTTCATAATTCATCTCCATTTGAATAGGAAGTGAGGAGAGCTCCTGCCTTCAATATTATTACCTCCCGTATATCTGGTACCCAAATCATTTAATCCTGGTTCTGTCCTAGAGAGTAGAAAGTTGATAAAACAAGTTGGCATATATAAAGTGCTTTGAATAAATAAATAAGTTGAATAAATAAAGTGCCTTGAATTCAGTAAGAGCAGCAAGTATTAGCTCTTGCTATTCACCAGAATTAAACTCCATAAGAGGAGAGGTTTTTGCTCCCTTTATTTGGTGCTTATACCTCAGCACCTGGAATCTTGACTAAAACATATTATACATTCAACCAGTATGTGTTACATGAATAATAAATGAATGAGTTAAATGAATGATAAATGAATGAATGTAGTAGATATTTGATTTCCCCGCCTTCTTCTCTGGGTCTCTATCTTTGCTTCTTCTAACATATCAACCACCTATGACCAGAATGAGGTACATACTTTCCTTTGATTTTCTCTAGTCACCTAGGCTTTCTTGCCAATGCCAGCTTCATTGCTATGTATTATTGCCCACTGATATCTTCCCTACTCTACAGAAGAAATGCTTGTTCTGGTCAAACTTGCTGTCCTAACTGGAGAATCTCCCTACCTCATGCAGGGATGGAAAACAACAAGAACACAATGGTGTGAGGCAACATTCATGACAAAATGTTGGTGATAAGATGCCCCCCATTACATGCCTCTTTAATTTTATAGCATGAGGTTGGTAACATGCACCTCTCTCTGTGCTTTATACTGGAAAACTTGTAAATAGCACTTATATTATTAGGATTTTTTTAAAGACATTTACTACAGAAGCAAGTGTTGTACTATGATTGTGCTTACTCTTTTGTTTCACTCTGTTTTTCTTCCATTATTTGATTTCCTTGTATTTTCTGCCTTTATCATATTTTTCCATACATCAGCATCAAAAAAATTCATTTCTTCCTAATTTCATCCCTTATCCACACTGATCACTCTCTAGGTTGGGCTCATACCTGCTTTCCTAGAACTTCACCTCACTAATCTGCTGAGGGTGCTCCATTGTTGTTTAGATCCCCTATCTTTCCATTTCTTGATTTCCTCTCTGCTTTTTCTGGAGCCCACCCTCATGTAATTCCCTGAGGAAGTCTATAGAGCCATAAACTGTTATAGTGGCATCCCATTGCACTGGTATGGAATTCTAAGCTAAAGATTATTTTATTTCAGAACATTAAAAGGTGCTATTCCCCTACTTTTTATTTGGCTTAAGAAATTCTGATCCCAGGGATGGCTGGGTGGCTCAGCAGCTGAGTGTCTGCCTTTGGCTCAGGGTGGGATCCTGAGGTCCTTAGATTGAGTCCCACACTGGGCTCTCTGCAGGGAGCCTGCTTCTCCCTCTGCCTATGTCTCTGCCTCTCCCTCTCTCTGTCTCTCATGAATCAATAAATAAAATCCTTAAAAAAAAAGAAAGAAAAAGAAAATAAATTTTGATCCCAGCCTGATTTTTTTATTTATAAATGAATTTATAATGTTTATTGTTCCGTTACTTTCTGGTAATTTTTTTATATTATTATGAAATTTCAAAATATTACATCTCAGTGTGGTTCTTTTTGATCATTTTTTTGTTTTCTAAACACGGGGTGTATGGGTCTGTTCTGCCTAAAGATAATGTCCTTCTTCCATTCTGAGAATTCCCTTTTCATTAGTTTTGTGATCATTTCCTTCAGGCCATTTTTTCTTTTTCTGGTTAATTATTATTAATAAAATAATGGATCTGGATTGATCTTTATGTCTTTTAACTTTTCCTTTATTTGTTTTTCTTATTTTTGTGCTCTAATTTCTAAGAGATTACCTCAGATTTGTGCCACGACCATAATAGCACATTTAAGTTCAGCAATAAGGGATCCCTGGTTGGTGCAGCGGTTTGGCGCCTGCCTTTGGCCCAGGGCGCTATCCTGGAGACCCGGGATGGAATCCCACGTCGGGCTCCCGGTGCATGGAGCCTGCTTCTCCCTCTGCCTGTGTCTCTGCCTGTCTCTCTCTCTCTCTCTGTGTGACTATCATAAATAAAAATAAATAAATAAATAAGTTCAGCAATAATAACGTTAAGATCAAATGTGATCTAACTTTTTAGGGCATTCTTATTTATAGATAACTTTTATTATTAAATATGTTTGAAAGTGTTAATAGAATTTATTGAAGAATTATTTTATCTTGATTAAATTTCATTCCCTCTTTTATTGGCTCCCTTGGGTCAGTTTTTTCTCCTTACTTTCCTTGACCATTACTTTCAGGTTGCCATCTTCTCTCAAATATCTCAAATAGAGAACCTTTGTAGTATGATCATGATTCCAAATAAAGCAAGAGTCATGCTGAGTAGGGGCTTCCGTATTAAATGGGGGAGCTTATTTGGCCAGTAGGCCCAATTCTATGGCAAGTAGCTATAGAAGCAGCATTTTTTTAAATGTCCTTGACTCTTGAGTAATTAATTTTTAGTTATTTATAGCACATCTTATATATAAAATAGTAGAATAAAAAAGAACATCTATGTTAGAATCAACCTGATTAAAAAAACAAAATGCTTGAATATCTCTGAAGTCCCCAGTGTAACATTGATAATGGCATGGTAACCCATGCTGTTCTCTGAGGGTTACTGAGAGTCTTAAAAAATATGAATTGATTTGTTTCATATGTTTGTGAGCTTCTTGTAAGTGGAGACATATTATATGTATTCTTATGTGACTTAATTATTTTGCTTAGAACATACTTTTTTCTGTGGCTCATATTTTTATGTGATATATGTAACTATAGGTCATTCATTTTTATTGCTCTGATGGTTCTTCTAAGGACATAGGAACTATTAATCACCTTCAACAACATTTCTGCCATAAGAGTCTCAGGCTACATAGAGAATAGAAAACCTTTGAGAAAACTGGCCTGTTGCTATGTGTTTATAAGGGGCACTATTCTCCCTCATGCAAAGACAGTTTGGAGAAAGCACAATTCCTCACTCCTCCTTGGTGGGTGGATTTTTTTTCTTCTCCAAATTCACTCAGGCATAGTGTATCCTATTGTGGTTCTTGGCAGCATGTAAAATATCTAGTACTGCTTTCCCCAGGGATTGAGTCCTACATTTTGTTTCTCGGGACAGAGGCCAGATTCAGAACCTACTTGCTTTTTAGCATTATTTCTCTTGTCCACCTGGGACAAGAAGTTATCCTTACTTTTATTTTAGATAAAAAGGTTTTTGTAAATATGTTTTGTCCAACATCTTTAGTGCATTGTTCTGAGAAGTTACATATATTTAAACAAACATGTTGCCAGGGGGGAAAAAAATTCCCACTATTTTTTTTTTTTTTTTTTTGCAAATGTTGGGTTGTTATATAATAGAAAGTGTTCTCATGGGAGGGATGTGGCTGTGACTGTGTTGGGCTGTACACATTCCTATGTATATTTTCAGTTAGCCCCCATCTTTAGTTCTATGTTTTACTTACTTGCTCTCTGGGCTTTTCTGGGATGCATCTGTGAACATCAGTTCCCTAGAATAAAGGTAGTTCACTCTGCCTTTCTGATGTGCCTAAAGTTTTTTCCAATCTGTCTGATCATTCCTCCATTCCTTATTTCCAGAAATCTCTTAAGATGTTTCTTCTTTTAAGGACTCACCTGTTGTTGTTTTTATTGGTGTAGGTCTGTTATTTTTAAAGAGATCTTTTATCTATCATTTTCTAGTATCTCAAGAAGTACAAAATATAAAATATAATAGTTCGGCTTCATGTGCTTAAAACACCCCCAGATCTTTTAGTCTTTTCAGACACTTCAATACCTTTAACGTAAACTATATTATGTAATTGTCATAACCACATGTGAGGAGTATTCGTGCTGATATTTGTTGAAGAACTTTCAAATTAGAACTGTATAATCAAATAGGAATTAATTCCACAATTATGTTTGCTTCATATCTTGTGTACAGGTGGGAGAAAAACCTCTGCTTACTTCTCAGTTAGATGAAAATTGTGCTCAAGCCTAAACCTAACAGTCACACAGTGTATAATAAGAACAACCAAGGTCTTGGATATCAGTAGACAAAGCAGCAGTCAGGAAAACAGGATTTAAGCAAAGAGTTATACAGTTCAGAGAACACAGACCTAGTATGAACCCTGGAGCCATCATTAACAGTAGGGCAAAACTGAGGCAAAGCACTTAATTTACCAGATGATCAGTATCATTATCTCAGCTATAAAGAAATCCTACCTAGGTTCCAATTGCAAATTCAATTTTAGATATACTTCAGAAGGATTATATTATAAATATTAAGTAAGACACCAGTAAAACAATTAACACATTGCTTAGCACCCAAGAGATGGTAAAAAATGATTCCTCTTTCATATTTCCTGCCTGCCTTGCCCTTCATAACCGGTACAAAACAAAAATATTAGCTAGTTAGGTTCTTGGTAAAGCCAGCTGCAAGAAACAAATTTTGTCTACCCTTCCAGCCCAGGTTTTTTTCTGTCTTATCAATACCTACCTCTTGGAGTGAATTCTAGTCCTTAACTCAACAAGTGCTCTTATAGGAGTGGAGGTGAGAAGCAGAGTCTCTGTTTTAGGTAAGGTGTAAATTTTATATCTTCAAATGAATCACGCTTTTGTTTTAATTCATTGCTTAACCTGTCAAAAATGGATTCAGATGTTAAATACCATCTCTGATCATTTTAGATGACCTTTAGGTTTTAGAAAGCATATTTAACAATTATTCATCTATCAACTTGATAGTGTCTACTGAATTTTAAGCTTTTGCATTATGCAAACATTTTAAAGGTATTATATAAAAGCAATTTATTCTTCACGCATTGGAAGTGTCTTTCAAACACAGCTGGGAGCTCTATTCAGCCATCAGGCTCCTTCCTTCACCATAATCTCTAGAATCCTTGCAAAAGCCTGCCTTTTGATACTTCTCATATTTATAACAACAATCTGGATGTGATTTCTCACCCTTCCTAGGGAGTTACAAATAGACAATCAAAGCTTCATCATCTTTGGGGCTGAGCCATTCACTGAGATAACAATAGGAAAACAAGTGTACTCTCCAGGAAATGATCATCATGGCTACCATGCAGTTTATTTTGAGCTAGATTTTTCTATCAAGAGGTTTATATCTGTAGAGAAAATAGGTAAGTATATGGACTTATTTCTTCTTCATTTCAACTCAGGAATATTATTATTAAAGCCCCCCCATGTTTAAAACATACTGTTAGGTATAAGTATTAGGTTATACAAGGTAACTTTGACATAGTCTTACTTTCACATATATGTAGTATAATGCTATGCACTGTGAAACAATTTTAAGTGCCATGGCATAAAGAGAATAGCTGTGCATGGTGGGTTAGGATGGGCTTTAAGCTAAAAGGTAGCTTTTAAATAATGGGTAGATTTTTGATAAGCAGAAGTAGAAAGGGGTACACATTCCTAGCACAAAAAAAAAGCAATGGAGGCTGTGTATATGCGTGGACATGCATGAGTCTGGCCTTTATAGCAGTCTTTGCTCTTTTGGTAGCAAAGGTATTGAGACCTATATGAGTTTGCTTAAAGAACAAACAGTACCTTCAGCAGATATAGTTACCACATATAAGATGTTTTTTCCTGTCTATGGCTTTCCAGAGCTCTGGAATTTCTTTTTCTTTCATTAAAAGGCTGACCAAACTAAGGCTGGAATCTCATAGCCTCAATTCCAAATTCCCCAGGAAAAATATCATTGATTAGTTTGCCTAAGGTCCTGTCCATAGTACAAACAATTTTTTCTAAATCATTAAAGTCACATTAATGACAAACCACCTGAGTTCTATGGGTGCAACCAGGTGGACAGGGTAGGATTAAAAAAAACAAAACAAAACAAAAACAAAAAACAGCAGCTCCTATTAAAAAGGAGGATCTAGAATAACCACCCCACAAGTGCCTATTTAAGTTCTGAATATTTGAACATCTGACATTATAGATGCAATGAAGTCTGAAGATAGAAGTAAAAATGATAATAAAATTAGAAAAGTTTATCAAGATGATGTCATAAAGACTTTTCATGAAATCTCAAGGAACCAGAATTTTTTTTCTGTATGCCAGGAGGAAACATTAGAATATTTAAATAGAACTATGGCATTATTAGTGGCAGTATCTATAAGAAGATTCATACGGAAGCAAAATAGAGACACAGGGACCACCAGGAAAGAGACTGCCATGTTTCAGATGATGATTGATGGACTAGAGTTGTGCCACTAGACCAGAGAGGTGAATTCTAGTGTGAAGCCCGGCCAACTGGATCTGGTGTCTGATTTTTCTATAGGATGAATAAAGAGGTCAGATGAGATTGTGAACAACTAATTCTTCAGACATAGCTTTCTCATATTTACACTCTACTAACATGGCTTGGAGTGATTTTAAAAAATGAAAATGCCTATCATTTTCTTTCATTGTTATGGTCCAAATGCTCACCCTTTTGAGTGTGCACTGAACAAAGGCCAGGAGAACAGGCTTGTGATTTTGCATTACAATAAAATAAAACAAATGGCATGAGTTCTACAGAGAAGTTATATTACATAACAGGTAGTTGTATGCAATCAACAGATCCCAAATGAAAAGGGAAATATATAGACAAATTGATCTGAGAAATGTTAAGTCAATGATTTTAGAGAAGTTTCTTATTGCCAGGGAAACTCCAGACCTTTCATATACTAATGTTTTGTGTGAATCTTAAAAAAAAAAAAAAAAAGCAGTATAGTATACAGAGTCTCCCATAAGAGCAGGAAACCACTTTTTAGAGGCATACTTATAGGGACTAACATTGTTTGAAATGCAGTGTAAAAAAATAAAAATTAAAAAATTAAAAAATAAAAAGAAATGCAGTGTAAAATTCTTCGCTAAGTATATGTATATGTGCTTTCTTAGGATCAAAAATGCTATCTCCTTGGTAAATATCATTTAGAAAATTTCACCTTAGAGTAGTTACTCAACTTTAAATTAGAATATACCTTACATTGTATTGAAATGACAAAGAATTATTAAAACCATGAAAATGGCTTTCAAGTTCCTTCAAACTTATGGCTCTAAATGTTCTTCCTTCTAAAAGTGTGCCGCATGAGACCAGAAAGATGGGTTTGTGACCTTTGCCTTCCCAAGGGAACTAAACACATATCATGAATTTTCTGGAGGAGAAAATTATACTATTTATCGGATTATCAAAGAACTGTTTGGGCTGTACCGTAATAGAGAAAAGTGCTATCTACACGGACACTAAGGCTGTGGAAATTGAAATCCAGAGTAATATATGATGAGAGACATAGTGGACATAGAGCAAGGATGGTTCAGAGCTGCAATAGCCTAGCTCCGTGTTTTTAGGAAAATGATGCTGTAAAGTGAAAGTGAGTATTGTTGATCTCTGGACATTTAACTTTGATCAACTGTTTTTAGAAACAATTGTTATAATAATCTAAAGAAAAACTTTTCAAGGAGAATATATTTATTAAATAAATAGGCATTCTCTTATCCTTTGTTGTCTTAATCAACTGCAAATTAAATTTCATATAGCTTCAGAAGTCCAGGCTTTACCTGAGATTATTTAATCAGACAGTGATAAACCTGACATTCTGCATCAATCTTTACCCAAATGTATTCCTTGAAATACTTACATCAGAATTATTTATAGATAGTCCACTAGAGACCCTCTGCAGAATCTCTAAAGATGTGGTCCAAGAATCTGCAATCATAACAAAAATTCAAGTGATCTTATGCACATGGCATTTGGAGAAACAATACACTTAGTTTTCCCTGTCCTAAGAATGTGTAATTGTCAATATCATTAAAAAAAAATGTCCAAAAGTACAGGACAACCAAAGACACAATTGTTCATTAGTTCCGTTGACCACATACTGTATGCTTTCACTATGATTTCTCTAAAGATGTATAAGGCATTGCCTCTGCCCTGAAAGATTGTACATGACTTTTCTGCTTTTGATATTAAACCAATAAATAAAAAGAAATTCCTTGGGGTATTGTGAAAGTCACAAAAATATCATTTGGCATTTCTAGAGTTCTGTTCCTTCTGGTAAAAGTTTTTTGGTGTTTTTTTTTTTTTTCATTTTTTTTTTTTTTGAAGCCTAGCTCTCAAAAGTGGTTTACAATTAGTTTATCTACTGTGGAGGTGGATATAAATGATAAGAGTTTCATATACAACGTATTTTTAATATGTAATTCCTCCCAAGCCTTCTGAAGAAATGTCTATCAAATCGAATAGTTGATGCACTTTGAACATTTAGCTCCAAAAGGAAGATGACATTTTTTCATTAGTTTAAGATTTATATGCTAAAGTATCTGTCACAATAATAATAAAATCTGACAGTGCAGATCATATGGGTTTTCACGTAGCAGAGGTAATGTGTTCTTTGGAAGATATAAATGACAATTTGTTCAAATCAGAGATTTAAAAAATTTAGACAAGCATGGGAGCTCCCAAACTTTATATTTTGCCATTTCAGAATCATTCATTTAACAATATTTATGTCATGTCAACCATACTGATTAAGATTTTGTATATAAGAATGAATATAGGTTGTTATTATGTAATCATATACAGTTTTGGTTATTAACATTTTCAATAAAGGTCAGGTGTCAATCAGCTCAAATGCAGCTACAAAGAGATGTTTTTAGGTATAAATTTGAATGTAATTACTTTGTGCTATAGCTGAATTCTGTGTGCTTTTTTTTTTTTGTCTTTCTTTTTTTCCTTTGGTAGCTGCAGCATGCAAAATTCCAATCCCTTCTGTGCAATAGTACTGAAAAATATGCACATTCCTCCACTTTTAAACAAAGAGGAAAGGATGCCTTCTCAGAAAAATGTATTAAGAATTAATGTGGTACAGTCACTGACTTTCTACATTGCACAAAACCCCCCTGCTTATGCAATTGTGCCCCAACTAGACCTCATTCTTGAGTGAAGGGCCACATTTCATTCCTCATCACCATCCCCGTGTCCTGAACTAGATCAAGGCAGTGCTTAATAAACACCACTGAGAGGTGAGTAAAATACTTTGCTACATACCATTAAATTGCATACATGCTATAAGGGAATTCCACAGATATTTAGTGAAATTATAACCACAAATACTTCAGTGTCTAGATTCAAAACAGAAAATAAATGGAAAAAACACACTCTTGGTTTCCTTTAAATCTATGCTCCCAACTGTTTCAACAAAGTGTGATTTTAGTTTAAAATAACTAAGAAAAAATGTGGCCTCTTAGGGCTCTATCTAATGCTAAGAGATAATAATTTATCTTGAAAGAATTAATACAGCTTCTAATGTGCCTTATATATTCTCAAGAAGTAGCTTATGTTGTGAAAGTTTAGCTTCTTAAGAACCAATTTTTCTACACATGGAATGCTTATTTTAGTTTCTCTACCTAAAGAGACCTTTAAACAGTCATCATTTTTATTCTCTAAGCTACATTTCGTTGTCAAATTGTATTTTACATGAATACTGCAGAAACTTCAAGTTGTACCCTTAGGGAAAGAATCTCATCCCATCTCCAGCCCAAGAAGGATTAATCACAGATAAGTATAATGTGAAGCTATAGCATCTTATAATACCACTAAAACATCTTTACGTAAACAGAGTGCCAAGAACTTTCAGAAATAAAAAGAGAAGCTCTCATCTTGAAACTTACATTAGACCTAAAATCTCTCTCCATAGAAAGTATCTAGGGAAAATTTGGGGGTGTGCCAAACACTTTTCACAAAACCAAACAACTTCTCTGGAAGGAAGTTAACATACCCATCCTCAACTTTTTTGGATCAGTGTGTCTCCTATATTTCACTTATTTTCCTTGGTAAAAATTATAAATTCTTACTTCTATTAGCATATAAACATAATGAGAAGTAAAATCAATTTTCCAAAGTCCCGAATTAAACCTTATATAATGTCTATTTTTAAAACAGTCATTAAAAAAAAAAAACTAAAAGACAGTCATGACACCAAGCATCATCCAAACACCTCATAATTGTGTATAAAATAAAAAGAAGAAAACAAACTCTGTGTGTGTGCTTGTGTGTATATATGCACATGCAAGCTATGCTCGTATGTGCAATCTATTGCTTTAGGGGACTGTTAAGAAGGAATTCACAATGCAAGGTTGGGGTTTAGGGAAGTCTGAAAAAATATGGACAGGAATTGAGGATAAGCACTCTGTAATTCCTTTTATTTTGCTTGGTTAGGCAATTCACGTAAGTAAATAATTATAAAATTATGCAGAAACATTACATTTAACTTAGATGCACTGGTTAATGTTTTAGTAATAAACAACACAAAAATCTTGGTGACATATCAAGAAAGGTAGCTACCTTGCTCCTTCTCTATGTCCCTTGATCATAAGCAGAGGCAGCTCTGCAGATTTTATTACTCTGAATCAGAACAGCCATCGTGTTGACTATTGCAGGTTGCAGTGCCAGAGAGAAGAGAAAAAGCTCTGTAGAGATTTGTTTTAGAAGTTAAAAGCTCCACATCAGAATGGCATAAGATATGTCCACTCATTATTTATGGCTTAGAAGTCATTACTTTGCCCACCCCAAAAAAGCTCAGCAAATACAATCCTACCAGTTGACTAGAAGGAAAAAAGAACCAGGTTCAAGCATCTTGCACTGATGACTCCCTCTCATATGTACTTGAGTCCCATGAACAGGTCTTTGCATCAGGGAAGAAATAAAGACAATATAAATGAAGTGCCCCACTAACTAAGGTGGCAAGTCTGGGCAACATGGCTGGCATTTTCTTTGGAAGGGCATGCCCAATTTATTCTGTCTCTTTGTCCAGCACTGTCGACCACTTCTCATTATCCTGAGTCACTTTATTGTACAGCCTGACAAATTGCCTGGCTCATCCCTGAGATTATGAGCTCCCTGAGAAAATTTACCATTTCTCATTCCTTTCAGCACAGGGTCTGACATATTGTAGGTACTCAATAAATTTAATAAGTAAATGAATGGCTCTCAAAATGCCTGGAACCTTTTAATCAGAGGGCTGAATGAGATTTATACCATACTCAATTTTTGTTATTTCTTACAAACAAAACTAAACTCTAAATTTTTATAATATCACTTCAGTCAGTTTGGTTATAGAATTAACCATTTCTATGTATGGTCATCATTTTTAATACCCTGGTTGTTATTCTCATGTTAGATATCACAATTAAGGAGACATTTTTGCAAATGGGGCATTGTAGAAGCCAATATCTAGTAACAAGGACTATTTAAAGCCTAGAATTCAGAATCTATATCATGAAGCCTAGAGATTTAGAGATTTCTAAAGATTTTTTTTCTAAAGATCTTTTAAATTAGATCTCAGAAACATATACATGTACATTGCAATACAAATGGTTCCCCAAAAGTACTAGTTTTCTGTTCCCTCCTTTTGCTTGACATTTGTACTAAATATTGGATCTGCCCCCCCCCCCCCCCATGTGGGTGAAGTACTGACCTCTGACTCCAGATTGAGAGCTACGCTCTTCCTTCCTACACAGAAGAAGGGCTAAAAGTGATCACCTATTTAAAAATTCCATCTTCGTACCCAGGGAGTCTTGTTTACCAGTTATTAAAAAAAATAATAATAACTTGGGCCTCCACTGCAGGTTCAAGTTAGCTAGGGGCTCATTCATTTCAGAAATGAACAAAGGAAAGATGTTACTAAAACTACTAGAGTTTTATGCTACTCAAACACTGAATAATCTTGCCTTTAGAATTTTGTTTTTCATAATGCTTTATCAGTCCTGTAGATAGTGAATAGACCCAGAGATGATAAAATCACTTCTGAATCTGAGTGTTTATAAGAATTGGCCAAGAGTAAAAGTGTGGCAACTAAGGTAATTTATTACTGTGTGCTGCAGCTTAATGAAATATAATTGGCTTAAACCATCCCTATTCTACCCACTGCAATAAACAACAGTAGGGAAAGGATGGGTAGAGGGATATGCTTTCATGAAAGCTAAATCTAAATGTAGGGCAGACTTCGTGTAAGGCTTGATTTAACAATTCATGTAAGAACACGAAGAATCCCTTTTGGTACATCCAATTTCCTAGCCATGGTGACAATATCATTTAATTATTGCTGTTTAATAAACCACCACAAAAGTAAATGCCTTAATAGACAATGATTTGTTATTTCTCACAATAATCATAGCTGGCCATGGTTCCTCTACTGTCTTTACCAGTGTAGCTTCGTTAAGCTGCGGTTCAGCGGACTTGGAAAGCCCAAGATAACCTGACTCATAGGTCTGACAGTTGAAGTTGGCTGGCATCTTGAACACCATGGATCTCTTCCTAGTGGCATATTATCCTCCAGTGGGCTGAACTGGCTTCTTCACATGATAGTCTTAGGGCAGAGGTCCAAAAAGAGTGAAAATGGAAGCTGTGTGAATCAGTCTTGGACTTGTACAACATCATTTCAGCTTTTCTTGGTCAAAGAAAGTTAGAGGTGGAGGAAGAACGTTCATCTCTTGCTGAGAGCTTGGGAAAGGCACCATAAGGAAGCATGGACGCAGAAAGTTTTGATTCATTCTTCCATTGTGTCCAAATAGTTGTTTTATTTCCAATAAAGCATATTTTCACACAACACCATACCATTCAATGAGTGGCAATGTGTATTGTAGTGGCTCTGCCACAAGAAGGGAAAGAGATTAATTCCTTTACCTGAAGCTCCGGCAAATATCTGAACCATCTTTTCAGCCAGGGGAATAATACTTAAGCCAATTAGAACCTAACTCTTGCAGCTGGGTGTTGACCCAGCAACTCTCAATCTACATGGCTGAGGATTAGAAGTGGTGTTTTACCAAAAGAAAAGATTACGGCATTCCATCCAGATTAGGAAGACTAAACACTGTATCTCAAAAGCAAATGAAGTCCATTGCACATTTCTAGGAAATGAGTGTGAACTTTAAATCTCTCAACAACAACAACAACAACAACAAAAAGTAGTACCTTTTCTATCACACCGTTCTTCCTTCCTTATTGGTGTTTTGCACTTGAAATCAGGATAATACTAATTAAAAGCCATCATCCTCCACGCACTTTCTTCATGACCTTAATTACCCTCCCTTAGCCTCAGTTTCTTCAAAGAATATGAGTCTGATCGAGATAAGGACGTTGAGAAAATTAAATGAGATAATCTATTGTAGATAACTAGCAAAATGTCTTGCCACTTATAAACATTCCCAAGTGACCTGTACTGCTATGACCATTAACAACATCATTATCAGCGTGTTGGAAGAAAAAATGCTTAGTAACAATTATCTGTAAATGAATTTATTTTCTAAATAGTTCCTTTTGACTGAATATTTTTGCCTTAAAATTTGTTATTACATCTCTATACGTGAATTGTTTCAATAAATAAATGCAATTAGAAAAAAAAGAAGAAGCAAAATAGCAAAACCCTGTCTGTGTTATGCTGAACCAGTTTTCATAGATGTATTCTAGAAGCGCAGATGATACTCCAGGGCTTCTAAAGAAATTTTATAACCACAGGTATAGCATAATCTAAGTCCATCAAAAGTCACTTACTGTAAGTCTGTGCATTTGAAGTGTACTCACAGAATGATTTTGCAAAGAACCAGGGAATACTGCAGCTCAGGAAGTTTAAAGATGACCTAGATTGTGTACTGGAATCATTTCAAAATTGGCCAAAATGGCCTAAAGCAGCACTGAACAAGAACTTTTCTCTGAATTTAAACTTGAAATATATGCATGCTTTCGATTACACATTTCTTTAATATGACTTACATGGCCTTACACAGAATTTTAAATGAAAAAACAAAACAAAACAAAACAGAAAATGAATACAAGACAGAGTTGACAGGTTTAACTCTGGCTGGGGATCTTGTTTATTCTCTCACTTTCCTATTTCCAAATTTCATTTGATCTTCATTTCTGGCTTTGGTCTCCCCTTGATTTGATTATTGAGGATTGAGAATCTGTTTTTAAAGGAACTTAAGAACTGAAAGCCTTTCACTTGCAATCACGTTTACTTGGGGCATACCGACATGTCTTGGTAGCTCTATCCTCAGGCCCTATTTCTTCCTAGTAGCAAGCACCACTCAAAGTATGAGAGCAGCTTGCATTAGCTCTAACATGCAAGCCCTCTCATTGCCTCGGAGACACTCGGGCAATTTATGATCATTTGTTGCAAAGAGCCTCTGCCATTTCTCTCAGCCAGAAGGAAAATAGCATTGCCTCCTCAATTGCTTCTCAAGGACTCAGCTAATGCAGCCCTGGTGCTCTTCTCTGGATAGAAATATCTACAAAGGCTTTGAGAGCTCAGATCAAGTATTTTCACTGTCAGCCACCAAAGGCGTTCTGTCCCCTGCCTGCCACAATTACAGGACTTTCTAGCTAGCAGAAATAGGCAATCTGAAATTTCTTCTAATGTTCCTGTCAATATTGAACTATGGATTGCCTGAAAAAGAGTCATTCTTTTCCCTTAGTGGCTCAAGTGCATTGTGAAGGGTCATTAAGAGTCTGTGTCAATCTGGGACAGGAGGCTTAGAGGCTCCACCATACCCAATCACTCATGGCCCCCACTCCATGCTATACAGAATGACTGACTCAGTGCTCGGTAGATCGGGGGAAGGCCTGCTCCAATATGTAGACACCACACAGAGAATGAGAAGACACCTGCAAGGAAGCTCTGAAGAAAGATTGTGAAAAAGGAGATTTTAGAGCATGAGTGCTTATTACAGCAATGAAGTCTAGAAAGAAAAAAAAAAAGATTCTGTATTCATACCTGTTTTTGAGGAAGGCAGATTAATGGAATCAACAGGCCTTAGTGCTTCAACCAGTTCTACTTTTTTTTTTTTTTTTTTTTTTTATGAGAGGGAGAGAGGGTAAGGGAAGGGCAGAGAGAGACTCTTAAGCAGGCTTCATGCCTATGCCCAGCACAGAGCCCAATGCAGGGCTCAATTTCACAACCTTGAAAAAAATCAAGATTTTGACGCTTAACTGACCAAGCCACCTACATGCCTCCTTCTATTCTTTAATAGGAAGCTATTTGAAAGTTCCCCAGGCCTATTGGTTCAAAAAGAGAGATATACCTCAATGTACCCAATGACATTCCCATAAATTAGAACATCTTCAAGGTATTTCTAACTGAAAGTAACCTCATCGTTCTGTATATCTAGCACCATGATGCCACCAGGTTTGAGATTCAAGGACCCACATTGTTAAAGATAGTCCAACTGACTCCTTCAGTGTACAGGTAACCTGCAAAGGATAATCAAGAGTGTGTAGAAGATTATGAGAAAAAGCCCCTGTCTCTGCTATGCATCATCGGCTGTATAGGATTTCCAATTTATGTAACAATGAGACAAGCTAAGTCGCTGTTCACCTTAAATATTTATTATTTCAACAGTCTGCCTGTTTTTTAACTGCCACTTACTGTATCATTATTAGCTAACCCACTAGAGAAAAAATTATTCTCTTTGTAAACTCTTACAAATATAAAAACTGCATTTTTTTTTTCAAATTGAAAATACAAGATCAATCCTTAACCCTTCGAGTGGCACTAATGTAAATGGTATTAAAGTCTAGGGGCTAGAGAAAGAGTAGAGAACAATAAAAATCTTCATATCAATTGAAATGCAAAACCTTTCGAAACCATTTTCAAACAGAGAAAATGCCCTTTAATTATTGTTGGGTTTTATCTGTCTCTCACAAAGGGAAAGGAAGCAAGAACCTGTCTCAAGGGTTACTCAAGGGTTATCCTGTGAGACACTCCCATTTTAGATCAAAATACTCACTGAATGACTAGGAACAGGGGGAGAAGACAGACTTTGTATTCCAGTAGCTTATCATCTGATGGAGGACACCAAATGCCAGCAATCATCCATAACAAGAGGAAAAAATAGATGTGTTATAAACCAAGGTATAAGTAAAAATGGCACAAGGTACAAACAAAGGAATAATTGATTTTGAATGAGGATGTTTGGAAATGCTTTACAGAGGACATGGAATTCTAAAAGTAAACTGAGATTTCAGTTTGAAGAAAGAGATCACAAATATAGCAGAATGAGGGGTGCCTGGGTGGGTCAGTTGATTAAGCATTTGACTTCAGCTTGGGTCATAATCCCAGGGTCCTGGGAGTGAACACATCAGGCTCCTTGCTCAGTGGGGAGTCTGCTTCTCCCTCCCCCTCTGTCCACCTCCCACCCACCCATGCTTGCTCTCTCTCTCTCTCAAATAATAAATAAAATCTTTTAAAAATATATAGAAGAATGACAAAAACAAAACAACAACAACAATAAAAAAAAAAGCATGAGAGAATATGGAACAGCTATGACTTAGATGTCTCATTCAGGGAATAAGGTATAGAGCAGAATGATAGAAGCCTAGGATATCCATAAGGTCACAGAGAGAGAGAGAGAGGCAGAGACACAGGCAGAGGGAGAAGCAGGCTCCATGCACCAGGAACCTGACGTGGGATTCGATCCCGGGTCTCCAGGATCACGCCGTGGGCCAAAGGCAGGCGCCAAACTGCTGCACCACCCAGGGATCCCAGCATGAGAGTTTTTATTCAGAGAAATTTATATGCATTACAGATAACATATTTTTATAATGTGGTAAGATATACATAGCATAAAATATACAAGCTTAACTATTTTTAAGTGTTCAGTGATAATACATATATTCATATTACTGTGCAACTATCACGACTATATTTCTAGAAGTTTTTTCATTTCCAGAAATTGAAACTCTATGCCAATTAAATGGAAACTTCCCAACCCTCCTTTTCCCCAGCCCTTGAAACTATCATTCCACTTTCTGTGTCTGTGAATCTAACTATTCTAGGTACCACATAGAAGTGAAATTATACAATATTTGCCTTTCTGTGGCTGATTTATTTTGTTAACATAATATCTTCAAGATTCATCTATGTTGTAGCATATGTCAGAATTCCATTCCTTTTAAAAGGTCGGATAATATTCCATTGTATGTATATACCACATTTTTTTTTAACCTATTCATCCCATGGGCACATGGCTTGCTTCCAACTTTAGCCATGGTGAATAATGCTGCCCTAAAATCAGCTTACAAATATCTGTTCAAGTCCCTGGTTTCACTTTTCAAGGGCTATATACCCCAAAGTAAAATTGCTGGATCATAAGGCAATGAAAAAAATTTTTTTTTTAATCCCATACTATTTTCCATATTGGAGGCACCAATTTACATTCCCACCAGCAACACACAAGTTCTCCATATCCTCATCAATGTGTGTTATTTTCTGTTTTTCTTTATTTGTTGTATACTACCCATCCTAATGTGAAATGGTATTTATACAGACGATTTTAATGATTTTTCAGAACAACACTGCAAAGATGACATTACTACCCCAATTTTATAGATAAAGAAATAACCTAAAAGACCTGAGTGTTTTCTCCAAGTGTCGTGGTTAATAAATGGTACAGCTAGAATAATATTTGAAGCTAGGCATGTAAAAATGCAACTATATTTTTGTGTCTTTATTATGATAGAGCATGGGATTTATTTTGAAAGAAACGGATTAGTATGGCTGGCATTTGAGGCATACGAGACACAGTTTTGTCAGTTCATTTGAACCTTATCTCATCTACCTTACTATAAGAGATATTTTATGTACAAGCAGATGCTCAATACCCACACAATGTGCACAACCAGAGTTCTAATTCACTTGTCTTAATTCATCTCATACATATTAACACACCCTAGTATTTGAACTCATGATTCACTTCCTTGTTTATAATTTCTTTATATGCTTTTACTTCTAGATATTATTTCCTGAATCAAGATATGGAGTCATTTTTTCATTTGGTTGTCTCATGCCACTATGGAAAGGTTATATATGATTTGCCAAAGCCCCAGGTAACTCTATTTAGTATGATTACCCAGAAACATGCTTCTTGCCTTATTATCTTAGAGTAACATCAAGGAAGAGCCAAACTTTTTATAAGATAATTTTGGAAGCAATGGGAGCATTAAGTAGTCTACAACCATAATTAAGAAATTATTACAATAATATTTGAAGTAAAAGGCAATGAAAATCTGTTCTAATGGAGGAGTAGTCAGCATGGAAAGAGGTAGAACTTATAGGAATGCGTATATAGGAGATGAGAAGGATTTGAAATGGATGGTGGCTTGTGGTTCATGGAATGACAGAACTACTAGGCCAGATAAGGGGATGGAAGTTAGTTTAAAGAAGTGAAGATAAAAAACCGACTTTTCAATATATAAAATGTAAAGTGAACAAGGAGATTTCTCTTGGAAAAGATTATTTAGGTAAAAGAAAGTCAAGGATATTGTGATAGTTAATTGCATGTACCAACTTGATAGAGCTGCAGGGTCCCCGGATATTTGGCAAAACATTTCTCTATGCAAGTGTTTTTGGATGACAGTAATATTTGAATTGGTAGAGTGAGTCAAGTGGATTCCTCTCCCTAATGTGGGTAGCCCTCATCCAACCAATGGAAGGAGTGAATAGGTAGGAAGTCTAACTTTCCCATAGGGATCACCTCTCATCTGATCACTTGAGCTAGGACATCAGTCTTTTCCTGCCTTGGGAGTGAAACTGAAACATCAGACCTTCTTGGATCTCCAGTCTGCCAACTTTTGAAGTGTAACTACACCATAGACTCCCCTGGGTCTTCAGCTTGCCCACTGTAGCTCTTGGAACTTCTCAGCCTTTAAAGTCACGTGAGCCAATTTCCTAAAATCAATCAATCATTCCTGCTGGTTCTGCTTCCCTGGAGGAACTTGACTAATACAGATTTAATTATAAAAATGTCCTGCCATTAGGGGTTAAGAGGTAGGCAGAGAACAGAAAAGGGAAGGTGAGAATGAAGATAAATTCAGTTAAATACCTTGCTAAAAAACGAAGGAAGACGATAGTTTCAAGAAATAATATGATCCATAATATTAACAGCTACTGAAAGATCAAAGGGAACAAGGGACAGAAGAAGCCGTGAGATTTGATTATTGAGTACTTACTAGTGCTTATGTAAGAGCAGTATCAATGGAAGAGTGGATGCAGAATTGGATTACAAGGACTAAGCAATGAGTCTGAAATGATTAAACACAGCAAAGTAAGTCACCTACACTGCAGAGAATGCAGCTAGCAAGCTAAAGGGGACATTGGAGGACAACTTAAGGAAGCAAAAGGATCAATACTTATTTTGGCATCTGAGAGGGTTGAGCATATGGAGAAGTAGAGATAGAAAATGAGTAGAAGAGAAATATATGGGCAGCCTGGGTGGCTCAGCGGTTTAGCGCCACCTTCAGCCCAGGGTGTGATCCTGGAGACCTGGGATGGAGTCCCACGTTGGGCTTCCTGCATGGAGCCTGCTCCTCCCTCTCCCTGTGTCTGTGCCTCTGTGTGTGTGTGTGTGTCTCTCATGAATAAATAAATAGAATCTTTAAAAGAGAGAGAGAGAGAGAGAGAGAGAGAGAGAAATATATGTAGCCCTAGAGAATGTGGAAGAGTGAAGGAAGCAAAATCACATAATTAGGGTGGCTCAAGGTTGAATGCCTGCCTTTGGCTCAGGGCATGATCCCACATCCTGAGATGGAGTCCCACATCGGGCTCCCCATGGTGAGCCTGCTTCTCCCTCTGCCTATATCTCTGCCTCTCTCTGTGTGTCTCTCATGAATGAATAAATAAAATCTTAAAAAAAAAAAAAGGAACTTCTTTGCAGGAGATCTCTTGGAGGAAGGGGTGAGAGAAAATTCAGAATCACATATAGCTGGCATGATTAACATACAACTTTAATTAAACATAGAAATTTCATGTGTCAAAATCAGATATAAATACCTGAAATTACCCAGCAAGCACATATGGAAAGGCTATAGTGATTATAAAATTAATAAAAGAATGAATGGATGAATGAGCCAGTGACTTAAATGGAATATGCATTTCTATAACAAGGAAAAATCAGGTATGTCTGTCAGGAATTCAACCACTAGCTTGTTCTAAACTTCTCTAATGAAGTAAATAACAAGGGAAAAAAAAGAATAACAGATTCATTAGCTTATTGCTCCAGCCAAAGAAATAAAAACAACCAAAACAATTAGGAGTTTGATGAGAAATATAAACAAAGTGTTCAGTCATTTAAGAAAGGTAAGTTAAAATTGACAAAAATACCACCATTGCTGGATTAGCAATTTAGCAGTAGAAAAATCAACATGGTGCTGGAAACACTGAGGGACAAAGAAGAAGAGAAGCCAACACAGAATAATTAGACGTTAACTGCATGTGAGCAGAGAAGGTTCTGGTATCTTTGTGGGTTTCAACTTAAGTAGCAGCCATTGCCACTCTCTGGAATCAAAGCAATTTATCATCCATGAGCAACTGCCAACAGGAGCTTCACGAGGGACACACTGAGGTTGTGCTTGTACTGGGCCTGGGTTTTCATATGAAAGTATTGAATTTATCCACAGTGTGTAGAGTTGCTTAAGCTCAGTGTCAAGGGAAAAGGCCCATCTTATTAGTAGTGATGGTATCTTAGTTATTGTAGCCTGTCATAGTCTCGAGGAGTGCGAAAGGAGAGATGCATGTAGCTGCAGTTGCAGACAAATTAGAATTTGGTTTTAAGAAACCCTGTGTTACTGGCCTTGTAGTTTCCACATAGATGGCCTAATTTAGACCAGATTTTTGAGGGTCCAGAGACCACTTCTCAAATCCTCACAAGCTAAAGTAAATGTGTTTTAAAATTACATATACAAACAGTACAACTCTGTTTTGTTTTGTTTTGTTTTGCTCTTTTTAAGTTCAGGTTGAAATGTAGGCCCACTGTCAGCCTATGGAGAAGAACACCCATAAATATATAATGAGCAGCTGTATGCATATAGAAAAGCCTGCATACATCCACAAGAGAAGGGGGGTATTTGGAGTGTGGAAAAGTAACGTGTGATGATCTGAAGCTCAGGGCACATTTTGGGATTTTTTCAAAGGGCATATCCAGTCGTATTGCTGGTTGCGATAGGGTAAAAGGTGGGCATCCTTCATGAGAGTGTAATGGGCTCTTCACACACTCCACTAGTTCCTAATATGACAAATGAATGAATTTGCATGCAGGCATCAAAGAGGCAGGATGGAATAAAGTAACAGGGATTTTTATCACCATTTAGACAGTGGGTTTCTGTTTTCTCCTCTTGGACACAGCCTCTGTTGAAGATTAACAGCCGTCGGCTCTAGTACAGCTTCCTTTAGTCAGAATAGAGCCACAGCTAATGCTTTGAGATTCTTCTATGGTAGGGAGATACATATCCTAAAATAAACTCTTGACCAAAGATATGCACCTGCCCACATAACTCCACCACTCATCCCTACCAACCCCATGCACGTACACCACCTTGCCAGAGCTGAGGGTCAAAAGCACTAGTTTTGTTCAGGAAGACTTGTATGGCATAGGGATGTGAAAAGGAATTAACCTCTTCTTCCAAAGTCTCTCAATACCTAAGTTTGGAAATTAGTGTGAGAGTCCTTTGAGGTCAGAGTGAGCTTTTAAACTCAGTTAAGGATGAGTCCATTTCCCAGTCTGAGTGTTGCAATGAGATCCAATCAAAGTGCCCAAGAGGGAAGTGGAAAGAACAAGCAGGAATATGACACAGATTTATTACAAAGGCTCAGCACCAGAATCCTATGTACTCTGGCTTACGATCATTTTTTGAACATGTAGAAAATTGAAACGACTTTACAGTAAACATCCAGAACTAAAATAACCAACTGTCACTTAAAACTAACATTTTACTGTATTCTATTTGCCACGTATCTGTTTATCTATCCATCCCTTTCTTTGTCCATTGAGTCAAATGTCAACATATGTCTTACCAAATTGCAGATATTGGTGCACTTTCCCCCAAATATTTATGCAAAGATTCCATTCAGAGTTTGGTATTTGCTTTGGATCATCTTTTTTTTTTTTTTTCTTTTTTGAGGAAAACTTTATATAAAATAAAACACTTATATATGTCTATAAATTGAATTTTGGCAAATTTATATACCTATGTGGCAAAATTCCCTATCAAAATAGAGAACATTAATGTTATTTCAGAGGGTTGCCTCGTAGACCTTCCTGAGCAATCTCCACACTAAACCTGAAGAGCAAATACTGTTCCAGTTTTTCTCTACAAAGAGATTACTTTTGTCTGTTCCAGAATTTGAATGAAAGGAAACCATAAATGTGTGCTATTGGGGCACCTAGTTGCCTCGTCAGAAGAACATGTGACTCTTGATCTTAGGGTCGTGAGTTGAAGCCCCATATTGGGTGTAGAGATTACAAAAAAAAAAAAAAAGGTGTGCTCTTTTGTATAATGGTCCCCTACCACGCCCATATCATAATCCTCAGAACTTGTATGCACATTATTTTACATGGCAAGGTAACAAGGGAGAATTAAAGTAGCAACTGGGATTTTGGCTATGAATCAGGTGGAATTTCAAAAAGGGAAATTATTATGGATAATCTAAGTGGGCACAATGTAATCTCGGGGATCCTTAAATGTTGAAGAGGAAAGCAGAAAAGTCAAAACCAGAGAAATAGCGTCATGAGAAAGAGTTGACCAAACACTGGTTGAACAGTTTTCAACGCTAAAGGGGGCCACAAGCCAAGGAACGTGGAAAGCCTCCAAAAGCTGGAAAAGGCAAGGAAATCAATTCTTCCTAAAAATATCTAGAAAGGAACACAGCTGCCAATATAATTGATTTTAGTGTGGTGAGGTCCATTTTAGACTCCTCACCTCCAAAAATGTTACACATTTGCCTCAGTTTTATGCCACTAAATTTGTGGTAATTTGTTACAGCAATAATAGGAAACTAATATAATTCTTTTGCTTCATAACATTTTTGAGGTATATCCATGTAATTGCATGTATCAACCATTTGCCACCTCTTACTACTGACTAGTATCATATTTTACTTATGCTCCAGTTAATGGAAACCGGACTGTTTCCAGCTATAGACTATACTATTGCGTCATAATTCTGTGCATTTTTAAAAGAGCAACCACCTGATAGACCTATGCAGGATACATGTAAGGATTCATGATCTGTGACCTGTCCTTACAACAGAATAACAATAATAATCATAATAATGCATAATTTTCTGTTGTGGTTTCACCTGAGCCACTACAACCTGGGTCCAGATTATTAAGCTTTAAGCGTAGGTTTACACATCTGTGAAATGAAGATAAAGCTAGCTGAATTCACACAGGCAGTTAAGTATGATAATATAAATAAAATAACCTAATAAGATATACACAATAGGCTGCTATTGTCCATTATTTTCACAAGTCCAGCACGTCAGGACGACCCTTCTATCTTTTGTTTCTAGAGAAGCATTTTATAGAAATATTAAAGTCAAGGAATATATTTATTAATTCAACAAATATTGACTGAGTATGGAGCAGGTTCTAGATGTTCCTGGGATTATAAAGATTTATTCCACATGGCTCTTCTCAAGGAATCTAGTGAGGTTGACGAAGAAGCAAACATGTACCTATCCTTCAGCAGGGTTACTATGAGAAAGATAGGCACTGGGGGCCATATGGGTATTTAAGAGAACATCTACCTCATCAGGGGAAAACATTAGGCTAGATTCAAAAAGATATGTTCCTGAATGAGGGAGAAGTGAATCAAGGAGGGGCTAAGTGGAAAGTAGATTGAGGAGAGGCTGGAGGAGTCAGGAAAAGCCTATGTTGTGTCTAAGAAAAGACTACGACAGTTCAGATAAATTAACACACTGTATGCAGGTGCACCCTAGCTTGGAATCCCAAAGCCAAGTTTTAAGTATTGGTAGGAATAGATGATCCTGGTTCAAGTTTATGAATCTTTGAGTCATGCAAACCAAAATGAATAACATTTCAATTTGGTTGCTTATCAGTTATTTGACTTGCGGAAAAACAGGTAAAAATTTTAAGCCCTAATATCTTAATTGATAAAAAGAGTATGAGACTATCTAGCCGAGAGCAATGCTGGAAGAAGAAAACAACAGAAGGTTTACAAAAGCATTTGGCAGAGTGATTAATACCTAGCAAGCTCTCAAACATGCAATCTTCCCGTTTACTTCTTTTCACTTACTCCGATATCACAAATATTCTAAAAACTGCATACTGAAATCATTTTTTTTTGTCCAATAGTGGGATAGACAACAGATATATGTGTATCTATAAACTGGAATGTATCCCCAGCTATTATTAAAGGGGAAGACAATAGCCCTAATAATTTTCAAAGACACAGTGCAAATTTATTACAATCTCAATAATTATATTGGAGAACTTAATTTTAGTGACCAATTTAAGGAAAACAGTAGGCTTGACACTGACCTCCACCAGGCCAAATTGGGTTAAATATTACAAAAAGGATGAAATAAGATATTCTTTTGCCTTTCTGTGATGGTTGGGTTAGGGGAAGTCAAGGGATTCCATTCACATTAAAATAGTCTAGTGTCTTCAGGAAAAAGGAGACACAATATAAAATATATTTATATCTTTGGGAAAAATTAAATATATGTTTTGGAAAAAAAATATGTAATGCTAATATAATCAACATTCATATACAAAATTATAGGGATGGAGCCAGGTTCTGTGGATGCATAAACCCATATAATTCAGGGTCTTCTTTAAGGAAAAAAAAATTACACATCCATAACTATTCCTATCAGTTTCCTATTAGTACTATAACACATTACCACAAATTTAATGGTTTAACACAACACAAGTGTAACATCCCACAATTCTGGAGGTCAAACTCCAAAATGGGTCTCACTAGGGTAAAAAAAATCAAGATCTTCTTTTCTGGAGGCTCTAGGGAAGATTTCATATTCTTGCCTTCTCCATCTTCTAGAGGGCTACCTTCATACCTCGGCTTGAAGCCTGTTTTCTTTGTCTTCAAAGCCAGCAATGACCAGTTGAGTCTGGTCTGATATAACTATCACCTCCATCTGACACTGACTCTTCTGCCTCTGTCTTCCACTAAGGACCTTGTGATTTCATTGGGCCTACCAAGATAATCCCGGATGATTTCCCTATTATAAGGTCAGCCAACTGGTAACCTTAATTCCATCTGTAAATTTAAGTCTCTCTTGCCATGTAACTTATTCAGATTCCAGGTATTAGCGTGTGAGCATGTTTTGGAGGCCATTATTCTGCTTACTATAGTATGAAATGCATGTTCAGAGTGAAAAAAAGAACGCACATCATAAGCTTGACTGACTTCAGATTCAAGTCCTTTTTCTGTGATTCTTTTGGGACAATTTACCAGAAATGTTTACATAGAAATATGTCTGCTTAATCTGGATTTTTCACCTCCCTGTAATATTCTATAACTTCCAACAACTGCCGGCACTTACTGAGTCCATGAAGCAGCCAACCCCAAAGCTGAACTCCTATAGAGCTCATGGTTAATCTGCTTCTGAGAATTGATAAACATCACTGTAGATATGAAGCTCAATCTGAAAATGTATCATCTCATAAAAAGCGTTACTATAGTACATTACTAACATTGACAAATTATTTTTCTTTCATGAAATCAATATTATTGAATGAATATTGGCTTCCAGTATCAATAAGGTATTGAGGTGTTTCCCAGTTTAAGAGTGATTCTCTTCTGGTAAATTTTTTCTTCATTCATATTTTATTAGTTGACCATTTCCCTTACTAAATTTAGGTTAAGGATTTTTTTCAAGATGTGGTTCTTTAATGAATTTAAGTATGTATAATAGGCTACACATGGGAAATTAAAGTGGCATTTATATTTTAGAATATAAATCCATCTATTATGCTTAACATGAAAGAGAATGCCTCTCATTTCTAACTCAAAGTTGTAATTAAACAAGCATCTCTTTGTTCTATCTTTAAAAGAAAGATCTTTCTTTCAGTATGGTAGCCCATAATGATTTTTCTGGAATTCTAACCTTTGTCTCAAAACTATTCTCTGGAAGCTTAGCAGTATGGTGACTTATTCAAGACATTGCTTTCTGACTGGGGTAGGGTCAATTTGTGGTTCCTTCTGTTTTTCTCTTTCAGACTAGGGAGTTTGCTTGAAAAAAAATAAAAAGACTCATAAATTATGCAGCTCTTCACTTGGGAGCAAATGAAATAATATTTAATTTTATAAGAGAATAGTAACAGCTGCCATCCTGTGAATGTGATGTTGTTTGGAGTGGTGGGGTTCAGAGCTGTTAGCCAAGAAAGAATTCTTGAGTTATCTTTGGTGCAAAAAGTTGTTTTTATTAAAGCATGGGGACAGAACCAATGGGCAGAGAGACCTGTATTATAAGTGTGAGGGGTGACTGATTATAGAAGATTTTCTATCCTCTGAAGGAGAGGATGGTGATAGGGCTCCAGGAAATTGAGTCTATAGGTTTCTGGAAGTCTGGCTATTGATACGATTGCCTTTTTTTCCTGCAAATCATTTAGACAGTTACAAACTGCTGGCAACTCCTGTCCTGGCATGACTGTGATATCTATCAGTTAACCATTTGTATTCCCCCCCCCCCTTTGTTCTAGGACAGCCAGAAGTGCCTGAGGAATGTCACCACCTGGAGGGGGAATGGTCTGTAATTGTGGGGTGTTAGCTTGTGCTTTGCTCTCAGCTTGCCTCCTGCTCACTCAGCAAGTGCTTCCAGGCTAAGCGCTTGTGTTCTTTGTCTTGTTTGGTCCCCATAACAACACTGGCAAAAGGTGTCATTATCCCTTTTTTTTTTTTTCATGAAGACTTTTAAGGGAAAATAATCATGGTTTTCACAGAAAAGGTAACTTGCATTGGGGTAGGGAGAGAGACCTCTGCTAAGAAGCATCTACAAGCCAGCATGTTGCTTGCCTCAACCACTGTCAATAGTGCCTGATTTGGTCTAACGGAGGCTCACCACTCCTGCTTGAATGAGAAATACTGGGGATTAAACATGAGAAATTTGAAATTGTACTAACATTTAAAATGATTATTGCTATTATTGTTATTATTATTCGTTTCCTCTCACCTGGTTATAGCTCGAAAAGAAAGCTGGCATTCAGAGACAGTGCAAAACTGTTCAAGTTCTTTCACATCAAAGGTTGTGTTCCTTTTTTTAAAAAAAATATTTATTTATTTATTTATTCAGGAGATACACAGAGACAGAGGCAGAGACACAGGCAGAGGGAGAAGCAGATTCCCTCTGGGGCTCGATGTGGGACTCAATCCCAGGACCCCAGGATCACACCCTGAGCCAAAGGCAGAGGCTCAACCACTAAGCCACACAGGGGCTCCTACAGGTTGCATCCTTAACTATATGGAATTTAGAATCTTTTTCTTTCCCTACTCAAGTCAATATAAATTCGTCTTTGCTGACCTGCTTTACTTCCATGTGGTCCTAAAACTACCTGTAGAGTGTCCCCCATTCTGTGTTCCCCACCAAAGAAGAAAGCTCTACACTTGAGAAGAGGCCCGCCTCCTCCATCTAGATGTTGAAAGGAAGCAAAAGTGGCCATCCAAGATGTGCCTCTTTGGCATGTTGGTTATTTTAAGATTATTTTTTTTATTTTTAAGAAATATTTTTAAGAAATTATTTTTTAGAAATTGCAAACACAAGACATGGTCTGCAAACCAAATATAAATTACCCTTTTATAAGAGCTGTTTGCATTTATAAGGGAAATCTCCATTTGTAAGGGTGTCTACCTGCTATCCCAAGAGGAGTTTGGCTCTAAATCTCTAGAAAACTGTTAGCAGTGGAGAAGATGGAGCTTCAATCCACATGACAACCTTACTTTTGCTTACTTCCCCATAACTTCTCATATTCCAATACCTTTTGTCTTTAGCAGGTGGTGGTATTTAAAGTGATCCCTTCATCATTTCAGGGAATTACTCAGTTTTCCTGGGCCTCTCCTGCAACTACAGAAGGTACCATGTTACTAGAAGTTTTGTTGTTCTCCTGTTAGTCTGTTTTATCTCAATTTAATTATTAGACCAACCAAAATACATGAAGGGGAGAAGGAAATTCTCCTACAACTTCACATCACTAATGACTTTGTGAAAACACTGAAAAACGTTCTAAAACTCAAAGCTCTACAATGGAAAACAAGATGTGGGAATTGAGGGGTGTAAAATCCCCTTGGGGATTACCCAAAGTCACTCTGCCACCTGGTGGCCTGACACTTGCTTTCCAACCAAGTAAAGTGAAAATAGAAAAAAGATTGGACTGCGTTTGTGAGCAAACTTGGAAGACTCCCACAGCCAGAATTTCATTGTCCAACACACGTGGAAAGCAGACTTTCCTGCGGTACGTAAAGGATCCCAAAGTGCCTCTTTCCCGAGGACACTGGAGAGTACGACAGGAGACATAAAAATGTTCACAGAAAAAAAAACAAAAAACAAAAAACAAAAAAAAACAAAAAAAAAAATTTTCACAGAAATCTGATGCATAGTTGCTAAAAAGAAAGCTAGATGTCCTTCTGTTAGAGATACAGGGTTTGGGGGCCACATGGTTAAGGTGACTCCTTTAATTCAGATGCAGAACCCAGTTTCTCATCAGGAAACACCACCAACGCACATCCTACAGAGCTTTATCTCGTAGAGCGTGCAGGCCCCACGCAGGGCCTGTGTGGTTGTTTGGCATAAAGTGCTATGGCTCGGTGCAGGTGCAGAATTAATGTTATAGAATAAATAAGGCCTGTTGCCATATTACATATCTGCTGTTAATTAAAAGGGGAACAATGGGTAAACTGCAAGAAATCACTTAGAATCTGTAAAAATAGAATCAATAGATGTAGCTGAATATAACGAGCTCAAAATTACTGGAAAAATAGAGTTGAGGGAAATCCAAGTGCAATATATTTTTACGTAATTATCCTTATAATTCCATATTTAATAACACGCAGTGAAGCCTTCTGTTTCCATTTAACACAAGGTTGTAAAATATTTGGCTCATAAAAGTATTAAGATGAGGAAATGAAAGGCAGTGAAAGAGAAACCCTTTGTTTTTTAAAGGCATTCTTTTGTTTTTCTCCCTGGTTGTGAATCTGTCCCCTGAACTCATTGCTGCCTCGTTTAATTTTTTTTTTCCTATGCTTCCAAATGGCTCACTTGAAATTTTCCCTCATATTTAAAAAAAATGGAGATGCCACTTAATCCATTTTGCTTTCCAGGGAGGAAAGGAAATAAAAATTAAAAGTGATTTCATCACAGGTAAAGAATGCTACAATGCAGAGATTTCAATGCAGTATTACAAGGAAAAATGTATTTATGCTTTCTGTTCCTCTAAAAACACCTCCCTTCTTCTGCTTCAAATGGCAATATTTTTAAAACTGCATTTATAGTGACCCAGCATTTGTTTTTTGGGGGTTTTTTTGTGACCCAGCATTTGTAACGTACTTTGTAAGATTTAAAAAAATAGCTAAAGAGCAGGCAAAAAAAAAAAAAAAAAAAGCGCTGAATACAGACTGAAAATGTGTTGAGTCCTATTAAAAGAGGGTCACATTTTTGCTGTGACTCTAAGTTCTTCTGGGATTGGAGCCCTGTTTATGTTGCTTCCCTACATGGCCTACTGTCTAGTAAAATGCCTGCTATGTATTGGATACTTGTTAAATATTTGCTCAATTTATTTCAATTTATTGCAGTTTCTTTTTTTTTTTTTTATTGCAGTTTCTAACTTCACGTGAGCCAATTACCTTCCCTACCCAAAGTCTTTGATGAGAAACCTCAGAGGTAAATGTGGGTAGGTGGGAAAGGAGCAGAAGCAGGAGGTGTGGAGGGATCCAGACTGTATGGGTTGACCTCTGGGTCACATTGGACTAGCCAGGAGTCAGTGGGTGAGTTACTTAATTTCTATAAGCTACGGTCTATCCGATATAAAACTAAAGACAGTAGTAATATGCACCTCACATGATCTTCAGGATTAAATTTTATTTTCTCTGTGTAAACGGTGTAGCAGAGTGTCTTCTTCCAGAAGCAAGCACTCATGCAGCAAAGAACTACAACTTGGTTGCTCAAAACAACACAAATTTACACTGATGGTTCTGGAGGCCAAAAATTCAAAATGAGTCTTAAAGGGATGAAATCCAGTTGTCTTCAGGTTTTATTCCATCTGGAGGCTCCAGGGGAGAATCTATTCCTTCCCTCTTCCCTCCTCTAAAGGCTGCTGCTTCTGGCTCCTACCGACATCCCTAATCTCTACCTCCATGATCACCTGATTCTCTCATCTTCCTGCCACTCCCTTGTGATGACACTGGGCCCACCCAGATAATCCAGGATAATATCCCCATCTCAAGATCTTTCTCTAAATCGCATTTGCAAACTCTCTTTCATCAGATAAAATAACATATTCACAGGTTCTGGGAATTCACAGGTCCTGGGAATTGACATTTTTGGGAAACCTCTTCAACTGGGGGGTCCAGAAGCAGGCAGCCCAGGGATGGACCACTTTGGAATGAACATTATTTATGTTAAAAGCAGTCAAAACCCAGCAAATTCAGAAAAAGTTCTTTACCTCCCTCTCAACTGTCTGCCTGTACCATGGAAAAAGTTATAAACAAAGATTCTTCTTTACTTAAGAAATTTATCTACATAGTACTTTTTCTCCCCCAAACATCTCCTTTCCCTTCCCTGCTAATGGGCTTTCTCCTCTTCATAGCCTCTGACCCCTACCCCTCTCCTTAACTTAGATAAGCTTCATATTGCCTCTCTCTCTTGGAATTCCCATGTCTGTGTAAATCCCTGCATGTATCCTATTAAATTTTATTTTCTCCGGTTAATCTGTCACATGTCAATTTGATTCTTAGTCCAGTTAGAATGACTTTGAAGGATAGAGAAAATTCTTTCCCCTCCAACACAGCTTATCACCTCTACCAACATAACAAATCCCTCACATTCAGAGACTTTTAGAATTTCACAAATCTCTGAATTCACTATAATAGTAGTTCTGTTCACAACCACCTAACTAGAAAGGTTTTGTTTATTTATGGGTTTTATATGTCTGTCTGATTAATCAAATTTGGTCAAATCTTAGGAAACATGGGGATGTTGATGTGGTAGGTCTCAGATGGGGGGGGGGGGGTGGCTAGGACCATTTATAAAAGGACCATGAATTTATTCAACTTTTATTCAATAAATATTAATGTTTTAGGAGCTTAAGAATTTAAAATATCTGACCACTTTTTATGTTAGAAAACTAAATAAAAATTTAATAGACTTGACAAAGGAAATATTTCTTTCTTAAATTGCAAAAATTGCCACAAATGAAATATTAAAGAGACTCATTTGAGCATGAGATGAGGAAACAAAAACATAAAGGGGATCTGTTACCAACAGAAAGAATATTTGCCCAAATTTGTGTTTACTATTGCTTATTTGTTTTGTTAATCTTAAGTGACTGAATCTGGCACATTTGAAAATCCTTTTCTCCCCTCACCACCTGTGATGGTTAATTTTCTGGGTCATCTTGACTGGCCCATTCTTCTATCTCTGTCTCAACTGTCAGGCAAACTACTGTCTCACTAGTATAGATGAGAATGTTAATTTATTTGAACACATTTATGTCAACGTCAGTCTAAGGAAAGGTGCCAGTGTGCTCTTAAGGTGTAAAATACTCTGGGTCATTCTAGTCTCACTTTGGTCCCTTAAAGTAGTTTTCAAGTGATATATGCCACACACTAACAAGGAGCAGAGTCCGCTATTTACATAATGAAGAAAACAAGTAAAGTGGGAAAAGGATGGGACTGGGAATGAAATGACCCCTGGTCTAGTTTAATCTTAACCATCATCAGCTATAGATCCTTGAAAAATTCACTCACCCTCTCAGTGTTTCATTACCTTCAGATGTTCAATGTAGAATATTTCTTAGGTAATTTCCTGGGTCATTTATATTTGTGAAGTTTCATGATCATACCCCCATTTTAAATATAAGCCCAGAAACCACAACGGAACTTCAATTAAGTAAATGCATGGTGTCTGTAATATGTTAGAGAATATTTGGAGGGTTTTGTGATGTTAATTTTTTTAAATCTCACAAAATCCCATGAGATAGGTATTGCTATTACCCTCATTTTACAGATGAGGGAACTGGGGCACAGAGATCTCTATGTCACCCAAGATCACAGCCTTGCGAGTCTGGCTCCAAAGTTCACACCTCTTTTATTCTGCCACAGTGATGGGGGAACAGAGGGCTAGCTGAGGACAAAGCACAAGCCCAGGGCAGCACATTGACAAGTCCTTGAAGCAGGCAGAGGAACATTCCTCTATGGACACAACTACCTCAATGTTCATACTTTGCTAAGGGCAAAAGGCAATCTTAGCCCGACCCCCAGAATACTGTAAATTTACTTTAACATATAAAAATTCCTTTAGAAATTTCCTTTATCTCTACCCCCCAAGATACATGTTGGCAATCATCCCCCAAGCATATGGCCCATCGATATACATCTGAAGGGTCTCATGACTAAGGTTTCATTAGACAGTAATAGGTGACCTTTTCCCAACAACAGCTGGCCCTCTCAAGGTCCTGGAAACCTTGCTTCCAAAATCCCTTAGAGAGCAGCTATCCTCAAACCCCTCCCAACTCCCAGGTATACAGTCAACCACCCCTCACAGGCCCAGGGCAGCAGCTCCTCCTGCTCACGGGTCCTGTCTCCGGGGTTTAATAAAACCATTTTGCACCAAAGACGTCTCAAGAATTCTTCCTTGGGCATCGGCTCTGGACCTCACCCCACCAAACTGGACCTATATTCCAAAATGTCATCTACACTGTAGTATTTTTCAAACTTCTGTGGATATAAAAATAATAAGCAATGATCATTTAGGATCACAAAAATTGATTCAGTGTAATGTTCATGTAATTTTATCTTTACTACTACATATAACCCTACATATTCTTATGTCTTTAGTTCAATTTGATGAATTTTATTCTTGTATCTAGAAATATCGTCCTTTTCTGTTCTGTTGCCCATTAATTTATTAACAAAGTTATTATTTAAGTTTCAGTTTCCTTCATGGGAAAATGATTGAAAAGTCTCCTTAATAACGTGAAGTATGATAGAGATGCTAAGTAATAATAGTCAAGAGAAGTCTGTTGAACTTAACTTGAGTAGACACTGTGTTTCGTTTCTGCTGTGCTCCAGCGATCTTATTCCTTAGGTTAAAATCTTCTTGAAATTAGAGATAACTTCTGAGTACTGAACGAATAAATGGAATTAAAGCAGACAACAGTATCCTCATTAAAATAAGAGAACTAAAGGTCAGAATGTTTGAATAAACCATCATCATAACAGATGTAGTACGTGGTAAACGAGAATCTAAATCTATGGCCCGTATGTCTTGGAATAGTGTTATCTCCACAACACCACATCTGCGCAGCCAACAAACTTGGAGGAGCTTTGCACCTATCATTCGATAAAGAACCAACTAACAAATTCATTGACATGAGAAAGATAATCTATTCTTTCTGGATGTGAAATACTAGATCATTTGTACGAACTTATTCACTCACAGTCAGTCTCCCAGAGTTAAGTGGTTACATCATTTCTTTATATAAAACCAGTGGATGCACTAATTCTTTTTTTTTAAGATTTTGTTTATTTATTCATGAGAGACACACACAGAGAGAGAGAGAGGCAGAGACATAGGCAGAGGGAGACGCAGGCTCCATGCAGGAAGCCTGATGTGGGGCTTGATCCCGGGTCTCCAGGATCACACCCTGGGATGAAGGCAGGCGCTAAACGTCTGAGCCACCCAGGGATCCCTGGATGCACTAATTCTTAAGTGATGATGTCCTTCTTATACCAATCTTAAGAAATTTTTGTGATATCAAATTAACTTTGTAAATTCAATTTTTATGCAATGCTTTTAAGTCTGCTTTTAAAAAAATTTAATGCAGTTTACTTTTTATTGTATTGCTTCCATCTATAATCTGACACTAATATTTCCTCTACTCTACTCTCTATGTTAAGAAGAATACATTTTCTTATCCATACTTAACATCTTAAACATTATTTTCTCAAAAACAACTTTCCTTACCTCCTCGTACATTATTATTTGGAACTTTTGCTTAAATTTTTCGTATCTATTTCCCTCACCAGGATTTTGACTCTGTAATGATATATATGTTCACCAACGTAGCCCTGCTGCCACACTCCAGAGGAGGAGAGTGTGAAGACACGCTGGCCCTGTTCTATACACTCTTTGCTTGATTGTTGGTTAGGATTAGAGTACGTGTGTGTCAGTTTCCCACATTCCTATTAGGGTAAGGCCTCTCCCTCACATGTACATTTTCTCTGTCCCTTTCTGCAGGGGCATTTAGGCAATCTCTGTCCTTAACAACGTGGCTTCTCATTTTTACCCCGTCAACAAAGGGTAAAAATTTAAAGGCTATATTTAGCACACAATGTAATTCTATCCTCCAGTTCAGCTCTTTCAATAATAACATAGCTGCCATTTCCATATTCACCTGGCAATTTATGTGTCCACATTTTCAAAATTGTGCAGAGCACAGGAGGAAGGAAAGACCCCATTTGTTATTTATTGGGACCCTAAAATTTCAATATACTGGTACATTGGCCAGGAACCTTGAAAGAATCAGCAATGAGTTGATATTATGTGAAACAAAATAGCATGTGGATAAATTGATGCTTCAAGTATGACTCTGGTCCTTGACCTTCTAGGGTCACAGTGGCTTGTCACAGCAGCTTATTGCAGCGTGTGTCTATGTGTTTAAGCAGCTATTTTATAAGTAGCATAGCACTTATAAGCACACCTCACACTGACCTTTGTAGCTGACCTTGACTGATGCTGGTACAGATTTGACCTAAGCAGGCATGAATGAGATAGAGATTAGATTATAAGGGAAAAGGGAGTCATTTAATTCCAGTTAAGTCTCTCTTGATAAGGTTTCTCAGACATTGAGGAATGAAATGATTTTTGTTCCTTGTAGTGTTTCTCACCATCAGCTGAGGCTTCAATCTGCAAAGGCAGTTAATATCCATGTGAGTTATACTACAAGTGGGTGAAAGTTTTAGTCTTTGTATGGTCAGGGTTTGACATTAATAGAGGCTATTAGTTTAGCTACTTCCAATTCCTTCCTCTTACCACACTTGAAAGGGCATCCAATTCCCAAAAATAAACATAAGACATACCAAGTGGCTAATCTTTTGGATTCATGTGGCATATTCAGTCACTGAAAGTCATTTCCTACCACATAGTTTCAAAATGAGTCTGATTTGGTCATTGAATGGGCTGAGACTATGGCATAAGATCTCTAAGATCCAAACCAGTTTGATCCACAAGAGGTTGGTGGATTTTATTAATTAACAAATAAGGAAGAATAAGGGGAAAAGGAATATTATGTTGGAAGTGACTTTTAATCGAACGTAGGTTTAAAGAATATTGAAGGAGATTATCACAAAGTTAAAACTCAGAATAAAGCAATGTTATTCCTGCATTCATCTTAGAAATAAGGGATCCCTGGGTGGCTCAGCGGTTTGGTGTCTGCCTTCAGCCCAGGGTGTGATCCTGGGGTCCCAGGATCGAGTTCCACATCGGGCTCCCAGCATGGAGCCTGCTTCTCCCTCTGCCTGTGTCTCTGCCTCTCTCTCCCTGACTCTCATGAATAAATAAATAAAATCTTAAAAAAAAAAAGAAAGAAGATTTACAGGCCATTTTTTTAAAAGGATAAAAATATAGAGTAATTTAAATGTTTTAAGTGATTGTGGCTCAGAAAATGGTTTTACCTTTGGAAAGAGCAGAAAATCTTCAAGGGATGAAGAAAAGAACCTACCTAAGAGGTACCTTGAGATCTTTACTACCAAATAAGAACTAAATGAAAGGGAAACGAGCTACATTTACACCAAATGCTATTCCTCTGGTAATGGTAAAATTTCTCAGCAGTGAACTTGAGTGATTTCCCTGGAAGAAGCTTATTTCCAAGAAAGCATCAAGAAACATCATCTTATAAAGCAGATGGGAAGCCTGTAGCAACAGTAGTTAGGAAACCATTTCTTGAAGATCGGGACAGCCATACAAAGCAGTTACAGATTTTTTGAACATTTGAGAAGGGAAAACTAAAGAAATCACACAATACTTTAAACCTTTTCTGATGTGTTTTAAGATCATTGTGGTGGTTGATAATATACATATTGCCCCCTTGCCCCGCAAAAGTTGATTCAATATAATCTGGGCGAATTTACTTTTTGCTAGGAACTCCTCTTGCCTCTGGGGATGTCAAGGGAACAGAGACCACAAATCCCATACCCTTGCAGCATACATCTTAGAGGGAGAAATAGAAAAATAAATTAAGTAGATGAGTGTATAGCATGCATATGACAAATGATAAGAAAAAAAAGAGAGCACAGAAAAATAGGAGGTGTCCACTGAGGAAAAACTTAGTGACCAAGGAAAGCCTTATTAATGAAAATAAGACTCAAAGGGAAGCTAAGAGTGGGTGAACGGAAACAAAAAAAAAGGGGGTAGAGAGGAACCAGATAGTACAAGAACAGATTATAGCACCTAAGTCTGGCATTATATCTCTTACTAGGGAGCCTGATAATATAAAATCTCAAGGAGTATGTAAGAAAGGGAAAGTTTGGACCTCAGACAGGAAGGAAAGTTGAAAAAAGAGTGAATAAAACACAACAAGTTGTGTTCACCCCCACATGTTTTGGAAGAGGACAGAAATCAGTTTAGGGAACAGATAATGATTTCAAAACTCAGCAGGACATAACGCTGAAGGCACGATCCATGGATGAAATAACTGATAAACTGGGTTTTATTAAAATTAAGAATGTTGGCTCTGTGAAAGACAGCGTCGAGAGAACGAAAAGACATCAACCGCGGACTGGAAGAAAATGTTTGCATCTGACAAACGGCTATAATCCAAAATATACAAAGAACTCTTAAAAATCAACAACAAGAAAACAAATAACTCAATTAAAAAATGGGCTCAAGACCTTAACAGACACCTCACCAAAGAAGATATAGAGATGGCAAATTAAGCAAATGAAAGGATGCTCCACATCATACGTCATCAGGGAAATGCAACCCAAAACAACAATGAAGTATCACTACACACTCTTAGGATGGCCAAAATGACAATACCAAAGGCTGGTGGCAAGAATGCGGAGCAATGGGAGCTTTCATTCATATTTGTGATTCCACGAGCCCCCTGCATCCCTTCTGCATTAAGGCTGACACCTCAGGATAGGACTTCAGGCGTTGGCACGTGGTAAGGTTCCGATTATAGGTCTACCCACCCTCTCAACTAACTGTATCTGCACGTATTTCCTGCACTAGCAGAGTTCTGGGCACTTAGTAATTGTTTGCACCTTGTACAACGAAGCTCCGCCTCATCCTTCAGCCCTTGTACTCGAATGAAATACTCACACAACTTATCCCAACTGATCCAGCATGCATAGCGCTGAAGGGTTTTAAATCCCCTGCAGACATGAGGGACTACTGAGGCTCCCTGTACCTAATTTTGGATATTCCGACTAACCAGTGAGTCTCACCTCTGATGCCTGGGGGCTAGTCTCTTCGTGCCTTACTCTTTCACTCATCACCAGAAAGAGGGAAGTGGGAGAAACCTGATGAAACATCTCTCCCTTTCTGACAGTTGCTGCGAAAAGAAATACTCCTCTTTCGAAGCTTGTACAAGGTTTTGAAAATCGAAACTGTAAATATGCACCCTTATCTTTATTGGCCATCTCTTTTTTTCCACTAAGATTTTATTTATTTATTAGAGAGAGAGAGAGAGAGAGAGAGAGAGAGAGAGGGAGAGAGAGCGCTAGCACAAGCAGGTGGAGGGGCAGATCAAAGAAGCCAACTCCTTCCTAACCAGGGAACCTTATATGGGGCTCGATCTAAGGACCCTGGGATCATGACCTGAGCCAAAGGCAGATGCCACCCAGCCACCCCTACTGGCCATCTCTTTTAAAAAATGATTAGTCAAGGGCCGCCCAGGGTGGCTCGGTGGTTGAGCGCCTGCCTTCTGCCCAGGGTGTGATCCTGGAGTCCCGGGATCCAGTCCCACATTGGGCTCCTGCTTCTCCCTCTGTCTCTCTCTCTCTCTCTCTCTGTGTCTCTCATGAATAAATAAATAAAATATTTTTTAAAAAATCTTTAAATGATTAGTCAAACATGATTTTCTCCTAAAGAACGTGATTGTGTCTATCCCATAGATCTGTTTACCTGTCATTGCTCTTTACTTGGGAATTCACCAACTGGCCCCACTATCTTCTATGTTAATCGGGGAACATATGAGAGTGAATAAGCCATTTCGGAGAACTCGGTTTCTGCATTACGGTGGAGAGAAGCGCCTGCTGTCCTCAAAGAGTTAACGAGCTTCTCTGAGCATCTGCTTTATTTCTAGAGTGACTTAATCACTGGGGAAGATCTGGTTTAGGGCTTGGAAATGTTTCAGGGTAGATCATCTCTTTGCACATTTGTGGAGTGTATGCCATGGCGTGACACACAATTTGTCAAATTGTGTTCATTTGTGAGAAAGCAGTCCTCAAGTTAGACCTCCTTCCCCAAGTTTCTCTTCTGTGGTTTCTGAGATGTAAGAAAGGTTTCAGGACCAAGCGCTGTCACTTACATGTGATTCTGCACCAGCCAGTGGCGATAAATCACACTTGTAACAGCTTGAGGTGCATTTACTCACAGATGATACACATTTTACAATTCATGGCCAGCTTTACAACTCATCTGATTTGAAGTAGGTCACAAAGAAGTGTTAGCATTTCAAAACTCTATCTGGTATATATATTTTTTTCTACCAGGAAATTGTGCTATTTTTAGCGCTGGAGGGGACTTTTGGGATGATCTCATGCAATCCCTTCATTTTAGAGATTAAGAACCTGAGACCTGGGAAGGTTAATTGATTTTCCCCAAGTCCCAGAGCTAGTTAGTGGCAGAGCCAACACCAGAGCCCGTCTTTTTCCTGTCTCAAAGGCTCTCATTCCACTATCCCTGCTGCCTCCGGTCTCTGGCTACGTAAACCAGGCTTCTGAAGTGCATTATTAAAGGATTATCTGTTCCACCCTCAGTGGCTGGGTCAGCAATAAGATTATTAAATTTTTATCTTATGCAGAGCTCTCCGACCTGGAAGATTCTCATCTGCCAGACTTAATCTGCCAAAAACATGCACAGGGAAGTAATGACACCCGGAATTAGACACGGAAAGCCATTAGCTGGGCAATCCCTGGTACAACCTACACCTACATTGTGTCATGGGTTGTTTTTGCTTTCTGTTTTTTTTTTTTTTTGCTTTTGTGTTTTTGTTGTTTGTTTTATTTAAAAAAAAATTCTTCTTTTCACATGTGCATCCATGAAAACCTGCACACACACACACACATACACACACACACACACACACACACAGCCTGGTCTGAACCTGCGTACACAGCTCCTGGAAGTGCCTACACTCTGACATCTGCCTAAATGCCAAATGAATCTGCCCTATGATAATGAATACAAGATGAATTAATAATGATATGTGAATCATGAATACAATTTACAGTTCTGCAGACAAAACAGTGTCTTTTTTAGCAAGCACCTGCATAAACTCCCTCCCGCAGGGATCCCAGGCTCCTAGGCTGTCTTCTGGCGCAGCACCTCCACCTGCTGTCGCTGGCGGGGATGGCAGACTTCCCCAAAGCTGGCCAAGGGACCTTGCTCTGCCCTCTGCGGCCCCTCCTTCTCATTACCAAACATATATTTGTCTACATTTCTTGGCCTAAGTCTTGGGCTTTTCAAGAGTGAGTCTCAGCCTTATTTCAACTACTTTTTTTTTTTTTAAACAAATAACCTGAAACTCCTCGAGGCAAAAATGCTTGACCACTGGTTCTATCACAAGGCACAATCTAAAACACCATAATCCTGTTTTGACCTCAAAGCCGTTGTTTTAAAAAATAAGTGACAAGCTATTGCTTTCTGTCTTGCTACTTTGAATTTACCTGCTTCCTGGGAGCCCACCAGCTTATCAAACGCTCTGAGGCTTTGCATATTCTCCTACACAAGATAAAATCAGCATTTTTATATTCCATAGACAGATATTTTTAAAATTATAACAGTTCCCCCCCCCCTTTATCTGCTTCTATGTCCTGAGGCCCTCAGAGGATACCTGAAAGTGCCAATAGTTCTGCATCCTGTAATACAGTTATTTTCCTATGCGTATGTACCCATGACAGTTTATTTGTAAAGTAGGTGCAGTAAGGTATTAACAATAACTAATCATAAAATAGGACAATTATAACTATATTTACAATGAAAGTTATGTAAATGTGTTCCTGCCTTTCTCAAGACACCTTACTGGACTGTACTCACCCTTTTTCTTGAGGTGATGTGAGATGATAAAATGCCTACGTGATGAGCTGAAGCGAGGTGAATGAGGTAGGCATTCTGACTTTGAGTTAATCTACTGTCAGCCTTCTGATGCTTGGTCAGAGGAGGATCATCTGCTCCTGATGGGGGTGGAACCTGGAAAATGGAACTGTGGGTAAAGGATATCACTGTATAAGTGATATTGGCTTTATAAAAAAAAAATTTTTTTTAAGATTTGATTTATTTATTCATGAGAGACACAGAGAGAGAGAGAGAGGCAGCAGAGCATAGGCAGAGGGAGAAGCAGGCTCCTTGAGGGGAAGCCAACGTGGGACTCGATCCCAGGACCCTGGGATCATGACCTGAGCCAAAGGCAGACGCTCAACCACCGAGCCACCCAGGTGCCCAGTGACAATTGGCTTTATTACCTCCACCCCGTAGTAGATGTCTGCTGTTCCCCACCCCTACCAACACCCCCGGCTTCTTCTCTTCTGTCCCTAGCATTTATTCTTTAACTATATCTGAATTTCTGTTAGAACAAGGGGATGCTAAGAAATGATTTATTTTTCAAAAAAGAAAAAAATCTCCTTGGCGTCTCTGGAGAAAAGAGCATAGGGGAAGTGTGTGAGGAAGGAGGAGAGTTAGGAGGGCTATTATGGGAATTCAGAAGTGCTTCTTGCCACCAGGAACATCTTGTTCACACAATTTAAGAGGTTCAAGGGGATAAGTCCATCCTTGGCATCCAGTAGGTCATCGAGGACTGTGACTCTCACCTCCGAAGCCAAGCCCAAGCACTAATCACCTTTGCCGGGATGATACCCTACTGGACATCTGGGGACACCAATGCAAGGCTGGTGCAGAGGGAGGTCCTCATGAATTAAGTGCAATGCTTTGAGGTGCTTCTGGGACTGCACGTATCAGTACCTCAGGCTCGTGGGCCCACTGGGGTGGAGTTTCTGGTTTTGTTTCTGTTGTGTTTTGTTTTGTTTTGTTGTATTATGTATCTTTGTCAGCAGCAATGAATTTCTTTGATTTGTAAAAAAAACAAAAACAAAAACAACAACAAAAACCTAAATTTACTTTGGTTGATATATCTCTTCCCCTCCTCCTTTCAAATCCTGTTTTTATATGGATTGTATTTGTTTCCATCTGTATTAAATTGCTACTGACTCATCTGTTCTTAAAACATAAAGAATCTACTTGAAAAGTCTTTTTATTTCTTCTAACACCCTGTTTTGTGAATGCTGTGGACTGTTTTTATGAGTGAAAAAATAAAAAGTTTGTTGTATAATAAAAAAAATTGTAAAAAAAATTTTTAAAGATTTTATTTATTCATGAGAGACACACAGAGAGAGGCAGAGACACAGGCAGAGGGAGAGGCAGGTTCCTTGAGGGGAACCCAACATGGGACTCGATCCCAGGACCCTGGGATCATGCCCTGAGCCAAAGCAGATGCTCAACCACTGAGCCATCCAGGTGCCCAGTGACAATTGGCTTTATTACCTCCACCCTGTAGTAGACATCTGCTGTTCCCCACCCCTACCAACACCCCTGGCTTCCTCGATTCTGTCCCTAGCTTCTATTCTTTACCTATATCTGAATTTCTCCTGTTAGAACAAGGGGATGCTAAGAAATGATTTATTTCTCAAAAACAAAAACAAAAAAATCTCCTTGGCTTCTCTGGAGAAAAAAGGGGAAGGGGAAGAGTGTGAGGAAGGAGGAGCGTTAGGAGGGCTATTATGGGAATTCAGAGGAGAGATAATTGGGACATCCACTCGCACAATGGTGGTGAAGGCAGTGAGAAGTAACAGCATCTGGGATATTTTTTTGAAGATCGGGTTAGTAGCCATTGCTGAGAAATTAGAATCGATGTAGCAGAGAAAGAGAAGACTCGAACCTGACATCTCGATCTGTGTCCTGAACAACTTATTTGAAGAGGAAACCAAGAGCTCTGTCTTCAACATTTTGAATGTGAGATTCCTACTTGACATTCAAATAGAATTGTCTGGTGATAGGGACTTTATGACATGCTGATTTACTTTTGGGAAATTACCCTTTCCTATTATGTATAGTCCAGGTAGGACTATAAATACAAAGTGCCTTTTTCTTTTTCTTTCTTTCTTTTCTTTTCTTTTTTTTTTTTTTTTTTTTTAAGATTTACTTTAGAGAGAGAGAGCAGGGAAGAGGGGGAGAGGGAGATGGGAAAAGAGAATCTTAGGCAGACTCCCCACTGAACATGGAGCCTGACTCGGGGCTTCAATCTCACAACCTGGGAGACCATGACTTGCGGTGAAACCAAGAGTCAGACATTTAACCAACTGAGCCACCCGGGTACCCCAATAAATAAATCTTTGTTTATAGAGTTATAGTACAGTTGTAGACAATTTTCTATGTTTGAAGCAAAAAAGAAAACTAAATTAAAAAGTGAAACTGTTAGTTTCCTCCAGGGTAAGTTCAGAAAAACTATGTAGCACGTTACCCAGTGCTGGAGTTCACGTGAAAGTAGTGATTTGGGGAAACGAACCCCTCTGCTGTTTCTGGATTCTTCCTAATGCTTTGCATGCTCTGATTCTGATACGGAAAATTAAAATGAAAATGAAAACTACCACGATTGACTCTCCTCATCTGTGCAATGTGGGAGCTTGACCCCAAATCTCTAAGGCCTCCATGCTCTAACCTTCTGATTCTGTGATGGCACATAACTAAAATAGACCATGTATTTCTTTGTAACTAGGGCAACCTATTAAAACTTAGTCCATTCATTTTCCAGATTACAGTTTTCACAATCATGTCATCTTTAAAAGTATTTTCTAAGATTTAGGAAGAAAGAATGTTGTTGCCAAGTAACCAGAGTCATAGAAAAAAAAATGAGTTAGGCAGTTCATAGCAGAAAATGAAATACAAATTTCAAAATAAATTCTTCAAAATCACCTTCAAGAGTATGGTTTATGTGCCCAAGTTTGAATCTCCTTGGTAAGATACAAACATATTTGAATTTTCAAATCAAACGTTTAGATTAAATTAAAGGAGAGGAGTGGGTAAGTAATGTCGTCTCACTTCTGTAATCATATATTAACTGAATATTTCCACGGTGCTGTAATGAAAAACCCAACACTGGTCTTTCATCAATTCATTTACCAAGTCTATAAAGAAGGAATAAATTATAAGAGGTGTTGTGATATGCGTGGATTGAATAAAATCACTGAACACTGGGAAAGTAGGTAGGTGCAGAAATAAACTTTTACAACAAAAAGATATGAGGTAATTCATTATGAGTAGAAAACATTACTAATTTTATCATGTTTCCCATTTACTTTTGGTAAAGTCACACCCAGTCCTAGAAATTTCACCTTGCCCTTCACAGTCTTTTTTATTGTCCCTAGATACTTAATACATCCATTTTTCCTTCCTGTTTCTAAACTCTCTTCTATCTGTCCATCAAACCTCGATTCCACAGATCACAGCACAAATTTCATTTTTTTCTTCTTTTCTCCTAGACAAAAGGAGGCTCCTCATTTGATCCTTCTCACTGAAATAGAGAAAAGAGAATTTAACAGCTTTAAAGAAAATCTTTTATTTTATATGTCAAAGTTATTCTATTCATACAGTGCATTTTGCAGTGCTGGCAAAATTTCATAACTATACACAAAATACTCCATGCAGTTCTTCAGGGCTTTTGGCATTTCTAATCTCCATTAATGTGGCTAAGATTTATGCCTATGCATGGAAGTAGTTATGCAGAGAAGTAGCAGTATGAACCAGGACTCCCTGCCATGGAAACATATCTTAGGTAATATGTCATCAATTTTTCCCAGTCCAGAATCAGATACTAATTACAAATCCAAGTTTAAAATGCCCAGGATGTATTTAGGAATAAATAATGTACATTTTTCGATTCCTTTTATGTCCCATGTCACATCTCAAGTTTGCCACTTATATTAAAGGAATATAAGGTATATATTAAAGGAAAAGTATGTGATACAGATCCCAGCAAGTTTCTTCAACATAAAAAGGCAAGTATGATATGATCCAGTCTGTGGGAAATACCACTATTTATCCCCTAAAATGTACCCACCCCCCTCAGGTCATTGTAGTAGAATGTAGCTCAGTATATGGTGATTTAGAATAAAGATTACATTTCCTATCATCCGTTATAGCAAGGTATGTCTATACGATTAAGTTCTGGGCAATGGGGTGTAAAGGAAGTGGTAGATGAACATTCCAGATTGTGCCTCTAAAAGGAAAGTGTGTGGCCATACATTCTCATCCTATTACTGAATGCTGTGAATAAGTGATAGTGAACCATCATGAACTATGCAGATAAGTCCCCCCCACCCCCTTTGAAATGGTGGAGTAAAATTGTAGAAGGATCCTGGGTCACTGATGACTTCGTAAAGCAGTGCCATCACACCAGCTCAACTTCTTTGTGAGTATCAAATAAACTTCCTTAAGTTTATTTTGGATCTCTGCTTCAGATAGCAATTGCATATCCCAAGAATACAATGTCTATTTCTGCAGACAAACCTATATCTCCTCCAAATTCTGTTTACAGAAATGCTATCAGAAGGAATTTGCCTTTCAAAGTGTAGCAGGTGGCTCTTTAACACTTAAATATGCTGGGGATGGGGATCCCTGGGTGGATCAGCGGTTTAGGACCTGCCTTCGGCCCAGGGCATGATCCTGGAGTCCCAGGATGGAATCCCACATCCGGCTCCTTGCGTGGAACCTGCTTCTCTCTCTCCCTCTCTGTGTCTCTCATGAATAAATAAATAAAATCTTAAAATAAAATTAAAAAACAACACTTGAATATGCTGAAGAAAGAGAAAAAAAAGAGATAGAAAGGCTATATTCTAGGATGTTGCCCAATGACTTTTTTTATGATGTTACTGTATACGATGGGCCACTCACTACAAAGAGGGACTATTACAGAAACTAGGTAAAATTACACTTTGCCAGTCTCTCTGGAAAAATAAATTTTGATTTAAGTGGCCCATGAAAGGCCAATTATCTCATTATAGTTTAGCACAAAAGGTTTTCATTAATCGTCTATTATGTACAAGTCCTATCCTTGTCTATATATTTGAAGAGAGACAAATGCCCAGTTGAATCAAGGTAAACTGGGTTTCAAAATAACTCTAAATTCTAGTGGGTGTAAAATGCTTGGCAACTTATGTAACCTCACTAAGTCCCGATTTTTCTCATATGTAAAAAAGGCAAAGGTTGATTCCTAACTCCTAGGGTTATGAGGATTGAACAAAATAATGTGTGTAGAGCCCTTAGAGAACGCGTACATAGAGAAATCATTCATTGTATGTTTGCTAGTGTAACTGTTGATACTGCTGCTGTTGTTATTATACTTATTGTATAGCATAAATATACTACATGCACACAGTATACAGAGTAATGAAATAGATCTTGTTATTTGAGGGATTTGTCAACTGGGAATGAAGATCAGATGGTTTCTCATTTGTTTTGATACAAAATTATAAATTTCACTCAAAATTTCCATGGCAGTTGTAAGCAAGCTTTTATTCTGGCTAGGAATATTAGATGTTTTATGAAAGGAAAGCATTTTAAGTGAATATTGAATGATAAGAAAGCTCTTCGTAGATGGAAATGAGAGACAGAATGAACAGGTGTCTTGTTGGATAGGATAATGAATAAACACAATGGTCCTGCCATTATACTGATTTTATAGCTGTAGAGAGACATGAAAGCTCTTTTGAAAGCTATAGTTTAGGGGCACCTGGCTGGCTCAGTTGGTTAAGTGGCTGACTCTTGATTTCAGTTCAGGTCATGATCTTGGGGTCCTGGGATGGAGCCCTGCTTTAGGCTCCCACTCAGCTGGGGGTCTGCTTGAAGATTTTCCTCCCCCTACCGCTCCCCCATCTCTTGCATGCTTGCACTCTCTCAAATAAATAAATAAATCTTAAAACAAACAAACAAAAAGCCTAGCTGAGGAAAGAAACGGAGAGGGTCCCTGGGTGGCTCAGTTGGTTAAGGAAACCCTTGATTTCAGCTCAGGCCTTGATCTCAGGGTCCTCAGTCATGATCTCAGGGTCATGAGATTGAGGCCCCTCTGCCCTGAATCAATAAATTAAAAAAAATTAAAAAATTCAAAGAAAGGGAGAGTTAAAGAAGATAAACTGACAAATAGTGAAAATAAGTATTTTTGTCACACCCATCATGATCCGATCATCAGTAATGACCTGAATGGCCAAAAGTAAACATCCTTCCCTTGTTCCTATAGCAAGGTTAAAAAGAAAACTAGCCATCAGCTTCCTGGATATCTTATGAAAAGTGGCACACAGGGACACCTGGGTGGCTCAGCAGTTAAGCATCTGCCTTTGGCTCAGGGCATGATCCCAGTCCCATGTCGGGCACCCTGCATGGAGTCTGCTTCTCCCTCTGCCTATGTCTCTGTCTCTCTCTCCTTGTCTCTCATGAATAAATAAAATAAAATCTTAGAAAAAAAAAAAAAAAAGAAAGAAAGGTGGCACACAGATATCACTGGAATAAATCTGAACTAGTGTGTAGGTAGCCTAGATTTCTACAACTGATTTATACAGAATATAATTTACAGCTACATGAAATACAAATTTGTCTCCTTTCCAGTGACATAGATTGAGCCTTTGGTGGTAAATTAAAAACAAACACAAGCACAAACATTTTGTTAGCCACAAACAATTTCTGTGGAGTAACGAATTTTACTCTGCAGCCACAGGTTGGTCTCCAATCTTGAGATCAGGAGTTTGGATCTCCTGAAAATAGTCTAAGCCAGTTGAAATTCTGAAAACAGAGAATGCACGGCATAGTGTTATTTTCAGGACCACGGAATTGATTTCATCATCTGCATTTCATGCTTTTTAATATGCCTTCCAAGAACGTGTAAGGTTAGGAAAATTAGAAAAGAAAACTGAAGCAAGAAGCACAGATATTTGGAAATAATTTGGCCAATTTGGAAGATAGAAAAAGTAACTAGAAAAAATTTCACGTGAACTCTATTCGTGCAAATTACTTCTGTCCATACCGTGCATAATGGCTATTGATATCTAGGCACCAGCAGCTGAACAGCTTTAAGAAAAGTTCTAAATAAGATTCTCTGTTATGATTAGAGTATTGATAAATTTCCTGTTTTATGTTCACTCTCATACTTGTGATTCCCCACATGTTTCAAATGTTAAACAAATGTTTAAACAATATTGAGAAAAGGTGGGGATTCTAGAATAATATGTAAGATTGAGTATAAGAGGTGTTTGACTTGTCTAACTCCCAAGACCCATTTACATGATAATAAACCAATGCCACTAATAATAGAAAGTCTAAGACTATCAGAGCAGAGGGAACTGAAAGTGTAGGAGGAGCTACATCCAGGAGACTTTAAGAAATTGAAATGTATTGGAGACAGAGGATAGAATACTGATGACTGTTGCAGCTGATTGGCAAAAGTTAAAAATCAGAGGCTCCTAATGCAAAGAAGCTCCTGAGCTCTGTAAAACTCTGCGGAGATGTGGTCCTCTGAAACGCTGTAGTTCACGCAAACTGATCCTAAGCCATGGGCCCAGCAACAGTGGAATTAATTGAAGGATTATTGATAGAAGTATGACGTCCCCAACCTAAACTTCATATGCAAAAAATCCCAAGAGCCAGGCTCCTAGGAAACATAGATACAAAAAACCGAAAACAACAATTACCACAAGAAAACCAGACAGGAGTGCCTGGGTGGCTCAGTTGGTTAAGCATCTGCCTTTGGCTCAGGTCATGATCTCAGGTCCTGGGATCAAGGCCTGCATTGGGGTCCCTGCTCAGCAAGAAGCCTGCTTCTCCCAGTCTCTCTGCCCCTCCCCTTAGTTCCTGCTCCCGCACATATACCCACATGTTCTCTCTCTCTTTCTCTCAAAGAAATAAATAATCTAAAAACAACAACAACAACAACAACAACAACAAAAACCAACAAAAACAAAAACAAACAAACAAAACGAGAAAAAAACAGGCAAAGAAATCAGGAGGAAGGGCACCAGAAAAGTGACTAGGTGTTGGCACAAAAGAACAAAATCTAATGAACAGCTCCCAACTATCCTAAAAGCCAGATAACAACTCCTTTCACTTAACGCACATATAAATTTTTTGCATATTTAGGATTTCATGTTTGGTTGGTTGTTTGTTGTTTGGTTTCTGTTTTCAGTTTTGAAGCGGCCTCTAACAAACTTCATTTTATATGTAGAGATGCAAAATTTATTGACTAGCTCATTCGACAACAATCATCCAAAAAACAAAATATTAGAAACGCATGAGGGGGGATAAAAGGCAGTTTTACTAAAAATAGTTTCATTTACTTAAGAACACAAAGATGAGAAGTAGCTATAGAGAAATGTGAAGCCCTGTGTTTGCTAATGATAACTGATATCTCCTATTACCATTCCCCTATGACGCTGGATGTGAGTTATTTCCCACTGTGGTCAACTCTGTGAATGCAGTGATGACTAAAACGTGGCCTTTCCTTTCAAGAAGTTAACTGTCCAGGGGCGACAGCAGACCCAGACCCAGGAGTGCTGCTATAGGGGTATCCCGTGTACTGTAGGAAATGCAGAAGAGGATGAGAACTCAGGGAATGGGATGCTTAGGAAACCAAGCTTTCCGGAATTTTTCCCTGGAATGACTAGGATAGAGATTGAAATTTTTAAAATAAAATATAAACCTAAGGAAAATGCTTTCAGCCTCTTGAGGAGGAATGAAAAGATTGTGGAATACAGACAGAACTTAGTAACATGATATAGTGGCTCCAAATTTTAATATTCACACTGTACCCGAACAGCACGTTCAATAAGAGAAAAGAACGTGTCTTCTCCATATGCTACTTATATGCTCTAGTGACATTGTAGTTCCCTGTACAGTTTCACTTATATCCTGTCACTTTCCTCATTGGCCTACATCTTAATACTCTGAACGAAGAAGTCACCCAAAACATGTTTGTTGAATTACTGAATTAGCTAATAAATCAACTAAAAAAAATCTTAAAAACCAATGTATCGATAAATCCAATAATTTCACCAAGTTCTTCACAAACACAAGGACTCTGGTCATTTGTGTTCTATTGGGTCACTTTGTTACATTAACCACCTTCTTTAAAGTATTGCCTTTAAAAAAAAAACACACAAAATATTGCCTTTAATGTATTCTAAGCCATACACGTTAAAAAAGATAAAACTAGGGTACTTAAAACAATCTTCATATAAAAGAGAATTCATTTTATCATTATCATCGTTTTAATAGGACATTCCTCAGGCCTATTTCAAATTCTCCAGATTTCAGTTTTTGTGGGATTTTTAATGGGAGTTTTGGAGACATGGATTTTTATCTGCAATGTCGACTGTTATTGTACATAGTATTGTGTAAAATCAATTACAAATATATAAACTGTGACTTGTCACTAAGGAAGTTTCATCTTACAAAGCTTACTATACGTGTGGTGTTTACAGCACATAGAAAAATTTTACAGGACTGTATTTTAGATATTTCTCCAAGAGTTTTATTAATAAATAATTGCTGTTTATAGAACACTTATCATGCTACAGACACAAGCCTATATACCTTTTTAATATATATGAACCATCTTTACAACATCCTGTAAGTTAAGAATCTTTATTCCCATTTTTCAGATACTATGCTGAAGTTCAGTTGGGTTAAATTATCTAGCTAAGGTCATAAGATGGAAAGTAATAGAACGGGCGTTTCTGATGAAAGTCACTGTCTGATCCTTGAAACTCATTTCTCTGAGCTCATTATTTATTTGATGTGCCCTAGGCAATGTATATAAAATTGGCCCATATTATTAGCAGCATCTAATTATGAATATAATCTTAAAAACAACATGCTTTGCATTGCACACAGAGAATCTATTTATTCAGCCAAATAGTTCATTAGTGTCAGAGTTGACAGCTCACCTTTCTCCTCACAGCACCAAGATTGTCAATCAGATGGAATGCTTCCATTTACACCTGCATCCCATTATTTGAATAATATCCACGCAAGTTCAACTCCTACCATTTCAATTTATAGGAGCCTGTACCATGTCACTGACATGTGTAGGTGGTTCGGATATTTCAAGAGAGAAATATAATTAGGAAAATAGACTATATTTTTTTTTCTGTAGCCTATAGGCATTCTACCTTATATTTTAAATTATATTTTGCTAATATATACAGTCTTTTACGTGGAATGAATATTCAGTGACCCACCTAGAAGTAGGTCTCAAAAAAAATGAAAGATTGCTACAACACGAATTTTGACATGTCACACAATATGTGCTCTTTCTCCCCGGAATCCAGTGATTTTATACAAGAAGTTTAGGTGCAACACTTTGCTTATATGTCAGGCTCAGTCCTATTATTCAGTAACATGATAATAAAGTCTCCTTCGTCTTTTCACTTGTATTAGTACTTCATTAATGTATTCATGTGAGCACTGACCTTAGATGAGGGTTATGCCCACAATTACAATTTTATTTTTAAAATTATATTTTAAAATTTAAAATTAATTATGTTTTTTTAAATTATGCATTGCATCGTTATTTTCTCTATTTCTTTTCAGCTTGATTCCTGACATTTTGCTGTATCTTCACCACCAACAGACTTTCAGTGCACCAGGCATAACAACGAAGCTTCCTAAGGACAGCCTACTTCACGTAGCTGCCAATTGCATGAAGATCGTGAGTGTGATCGTCTCACACAATATCTTCTCAACAGTATCTCTAAGAAACTCTTCTTTCGTGCTTCTCTATAAGAATCTCTGATACTTCATTGTAGGGTATGGTCCACAGGTCTGAGTGAAATCATATTTCCCATTCAGTAACTGAATCTCCTTCAAAAAGGTACTTGAAAGCTTTAGAACATATGCTTCCTGGAGAGATGGCAAAAGTAGGTCCATTTACATCTCTGCCGACACTAAAAACCCAGCCTGTTGGAATGAGCACTCAAATGTGCTCTCTTTCTCCCTCCCTCTGTCTCCTCATCTCTGTCGCTATCTCTGGCTCCCCTTTCTCTGTCTCTGTCTCTCCTTCTCTCTTCCTCTAATTTTGTTTCATAAAAATACTTCCATTCACCCACAAGCCAGTCAGATTTAACCTTACATTTTTGAACAGCTGAAGAAAATTGGGTTAAATATGAACATCTCAGATTCAGAGCTATTTTCAGAATGTGCTTAGAACATTTGCTTTTGAAAATGATATTCATGTATAAAGAAAATTAGCCAGTAAACTAGTTTACGAGTCACATGATTTGAGTCATCCAAGTCCCACAAAACATCTACTTTGAACCCCAACTGATTCTTTTGAGCACAACAAGGCTTCCAGGCTACTGATTTTGGTAATGCAGTAAAATTTAATCTTTAATGAAAACTCAGTCTTCCAAATTAATGAATACAGCTCACTCTGACTGTTTCTACTCAAAGATTGAGTAGATAGCCATTTACACAATATAATTCAAGTGGCTCTAAAGAAATTAGTTATCCAAAAATATTTCTTCCCACAGACCGATGATATTTTTTCCCAGAATGTTTCTCTTTACTCTTGGGCTAAACCATTTTGCTCTCAAAAGTTTCTTCTAAAATGCAAGCTTATTTCATGATCCAGGATATATTGGGAATTTCTAATGGATTTATTTAATAGAGTTACTAAGAATTTCGAGGACCCAAATGACATGAGATGCAAATCAGGAATATTCTAACTGGCAAATTTTGAAAGTGTCAACTCTATTTAGAGAGGGCTTATCCCATATATAATATGAAATGTATAACCAGATGCTTCCAGTAGGTCTCTTGAGAAAAGGGATACCAAATGAAGAAGTTTGTCTCATTCAGAGTTTATTGGTCTCCAGAAGTTTAAACTCATAATAACTCACTGAATAATATCAGACTGTGTAGAGGTTGCCTGGACAGGAATGTTTGCTCTTTTAAGATACATGAAAGTATATAATTTCTAACCAAAGCATGAAAAACAGAAGCAGAATCTTAGAGAAGAATACTGTAGCCCTCAGGGTATGAGAGTCAGAAATTTTCAAAAGTTTTCCCCATTATGGGCAGTGGGAGAGGAGTTAAATTCACTTTCCCTCAATTCATCCATCTGTAAAATTATTATTCTGATTATTAAACATTTCTAAAGTCTTCCCAAAGTCCTGAGACTGCATATAACATGTATAAAGACATTGTTTGTGCCCTCTAGGAGCATAATGAAGCTTACCACCTACTTCTAGGAATGTCTTGGGGATTGAAATACTATTTTAAAGTGCCAAGAGCTACTCAGAAGAAATGTGCTGTATAATTACAAATATTATTATAGATGAATGGACATGTTCCATTAAACACTGGAATTGGTTACCAAGGGAGTTTATGGAGTCTTTTTCCCTGGAGAGCTTTAAAAAAAAAAAAGGCAGCTACATATACATCTGCTTAGGATGGTTTAAGTGGTGCTGTGCCTAACAGAAATTGGGAGAATTACAGAGGAAAAAAAAACAATGAACTCTCAAATTGTACCTTGTTAGTATCAGGTAAAGAATAATGTTGAAAAGAGGTGAGCTAAATAAAAAATGAAATTGAAAGGCAGAAAAAAGCATAGGCTCCAACTGAGTTAGGAATTAGGAGATGAACATTTGGCTTAAACAGAGAACTATCTATTTAACTAATTGCCAGGTATCCTCCATTTTTCCTTTCTTTCTTTTTTTATTTTTTTCTTCTGAAGCATCCTCAATATGCTTAAGGACAAAACTCACCACCTTAAAAAAGAGGCATGGAAATATATTCTCATGATTGAGGCCTAATGGGTTGTTTCATTAGATAAAATCACAAATAACAGTAACCTGAAATATTCCAAAAATGAGGTATTCTGAATTGATACTTTTTAAATAATCAATGCCTGGAAACAGTTAATCAATTTAAAAAAATTTAACACATTCTAATAAAAATATTTCTAAAACCTACAGCACATATCCCCACTTGAGCAAACCTAGTGAAATACACATAATCTATCTCCTATGGTAGTAATGGATTCTTAGAAAACTGGGATTTAAAAACAATTTTTGTCAGTGATTCAAAGACCTCCAATATTGTATTTTTCTACAGACTTAGATACAGATTTATTTAGAGATAGGGTTATCTGAAAAGAACCCAATGCAAATGCTCAACAATATTAAGAAAGTCCTTGATGTGGGCTTATTTGGGGTCATTTGTTTCTTTCTCATAAAATCTTAATAAAAGATGAGCAACCGCATGACCTTCAGAGAAGGATAACATGACTACCTGTTGGCAGAATTAATTATTGACTCAGAGGCTGTGAAATAGCCTTCAACTGAGTTATTTTCACAATCTCTAGAAGCTCTTCTGCTTCCCTGGCATTATCACCGTGGTGAATTGACAGGAGTGTTTAAAACATTATCTATTATTTCTGCATCAGGAGCCCAGTGGACTAGGTCAATCGCCTTGTCAGTTTCAACTCACTCCTCTGTCTGACTTCCATGAAGATGCATGCTGAGGTGGAAAGAGCCCTGCTCTAGGAAACAGAAAACCTGAATTCTAGAACTTTGTTCTATATCCTTGAAAGTCATTTTAGTTGTCTTGGTTGCAGTTTCTTCATGTGTAAAATAAAGAAGTTCCTTTAGATAATTACTTAGATCCCTTCCACCGCGCACAGATTTATGATTCTGTGGTGCACTGCATTTCCTGCAGTGTGAACGGAAAACAAAACCCTTCTCAATGGGTTCCTTTGTCCATGAGGCTACTGTATCACTTCACGAAGTATTCCGATTGGAGTCTCTATTATAATTTAAGAAACCAAAATGTACAAGTCAGAGGTGAATTGTGTGGGATCCAGGCCATAGACACTTATTGTTGGTCTGCTGACTAACAAAGAATAATCTAGTTTATAATTCTAAAAAAGAGGGGGAAATTAACATAAAATCAAGATTTGGGCTTCTGTTGAAAGAGCTAAGTACTTTGAGTCCATGGATCTCATGGATCCCATCTATCTATTACTGCTAGGTAATTCTTTGCCATTCAATTCACTACAGCATTTTTGTTCTCTGCCTGGCCCTGTGCACATTTCTGTCTGTGAAAGCAGGTTTATGCATTTATCTTCTCTACTAACCAATGTGCTTTTCCAAGGAAAAGACCTCATCTTGACCCTTTGCCATAAGCAGTTAGCTGCCTAACAAATATGCATTCTATGCTTCTTTATTTTTTTAAGTCTTTTTTATTTTATTTTATTTTATTTTATTATTTATTTATGATAGTCACACAGAAAGAGAGAGAAAGAGAGGCAGAGACATAGGCAGAGGGAGAAGCAGGTTCCATGCACCGGGAGCCCGACGTGGGATTCCATCCTGGGTCTCCAGGATCGCGCCCTGGGCCAAAGGCAGGCGCTAAACCACTGCACCACCCAGGGATCCCTCTATGCTTCTTTAAAAAGAAAACCCTAATTTTATTTAGAGGAGCATCTATCCTGATAAAATAGCACTACAGCCTACCTTGTGTTTTGTGAAGTTCAAGCCAATGAGAACAAAGAGAAAATCAACAGGTTAATTCACACACACACACACACACACACACACACACACAGCTACCCCACACATTAGACATTCATACTTTATATTTCCCTCATCTTATTTAGAACTCTGGCACAAAGCCTATTTGGAGAGTAGCCATCCTGAAACTCTGAAGACAAAATCCATACGTTAAGATGCTTATTGGAAAAATGTAGGGAGCATTGGTTTCTGATAGCTCTCGTGCACAGTTGATCCAGACCTTGACTGTCCCCATGTTGATTAGAAAAATAACCCTCATGTGGTTGAAACATCATAAGCAAGTTTTCTGTTTATTAATGCCAGTTGCATCCCTAACAACTATACCCTCATAGAATTCCAAATATCTGGGAGCTGATTATTGATACTTCTGTAACAGAAACAATACCAATAGCAGTAACTTACAATAGAGATATGCTTATTATTGTCAGATACGGTCCTAAATGTTTTACATCATTTAATTCTCACAATCATCCCATAAGACAGGTAAGACTATGCCTAATCTATAGATGAGATATAGAGAGGATAAATATTTTTCCCCAGCGCAAACCATTTCTTGAAATGAATGATGAATATTTTATCTAAATTTGAGGCAATGCCAAATGAATGCATCTGAAACTACAAACATCTCATTCAACCTCATGAACCCATTAAAATAAGTTACCATTTCCACCTACACTTAATGTATATTCATCAGTCCAGGTATCAGCTGGACCCTTAGAACCTTTGAGTTTTCTCACACTGTTTCCCTGTCTGTGCTCTCACTCTCAGAAAGGAAAATACATATTTTCTACCCTTTTTCCAACTATCAATATCATCCTCTGTGTCTGATTCTCCAGAGAAAAAAACGCAAGATTTCTCCCACCGATTCTTACATACTCTGGCTTTCTGACTTTTGAACTGATGAATTGTCCTGGTTATTATCTAAGGTCAAACCCACCAATAGTGTTCAATATTCTTCCCTGACTTGCAATCTGAAGCTTGTTCTGTATTCAGATGCTTCCTTTCCTATATTACCAATTTCCTTTCTTGTCCGAGTGTAGGCATGCTCTCTTGTTTTGTTAACAAGAAATTTCCTTGATTCCTCCTATTTCCTCCAGTCACTGATTCAAAGTTATTAACTATTGCTTATCTTCCAGTCATTGCCCCAAAGTTATTGACTCAACTAGTCTCTACTTCCTTCTTTACATCCTGTCTTCAACCCGCTTTATTTAGACTTTGATCCCATCAACCCCTTGAAAATATTCTTGTCAAGATCTAAAGCAAATTCTGACTTAACAAATCCAAAGGTCAATTATCAGGCCTCAGACTTCCTCAACAGGTTTGACCCAGTTGATTCTTCCTCCTTTTCTTTTTTTTTTTTTTTTAATTTTTATTTTTTTATGTTAGTCACAGAGAGAGAGAGAGAGAGGGGCAGAGACACAGGCAGAGGGAGAAGGCAGGCTCCATGCACCGGGAGCCTGATGTGGGATTCGATCCGGGGTCTCCAGGATCGCGCCCTGGGCCAAAGGCCGGCGCCAAACCGCTGCGCCACCCAGGGATCCCCTCTTCCTCCTTTTCAAATCACTAAATTTACCAATTCTGAGAATGCCACATATTCTTAATATTCTTCCTATTTTAGTACAATGAAGTAGTCTTTGTTGGTTTTGTCTTCATCCCCTGACCTTTAAGTATTTGGCTTAGTTTTGCCCTCTTTCCTTTCTCCACCTGCATTATGTCTCTAGATGATTGGATCCAGTCCAATGGTATTAAATGCATCTCTGTATCAATGATTATCAGTTTTTATCTCAGACCCAGACTTTTCTCCTAAGATGGACTGATATATACACCTCCCTTTTTGACAATTCCGTTAGGCATATCTAACTTAACTTGTCCAAAGCCACCTAATGATTCCCTGCTTCTTCCAAATACTCCCCATAACATTATTACAAATGACATTCACATTGTTGTTGCAAAACCAAGAACTTATCAGGCATATTTGATTTCTTTCTTCCCTTCTTATTACCTGCACCAAAAACAGCCTTATCCAAATAACCATCATCAATTAGTTGAGTAGACACCAAAGGTTTTTTTTTTTTTCTTTTTTAAGGTTTTATTTACTTGTTTATTTATGTATTTATTAGAAAAAGAGAGAGAGAGAGTGCAAACAGGAGGAGAGGGAGGGGGAGACAAGCAGACACCCTGCTGAACAGGGAGCCAGACGTGGGGCTTAGTCCCAAGACCCTGAGCCAAAATCAAGAGTCTGACACTCAACTGACCAAGCCACCCAGGGATCCCTATGCCACCAGCTTTGTAAGTACTTTCTCTCTCCCTTCCATGCTTTCCTTTTCTCTCTCTCCACAGTATCGATTGTGCCACATTTCCATTTAGAACAATAATGATGAGCCATGTCATGGCTTAGAGGATCCCACTAGATCTGGGTTTTGCCTACATATTTTTTAATACAGTTTATTTTGGGGTTTTTGTTTTGTTTTGTTTACTTCTATATTTTTTTATTTTAATTCCAGTATATAATAGAGTTTATTTTTGGAGCAGTTGTAGGTCCACAGCAAAGTGCAGAGGAAATACAGATTTTCCCATATGTACCCTGCCCTCACATACAGCCTTCTCCATTATTAATATCCCTCACAAGAGTGGTATAATTGTTAACAACTGATGAACCTACAATGACACATGATAATCACTCAAAGTCTGTAGTTTACATTACGGTTCCCTCTTGGTGTTACATTCCATGCATTTGGACAAATGTATAATGATATGTATCCATCAATATGAATAGTTTCATTGTCCTAAAAATCCTTTGTGCTCCACTCCATCTATTCAGTCTTCCTCCTCCTAACCACTGATATTTTTACTGTCTCCATAGTTTTGCTCTTTCCAGAATATCATATATTTGGAATCTTACATTATGTTGTAGTCTTTTCAGATTGGCTTCTTTCACTTAGTAATATGGATTTAAGACTCCTCCATGCCTCTTCATGGCTTGACAGCTCATTAATTTATTTTTTTAAGAAGATTTATTTATTTATTTGAGAAAAAGAGAGAGAGCTTGGGGGGAGGGGCAGAGGGAGACGGAGTGAGTCTCAAGCAGATGTCACACTCAGCTCAGAGCCTGACGTGGGGCTCAGTCTCACTACCCGAAGATCATGACCTGAGTTGAAACCAAGAGTCAGACACTTAACCAACTGTGCCAACTAGGTACCCCTCATTTATTTTTAATACTGAATAAAATACCATTGTCTGTATCTACCACTGATTATTTATCATTTACCAAAGGGCAGCTTGGTTGCTTCCAACTCTGGGCAATTATGAATAAAGCTAGTATAAACATCCATGTGTAGGTTTTTATGTCAATAGAAGTTCTCAACTCTGGGTGAATACCAAGGAGTGTGGCTGGATCATAGGGCCAGAGTAATTTTAATATTGTGAGAATTCTCCAAACCATCTTCCAACATGGCTGTTGCATTTTGCATTCCCACCTGCAGTGAGAGTTCCTATTGCTCCACATCCTTGCTGGCATTTGGTTTGATCAGTGTTCTGGTTTTTCGCCATTCAAATAGATATATAGTGCTATCTGGTTTTAATTTGCATTTACCTAATGACATATGATGTTGAACACCTTTTCTTTTTTTTTTAATTTTTTATTTATTTATTATAGTCAGAGAGAGAGAGAGAGAGAGGCAGAGACATAGGCAGAGGGAGAAGCAGGCTCCATGCACTGGGAGCCCGACGTGGGATTCGATCCCAGGTCTCCAGGATTGCTCCCTGGGCCAAAGGCAGGCGCTAAACCGCTTTGCCACCCAGGGATCCCTGAACATCTTTTCACATGCTCATTTCCAATCTGTATGTCTTCTTTGCTGAGGTGTCCTTTAGGTCTTTGACTCATGTTTTAATTGGGTTTTGTTTTTTATTATTGATTTTTAAGAATTCTTTGTATATTTTGGATAATAGTCCTCTATCAGATATGCCTTATGCAAGTATTTTCTCTTAGTCTGTGGTTTATTTTTTCTTTTTTTTTTTCTTTTGACAGTTTTTCTCACAGGGTTTTTATTATTTTAATGAAATCCAATTTTGCAATCCTTATCATCATCAGCAGCAGCAGTATCATCATCATCATTATAGATTGTGCTTTGGTTGCATATGTATTTTAAATAATCTCCTACCTCAGCTTAGCCCAGCTACACTGGCCAAATATGACAATTTTACTTTCTCCTCAAAGGCTTTGCATTTTTAGTTTTCTCTTCCTAAAATAATCTTACCCCAGTCTTTCATATCTTTTACATGTTTCTCAAATATTCCTTAGATATCCATTCAGTTATTTTATTCAGGTCTCTCTTTAATCACTACCTCCTTGAGCTTTTCCCTAATCAAATAATCTAAACAAGTCTACATTATTTTCTATTCCTTTCTTCTGTGTCCTTATTCTTTTATTATTTATAACAACCTGAATGATGGTAAATGTTAATTCTTTTATTGTTCATTATCTACAACATACTTGATTATAAGTCCTATAAGGATGGAGCTCCTTTCTATCACCTCTCAAATGCCTACTCAGGTGCCTGGAATATATGAAGAGTTCAGTAAATATTTTTGAACTAATGCATAAACTAATGAACTGTGGTACCTTCTTGCCTTTCTGATTAACATAAACAATTACAGCATGCTATGATTTGGCCATATATATCAACATGACATTGACTTCAACAATTTGAGTTAATTAAAATCATAATTAGCCATTTTTTCTAAGTCTTATTGTCCTGGAACTTATTTTTAAAATTATCTATAAGCTTTTACTTCTTCTTTTAATGTTTCTATTTTGTCCATATTCTTCTTCTTAGGATTCATATTTAAATATATGCTTTCCACCATTGCTAGCTTGGGGATTCATTTCTGTATGGATTGATGTTGACATTATAGGAATTCACACTATCTCAGCTTGCCAGGTACTAAATTCACAGAATAACTTTCCTCAAGTGGATATAACCTATTCTTTGGTATTCCTTTTAATGTGACACTACTGATAGCAAAAAAATACCTTTAGAAAATGTAGAAGAGTCAGACTCAGCTTGTTCTTATACTAATTGCCCCCATAGGCTATAATATTTTTATTCATATACTGAGTAACCTTAAATGTTAATGTAGGATTTTTAAATGTCCTCCAGAGGCTATCTCTACTCTTTACTGTTACTTTATTTTGGCATTTTTACTTTGTTCTCTCCAATTCTGTTTCTTCTTTGCTATCTCATTTTGAGGCTCTTGAATACTTCTGATATTTATTGCCTGGTCTTTCATCTTCTCACCATATATATTTTGTTCTTACCTTTTCCTTGAATGTTTGCTTCTGATTCTGTCTTTAATGATTGATCCTATAGCAACTATAAGCAAAATGCTATGTTTATTTCTTCTGATTAATAAACCAACCATTCACATTGTCTTTGGTTCTTGTTATTTTGAGAAGCTTCTTTCTTCAGGTATGATCCCATTAAAAAAAAAACAAAAACAAAAAAATAAAGAAAGGCATATAGACAAGTGCAGAATTCCTATAGAAACATATCCAAAGTTCCTCATCTGAATAATGAATAATAACATGGAACATAATGGAGTTACTATTTTTTTTAATTGTTCCCCAAAGGGGTCACATAACTTCTACTATTCTAAAATAATAAAAAAGAATCTAAAGAATTACATACATTGAGTACTTAAATTATATCCATTAATTCTCTCACAGAAGATCTCAGTTGAAAAAGTTAACATTCATTTCTTTGTTTTTATTAGTACATTTAAAAAATATATTTTATTTATTTATTCATGAGAGACAGAGAGAAAAAGAGAGGCAGAGACACAGGCAGAGGAGAAGCAAGCTCCATGCAAGGAACCCAATGTGGGACTCGATTCGGGTCTCCAGGATCACCCCCTGGGCTGAAGGCAGGTGCTAACCCGCTGAGCCACCCAGGGATCCCTATTAGTACATATTTTTTTAATGATAAAGTTAAAAGAAAATTCAGAAAAGCAATAAAACCACTCATCTCTGTCTGCATATCCTTTGTAATCATTTCAGTCAGTGTGCTCAATATACAAAGGAATGTCTTCCTCTACTTTCTTTGGTAAAGATTGTAGGTTTATATGCACAACTGGGTTGAAAATTTCTTCTACTAATTTATCTTTTACAAAAACTATAACCATTAATATACATTTCCTGAATAAATTAATAAAAAAATCAAACAAGGTCATTGATTTTCTAATTTTACACTTTTTTTTCTTTAGTAAGGAAACAAATATTCAATAGAAGTATACTAAGCACCTCCATAGGCACTCTGTGGAGCTAAGTAGAGTAAGGAACAGAACAATGAATGTCAATGTAAACTCAATGAAACCCTGGTTCGATCACCATTTCATTTAGAAACAAGATAGACACAGCTGGCTTATCAACATGTACTATAAGAAGAATATGAACTCAGAAAAGCTTTACTCTTTTTTCCTTTCACTGTTTCATTTATTGAGGAACTACAGTTCTTACTAAACTACAGCATAGTAATAATAATAATAATAGCAATGAGTATTTACAGACTTTATTATTTCCTATGCATTATGTGCATATTGGATTAAGTAAATTACACCCGAGAAAGTCCTGTCATATCTGCCTTTGACTTCTTTTATCTCATTACACATCAATGTAAGAATTAAAAAGAAAAAAAAAAAACGGAAAGGAATACATTAATATATGTGTAACAGATAATAAATTCAAACATTCAAATCAAAGAGTATGTTGTAAGCTATGCTGTTCAACAGAAATACTATGTAAGACACAAATGCGGGATCCCTGGGTGGCGCAGCGGTTTGGCACCTGTCTTTGGCCCAGGGCACGATCCTGGAGACCCGGGATCGAATCCCATGTCGGGCTCCTGGTGCATGGAGCCTGCTTCTCCCTCCGCCTGTGTCTCTGCCTCTCTCTCTCTCTCTCTCTCTGTGACTATCATAAATAAAAAAAATAAAAAAAGTTAAAAAATAAAAAAAAAAGACACAAATGCAAGCCACATATATGATCCTAGATTTTCACATAGGCACATTAACAACAGTAAGAGTTAAAATCAATTATATATCTGATTTGATATACATAACCAATATGTTATCATTTCAATATATAATTGACTTAAAAGTGACTGAGATAATTTACAGTCTTGTTTTCATACTACATCTTCAACATCTGGTGTTTATTTTACATAAAACTAAGTACTGTTATTCAAACTAGACACATTTCAAATAACCAACATGTGAATGGTGGCTATTGCATTGGACATCACAGCTCTATGAGAAATCATTAGAAAATTGAATTTGTTTTTCCTTCAGTAATCATATGATTTTACATCACATCATAACATGTGGTTTATATATGATTGTATTATAATGCATACTATATGGTGTACATATGTGGGTGTTTTTAGGTGTGTGTATACATACATATGTGTGTACATATATTATGTGTATACATAGATATACATATACATAGAGATATGTATATACATAGAGATATTTCACAAATAAAAGTTATGTGTTTGCATAGAGATATGTATATGCAAATCAGTTTACATCTACTACTCAATCTAAAAAATGCAGCAATCAAGTGTTTTTTTTTTCTTTTTAAAGAAATAAAAACCTCAATCTAATTAATGCTGAAAGGAAAAAAATGGCTATGTCAGTGTATTGTTCTTCATCACAATGCCCCCCACATTTAAGATATTTACAAAAGGTAGGTTAAGCATATGTGAATTTTTCCTTTTGTAGTGATATTAGATTGTGGTTCTCTATCAAGGGCAATTCATCACCACCACCACCCCTGACCACTTAGGACATTTGGCAACATTTGGAGACATCTTAATTGTCAAGATTCAAAGGGTGCTTACAGGCATCTAGGGAGTAGGGGTCAGAGACACTATTGAATATCCTACAATGACCTGGACAAATGGAGGAGGTCATGGAGAAGACTTGACCGCTAGTTGACTCACTGGGACAATTGGACTTTCCCCAGCCACTCCCCTGTCCTTGGAATGTGCATTTCACTGGTCTTTCCCATTCTCAGAAGCTGCCTCAAATATACAACTTTGAGATACAAATGTGGTATTGAGACTTTCTGCATGGTATATACGACTTAACCTGGTGAAGTCCTCTATATAAATTTTTGCAAGGTTTGGGAGGCAGCTACAGAGATCTTACTGCCACAAAGACAAACCTTGTAAGTTCCTTTGCTTATTAAAATTGCCACCTACCAATCTGAATTGGTCTGTCTCCTTTTTGGTTTCTCCTTGTCCTCTGTGTATGGGGACAGGTTGCAAACCAACACCTGGTCAGGCAGGCAGGAGACTGAAGAAATGGGTCTTGGAAAGGGGGACAGGGAAATCCCAAATTGGCCATTGAACTCTATGTGGGGAGGAATGGCCTGTGTGTTAGATGTTTGTGGACCACATGAGTACATGAGGGTCATCCTGAATGTGCCAGATGGTCTAATGTAATTGTCTGAGAAACTACATAGTACCCTGTGGCAAAGAAGGGAGACAAATGGCTACCACAATGGGCACTTCAGCTGGACAAGAATGTTCAGCTAGAGGCTGAAACCTAAGTCAGTGTGTTAAAGAGGAGCTGAGATTGAGGACAGTTGCGTGTTTTATGGTTCTGCCAGCTCCTGGGCTGGCAGATTGGTGGAAGAGCAGGATAATCAGTCAGAGAACTCAATGTGCCATTTTGTGAAGTTTCTAGAAAGGCAAAGAACGCCTAGAGTAAGATCTGGGCGCTTATGACAAAGTCTGATTAGGATGCTAAGAGGTGGACTCTGAAAAAAATAATAAAAGTGAAGGAGAGAATGTTGTGATGATGATTGACGGACAAAATACACTGTGTCATTTGACTCCTAATACAAAGGAAAATTTTAAATAGCAATTACTCCAAATGCTTAGGAGCAAACTTACCTTATCTTCTCTGAAGTTGTAATCTTACTATGTCTTTGAAATGTAAACATAGGGGAGATAACCAAAAGTTTGCCCACAGAAACTGAAGGGAAAAAAAAAAAAAAAAAGAGGGATTGGGGGATTTTTAAAAATACAGATTGCTGTAGTTCCTCTGCCCCAAATCCACAATCTCATAAGATTACAAACACCAGTAAAAACCTTTAGCCACATAAGTAGGTGTCTGATTCATGGCTAAGGTTTTGAAATGAAATGAAAGTTATGTGTTTTCTGTTTGTATATTTATGCCTGTCTATGGATGCACGTTGTGGTGTGCTTGATGTTTTTCCACTTTTGAAATGTATTGCCAAAATTCATTTGTAAGTGTGCTAAGGTTTTGTTTTGTTTCTTTTTTTTTTGTTTTTTTTTTTGTTTTTTTTTGTTTTTTTTGTTTTTTTTGTTTTTTTACAAAACAGCTAGAAGCAATAAAGGTGAAAGAAAATGACTGTATATAAAAGTAGGTACAAAAAATAGAATTTTTTGTTTATATTGGATAAGGAAAGTTATGAAGGACATGTTTTTATTTGTCTGTTTTTGTGGTTTGTCTGTTTGTTTGTTTTTTGGTTAAAGGAAAAAATAAAGTAATTTTGCTCTAAAATAAAATGATTGTTTCAAGATTAAAAATAAATAAAATGAACACCAAAAGTTAGATACAGAGCGTTACAGATGATTTATGGAAAATGCATACTGAGCAAGAAATCTTATGAAGAGTCAAGCTAAGACTGAAATGAATTAATTTAAGTTAAAAAAGGAGAAGTTTTAGGGACACCTGGGTGACTCAGCGGTTGAGCCTCTGCCTTTGGCTCAGGACATGATCCCGGATTTCCGGGATTAAGTCCCACATCAGGCTCCTCCCAGGGAGCCTGCTTCTCCCTCTGCCTGTGTCTCTGCCTCTCTCTCTGTGTCTCTCATGAATAAATAAATAAAACCTTTAAAAAATAAATAAAAGAACTACGTTTTGAACAATGATGTTACTTTTTGCATTTGTTAAATTTCATAAGACGTATTGTCAAATAAGAAGTGATGTTAAATTTTTTTAGTTTATTTATATGAAATTCCTAAAAATCTGATCTGTCCTGGCAGTGTTGTCAGTCATAATTTTAAAATGTATGTCACATGATTAATCGAATTCCCTTCTCAATTGTGTTATAATGAACTCTCATCAAACTTTTAACAATGGCCCTTTTTAAGTCTTTAGTCTTTTGTCATTTACTGATGTTGTTTTACTCTGATACTTTGGCCAGAAGTGTTCCTACAAAAGTGCTGCATTTTCAAGGAGATTTGTTAAAAACATTTTGACAAGTATTGGTTTCTGATAACTAAGAACAATTTGCCTTTACATGGGAGGTACAATAATAAGCCATTCAAGAGCTTCCATGGGGCTATCTTCATAGCCCCCCAACATATCAACATGTCATGGAACGGTAGCCTAAGACCTTTCCCTGTCCTCCTTCCCACATCTGTAAAATGGGTCCATTCAATTGACAATGTAATGCTGACATCTGAAGACTTGGCTCTGCTGCAGGTCTCTGTAGGCTTGTTGGAATGTCTTCAAGGGAGAAGATGGGTGGTGAACCCACAGAAAATTTATGGCCCAGACCCTGCCATAAGGTTTTGGGAGCTGTTTGGTTGGGTAAGAGGCATGTTTGCCTCAAAAATTATCTATGATGAGATACAGTTTAACCAATCCCTACAGATGTCAGGGAGATACAAGCCTTTGTAGGGATTTGGGGGCTTTCAAGAAGTTTTTTTTTTACCACCTGGCACAGTGCTTCCATCCCTTATGCTGCATGGTAAAGAAAGGACACAGGTAAGACTGTGGTCAGAACAAGAAGCCACTTTTGAGAAGGCAAAAAAGCTAATGAAGCAGATTGAAATTTTGGGCATCTCCCCTACAGGGTTACCATTTGAATTAGAGGTGTCTGACTCCAGGAGGAATGGGTCAGGCACTATGACAGAGGACAAAGGGGAGGGTGCCCCTCATGATGAGGAAGCAGAAAGCCAGATGAAGGCAAAGCACAAGCTGACACTCCTCAACCTCACCCCCACCCCTCACCCTCAGGTGGAATATGTGTGACATTCCTCAGACACTCCTGGCTACCCTAAAGCTAAGGGAAGGGAAAAACAAATGGTTAATTGAGAGACATCACAGTCCTGCAAGATGTGAATCTCCCCGAGTTTACAAAATATCTCTGTGATTTACAAGAAAAAAAAAAAAAAGCATTTTTATCAATAACTTAACTTCTAGAGGGAAACTCCCAACTATCTTAATGCTGATACTTTACTCAAGGGAAACCTTAACTTGACAATGGCAAGGCCTCCAGTATCCTGTGAGTCTTACACATATGAAAATCCTTTGAAACCTCCTTCTTCCTTACCTCCCTCAATTTCCAAGTATGTGATCAGTCACCCCTCACAACCCCAGGACAGCAGCTCTTTCTGCCCACAGGTCCTGTCCCCCCGCTTTAATAGAATCACCGCTCTGCACCAGACATCTCAAGAATTCTTTCTTGGCTGTCGGCTCCAGACCTCACCTACATTCCAAAGCTACATCAGTAGGATTTTGGTCCCAGTCCCCGAAGGGAGCAGAAACCCAATATATCCTCATAAAGCAACAGTTCCTAGCAGTGTACACCCCTTCAGGCAGAGCCTCTCAGAGACAAATGAACCACAGCTGCCAATGAACTGAACTCAGAGTGTTTGGCTAGTGATCACTCATGATCTCCAGCCATTAATCCTTTGCATTGACAGTTGGCCTGTTCTAAAGAGATTTATCCTATGGCTTGGACCACGGGAGGCTGAGATGTAGATGATTTGTAAATGGGAGCTTGTGGGGTCAAGATGTATGGAAGGACATTTGGGTGTGCCTGTAAAAATCTGAGGCAATTCTCACTGTCTTCCACATCCTAGCTCCTAAGGCACTGACACCCGCAATCAAGAAGCTGATGTCCTCAGGTACAAGCCCTAACAACTGGCCGTTTAGTAGATACAGCAGGTTGGGTGGTGAGAGTGGCCAACATGAAACCAGGATGAAAGAGCATATGGCCAAGGATGCTGGATCGATCACCCTTAGAATATAGGGACTTGATTAACACAGTAACAACATGTCAAATGCTTTAAGTAATACCCAAGGCAACAGCCAAAGGAGTCTGGGGCCATCCACCAGAATTCTTAACTGATAAGAAATAGGGAAATTGATTATATTGGCCCCGTTTCTCTGAGAGAGCTTTCTAAACTTGCCCTGTTTTATGTGGACACTGCATCTGGCCTAACCAACCTTGCCCTGTGTGCCCTACACTGGGCTGCCACTATTAGGGGATTAGAATAGTTGACAATCATGTATGGATATCCTCATTCAATAGACAGTTATCAGGGGTCACATTCCAAACATTGTAACATGCAAGAGCGGGCAAAAGAATAGGACATAAAGTGGAGGTGCCATTTCCCCTCTAATCTGTAAGCAGTGGGGCTGGCAGAAAAGAAATATGGATGATTAAAACAGCAGATTAAACTACTCACAGGTAAAATTACTTTAACCAAGTAGACCAAAGTACTGTTCCAGGCTTTAATACACTTAAAAGTCAACCAGTAGGTCCTATTGCCCCAAATGCAGGCTGGAGACCCCTGCTGAGGCACCCGATACTATAAAGATATAAAAGTCCCAGGAAACAGCCATTGTCCCGTCATCACCATGGATCAATGTGCTATGCTGCTGAGAACATCAAGTCCCTTCATGCCTGGGAAGGGAATTATTTACTGTAATTTACACTGCCCGGTTGGGTAAATGACATCACCCCGGGGTAAGGAGAACTACTCAGTCTCCACTGGGTTCTTGCTGTCGTGCTATAAGCTACACCAATTGAAACACATTATATGTGGCTTGGAATATGCATCATTAAAAGAGGGGAAAAGATGGAGATTTTGGTCTGGCATATCCTACCTCCAATTCACCCTTTCCTGCTTGACTGTGCTTCCTCTTCCAGCCAACATGAATGGGATGTACAACCATGTCAAGCTCCTAAAGCTGCCAACCTCTCTCTCCTCAAGGCCAAGTGAGCACATTCTATTTCCCACTAGTATGATCATTTGGCTGCTGTCTTTATTCCCTCAGTTGGCCTGGAGGATGCTATAACCCTTACTAAATTCACCCAGCAAGCCTTGAATGATAGCCAATAGTCTGTCCTTACTGAACACTGAAATGTCTCTAATGAGAACAACTCTCCTCCAAAATAAAATGGACTTGGACATTATTATTGTCTTGAAAGGAGGCATTTGTGCCATTATCCACACAGAATGTTGTGTGTTCATACCTGATATTTTAATGTGTCATCTTTTTAAAGCCACATAAAGACACAGACACGCCATGAGCGATTTTACCCCCAGCCTTGGGGACTTAGTAGTAAATCAATGGTTCAGATCATGAAGCTCTTGGTGAAAAAAGTTATCAGTAATTTGGGGAACTGTTGTCTTAACCTATGATTTCTCTTTCATGGGCCTGTATTACTGCTTGACATCTGCCTCCAAGTGCAGCCACATAGGCACCAAATGAGCCACCCTGATGCTAGTCAAATGCCTTGCTGCAAGCTCAGGGTGTATTATGAAAGAAAAAATCATGTGAAATTGGTAGAGCCAGTCGCAAGAGGGAAAATGTTAGAGGGGGTCATCAAGGAGACGTGACTGCTAGTTGACCCTCAGGCTGGATCCAGACAGTCGGGAGGTCCCTACCCTTCCCCAGTCCTTGGAATGTGTGTTCTGCTTGTCTGCCCCATTTCCAGAAGCTGTCCCCAAAATACAGCCTTGAGTAGAAATGTGGTGTTGAGACCATCTGGATGGTGTATGTGACTGAGCCTAGTTAACGCCTTTACATAAAACTTAATATTTGGCAGACAGGTGCAGGGATCTACCAATTTTCCCTTGCTTATTAGGATTGCTGCGTGGTAATCAGGAGGGGCCTGACTCTTTCCTTAGTCTCTACTTATCTTCCGTGTACAGGGCTGGCTTGCAAACCAGCAATAGGCCTCTGTTAACAGGGAATGTTAAAAACAAAGAATTACCTGGAGACGCCTGGGTGGCTAAGTGGTTGAGCATATGCGTTTGGCTCAGGTGATCCCGGAGTCTCCCGATCAAGTACCACATCAGGGTCCCAGCAAGGAGCCTGCTTCTCCCTCTACCTATGTCTCTGCCTCTCTCTCTCTCTCTCTCTCTCTCTCTGTCTCTCAAGAATAAATAAATAAAATCTTTTAAAAAAAAAAAAAAGAATTTTCTGGCCCAAATATCTCCAGTGCTAAAGCTGAAATAGTGTGGTTTGGAGTCTATGTGCTGCACAAGATGAAATTATAATATTTTGTTACAATCATTACTTGAAAGGTGAAAACACAAACTCAGAGATTGTAAGGAGTCTGCCCAAAATCCCAATAGCTTTTGAGTGGGAAAGTAGGGTCAAATTCAGACCTACCTGAATCATATCTAGAGCTCTTCCCCTTATCCCACAAAATAGGGCTGCTCATATTCCTTCATTAAAGGTTACATTTTTTTTGTTTCCTTTTGTTTGCAATTCTCAGTCTTGACAAACTTGTACTTTTTGTGAAACCCAGAAGAAAAATAAAAAGGAATTACTTTCAAAATAAAAATAGAAAGAATTTGAAATACAACCCCCCATTTTTATTAGTAGATAATATTAACCTGTTCAAATACTGTATAATATTATACAAGTTTTTTTGAGGTTTACTCTTTACCCTCAATTTCTTACTTCTATTGTTGCTGACCAGTATAAATTTCAGGGACAGGATAAGCTTCAGACCACAATTTTGGTAGCATTGCAATAAAGCACATCAAAAATTATACTTTTTAAATTAAGAACAAAATGTAAAGATTATTAGATCAATTACGTTTTTTTTTTTTAGAGAAATCTCAGTTTTAGGGGTGCCTGGGTGGCTCAGTTGGTTAAGCATCTGCCTTCAGCCAGGTCCTGATCTTGGGGTCCTGGGAAGAGCCTGGCATTGGGCTCCCTGCTCAGAGCAGTCTGCCTCTCCATCTCCCTCTCCCTCAGTCAGCCCCTCCTCTCCACTCGTGCTCTCTCTCAAATAAATAAATAAAATCTTTTTTAAAAAAACAGACAACCTCAGTTTTATTTTAGAGCAGTGTTCTTCAATTCACTCAAAAAGTAGTTTTATCCAAGAAGAAGAAAGGAAAAAATAAGATTTATGTAGTTATCAAAATACACCTTACAGTAAGTACAATGTTCGAAAAGATGGCTCCTTTTCTAGAAGTATGGAATGTGACAAGAGAGAAAAAGGAGATTTTTGAAATATAATTTGCTTTAAAAATGGAAGACCTCTGAACAGTTCTTCCAAAGCAGCAACAAATACCTACAGCCATAAAAACAATGCTAATTTTTAGTTACATTATGTACACTTTGCTTTCTCATGTTATTCTACTTAACAACATTAAATTTCAGTTAGCTGTAGTCTCATTTTTCCTTTCTCTTAGAAATTCACTATGTGCCCATTCATTTTACTGTCATGGACTGCACATAGCCATTAATACTGGACAAGTTTCCGTGAGAAGCTTCATACAGCATTCACATTGTTCCCGCAGAATTGACAAAGCCTCTTCAGAATCATCTGCTGGCACTGTCACAACCACTAAATCAATATTACCTGGGCATATAAAGGTAATTTGATTTTGTGAATATTTTAAAGGATAGAAGACTAGATTTTATGATGGATGATCATTGTGGACTAAATTGTGTCCCTCCCCCCCAAAATGTGTATGTTAAAGTCTTAATCTTTTGTACCCCAGATGTGACTCTATTCAGAGATAGGGCCTTCAAAGAGGTACTCAGGTAAAATGAGGTCATAGCGGTGAGATGTGATGCAGTATGACTGGTGCCCTTGTGGGAAGAGATTAGGACACAGACGCTTGTGCACACAGAAAAGACGTGTGAAGGCGAGCCAGGAGAGCAGCCATCTGAAATCCAACAAGAGAGGCCTCAGGACAAATCAAACTTTCCCAACACCATGATCTTGGACTTCTAGACTTCAGAGCTGTGAGAACATAAATCCATATTTAAGCAGCTCAATCTATGCTATTTTGTTATGTTAGCCATAGCAAACTAACACGGTGATTTATTTAAATTTTTGAGCAAATGATAAAGAAAAAAATATCACTCAAGTCATTAGGCCTTTTATATTAGGCAAACATTGGCAATGGCTTAAAACCTGGCCTTGTGCTTCTTCAAAGGAGGTCACTAAAGAGGAGCCTGCGTGGCTCAGTTGGTTGAGTGTCTGACTCCTGATTTCAGTTCAGGTCATGATCCCAGGATCATGGGATTGAGCCCCACGTGGGATTCATACTCAGCACAGAATCTGCTTGAGATTCTCTCTCCCTCATGCTCATGCACGGGCACTCTCTCACTCTAAAAATAAATAAATAAACCTTAAAAAAAGAAGGCTACTAAATGCGCGCGCGCACACACACACACACACACACACACAAATAGAAGCAGGTACTTAATTAAAGTCAAAATATTCTTTAAAACATTAAATATATTTTAAAGTGCATTGCCAACATGAATCACCTCACCGATGATTTGTCATTCTAATGGGGAAAACATTAAATCCGAAATAGCGCTCAACAAATTCAAACAAAAAAATGTGAATAATGTGAACAGGAGTTACAGTAAAGAAAAATTTGCCTAAATAAATTCAGCAGTGTAAAATACTGGAATTGTGTGGTTTTATGGTTTTATGGAACATTTATTGATAACAGATAAAACTACAATTGACTAATTTGTTGGATATGTTTAAAAATGACCCATCATCAATTTAATCCACTGATTTAAAAAGTATATATAGTCTTCATGTTGGCAGTGAAGTGTTTTTTTGTTTGTTTGTTTTTTTCTCTTTTATACTTTTCTGAATTTAACTCTCTGGAGTTAAATCTGACAAACACTCTCTGAACAAATGACTTTTTGGAAACAGGTTTTAATATAAAAATATATTTCTACTGATGTAATATGTAAGACCTTAATGAAATATCAGAAATTGTATTATTCACAGTTTAAAAGATTTGTGTTGAGTAATAAGTAGTGGGAAACTGGTACAGTCTGAATATAAACGGAAAAAAAGGGCACAAAAACAGAGGAAGTTATCTACACTGATGACTCCATAGGCAAGGGCAGTGTTTTCATTAATTGGATTTTCTTAATTTAATGTTCTTATGTTGCAAAGGAGCAAGAATACTACATTTGAGTATGAATTTAATTGTCTTAGCAAAGCCAGACTGAAAACCACATGGAATCTAATACAACACCTGTATGTTAAGAAATGACTCTTCCTTTTTAGGACAAAGCTACAAAGATAAAACATTAAAACAATTCAAACATCACAACTTTTAATTTCACTGCCTATGCTATCCCTCAGCTCCTCTTCTTTGAAACATTTTAAATGAGCCAATATCTAATTATTAACTTGGCATTTTTTTAAATGGGAATTTGTTAATTCATCTATGCCAACAAGAAATATACCAATTTTATAATGTCCTTACTTTGTTGTAAGTATACTCTAAGCACAGCTAGATAAATACCATAAAATACCAGAACTACAGAACTAAGACTGTCAGGCTCAGTATCACAGCTGTTATCAGATACCTAAACTGACATTGATGAGATTATTTTGCCTAAATTTGGTAGGATTTAAGTTTAAATACCAGGCAGCTTTTATACAAGAGATGCTATTTGTACGAGAAAAATTATTTGTGGGGTGCCTGGCTGGCTCAGTCAGTGGAGCATGTGACTCTTGATCTCAGGGTTGTGAGTTCAAACCCCACATTTAAGGTAGATATTACTTTAGGGAAAAAAAAAGACAAATTATTTGTTCCAATACAGTTTCATTTCTCCTATCAAATGGCTTTCAGCGCTCATCATTAATAACTTACAATGTTCACAAATGACATTTTTTGAGCAATTAGCAGAGACTGGAGTTCACATGTTCACAATATCCAAACAGAGGACACCTGTTTCAGTGTGAATTTTGTAAAAGGCATTCCTGCTTTCGATTTTTCTCCCTGATTTCCTCTTATTTTGTTTCTGGATTAATATTATGAGATTTGAGCACTCACTTTTTGGAACCATAGTATATTAGCAGCAGCACTAGTTAAATTGTAAACTCTCTTCCTAAGGCAATGAGGCACAATGCAAAATAATTAAAAGATTCATTTATAATAGCTTTGAGTTTCTGCTCTGCTGAAGACTAACTAAAACAATCATTGTGAGTTATTTAAATAGATATTCCAGGGGCTTCCATCTAATGCTGTCAGTTGATTTCATAGATTTACATAGTGGGCCTAAGAATATGTATTGAAAAAAAATCTCAACACTAGTTATCAACTAGGCACAGATAGGCTTCCTGGAGTCACACCATAAAATTCAGAATGATTTTGACATTTTTGAATTGTGGGTGGGCTTAAGTGGTGAAAAACCTTGAATCATATTTTCTATGCTGATCCAGGAGATTCAGGGAGACTTTTATTCTCTTCCCTCCTTTCTACTTAAATAGTGACCTTCTATATATATATAACATTCCCACGTGTTGGGGTCATTAGGAAAAAATTCACACACATATATATAGGATACACACATATATATATATATATAGGATTATATGATTTATATTATATGATTTTTCATATATACATATATATGATTTTTTCTGGCCGAAACTAATCTACATCATCTATATTTTTGATTCTGCTGCACTTCTTCATCTCCCAGAAAGATATTCTATTATCAATCTCCATCTCATTTATATATAGAATTTCTGTGTCTTCATGTTCTTATATTCACTTTTCTCATTATGTATTCATCCATTCATTGAATACTTCTTGAGCGCAGACTATGTGCTGAACACAGTGTCAGGCACCAGAGATGCAGTGATTGCAAGGACACAGTCTCTGGTTTTATGTTCTAGTGTGTGTGGGTCTGTGGACAAGTAAATAAGCAGATTCACAGTGTGGTGTTTGGAATGGCAACATTGACGTCATGTGGGAGGATGTTAGAAATCCAGAATCTCTGGTCCTACCACGGATTTCCAAAAATCCATATCTGATCAGATCCACCAGTCACATGTATGTACAAACAAGCTTGAGAAGCATTGCAGCAGAGAAAATGAAGGGACTTAACCAAACTTGATAAATATTCACAGGTCTCTACAACCTAAAATATTTTTTTTTCCTAAACCCACATTCCTGTCACGCCAGATTTCTCAATTCAGACCTTTTCTCCATTTCCCCAGTTTACACTTCCATCAATTGTATTCTTCAATCTTTCTTGAAATACACTTGTTTTTTTTTTTTTGACACCTTTTAGTTTTCTGAGTTTATCTCTAAATCTAGACTACACTTGTCAATGTCCTTCTTGAATAATACTAGTAGCAGTAATAAGAATGATGTCCTTGAACTCTGGTTGAGCACATACCATGTGCCAAGCATTCCTCTGAAAGCTCTACATTTATCAGAGCATTTAAAACTCACAACCCTGTTTTAGGAGGGAAGTGCTAGTATCCTCATTCTGCAGATGAGGAACTGAGGCACAGAGAGGTTTAATAGTAATTACCCCATTACAAAGTCTTTCTCTGTTCTCTTAATGGGATACAAGTCGTTCCTCTACCCTGCACCTGTCCTAAGGAACTTGTTACTCCTCACTAATGGCCATTTCCAGATTTCTCTTATTATACTTCCACTACACATAAATCTCCTCTGAGACCTAAATATTTTACCTCCACTGGCACAATTTCCACTGGATTTACAGCATTGTAAAGGTTCAAATATAATTGCAGGACTGCCTCATTTAATATTTGAGACTCTGTGTTTCCGTGCATCAAATAATATATGTTAGAGATAGAAGAAAAAGTATGTGAGACAGGGTTAACTTAGCAATGTTGTTGCAACAATGAATTAGATGCTGCTTTAGGAATTATTTTAGTTTGCTTTCTGTTCCTTAGAATGAAATTTTATATATCAATCTCAACCTTTTGCTTTCATTTATTTTTTCTCACTCATTAATGCTTTTTCCAAATCACTTTGCCTCACCTCTTTATGAAATCCAATTAAAATAAATTATCCCACACTTTGTGTGGTTGAGTTGGCTGAAAGAATGTAACCCAATAACTCAATAATGCCCTAAAGAATGTAACCCAATAAGGTGCTCAAAATCTAATAGAGTGAACACATTCAAACAGATTACTGTGCATATCATTAGTGAGGAGACAGAGTCAGATACAGTGTACAGCGTGGTTTAGGAGAGGGAGTGATGACATCTAGTGATGACTTTCTAGAAGAGAGATGGAGCAAATCCTGAAAGTCTGTGAAGGTGTTGACATTTAAGCTAATGTTGAAAATGAAAGCTAATGGTAGCTATACATGCAAACAGGCACATCAAAGGAAAAAATAACAGAATACATCAAATTATGCTAGAATTATGTAATAACAAGTGACCAACGTCAAGGCAGATAAAAATACAATGCCCTTGAACAATTATAACATATATTGCAAAGAATAAGAGTTATATGCAAATTTACTTTGTATGGATGGGAACAATTTTCATGGAATAATATATCTATGTAAGTTTAGCTTATAGCAAAATAGTTTATAAAATACTTGATATAAAGTTTTCTATATACTATTGGTAGACAACTTGGTGTATATATATTTTGTTGTTGTCATTAACATTTGAGTATTAACATTTGAGTTAACTCTATTTGTTAGGAAGTTATCATTCTTTTCCCTCTGTCTTGAGTTATCTCATACCTATCCATATGAATGGGAGGACAAAAGCAAATGAGCCAGGTATTATGAAAAAGAGTTATATTATTTTGAAAAAAGAATCTCATCCTAAGAAAAGAGAGCTGGCCATCTTACCCATGAAAAGTACAATATTAAAATATAAAGCATAACAATGTCTCATGTAAAATATAATTATTTATTTATATATTTTGATGATACATTATCATTTTAAACTTAGAGCAATAATTCATTGAACAAAAATGTAACAATAAAAGAAGGCCCTAGCTCTCTAATTAAACCACATTAAATATACAAATATTTAATATATTTTAAAAGGTAGATTTTCAGCTCTACATATCTAAGAATTTGGATGATTCTAGGTTTATATACAAATTTTATTCAAAGTTTATATATGAATATGTTGAGCGACAGTGCTGTGATTTGAACCCGGGCAGTTTTTGTTCTAGAGCTCATTATTACAAATAAAGTATAATTTTGGCATTAAATTGAATCCCCAAAATATAGTGTGGAAGTTTGGATGCAAGCTCATTAAAGATGACATTATTTCCTTTGTTCAGAGTTTCTTTTTTCAGTTGACAATATATACATATATTTCATAATGATAATTGTTTCTAAATCCCAATGATTAAATTTCATCATCCATAGTTATGTTTAGGGAAAATGTTTAATTAAAGATCAATCTTAAGCTCTATCCAGAATATTAGTTAGATATATGTCAAGGCTCAAAGTTCTTTTGATATTCAGTCAATACTGGTTTATTCAGGATTATTAAAATCTTTGATATAACCATTTGATAGGCTTATTTGCTTTTTAGTAGACTTCACTGAAATTTAGTGGGAAAACAATCATATTCTCTTCATACTTTCTGGATTTACTCCCAGACAATAAAAACATATTTTAGTTTTGTACATTTTATATTTCTACTTTTCATTTTAAAAGATAGACATAAAACTTGAAACTCTTTTTCTTCCAGAAGACTCAGCCTAAAATTTTTCCCTTGGTATCTGAATACATACTAGCCTTCTCTCCTGGTTCTCAGGTGGGCAGCTTTGCCTCTCCCCCTTCTTCAAGTAAAGCTGAACTGTAATACATAGGCCTATTTTTTTAGCTCATTGTACCTCAGAACAAAACGAGCATGTGGATGATGCCAGCAAAGGCAGCAAGCAGAGCAGAAGTCTAGATTTAATGTGGGACAGAAAGAAGGAAAAATGAGTTAGGTGACATTTGAGAAAATTCAACTAATGCTGGATTTACCCTCCATTCCAGCATCAGGGTCAGCATTTTTTCTGTAAAGAACCCCATGGTAAATAGTTCAGTCTTTGTGGGCCTGGCTTTTGTAATTATGTGTATGAATCCTTGCTTTCCCAATCATCTAGTGAATAAATACACATTGAGCATTAAACATGTTATTAGCACTTTAATTGCAGCTATGGTAAATAAAGAAATATTCTTTTTTTTTTTCTTCAAAGAGTTTGCAATTAAGGGAAGAAAAGACCAATTCTCACCAATCAACAATGAAATTATAATATAACTTAAGAAACTCGGTTAAGCACCCTCTGGTTATGTTAGCCCAGTAGAAGCAGGGTGGGGAGGTGTCATAGAATGGACTGAGGACTAGAGGAGTCCTGGAGACCAGGAACAGAACTCTGGCTGACAGATCCTGGATGACAGAGTTCCCTAGGCAGGCAGGGTCATGTGAGTTCGAAATAGAACGCACATTCATAAAAAGGCAGTGCATTATAGGTACTAAAAATAATGAGCTCTAGAGCAAAAACTGCCCAGGTTCAAATCACAGCTCTTCAGCAGTGTGATCTGGGGCAAATTACTCAATTTATTCTCCTTCAGTGTTCTCATCTGTAAAATAAGCATAATTATAGCTCACTATGTGATGGTATTATGGTAAGGATAGAATGTGTTGATATTTATAAACCTCAGAACTATGCAGGTGCTTAATAGCCCTAAATGTTTCTTCTTATTATTTCTATTACTATTATTATTACTATCATTGCCATTGTTATTACTCTATAAGGATACTAATCTGCTTGAAGCCTTCGGTACATTGATAGAGTCCTGGAAACTTAAATTCATTTTCTTCTGCATCTTTGTTTTGTTTTGTGTTCAATTAATATTTACATGTATGTGGAGGGATCATTCACATGGTGATTATTAATGTATACTGTATTTATGATTTATTCTTTTTCTTTGCTTTCTGTTAGAAAGAGACTGAGATAAGGAGAAAGAAGAAGAGGGAGACGGACAGAGAGAATAGAGGAGATTTGGGGCATGTTAGGAGAGTCAAACATGCTGATCTTGTATTTCCTTCCACCCTCCCTGCCAAAGAAGAATGATTTCCTAACCACTACTAACTAACAAATGCAGCATGTAAATGCCTGACAATCCCTTCCAGGATAGTTCTTTACAAAAAGGACTGCTGATTTTGCAATTCTGATTTTAACAAAAGTAACCATTACTTGATGGGACTTATTTTCAAGAAGCAAAATACCATTTTTGCATTAATATACTTAATTTTACCACTTGCGGAATTTATATACCCCTAGCTATATACAATACCGAAATAGTCCTATTATCATTATAATGAGGAGTAATGGTAATAGAAAAATAACAGTTAATATATGGTTAGAGTTTATTTTTTTATTCATTTTTATTTGGTTAGATTTTAAAGCTTATATAGAATGATAAATATACCTCATAAAATAATGCATACATTTTTCTTTCTTTTCTAAAAACAAAAATTAAAGCTTCTCAATGGGCTGTAAAAGCCTTTTATTATTTTTCAAATAACAGAATTTTTATTCGGGGGCTCTCCATATACACAAATTTCCTTTTTGAGCAAATTTCACTGCCATTTGACTTCTCCAAGGGACAATGTCCAATGTATCATGAAACCTCCTGGTCTACTTGGAGAAAAATGCAAGTAAAAGCAATTTTTTTTCCATCTGTGATGATTTCCCCCCCTTTTTTTTTTTTTTTGGTGGTGAGGGGTAGGGGTTATGATTTGTATTATTCCATTCCATTCCATTGTTCACTATATAACCTTGCAGCTCAGCATCCAACCTTTCAGCTCAGCAGCCAAGTAACAATGTCATTGATTGTCAATATAGAAAGGCTTCTGTTCAATCAGAAAAGATTTAGTAAGCATGTAAGTGGTAAGTATTCTATTAACTATGAGAGAACTGAAAGTCAACTAAATCATGGACCCTGCCTTCAAAAAACTGACAGTCTTAGAAGGGTCAGACATTTATACGATGTATATATAAGCATGAGATACAAACAGTGCTTTAAATAAGTTTTTTTTAAAATATTTTATTTATTCATGAGAGACACAGAGAGAGAGAGAGAGAGGCAGAGACACAGGCAGAGGGAGAAGCAGGCTCCATGCAGAGAGCCCGATGTGGGACTCGATCTTCGGTCTCCAGGATCAGGCCCTGGGCTAAAGGCAGCGCTAAACTGCTGAGCCACCCGGGCTGCCCTAAATAAGTTTTTAATAATGTGTTTTGCAAGCATGACAGGATGACTCTGACTCATGATTTGAAGGAACAGCACTTAGCAAATACATCATAGATATGGGTAGCAGAGATTGATAATATAACAACTGGTCATGGCTCTGTAGCAGCTTGGATGTCCCCATCACCTACCCCAGAACAAACACTCATTCTTCGGTTACTTTATCATGCTGGCAACTAGAAAAACTAAGGAAAGGGATTCAGAAGGTTGAAAGTAAGAGACTGTTTTAGTTAGCTTGGGCTGCTATAACAAAATATCACAAACTGACATTTAAACAGCAAGCATTTATTTCGCATAATTCTGAAAGATAAGAAGAAGTCCAAGATCAAGGTACACTGGCCTCTTGATGAGGGCTTTTTTCTTGATTTGTAGACACATCTTGATGTATCTGCACATGGTAGAAAGAGTGATTGCAAGTTCTCTGGTCTCTTCTTGTGAGGGAACTAATGTCACCATGAGGACCCCACCCTCATGACTTCATTTAAACCTAATTAACCCCAAAGACCCTCACCTCCAAATATTATCACATTATTGGTTAGGACTTTAACATATGAATTTGGGGGAACACAAACATTCAGCTCCTAACAGGGATATTCAAGGAGCTCAGGATAATGACTACCAACTCGTATGAAAATATTTTCATACTCAAAAAATATTTCAGTACTTTAAAAACCATGAAAAGCCCATATAACTGGACATAGACTAAATAAAAACCCTGTTATATTAAGATAGGCCCCAAAATCTGAATAGGTTTTAGCAGTTACATGTTACATGAGGCTGAGAGGCTGGGTTGAGTACCTGAATATGTCATCTGTAATTAGGTCAATTATATAACCATTTCTTTGGATCTATACCACCAGTGTAAAAATGATACATTATCATCTCATCATGTTGCTTCTAAATTACATCTTTTAACATCTTAAAAACCTGAATTCTTATTATTATCTCTTGCTTTTCCAACTATTTTCCTTCATGATCTACTTTGTGTTTCTTATCTTTCTCATTAATTGTGGCGTAGCATCATAAGGGATAACTCTAAGCACTCCTTTAACTCAAAAAGCTCCAGCTACAGAATAAAGAAGAGTGAGTCTCTTATTCTTAGTCCTTGACGAATACCTCCCATCAAATAGAATCTGCCACATTAACCCAATGAAGAAGTTCCACTCAATCTCGTTGAAATTTGGGTCATAGTAACTCAGAATGGACACAGTAGATAAGTACTTTTTTTCCCTTGTTTTTTTTTTTTTTTTTTTTTAACCTTAAGTGTAGTGTAATCTTACATGTTGCCTACTTTTGTTTCTTGAAATAACTGGCATGAGTCTAAACACAATCACATCTTTTGTCTGTTTTCATTTGAAAAAATATGGCAGAAAGTACTTACTTTATAACACTAGATCTGCAGAACCTATTTCCTTTCCATGTTCAAATGTCATGAATATTTATGAACCCAGAGATGGAAGCAGTAAAATAAAATAAATTGGCTTGAGCCAAACACTATTCTGTGATCTTTTCCAGTTCATTCAACCGACTGCCACTTGACCAAGACCTCACTCAAATGAACTTACACATTAAACTACTCACTGAAAAATTGATTTCCCAAATGTTTTCCAATTACAAAATCACATGGAGTTTCACAGAAGCATTCTGCAAAACAATCAGTAATGGTAAGACTTAATTTTGATACAATTTTTTTAAAATCCAGTGCAGGTTATTGTCTGTTGGTACTTAGGTCCTCAAACCCCTTCTCAGAGTGTGCTCTTATAAAACTTTGCATGTTTGCTTGAAAATGTTGTATTCTCTTCTTTGTAAGAGAAATATACTTCTCTTGGTGATGTGATTTATGCGGCCTCACTGTGGGAAGAGCATAATTCATGACTCCATTATCAGGTGTGGCCATTGGACTTTCTTTAGTCAATGAAATGTGGGCAAAAATGATGCAAGTCCATTCCAACTGGAAGTTTAACTAGCCATTTTGTATTTTTGCTAACTCTTGCATTTTCTCTCTACTATGAGAACAGAATGTCTCAAAGAGGGCCTGTTCTTTTGTCTCAAGTTCCAGAATGAGGAAATAAATGAAACTAAGGCTCATGAAACTTATACTTGATGGCATACAATATGAGAAGCACATCAGTATATTTATAAGCTATGGAGATTGGTGTGTGTTTTTTTAAGTTTTTATGTATTTATTCATGATAGACACACACACACAGAGAGAGAGAGAGAGAGAGAGAGAGAGAGAGAGAGGCAGAGACATAGATAGAGGGAGAAGCAGGTTTTCTGCAGGGAACCTGATGCGGAACTCAGTTCCAGTACCCCAGGATCATGAACTGAGCCAAAGGCAGGCACTCAGCTACTTAGCCACTCAGATGCCCTGAGATTGGTGGATTGTAAATGAAGCACAACTAATAAAGTCGGTACTGGATATGGGATGCTTTAGTTAGATAAACCTAAACTCTGTGACGCCGGCTTGTGAGATTAGGGGGAAGATAAGGACAAGACTGTTACTGAAAATTTGAAAAACAGTCATATCATGCTAGAAAAGGAGCAAAATATATTTATTTTTGCTTCAGGTGAAAATTCTGGCTGTGGCAATTAAGCAGATAACGTGCTGAATGATTTTTTGTTAAAGAGTTTGGAATAAGTACTGTTACGGATAAGACTTAGTTGTTATCAGGTACATTTGACAAGCCACTAGAAGAAACAGACTAACATAGGAAAGACTTGGCTGGTTTGTAAGAGGGGGAAAATTAGCAGATCCAGAAATTCCAGTGCTTGCAAAGTGGGAGATGAAATAGGTAAAAGATAAATTCAGTCACAGAGAAAAGACCAAATCCAGGATGGAGACTTTATTTTAAAAAAAGAAAAAGAAAAAAAGCAAAATTAAAGAAAAACAAGTGGTGCTCCTAATTCACCCCTAAAATTCTTTTAGATGGAAAAATGTCTCAGAGTAAAGAGACTGAGGTTGTGGTATTCTCTTTAAAGACCGATAAATGCGAATAACCTATATCTGAGTTTAGAGAGAGAAGCATGCTTTGAAAAAAATTGGGGGCCAAGTTATTTGGATAATTAACCAGATTGCAATCACATAAATATAAACCTGGTAAAATTTTGGGGTGGATTATAGTTTCAAAAAAAAAGTGACCAGCCTGAATTAAAATATATTAAAACTGCTCAAGATATAAAATAACCTGTGGGCTACCAAGTCTCCAGGGCAGAATGAAAGAAAACCTCTCAGGTTTTAAATAATAACCTATAGTTTAGGATGAAATAACCTTTAGTCTTAAAGAAAGCACGTCTCAGAGAGTGGAGTCAGGAGCTGAGAACCAAAAGAAGGCTATTCTTATGCACTGGAACTAAGGCCTAATCAAAAACACTCTTTATTCCTAAGATTATGGGTCATACCAGGATCAAGTTTTTATAATTTTTTTTAAAAGACATATTTATTTATCTGAGGGAGAGAGAGAAAGCATGAGCAGGGGAGGGGCAGAGGGAGAGAGAATCTCAAGCAAACTCCCCACTGAGCAGGAAGCCTGACACGGGGTTCAACCTCACTACCCTAAAATCATGACCTCAGCCGTAATAAAGAGTTGGACACTCAACCAATAGCGATGTAGGTGCCCCAAGTTTTTATAAATTCCATAGACATAACTGTTATATGCCTCCAGTTCCTGTTTGTGATTTGGGTTAATCCTTGTTGTCATTTTATCTCTATTTTATCAATATATCTTAAGTGTTTAGAGGACAAATCTTACATTTTTTTTCTTTTTCTTTTTTTCTAAAGATTTTATTTATTTATTCATGAGGACACACAGAGAGAGGCAGAGACATAGGCAGAGGGAGAAGTAGTCTCCCTGCAGGGAGCCTGATGCAGGACTCGATCCCAGGATCCCAGGATCATGACCTGAGCCAAAGGCAGATGCCCAACCACTGAGCCACCCAGGTGCCCCTCAAAGCAGATATTTTAAAGGCCATTGCATGTTCCCACAAGCAATCTTATTGTTTTACCCTGTACCAAGAATGGTATCCAGCAAATACCAGTTACCCCTGGAGCCCAAAATAGAAAACACTTAGAGCAGAGCTTCAACCACACCAAAGCTGCCAACATGTGACAGAAATATACCATGTTGTAAACCACCGATATCCTGTGGCTGACCTTAACAAGCTGGTGAACAATGGCCTATGCTGCTGGACTGAAATCCTGAAAATTTTATATTACCTTATCCCTTCCAGCTCAGTGCTGATTAATTACTGCCCATTGGAGGTGTTTGCATGAAATCAGAAAATACAATTTTTTAAATTTCTGGCAACTGTGTCAGCTGTTGTGGCTACTAGTTTCCTTTACCATCAGAAGAAATGTGGGGTCTTTGTTTATCAGAAATACAACTTTCTCCACCAATATCTTCAGCCATATGGGCTCCTATGGTTTGTGATCCACTAAAAGCATTGCCTTTTGCAATTTACTCTTGCGTGCCTAGTGGGTAGTAACAGCTTCTTGCTCTCAGAGTGCTCCGGGTAACATCATTTTTCTTTTTATTTATTTTTGTTCCCCAGACCATCTAATTTCTAACACTTCTAGAATGAATTTCCTATATCAAACTTCTAATTTCATTTAAACATTAGAACTATTTTCCAGATTGCATCTGGAGTTTACAGTGTCTGCTACATGCTTGCAGAAACGAAAACAAAAACAAAGCAAAACACTTAAACTAAAGTAAATCTTGGGGAATGGAAAGGAAGTCAGAGATGGGGAACTAGAACAGGGAAGGATGCTACCCCCTGTCAGGCATGTGTGGTCCTATATGTTCAGTCAGCTATATGAATCAGGTATTATTCTCTAAATTATAACTATGTGGACACTCAATTTCAGACCTGTGAAGGGTGTATCGCCAAATTACTCATCATTGACAGGGATAGTATTAAAATTCGTGCCTGTGAGACTTTATAGTATATATTTTTAAGCTTTCAGACTCTTTTAATAATACAAAGATGATAAGAATGATAAGATGACTTATTAATTAATATACTATAAAATAAGTGTTAATTTGTGCAAAAAAAGCATACTATTATACAAGGAGATATATAAGGAAGATATGCCCATATACCGATGCAATCCAGGAAAATGTCCTCAAAGATATATTGTTTGCAGTGTATCATAAGATATAAGTAGAACAGGTGTAGACAAAAAGGAATTTATTAAAATGTATAAGAGCAGCCAGAAAAGAAACACAAAGGCAGACTAACTAATATGATTTGCTTTATGAACAATTGCTGGTTGGATAGAAGCTGGCATCAGACTTTTGAGTCACTGGGAGATACAATAAAGTAGAAACATGTGACAGAGACCACTGAGTGTCTGGTGGAGTTTAGCCCCAGTCATGGAAAATGCGAGTCTTTAGAATTTCCAAAGCAGATCAGCAAGTGACAATATGGAACATCGAATGGATCAAAAGAAATTCAAATAGCATATTAGTTGGTATAGTTTTGCATTAATCAAGCACTAACTTGATAATGCCCAAATCTAGAGTGCTGCTGGTAGACATGAATATTCATATAATCAAATGCACAGTGTCTAAAAGAGGGTGTAATAGAGATAATCTGTAGTTGTCATAAACATATAAATCTCCTGGGTAGATCTGTGATCTTGAAAAACTAAGATGGAAATTCCACAACTTGTCTAGTAATTCTCCTAGTATTTTGTCACTAAGTAACTCTTCTTTATACGTAGCTAAAATCTCTTCTGTTTTAATTTCCTATAGGTTTCAGTGGCTGCACATCAATGTGACAAATAACTTCCCCTAACCTATGAGCAGTTATTCTCCATAGCTGAAAGGATGGCCCAAACCCACAATGTGTTGAGGTGCCTTACAATCCATTTAGACTACTAGATATGATTCATGCATAATGTGTGTTTATGTGCTAAGCATCTTGAAAACCCTGATTAATGTGTTCTTTCTCATTTGTATTATCGGCAAGAGAATCTAATAGGCCTTGAGCATAAGTAAGTTGTGTTATGGGATGAATTGTACCCACACCTCCAAATTTATATATTGAAGCCCCAACACCCAAGACTTCCAAATGTGACTGTATTTGGAGGCAGGACCTTTAAAGATATGATTAAGTTAAAATGATGCCATTAGAGGGGCTCTTAATCAAATCTGACTGGATACACAGTGAGACACTAGGAATGTGTACACACAGAGGAAAGACCATTGGAGGGCACAGCCAGAAGGTTGCCATGCGCAAGCCAAGGAGAGAGACCTCAGAAGAAACCAGACCTGCCAATACCTTGATATTGGACGTCCAGCTTCCAGAACTATGAGAACATAAATTCTGTTGTATAAGCCATCCAGAATGTAATATTTTATTATGGCAGCCCTAATAAGATACTAAAATGTGCAAAAAATACAATAACAAATGCATGTTATTGGCCACTACTTTGGAAAACACTTCCTCAGAGACTTAATCATGGAGTTGATACATGACTCAACTATTTCAATCCTAGGTATATGCTTAAGAGAAATAAAAACATATATTCACACAAAAACTTCTACTCGGTGTTCGTAGCAGCCTCATTCATAATAGCCAAGGGTAGAAAGAGCCCCCATGAGCCCACATAGATTTGATAAAAATCTAATGGGAAACTTTCATATAAAAATTAAGTGAAACAATAGAAGACAAAATATTCATCTTTGGCTTCTCTCCACACATTAAATATATTTTTATCTTCCCTGAATACCTCCTCTTTAATTTACTGCAAGTTCAGAAAATAAGTACGTTGTAAACAGCATTTCAAAGTGATTTTGATAACTGAAAGTGGTTATCTGTATTAATTTAATTTCAAAATTGTATCTTCAGCATCTATGTACTGAAGTGACACTCTCCAGTAGCACTCCAAAATTAATGAATTTTTTCCCAAAAAGTTACTTCCAATCATTTGACTTTCTTCTTTATATATGTGATGAATTTAATGTAAACATAAGGCATGCCACACATTTAAATTTCACATCACAAGATATAGAATATAAAGTCTTCTATAGATCAATAGAAAGTTCATGAAAACTCAAGTCAAGAGTAAATTTTGTAAATCATCCTTTACTTTTCCATTGCTTCTAATATTTAGGTGTTTGAGTGTAGAGTGTATAAATGCTGTGTCCCTAACCAGTTTATAAATCTTTCAAGAATTAATTCCTTTATCATCCACAGCAAAATTAGAAACATATACACTATTAGTACTCTATAGTCTTTTTGGAAAGAAATAATAATAATCCAGATAGCTCATGGAAGTGAATCTGTAAATTATATATATATATATATATATATATATATATATATATATATATACATACATATATAGAAGACTCTCATCATGGTTTGCACCTCACAGTTTGGAATTTTGTCTCAGTATGTTTGATGGTTTCGACAATAATCTTTGAAAGAAATGGCTAAATTTAATCTTCTCAATTTAATATATTAAGGCATGAAAGGAAGTGAATTCAATTTGTGAATTAGTCTGAAATTTCTGCAACTAATGGTGGTGAGTAAACATTATTTTGGATTTTTAATGGGCTTTAGTAAAATTCAAGGTATACCTATGTATCATTGAAGAGCATAGTATAGTGGTTGAGAGGTGAAAGTCTAGCATCAGGCTGCTTCTATTTGAACCCTAACTTTGCCTGTGAATATGAGCAAGTTACCTAACCATTTCGTGCCTTTGTTTTCTCAATTGTAAAGGGACTATATATCATACCTATCTCTCAGGGATGTAGAAGTATTAGATGCACTATCTTTACAAAGGCATGTTGAAAAACCCATAGAGTATATTCTATAGAAGTATTTGTTATGGTGCCTGGGTGATGCAGTCCAGTCTGTTAAGCATCCACTTTTTTTTTTAAGATTTTATGTACTTATTCATGACAGACAGACAGAGAGAGAGAGAGAGGCAGAGACATAGGCAGAGGAGGAAACAGGCTCCTCCCAGGAAGCCTGATGTGAGACACGATCCCAAGACTCTGGGATCACATCCTGAGCCAAAGGCAGATGCTCAACTGCTGAGCCACCCAGGTATCCCAACCCTCCGACCCTTGATCTTGGCTCAGGTCATGATCTCAGGGTCGTGGGATGGAGCCTCTGTGCTCAGCATGGAGTCTGCTTAAGACTCTCCCTCTCCCACTTCCCCTCCCCACTGTGTGGACACACTCTCTCCCCCTCTCTAAAATAAATAAATAAATAAACAAACAAACCTTTTTTTAAAAAAGAAGTGTTTGTGAAATAAGTAAACAAGTAAATAAACAAATAAATACTGTATTATATGCAACAATTCCACCACCCAGAAGACAATCCCTTTGTCTTTCATTAAGTTCTGTCCTGAACAAACAATTCAATGCCACATTTGTTAACGTGAAACATGTCTCACTATAAAATTACAAAATCAAATTTTACATTTTTTAAAATCATTCATAATCTGTTTTAAAGTAAGAAATGATTGCAAATGCTAGAAACATGAACAAGTCACACAGGAACTTAATGGCTCCAATTCTTACATTGTATTCCCTGATGAACAGACCAGTATCACCACCTATAATATCACTCAGATTTGCCAAAAAGACATCTAACCATATCAAGTTCCTTTTTCTACTTTTACTGATTTTAACACAAAAAAAATGAATAACTTGATCAGGGTGAAGTATCTACAACAGTGTGAAAATTCTGCTGTTTCTGTCAGAATCTTGCCTCCAGAGGCAAGTCTGTCTACACTTAATCTTTCCTATTTCTTTGGTCTTCTGATCAAAGTTTCTTCTGGCTTTTTTAGTAAATGCATCAATGGTCATTCTCTTTTGATGAAAACCAGTTCACGGACAAATCAAATGTGTCTTCCTCTCATCTTATGCAATGCTACGAAGAGTCACATAAAAATGGAATCCAGTTCTAGGATATCAAAGAATAATCAAGTTAAAGGAGAAATTGAGCTCTAAGGGATTAACTTCTTATTGAAAAAAACAAAACAAAAAAAGGATACTGAAGTCCAAAGGAAAAAATTTTTTCCTTGTTATCATTCCATTTGTTATTTTTAGCCTATCCCAGCCCATCTCCTTAAAGATCTACATGACAAAATTGCTTTCAGTAAACGTGGAAGTTCTGTATGTGTAGATGTCTGCAAGTACATCATAAGACAATTGAGAATAATACTAAAAAAGACAATCAAGAATACTTGGAATGTCATATAAAAACAATTTTTTTAACATGTTGGGCTTCCATCTTGTCCTAATTATAAATTTGGTTACTACATGAAAGTAACTAAATGTTACCCAAATTTGTATCCCCCTGTTCAGTATAAATTCAAGAACACTGCATTAGAACTAATCTTCTTAATACTGGAAATAAAATAATATTTGATACTTATAAAATCAGAGTGTTTTGTGGCATCCATTAAAATTGCACATATTTAGCTTAATCCTGCCAAACATAAAGCAGATCTTTGAAATTTTGACTTAAAAAAATTATGCGGTCCTCACATAATTCAAAAAATATAAAAATTTAGCACACATTAAGCATCTTTTTGACAGGGAGCTTATGACCTTGAAAGGCACATTATTCCACTAATGAGCAATTCCAAGGGTATTTCTTCTATATTAAGCCAAACATGATTGCCCTCTCAGCACAATTTATTAGTCCTGGATCTGTTCTCTAGAGTCATGCAGGAAATATTAAGTCACCCTTTTACATGGTAGACCTTTAAGCACTAAATATGCTACTTTGCCCTCCTAATTGCACTTTTCCAGAAGGAGTATCAGATGACAGTTAAAGCATATATACAGGCTTTCATTAATGAAAAAGAATTAGAGAGTGTTAACTTGATGAGCTATCTGTGTCCAATTTGGATCCTTAGGGAAGATGTCAACCCTGAGTCACATTAATTTAATTAAAATATCCTAAAATATTAGCTAAATAAGCCCCTATTTAAAGTCCTTCAATTCACTTTTAAAGTCAATTCAATCCTTTAAAAATGTTTAGACTCCTGCATCTCTGCTATAGTGGCTGATTTTTTTTTCCCTCTAGCTGTCCTCAATATAAATTGATGGGGAGAGTACACATATAATATTGTAAATGTTTATTCCTCTGTTTGGACTTCTGGCCAAGCAATTTTTCTCCATTGAAAATTGGCAGCACGATGTTATTTCTTTTATGAATTTCCATTTTTATTAGTTTCCTTTGCAATTTGGCCTGGAAAATGGGAATCCTGGGAAGTTCTAAAGGGTCTAATAACCAGGGGCTTTGGAATTTATCAGGGACAGAAATGATGCTCACTCAAATGCAAGTATTTGTATTATTGTCCTTGTCAAAAATAATAGCACATATTGGTATGTGATGTCTCTGACCGGGCAGAGTAAGTAAATCTTGCACAAAGAGAAGGCTTAGAGGTTATAAATGCAGCAAACTTGTGAAATCAGAGCATCTCAGGCAGCCATATACTTAAATTTTAGAGGTAAATTTAAAATATTACTGGCTGACATACTATTATATTCTTCCCCAATCCCTCAAATAGGTTTGCAACTACAGTACACTGAAGATTCACTGTAATACCAGTGGGAACAACTTACAGTCAACCAGCTTTATGAATACCTGGGATCTATTTACACTATACTGTTCAATACATTGGAATAAGAGCAAAATATTTCACAACTAACTTTTCAAGAGAAGGGAGGTGAATAACTTAAAAATCGTATTTATTTCATTTTAATTTAATTTTTTTTCAAAGCATAGTTTAATAAAACTTTAAGTATGTATACAGTTAATTTCATCTTTAACCAAGAAGTTGTATTTATTTTGGTTTTAATATATGTATGAAAATATTTTATTTATTATCTTCTAAATTATTGTAAAATATCTTCTAGCTTCAAGAAACTTCTCTGCCTTTATAAAGAGGACATTAAACAGAGAAAATGTACATTTCACCACCTGGGACCCAACAAACCAACTGCTCAAGTACCCAGAAAAAGTGATGGAACTTTATCTTTTTAAAGTTTTGGTGTTAATTGACTATATAATTAATACAGGACATAAGTGTGATGTTACTGTTATATATCTTTTTTATTTTATTTATTTATTTATTTATTTATTTATTTATTTATTTATGAGAGATACAGAGAGAGAAAGAGACATAGGCAGAGGGAGAAGCAGGCTCCCTGCAGGGAGCCTGATGTGGGACTTGATCCCAGAACCCTGGGATCATGCCTTGAGCCGAACGCAGAGGCCCAACCGCTGAGCCACCCAGGCATCCCAACGTATAGATCTTAAAGTGAATGTTAATTTTCATTTGAATTTACAAAAGCATACTTTCCAGAATAATTGTAGAGATAGCCTTTATCCTCAGATTACATAGCAGCTCTGCACTCAAGTCTAGATACAAAATTTACAATGATGGTTTACTTTTGAATAGGACTGGTTGATTGTTTAAAAATTTTTTTAAAAGAATTTATTTATTTGAGAGAGAGAGCATAAGCAGGAGGAAGGACAGAGGGAGAGGGACAAATATACTCCCCACTCATCAGGGAAGCCTGAGATGGGGATCTGAGTCAAAGTCAGGCACTTAACTAAACCACCTAGGTGCCCCAGCATTGGGTGATTTTAAAATCTTGTCCAATTCTGGAAAATTGGACAGACACATGCAGAAGAATGAAACTGGACCATTCTCTTACACTATACACAAAGATAAACTCAAAATGGATGAAAGACATAAATGTGAGACAGGATGCATCAAAATCCTAGAGGAGAACACAGGCAGCGCCCTTTTGAAATCAGCCACAGCAACTTCTTGAAAGATGCATCTATAAAGGCAAGGAAAACAAAAGCAATAATGAACTATTGGGACTTTACCAAGATAAAAAGCTTCTGCACAGCAAAGGAAAGAGTCAACAAAGCTAAAAAGTAAACTACTGCATAGGAGAAGATGTTTGCGAATGACATATCAGAAAAAGGGCTAGCATCCAAGATCTATAAAAAATTTAACAAATTCAACACCCAAAAAACAAACAACCCAGTCAAAAAATGGGCAGAAGACATGAACAGACATTTCTCCAAAGAAGACCTACATATGGCAAACAAGCACATGAAAAAATACTCCACATCATTTGTCATCAGGGAAATGCAAATCAAAACCACAATAAGTTACCAGTTTACATGGGTGAGAATGGCTAAAATTAACAAGACAGGAAACCACAAATGTTGATGAGGATGCAGAGAAAGGGGAACTCTCTTACCCAGTTTGTAGGAATGCAAGCCGGTGTAGCCACTCTGGAAAACAGTGTGGAGGTTCCTCAAGGAGTTAAAAATATGAACAGCAATTGCACTACTGGGTATTTACCAAAAAAATAAAAAATAAAAAATACAATGTAGTGAAACAACGGGACACTTGCACCTCAATAACAGCAATGTCCACAATAGCCAAACTGTGGAAGGAGCCACAATGTCCTTCAATAGATGAATGGATAAAGAAGATGTGGTATATATATGCAATGAAATATTACTCAGCCATCAGAAAGGAAAATACCTACCATTTACATCAATGTCAATGGAACTGGAGGGCATAATGCTGAGTGAAATAAGGCAATGTGAGAAAGACAATTATCATATGGTTTCACTCATATGTGGAATATAAGAAATAGTGAAAGGGACCATAAAGGAAAGGAGGGAAACTGAGTGGGGAAAAAATAGAGAGGAAGACAGTCCATGAGAAACTCTTGACTCTGGGAAACAAACAGTTATAGAAGGGGAAGTGGGTGAGAAATGGGGTGACTGGGTGATGGGCGTTAAGGAGGGCATGTGATGTGATGAGCACTAGGTGGTATACTGTATGTTGGCAAATTGAATTTAAATTAAAAAACTAAAAAAATAAAATTAATAAATTAATTAATTAAAAAATAAAATCTCGTCCAATTATAAAAGTCTAAGATTTTTAGAAATTTAACATCAAAATGTACATGGAAAGCAAAGGTAGAAGAGCAAGATAATGAATATGACAATCAAAATCAAAGATATCAATGATCTAAGATTAAGGTGGAATAAGGAATCACTATATTTCAATATTTAAGGTCTAACTTTTACAGTGGGATCTGTGACAGACAAAGCTGAAGAGCACCTGGAAAAGAAGAAGATAAAGAGGTGCCAACAATGGAGAAATTGGTGGCTCTTTAATAAATCACACGGAGTAGAGAAAAATTTAAGGTATGGATAAGGAAATAATGAGGGAAATATCTGGAAATTTGAAATGAGACCATGCTATGGAGCTTATTAAATTGTAAAGAGAAAAGTTTGACTATTATTTATCAGACAATGGGGAAACATAAATAAGAGAAATATTATTACAATTTGCACTTTAAACTAATTATTTTTTTTTCAATAGTAGACATTGAAGTCTGTGTAATGAAGAGAAAAAACAACAATGACAGCAGTCTGTTGCAACAGTCTGGGAAAGAACTAGTAAGGTTTTGAGGATGGATGTTGGAAAGAAAGAGCACAGGGAGAGAAAGGAAAGAGGAGCTTTTCAAATTCCTTCTAGGTTTCAAGCATTAGACTGGCTGATACAGTTATAAATTTTATTATTCGTATTACAACCATATGAGGTACACTACTGTTCATATCACCACTATCTTTGAATAGATGAGGATATTGACCAAGATTTTTAAAGAACTTGTCCAAGCATACACATAAGTGACAGAGTTGACACTGGAACAAATTCTAGAATTGGAATATAAAACACAATGATTATATTATTTAACCTGAGAAGTTGTTTTGTTTTTTTTTAGATTTTATTTATTTATTCATGAGAGACACAGAGAGAAGGCAGAGACATATAGGCAGAGGGAGAAGCAGGCTCCTCACAGAGAGCCCGATGTGGGACTCGATCCCAGATCCTGGAATCACACCCTGAGCCGAAGACAGACGCTCAACTGCTGAGCCACCAGGCATCCCTAGTTTGTTTGTTTTTTAATCTATGTTGTAAGTTATTTTACACTAGTTTACAACTATGGGAAGAATTTTTAAATATCACTGTGTATGTATAACTTAAAACACTTTCCTGGGTGGTTCTAACATGGTCCTCTTATTATTAGGGCAAAACATGTGGAATCAAGTTGTATCAATTGCTATGGAAGGACAGAAAAGGAGATGAAGCTGATGTTAAATTTGAAAATTAAACCCCTGTTTCTTTCAAACTTTGGTTTGAAGATCTAGTAATTTCATAAGGATGAGTTACTTTCAGAGAATTTAGTATAATCATCTTTGAGCAAGCTGAGTTTGAGTGTTGATAGATGATATTCATGCTACCAGTTGGCTTAATATAAAGTAACAGATTCTACAATAGCATAAAAGAAATTTGTTAGAAGATGCTAACTTACTTATAAGAACCTACATTCATGGACATTCCAGATGCTAAAGTCCCACAGAGTCAGGATCTATAAGCAATGCCCCTGTTGAGTTTCTTTATAGACGTCCTGTAAGCACTCATTTGGTAACCATAATTCTTATGAATTAACAGAGCACAGTCCCTGCCTTCTACAAAGAATTAGGTAAGTTCACCAACACATTTTTAAAATATCAATTATTAGTCTCATGTGACCATCATTTCATTTTACTCATCTCCAAATCTTAAGTACATCTGATCAGCAGAACATGAGTCACTACTCTAAATCTGAGCTGCAAGGGATTTATGGGCAAAACAAAAACAAAAAACACTTGCTGACTTATAACTCAGCTCAGTTAGGTTCAAAATGAAGATGACTTCCAAATATAGACAGGGTGTTTACAGATGTTAGACCACTGCAAATAATAAATGTCCATTAGATCCCAGGTCTCAATGTTAGCCAAACATTAATATATGCAATATGCACATTTCTTCTTATTTAAACTTCCGGACAATAGCGTGCACTCAAACAAACATAATACAACTATTCTTTATACAAATAAAAAGTGATCACCATTTCTTATAAAGAAGTCAATTCCCTCACTAAATCTACAAACACAAGATTTCTGAGTAATATCCATTCCTTCTATAGAACGATCAAAACTGAGTCTTGATATTTTTTAACTTAGAGGCAAAATAAAATTAACCTCTATGAAATACTGCTCAATACAGATACTTTATAAAACAGAAGAGGAAATTAAAAGGGGGCAGGTGAAGCATTTAGGTGGAAGAATAGAGAGATGGAAAGAGATATAAACAGATTAGATAAGTAGATCGATTGATCAGGACATAGATAACTAAATGATAAGAGATAGGTAATAAGATAGATACACATTCCTTATTTCTGCAACTAATTAAAAGACCAGGGTTTGTACTGAGACTACTTTTTTTTTATATATATCTCATGTTCACTTTGCTTTCAGCTAGTAGCTCAGCTGCTCAATGTTATTTACCTGGAACAGTTACTCAGAACTAAATTTCCTAAGGGAGCCCTCAGTTATTTTACATTTATTGTGATGTTCTTATTATCCATTAACTTTTCCAAAAGACATGGAGTGACTCAAAGGCATCTCAGAGAATCCTCTGGGTGTATTTCTAATCTTTTTTTTCCCAGATTGGGTTAAGACTCTAAACAGCCACGATAATCAAAATCAATTACCCAGTCAACACAATAATCTTTCTTTTCCCTTTTTATTCCAGTGCCAGGAAGTCTGAAATAACCAGGTATAAGTTTTAGCTGTCAATTAAATGGAATTGTGGTGTGTCACTGGTAGTAAAAACTAGCAAGTCCCAGCGATATGAAGGTTTGATTATGAACAAAATCATAAAGAGTGCACCTTTTAGTTCTTTGATTTAGTACACCAATCTTTACATTTTATCAAGGATACAGTCTTGGTTTTAATTTACTATCTTGATATGAAAAGAAAGTACAAAAAAAAGAAGAAAAGAAAGAAAAAAGAAAAGAAGAAAAGAAAAGGAAAAGAAAAGAAAGAAAAGAAAAGAAAAGAAAGAAAAGAAAAGAAAAGAAGAAAAGAAAAAGAAAAAGAAACACTCCAGAAATGTCTGCATAGTTGCTTATCCCATAAGTCAAAGAACTAATGTGGATACAGTCAATTGCTGATTATATTTATTCTAACCATTCATTAGAGATTTGAGATATGACCGCAGAATATATTTATAGACCAGTTGAGCCATTTTGAGGGACACTTGGGCCAAACTCTATATACCACCTGGCCCCCCAAAACCTATAAACTGCAGTTTTGCACAGTTAAATCAGGAATTGGTGTTAGTTCAGAATTATTGTCAGTCACTGAATATTCTGTGCATTGGCTCTTCTTTGGGCACAAATACTCTACTTGCAGGTCTCTTCAGAGAAAGCCAGCTGGAGGGTTTATAGAATGTTTGTGCAGCATTGTTCCAGACACCTTCCTCCAGGTTATTTAAACTGCCCTTTCCTTCACTGCCTCTTAGAAATGCTCAAGAATCCCTGAGTTTTCGGTAACTCTTTGCATAAAAATAATTCCTAGAGATTTATTTTTGTGTTCCATTCCGTTTAGTGCTAAGTACAAATGCTAAGTTAGTCACAGCCAAGGATCACTGTGCACTGGGTCATTGTATTTGCCATCCTGGTTCTGAAACCTTTTTGCATAACTACACCCACTTTGTAGCGCTTAGCACTAATGGTGGACAGGTGCATTCAGATGCTCTCAAATACGTTTCAGAGCCACAGTGGCGGAGCCCTCTGCTACCTCAAAGCTCATCATCTCCATTAAAATCATAAAATAAATTTCAAGGCATCACCTACTGAACTGTATCTTTGGCTTATAGAGGACAGCGATTGGAGCCTTTCTCAATGATGCTAGTCCTCACTGAAAAGTGTTAATTCCTACTGCCTCGAGGAAGAGGGCATTTTGTTTGCCCCCTGGAAAATCACAAGCAGGTTGTACATGCAAAGTTTATTCTAAAGTGTTCCTGTTTCTAAAAAAAACAACAACAACAAAAATAAAGTGTTCCTGTTTCTGTAATTCTTTAGTTTCCTTCTACACTATATCAAAGAGTCTTTGTCATCAAAAATTTATTTACTAAGTAATAAACTCTAGGTAGCCAAAAGCAATTTTCTAAAGTTATTTTAGGAAGCTCACAGAGTCTCAAGAAGGGGTATAAATCTACTCTGAGGCTCAGCAATCAGATGTGCCCAAGCAATAGGGTTGCCAGATTTAGCAGATTAAAATAAAGATACCAACTAAAATTGAATTTCAGATAAACAACAGATACTTCTTTTCTTAAAGTAAAAGTAACAAAATATTTTGGGCATACTTATAGCGAGAAATTATTTATATGAAATTCTAATTTAACAGGGCATCCTGTACTTTAACTGGCAACCCAACCAAGCACATGGGAGGTTTGCTAATCACAACATATGTCACTGTTTCTAGACATCTATAATCAAAATTAAAAGCCAAAACCTCCACTGTTGTCTCCCTTGAAGAACCAGATGGATTTTATAATTCGTTCGTTAGATTTATTCTCTCATATCACTCACTGTTGAATCCATTTTGTTAGTTCATCTGGTGGTAAAAACTAAGTCATATGCATGAATCTCAGTTTTACAGGAGCCGGGCCATGCAAGTTTTCTGTTTTCTGACTTGGGAAGATAAGATTCACAAACTGGACAATTACAAAATAGAGAGAAAATTCAAAGGTAAAGGGCAGCTAAACAAATGAAAGGCCACTACATTCTGCACCTGGGAGTTGGAAACGTGAGTCTAGATAAGTTAGGTGCAACTACAGTGAGTTATTTGTAATGCAAATATTTTAAAGTTAACTAATAAGTAGTTTATATTAAAGTAATAGTTAAAATATCTCTTTTCTAATTCTCCCACATTGGCAAATTATTCACCATTCGTGGATTGTCAGATTTCTCCATTTTAGATTGTTCAATGAAGAAATATTATACCAACTCCCTGAAAATAATTTCCTAATAAAGAACCAGTTAAGTCTTTAAATGTGTTATTTTCTTACAAATGTTCAAACTCTTTTTCTAACTCACTTAGTTTTTAGATAAAAAGAATAAATTATACAATTATGGGAAACTCCTGGGCTCTTCTATTTTATCTTTGTACAGTGCGTGAACGGAGCATACATGGAGTTTTTCAAAGCAAGCCTAGAGGGTTTGGCATTTAAAGATTTGAATCACGACTATTAGCTCACTGTGGCTTTACACTGGAATGTTGTACATCATTCAGGCAATTCGTTTCTACAGTATCTTATACTCAAAATGGTTTTGCTTAGAAATGAAAGAAAAATGTCTTCTAATTATTCCCAAGTCAAATACTGGCTGCATGACTGTTAGAGATATATACAATTTGGATTTAAAATATAAATAGAGGGGATCCCTGGGTGGCTCAGCACTTGCCTTCGACCTAGGGCGTGATCCTGGAATCCCAGGATCGAGTCCCACATCAGGCTCCTTGCATGGAGCCTGCTTCTCCCTCTGCCTGTGTCTCTGCCCCCCTCTCTCTCTCTCTCTCTCTCTCTCTCTCTCTCTGTCTGTCTTTCATGAATAAATAAATAAAATCTTTAAAAAATATAAAAAATATAACTAGATGTATAAAAACTAGAACGTATCACGTGGTCCAACTATAAGTAGATAGGGATATGAAATATTAGGAAAAGCGCGGAAAGAGATGTGACCACTCAAAGTAGAAATATATTCACAGGATAAACTCTCAGAAAATGAAAGTATTACTGATACCAAGTCTATGCTTTATGTCTGAACCACCTATTTATTATTTGAAACAAAAGTTGGAGAATAATATTGAGACTTCAAAATACCAGTTGACATAAGTTTGGTGATTATTGTTAAAACATATATGATGGATAGATAGTATAAAATAAAAATGCCCACACTTTTCCCCTATTGTGCCAACATCTCCTGCAATGCGAAGCCATCAAAAGCTGGAGTCCATTTCCCCACCTCATTGAATCCAGGCTGACCTTGGACTTGCTTTGGCAAAAATAACAAAGCTGAAATGACAGTGATCTTGGTCCAAGTCCATTAAGAGATATTGCACATTTCTGTTCATTTTCATGGATCTGTGCCACCGTCATTGAGCAAGGCTGGGCTATCATGCTGGGGAATGATCATGTAGACCAGAGATGGGTCATCTCAAATGAAATAATCCTAGACCCAAAAACTCTCAACTTACCAACCAGCTGACTCATACAATTATATGAGACTCTAAGTATAAGTACATTCAGTTTTTTAATATTTTGTTACAGCTCACTGATTCTCTATTTTATTTTTTGTCTTTTTTTTTTCTGTTTACCATTTTGCATATACTGTTTCTATGTCTTCAAATTCAATGATATTGTGCAGTGTTTAATCTCTTTTTGGCCTAAGGATATTTTATTTCTCAACTCTAGTAGTTTGATCTGGATATCTTTATATCTTTTGCTTCTTCCTTTAGCATGCACATGCTTTCCTCTATTCACTTGAACATATGGAATATATTTATAATAGCTTTTTTATCATTCCTATTTGGAATTCTATCATCTGTGTCAAACCTAGTTCTACTTCTATTGACTGATTTTTCTTCTCATCAGGGGTCATATTGTCATATTGTTCATGCTTGTTAATTTTTTTGAATGCAATGGAGAATTTTATGTTTTTGGTATTGGAAGGGTGTGTGTGTGTGTGTGTGTGTGTGTGTGTGTGTGTGTTTCTTTAAATATTTTGAGGCTTCATTCCATGATGCAGTTATTTGAGAATAATTTGATCCATTATTTCCAGGCTTGCTTTTAGACTTTTTTAGGGAGTTCCAAAGTAACATTTAACAAAGAGTGAATAATGCCCAAGTACTAAGCATTTACCCAGATGTTCATTTGTTTTGTTTATTAAACTTCACATATGAGTGAAATCACACATTTTTGTCTTTCTCTGACTTATTTTGCTTAGCACAATACTCTCTAGCTCCATCTATGTTGTTGCAAATATCAAGATTTCATTCCTTATGATGGCTGAGTAACATTCCATATATATATATATATATATATATATATATATATATATATATATATATATATATCCTCTTCTTTATCCATTCATCAGACTATGACATTTGGGCTCTTTCCATAATTTGGCTATTGTTGATAATACTGTAATATACATTGGGGTGCATGTATCCCTCCAAATCAGTATTTTGTGTATTTTGGTAAAAACCTAGTAGTGCAATTGCTGGGTCATAGGGTAGTTCTATTTTTAACTTTTTGAGGAAACTCTATACTGTTCTCCAGAGTGGCTGCACTAGTTTGCATTGTAATCAACAGTGTAAGAGGGTTCCCCTTTCTCCATCTCCTTGCCAATACTTGTTGTTACCTGTGTTGTTAATTTTAGCCATTCTGACAGGTATGAGGTGGTATCTCATTGTAGTTTTGATTTGTATTTATTTCCCTGATGACGAGTGATATTGAGCATCTTTTCATGTCTGTTAGCCATCTGAATGTCTTCTTTGGAAAGAGTGTCTATTCATGGCTTCTGTACATCTTCTCACTGGATTATTTGTTTTCTGGGTGTCGAGTTTGATAGATTCCTTATAGATTTTGGATACTAACCCTCTATCAGATAAAGCATTTGCAAATGTCTTCTCCCATTCTGAATGTTGCCTTTTAGCTTTGTTGATTGTTTTCTTTGAGGTGCAGAAGCTTTTTATCTCCATGACATGTAAGTGGTTCATTTTTGCTCAAGAATTTACTGGAAGCATTACATTCTACATTTTACTGGAAAGTCTGGTAAGTGCAAGAAGACATTACAGAAAATAAGTTTAAAGAGCTTTGAAAGTGAAATAAAACTCATCATTTTTAGATAACATAGTTGTATCTGCAAAACAAAAAGAAATAGTATGAATCAATGAATTTCAAATGTTACTATTTCAAAAACAACATAAAAAAGTTATGTCAACATACGAGCAACAACTAGTAATTTAAGATTTTTCTTTTTAACTTGTAGCAAGAATTACTATCAAACTCCACTCATTGGACTGAGACCCTTGTGGTATTAGCAAAGACTTGCCTGTCATGTATTACACTGCCTACACTCATGAGTTCATTGCCTATCTAACAGCCTCAACTCCACGTTTTAACAATTACAGTAGTAACTGAATTTTTATACTTATAATTCTTCTAGAGACTACTCCATCTAACAACAACAGAATACATATCTGTCTCAAGATGACATAGCACATTTACCAAGATAAACCACATTCTGGGCCATAAAACACACTTCAACAAATTTAAAAGAATAGAAACCATATCATGTCTGCTTTCAGACCACAATAGATAAAATTAAAAATACAAATATAATTTAAGATCTTCACCTACATGGAGATTAAACAATATCTTTTTAAAGAATACATAGGTCAACAAAAAAAAATCTCAAGACATATTTTTTAAAAATTGAACAAAATGAAAATAAAAACACATCAAAATTTGTGGGGTGCTTCAAAAGGAGTGCTTAAAAGACAATGTATAGCATTTAACGTATATATTAAAAAAGAAGAAAGATCTGAAATCAATAATCCACTTTAACTTTAGGACACTAGTAAAAGAAAAGCAAGTTAAATTCTAAGTAAGCAAAAGCAAAAAAATATTGAAGCAAAAATCTATAAAATTAAAGTTAATCAATAGAGTAAATCAATAAACCCAAAGACTGGTTGTTTGAAAAAACTTATAAGCCTCTAGCCAGGCTAAGTAAGAAAAAAAGAAAGAGGACACAAATCACTAATATCAGAAATTCAAGAGGTTCAGAAATTACTATAGGTTCTATGGACTTTAAAAGAATAGTAAAGAAATACTATGAATAACTATACACCCACAAATTTGATTGCCCAGACAAAATGAACAGATTTCTTAAAAGATATAATTTATCTAAACCCATACAAGAAGAGATAGATGATATGAATAAGCCTATATCCATTAAATAAGTTGAATCAAAAATTAATAATATTCCTAAACAGGAAGCTCCAGACCCTAATAGTTTCACTGGTGATTCTTCTACTCATTTAAGGAAAAAATTCATACCAATTGTCTATAATTTCTTTCAGAAAATAGGACCAGAGAAAATACTTCTTCCCTCATCCTATGAGGCCAGCATAACCTTAATACCAAAACCAATGATATTATAAGAAAACTACAGAGCAATAGCTCTCATGAACAGAGATGTAAAAATCCTCAACAAAATATTAGAAAATTGAATCCAGCAACATATAACAAGAATTATATAATATTACCAAGTGAAATTTATTACAGCTATGCAAGTCTGTTTCAACATTCAAAAATCAATTAATGTATTCCATCACACCAACAGGCTACCAAAAAAATCACATGATCATATTTATAGAAGCAGAAAAAAACTTTAACAAAATCTAACATCTATTCACAATTAAAGACTTTCAATAAACTAAGATTAGTTTACTGAACTAAACTAAAATAGGGAATTTCCTCAACTTGATAAAGAATATTTACCAAATAGTCCATAAGTATCATCATACTGAATGATGAATTTAAAGTTTTCTACTAAGACCAAGTACCCCTCTCACCACTCCTTTTCAAAACTACTGGAAATTCTAACTACTGCAATAAGGCAAGACAAGGAAATAAAAATATAAAGATTGGGAATGAAGGAAAAAACTGACTTTGTTAGTAAATATTATAATTATCCATTTAAATAATCTGAAAGAATCACCAGAAAACTCCTAGAACTAATATGCAATTATAATAAGTTTGTAGAATACAAAGCTAATATACAAAAGTCAATCACTGTCCCACATGCCAGCAATGTATAAGTGGAATTTGAAATTAAAAACACAATACCACTTGAATTTGCACCAAAAATATGAGATACTTAAGTATAAATCCAACAAGACATGTAACAAAAATATATGAGGAAAACAACAAACTCTGTTAAATAATTTTAAAAAATACCTACATAAATGGAGAGATACTCCATGTTCATGGACCAGAAGACACAATATTATCAAGATGTCAGTTCTTTTCCAATTTATTTCTAAATTCAGTGAAACCTTAATGAAAATCTCCATAAGTTATTTTGTGAATATCAACAAACTGTTTCTGATTCTAAATTTTAGAGGGAGAGGCAAAAGACCCAGAATAGCTAACATAATGTTGAACAGCTAACATAATACTGAAGCTAACATAAAGATGGAGGATTCATACTTCTTGACTTTAAGACTTACTATAAAGCTAAAGTAATCAAGACTTAGTGTGGCATTAGTAAAAGAGTAGGCAAATATATCAATGGAACAGAGTAGAGACAAGAAATAGACCCACATAAATATGATCTGTTGATCTTAGACAAATGAGCAAAAGAAATAAAACAAATATTAAATATCTTTTCAAATAATAGTACTGGAACAAGTGGGCATCCACATGCAAAAAAAAGTGAATCTAGACACAGACCTTACACCTTTTACAAAAATTCACTCAAAATGCTTAAATGTAAAATGCAAATCTGTATAACTCTTAGTAGGTAATATAGAAGCAAATCCAGATAACTTGAATACGATGATACCTTTTTAGGTATAACACCAAAGTCACAACTCATGAAAGGGAGGGTTGATAAAGTAGACTTCACTAAAATGTTAAACTTTTTCACTGTGAGTGACAATGTCAAGAGAATGAGAAGACAAGCCATGGACTGTGAGAAAATATTTGCAAAAGATGCATCTGATAAAGGGCCGTTATACAAAAGTCAACAGTAAAAAAGTCAGAACTGGATTAAAAAAAAAAAAAAAGAGCCAAAGACTTTCATAGACACCTCACCAAAGATATACAGATGGCAGATAAGCATATGGAAAGATGCTCCATATGAGATAACACCATACATTTATTGGAATGGCCAAAATCCAGAACACTGACAACACCAAATACTGGTGAGGATGTGGGCGACAGGAACTCAGTCATTGCTGGTGAGAATGGAAATTGATATAGCAACTTCCCACTAAACTGTGGAGAGACAGTTTCGTGATTTCTTACAAAACTAAATGTACCCTCACATATGATTCAACAATTGTGCTCTTTGGTATTTACTCTAAGGAGTTGAAAACCTATATGCAGATGTTTATAGCCACTTCATTTATAATTGCCAAGACTTAGAAGCAACCAAGGCATCCCTTGGTAGGCCAATGGAATATTATTCAGCATGAAAAAGAAATGAGCTTTCAATCCATTCAGAGACATGGAGGAATCTTAAACGTCCATTACTAAGTGAAAGAAGCCAACTTGAAAAAGCTACCTTCTATATGATTTGAGTATATGACATTCTGGAAAAAGCAAAAGCATGAAGGCAGTAAAAAGAACAGTGATTGCCAGGGTGTTTGGGAGGAGAGAGGGATGAATAGGCATAGCCCATAGGATTTTCAGGGCAGTGAAATACTTTTTATGATACCATAATGATGGATACATGACATTATCTATTTTTTTAAAAAATTCATGGGCCATAGCTAAGAGTGAACTGTAATATAAATAATGGACTTTGGGTGGTGATGATGTGTCAATGTAAGTTCTTCGCTTGTAACAATCATGCCACTCTAGTGGGGGATGTTGATATTTGGGAGGCTATGCATGTGTGAGACAGAGAGATATTTGGGAAATCTCTGTTCAATTTTGCCATTTACCTTAAATTGCTCTAAAATATTGCCTTAATTTAAAAAATAATACTTCTTATAATAGCACCTGACCTTACTAAATAGCTAAAAATAAATCTAAAAACTAACACACATAATTGAAAAGAGTTAAATTACCCTAAATTAATCAAGGTATCTAACATATTAATGGATTGGAAAACTGGCTATTGTAAAGATATTAATATTCCAGAATAAATACTTCTAACTGAATATTTTGAGCTTTAACTCATTTAACCTTATATTAGGGTTACAGACCCCCAAACTAGTCTATAGTTGGAACTCAAACACATAGATTCATTTTATCTTGAAATTTGTGAAGAAATATTACTCTAACTAGACCTTGCAGTCTTTTTTTTTAATTGATGATATACCTTGTCCACATTAACAAGTAGACCAAAAAAAAAAAAATGTTATTCAATTGTTTGAAAAACCTCTGTATTATACCCAAAAGTTACATGGTGACCTATCATCAAAAATTATTTTTAATGAAGTCTCTCCACTGACAAATCAATTTGATCCTCCATCAATATTGTTCAAATCAGAAATTGAAAACTGATTTGCAAAAGGATTTGTTACACAGTTATTTGAATCATTCATTTTCTCAACACCTACATCAATATTGTGAATTGTTCCTGTGGTGCCTCTGAGATTTTTACATCCCAACACAATCTACTATAATAAATTAAAAGTAGATTAGAGGTTTTCCATTCTTTTGTGAAGTGTGAGAAAGGTGATTTTTAAAGGGGAGATGGAAAATGCGAATCTGCATAATGATGTAGGCACTCATAGATTAGTTGTAGGCAAAAGGATATACAGAAGAGGTGAATGTGAGTATTGAATCCCTCACCACTATTTGTTTCCTTGAAACTCCTGGAATATTTTTATGCACTCCCAGGTGTAAACATATGCTGGTTTTATGCCCACTGCACTAAGATAAACTGTGTTTTCTTCTGCTTTCCTTAGACACTTCACTTCAACTCACTGAAATAATCAGGATCTTATAGTAGGCAAGGGATTTCCTCCCATCAATACTTAATTCACCTGAAGGCTGACGATAATTTTGTCCTGAGGTGACGGAAGAGGCATGTTGAGACTTTGGAATTGTTTTTAGCTATAAGATACTATTTTAAAAAAACCAATGTCAATATTCAAAACCTGATATAAATAAAAACATGAAAGGCTTTCCTAAAGTTTGAAGTTGAGGAGTATGTTGTATGTGTTTTCTCGTAATTACTTTCAGATACACTGATACTTGTATATGTCAGTAGTCAGAGTATGTGATATATGATGCTGTGATTGTATGAGATGTAATTATCAACACAACTGAAACTATTTATAAATTAATTAAGCACTAAGCTGTTGGTTTCCAAATATTGCTATGCACATAAATCACCTAGAGAGTTAAAAAAAATGAAAATATAGTTTTGACTCATTTCAAATCCATTGAATCAAAATCACAGTGAATAGAGGCCACATAATTCTTAAACACTGGCCTGCTTATATCCATTTGAGAATTATTCCTCAGTGCTACATTCCCTTGTGATGTGTGTGTATATATATATATATATATATATATATATATACATTTATATATAATCATACAAAAACTTAATTGTTCAGTAATTTTCAGGGAAGTGTTCCTTCCACATGATATAGATAAAGTCATAGCAAATTACATTATTATGTTTAAGCTAAATCACCTAGAGAGTTAAAAAAAATCACCTAGAGAGTTAAAAAAAATTAAACATTATTATGTTTAAGCTAAATCACCTAGAGAGTTAAAAAAATCACCTAGAGAGTTAAAAAAAATGAAAATATAGTTTTGACTCATTTCAAATCCATTGAATCAAAATCATAGTGAATAGAAGCCACATAATTCTTAAACACTGGCCTGCTTATATCCATTTGAGAATTATTCCTCAGTGCTACATTCCCTTGTGATGTATATATATATATAATTATAATTATAATTATAATTATTATAATTATATAAATATACATTTATATATAATCATACAAAAAATTAATTGTTCAGTAATTTTCAGGGAAGTGCTTCTTCCACATGATATAGATAAAGTCATAGCAAATTACATTATTATGTTTAAGCTAACATACCCCATCATGCATTCTATTTGCCTCTCTAGTGAATGGACAATTGGTCTGAATGCTCACATAAGTCAATGTTAAAAAAAAAAAAGGTCAAAATATGTTTTGTTTAAGAGTATATAAAAGCATATTGGTCTTTTATTAATAAGATTGTTATTCTCTCTTAGAGAAATAAACGAGTAAAGGTTTAACTGTGCTAATAACTGTTAAAGAAATTCAGCAAGAATTGGCTTTGGAAGAGGGTGTTAATATCTGTCATTCTCTTTAGTTGACAATTCAATCATCTTGACCTCAAAGTACATGTTTATGTAACAAGTTCTTGGTCTCTTGTTGTTGTCTTGATAAGCATGTAGGTCTTCACATTATGGTTGATTTTAAGTGCTATGGAGACTGTTTCACAAAAGAAATTGTCACTACTTTCTATTTAAATTGGGGTCTGGAAGGCTATGTGTAACAGCGTACCTGATAATTGGTTCTATTATGAAGCACTGTCAAGGTAGATTTTCCAAGTACCAAACAAAACGCTTAACACTCATTTTCAGGCAAAAACTGCAACGTAGTGCTTCGGCAGCAAAAAATCCCAATTCTAATTGCATAGAGTAAATCCAATTATGCCTTATATAATCCAGATACTAAAATGACACTCGGGGTATTGCCTATGAACAATGTGTTGTTATCCCATGTTTGGAAGAGGAGGTGGGGAGAGGGCAATTTATTTTTTAGCGTGACTCTTACAGCATAAATTAATTATTTCTAATAAATTAGATTAATAATAGATTAAATTAACAGTGTCTTTTCAATAACTCAAATAGTGGATTCAGCTACTTTGTTAGTGCTTTCATAAATATGTCATACATTTTTAAAAATATTTTATTTATTTATTCATGAAAGACACAGAGAGAGAGAGAGAGGCAGAGACACAAGCAGAGGGGGAAGCAGGCTCCTTGCAGGGAGCCCGATGTGGGACTCGATTCAGGGTCTCCAGGATCACGTCCTGGGCTGAAGGCGGCGCTAAACCGCTGGGCCACCCCAGGCTGCCCAATATTTCATACATTTGACATTCAAAGCTCTTGAACTTTTTCCTAAATCAATTAAATGTCAATTAATGAAGTTCAGATTATCAGATTTCTACCAATATCCCCCCCCCCCCGCCCCGATCCCCAGCCCCACACATACACCAGAAAACAGAAAACTTGAATGCACTTGTATAGGTCATTCTCACTGGGCAGTCTTGAGCAAAAGATTCAAATTCTCTAATCCCCAGTTTCTTTATCAGTAACATGTAGATAATATTTAATGTGCCTTGTGGGGTCTTTTGAGGCTTAAATGAGATTATACATGTAAAAAGTTTAACAAGATGCCTAGAGCATGCTACATGTTTAATAAATATCAACTATGATCTGATTTCAAATTGTGAAGTATACTTGCATTCTACAAATTGTAACTTTCAGATATATTCATATAACAACTCATTTTTCAGTGCCTGCAACATGTCTCCACTTCTTGGTACTTTGACATAAAAATGAATGAAACAGACTCCGCTTGCCTTGGCTATGTTCTGCAGAAGCAGAGCCAGAGGTGGGATTTATGAAAATGATTTATTAAAGAATGCTTTTAGGAAAAAGTCATCTAACTATAAGGGGCATAAACCTGGAAAAGGAAGAAGCTATGCAAACAGCACTGCTGGAGAAGGTCTAACTCTAGGCTGACTCCTAGGGTTGGTGGCGTTGGATCCCTCTAGGGTCCCATAGGTTGAAAGTATCCATTGCAACAGTGTTGTCCCCCCTTTGGTAAAAGTGCTGGGACTTTGTACCTTGCCATAGGTAGTATTTTCAATCACCCACCAAAGACTTTCTGAAGAAGGCTACAGTCCTAAGCCCTAAACCAAGGGGAAGAGGACAGACATTGACCATACCCAACGAAATAGTAGAAGAGTCTCAGGCGAATAGGATGAGGCATCCGCAACAGTGCCCTCTCCACTACCCCTATAATCAGTTCCAATCCAGTGAAATGGGCAACTAGGCAGGATAGTGATGGAAATCATTTCAGTTCATCTCGAAAAGTCTCTGACAGAGTGCCAGTCCATACTGCTTACAAGTTTTCTCCATCCGGCTGTTTTACACCACTGAGCCTTTGGCCGGCAAAGCCTCACCACCCACACCCTATCTCCAGCCTGCTCAGCTCATACTTTTCTTTCAACACGCAGTCTAAAGCATTATTCCTTTCTGGAGAATCTCCCTACTTCTATCTCAGCCTCCTTCTACATCTGCTAAAGCAACCTATTTTAGTCCACGTGGGCTGCTATCACAAGAATATCCTATACGGGGTGGTTCATAAACAACGATTCACTTCTCATTTAGTCCTGGAGGCTGGGAAGTCCAAGATTGAGGTGCCAGAAGATTTGGTGTCTGGTGAGGCCTGGCTTGCTGGTTCTTACACTGCTGTCTTCTCACTGTGTCCTCACACGGGGGAATGGGTAGAGACTTTCTTGGGGTCTCTCTTATAAGGTCACTGACCCCACTCATGAGGGCTCAACCTCATGCCCTAATTACTTTTCATTCAAAGTCCCTCCGCCACCAAACCCCATGACATCGGGTCTAAGGATTCAACATATGAATTTAGATGAGGACACAAACATTCTCTCCATAGTATCACCTGTGTACAAAGTTCTCGCAAACATTTATCACACTTTATTGTAGTCACTGGTTAATTTTTTTTTTCATTTTTCTAATTCAACTGAATATTCTGAATGTAAGAACAGTATCTTCTTATTCATCTTTGGTAAGCTTAGCTTGATACTTATACATTTTAAATGGCTTAATAAAGGTTTGGTGAATGAATAAATAGATAAGTAAATAAATACATTAACATTCCCTGTGGGACTCCTGGGAGGCTCAGTGGTTGAGCATCTGTCTTTGGCTCAGGTCATGATCCTGGGGTCGGTCCTGGGATTCAGTCCTGCATCAGGTTCCCCACAGGGAGCCTGCTTCTCCCTCTGCCTGTGTCTCTGCCTCTCTTTCTGTGTCTCTCACAAATAAATAAAACTTTTAAAAAGAAAAAACCAAAACAAAACATACAAACATTCCCTGTGTCACTATGCCAATGTATGATTATACCTAAAATCTTTCTCAATTTTGTGTGAAGTGAACCTATTTATAGCTAGACTGGCACATGATTTTGGATTTCATCTTATGATATTCATAGTCACATAGTCACTCAGTGCCCAGAAGGTGAATTCAATTCTTTGAAACTTTTCTGGAACTATTTCCATAGTTCTTCAATGCATGCATTAAAAACGGGGAAAAATGGTTTAAAAAGGAAAAAAAAAGAGAAAAATGTTTTCACTAGAATTTTCTAAGATGCTCCCCCAAAAAACAAAGATAAGGTAATTACAAAACAACAACAACAACAACAACAAAACAGGAGATACCATCAAGAATAAGTGGGGTGTTCTAGGCCGTTACTTGCTAGAAAAAGCTTCTGCCTAAGCAATGAGAAAAGAAGGAATCTTTGCGTTCCTCTGAGAAAATTTCTGCTTTAAATGCCCTTGGAAGTGTAAACTCCTTCTCAAGAGGTAATTTTGTTTTGGTTTGGGTTTTCTTTTGTTTGTTTGTTTGTATATTTTTTTATTGGAGTTTGATTTGCCAACATATAGTATAACACCCAGTGCTCATCCCATCAAGTGCCCCCCCCAGTTCCCATCACCCAGTCACCCCATCCCCCGACTCACTTCTCCTTCCACTACTCCCTGTTCATTTCCCAGAGTTAGGATTCACAAGAAATAATTATTTAACATTAATTTCTGGCAGGCTTGTCACAATAAAATGAGTTCAGGCTTTTTACTCAAAAACTTATACTCCAAGAAATTCCAGTAAATTTATATAAGGACCTTATATTTCTATGATCCTGTGAGAACTTACACCCTATTTTCAGTATGTCTGTACTTCTTTGTAGGCAATTTCCATATGCTGCCTTATGTAATAGTCATTTTTTTTTTTTTTTTACAAACTTGATATCTCCCATGCAGGATTCTAACCATGCATAGGACCAAGAGCATTGATTAGCATCCAAGAGTCCATAAGATGTGTTTGTTGAGTTGAACTGACATAGATAGTGATCAAACTGAGCCATACTATTTTTACTCAAAAAGGAGTTTTGAATAGGCATGAAAATGACTCTATTTGTGCTTCCTTGGCTTGGACAGTGCTGATTGGGCTTGAGGAGGAGTCTCTGAATCCTCAAGAAACCTTAAGAAAGCGACTCAAATGCTTTCTTCCGTGCAAAAATTGCCAGGCTTCAGATTGCTAATTATCCAAAACAAAATGTGCACTTTTGGCCACAGCTGACTCAGCTGAGGATCCGTGAAAGTGGGGAAAGCGCATGAGGCTGGAGCTGATAAAAAAGAAGGCATCCACTTGGACCTGGTTTGGTCGAAACTACACAATTGGAGTCTTCCTTGTAAGCAAATGAAATCCTCTTTTGAGGAAGTCTGGATGCTGGGCCAAAAGAAATGTATCTTCTTTGGTTTGGCCACGATGCCAACTAAAACTCAACAAACTTACCTGTTCTTTAAGGTAACATATATTTGCTCCCTTAGGACTATCTAGATTTCCTCTTTTTTACCGGGACAACACCCATATTGGATTAGGGGCACAGCCTGCTCCAATATGACCTCATCTCAACTAACTCCGGCTACAATAACCCGATTTCCGAACAAGGTTACATTTTGAGGCACTGGGAGTTAAGGCTTCGATATATAAATTGACGGGAGATATAGTTCAGGTCACAATAAAGCTCTTTCACTTGGCTCATGTGCCCTTTTGACTTACCCCCTGTCCTTGTTGCTGTTCTTTTTGTCACTTATTTGGAAGTTCTTTATCTCTGGTGCCACAAAGATGTTCCAGACTCTATAAGACTCTTCAGGCTGATCTTGTATGTTACCTGCCCCGAGTCTAGAATCAGCTATTTCTCAGAGGAATCCTGGTTCCTTTTACTGGAGAAAGCCATTAGAAAAAGATCATCCTCTTTGCTCCTGGGGTGTCATTTTTTAGGTCATCTGAGAAGGCAGCACAAAGAAGAATATGTTTGTATTCTAACCCATGTATTTACTCCTGTCTATCAATATTACTGCATTTGTATCTATATTAACTTAAATATAAGTTCTTACTGAAGTCTCCAACCTTATCCCACAATCACATGGATTATTCTGGTCGACCCCTCCTTGATCTGTCACCTCCCCCACCAAAGCTTTTACTTAATTGTTTATTTCCGATATACACATACAGCAGTAGCTAATTGTCACCCCACATGCCCTTCAGAAATCATTCTATCGACTAGACTACAATGGTTATGTGCAATCTCTTGCCTTTTATCTCACAGCCTCCATTCATGCCCCAAGTTATTTAGGTCACACTTCATTCCCTACCCCCTTTACCGAAGTTGTTTTGTATATTGTTAGTGCATTTAACTTCTCTTATAATAGTCTCATCCGTTCCTGGGATGCCCGACTTCCTAAGTGATTTCTTTTTAATTTGCATATATTAAAGTTCAATGTTATGATATGAAGTTCTGTAGGATTTGACAAATTCGCACTGTCATGTGTCCCTTGTTACTGTTTTATACAGAGTAGTGTCACTCTCCTAAAAATTTCTTGTTATGTCACACAGCCATCCCTCTTCTCTTCCCCTCAAACAACTTGGGATCATGATATTCTTACTGTCTATGATTTTGCCTTTCCCAAAATGTCATATAATTGGAATAATATAGTTATGGTTGCCTTTTTAGGGTAGATTGCTTCTTTCACTTAGCAATATGCCTTTTGAAGTTCCTGTATGTTTTATCCTGGCTTGATCTCTCTCTTTCTCTCTTTTTGAAGATTTTATGTATTCATTCATGAGAGACACAGAGAGACAGCAACATAGGCAGAGGGAGAAGCAGGCTCCCTGTGGGAAGCTTGATAAGGGACTCGATCCCAGAACCCCAGGATCACAACCTGAGCCAAAGGCAGATGCTTAACTACCGAGCCACCCAAGCATCTCCCCGTCTTTTTTAATTTATTCAAGAGAGAGTGCGTGGGGGGTGGGCAGAGGGAAAGGGAGAGAGAAACTTAAGTAGACTTGGCACCCTAATGGGGCTTCATCTCTCAACCCTGAGTTCAAGACCTGAGCCGAAACCAAAAGTTTAACCCACTGTGCCATCCCGTCTCCCCACCCCTATTTTTTTTTTGATTATTGACTAACAGTCTATTGCATCAATGTATCACAATTTGTTTATCCAGTCACCTATAGAAAAACATCTTGAGTGCCTCCACTTTGGGGAAGTTATTAAAGTTCTATAAACATTGATGTACTGTAAGCATTTTGTGTGGACATATGGTTTCAAATGCTAAATGCGTAAACATATGAATGCTGGATTATATGGGAAGACTACATTTGGCTTTGTACAAAACTTCCAAACCATTTTGCAAACTGGCTACCATTGCTACCATTTTGCATTCCCACCAGCAAGCGGTGAGAGCTTCTGTTGCTGCACGTCCTTTCCAGCATTGGTATTACCAGTTTACTGGATTTTGCATTTATAGTAGTTGTGTAGTGGCATCTCATTGTTATTTTGCAAGTCTCTATTGATAAATGGAGTTGAGGATCTTTTTATATGCTTATGTACCATCTGTGTATCTTCTTTGGGGAGGTTTCTGTTCAGAAGTTTGCCCATTTTTCAAGAGCACTGTCTTTTTTTATTATTTAGTTTTAAGATGCCTTGGTGTATTTGGGATATTAGTCCTTTATCAAATATATGTTTTGCAAGTATTTTCTCTTGTCTTTGGTTTGTCTTTTAATTTTCTTAACAGTGCTTTTAGTAGCAAAGACTTTAATTTTGATAATGTCCAACTTATTTTTCCTTCTTCACAAATTGTGCTTTTGGTATTGTATCTAAAAAGTCATCACCAAACCCAAGGTCACATAGATTTTCTGCTATGTTATTTTGTTAAAGTCTTACAAATTACATTTTACATTTGAACCTATGATTCAAAAAAATAAAAAATAAACATGATTCATTTTGGTTTAATTTTTGTGAGAATTGTAACATCTTTGTCTAAATTATTTTTTTCATGTGGATACCCAGTAATTCCATGATCATTTGTTGAAAAGACTATCCCTTCTCCATTGAATCGTCTTTGATCCTTTTTTGAAAATCAGTCGACTCTATCTCTGGTCTTTCTCTTCTGTTCCATTCATCTATATATCTATTCTTTTGCAACACCATGCTGCCTTAGTTATTGTAGCTTTATATTAAATATTGAATTGGAGCGGTGTCAGTCCTACAGCTTGGTTCTTCTTCAATATCGTGTTGACTATTCTGAGTCCTTTTCGCCTCTTCATATAATCTTTGATATCCACAAACTGATTTTGATTTTGGGATTGCATTGAATCTATAGGTCAATTTGAGAAGCATTGCCACATTAGGAATAATGAGTCTTCCAATCCATGAACACAAAATACACAAAATATCTCTTCATTTATTTAGTTATTTGATTTATTTTATCAGAGTCCTATAATTTTCCATAGTATGTCCTGTAAGGATCCATAAATCTTTTACATTTTTGCTTAAATATTTCACTTTTGGGGGCTAATGTAAACGCTACTAGATCTTTTTTTTTTTTTTTAATTTCCAATCCCTGTTGTTCATTGCTGGTATCTAAGGAAGCCACTGACATTTGTTTTTGTTTTTGTTTTTTGCCGCTGACATTTGTATATTGATCCTATATTTTATGCCCTCGCTAAATCACTCATTCTTTCTGATACCTGGATTGTCTGTGGTTTGCTTTATATCTTGAAGTATTTCATGCTCTTTCACCACAATCATCTTTTGCTTCTGGGATAGTCCCCCCATAGACCAATCATGAAACTAAATTAATTATGAAAGTCAGTCTGCTCTACTTAATTCAATTAAACTTAATTGCATGATCCCTATATTCCTAATCATGCTCACCTAAGGGATGTGTTACCTTCATGTTTTTAAACAGATTTTCTGAGCCAAATCATTTTCACAAATATGACTCTCAGAAAAGACATTTTAGGTACAAGAAGACCGAGGGAAATCAGATTTATCTCATTAACCTAAAAGTTTGTGCCAAACCTCATAATGATTTGTGAGCTGCCCATAAAGCCTCATTGATAATGGAAACAATTCTGCAAGAGGGACTAGCATGTGAACAAATTGCAGAACTGACTAATTATAAAGGTGAAACAACATAGAGTTAACTTTCTGTATTAAGCCATAACAAAAAGCATTAAAAATCAAGCTCCAAACTTAAATTATGATTGTGAAAATCAGTATATAATCACATTTAATGAAAATGCCCTGATATAAATTACTGGCATAAGACAGATTGCACTGTTTTCCTATAATATGCAAGTGTAAGTAATTCCTGATTTAGAAATTAAGAACAGTAGCACTGCTAAAGAACTCAAAATTGTGTGATTTAATTTGTCTCAAAAGACATGGAGGTTGATGGTATCATTTGTCCAAAAGTTACATGGCCAGTGAGTGGTGAGACAAAGTTGAGATTTAATCTGTATACCATTATGCTCTTTCACTCAATACATGGAGTACACATACACATGTAATATACACATATATGTACACACATAAACACATGAATAAATTTATATATATATAAATTTTTATATATATAAATTTTATACATATGTATGATTTCTCTTATGGAAAGAGTAATTTTGCTATGTAGAGTGATAGGTGGGTCAATCTATTCTTAGAAAATTAACATAATTGCATCTTTCAAGAAATTGGAAGGTGTCAGCATAGGCTGTCATGATCAACTGTGTGCTGTCAAGCATGGACCATTCCCAACAGTTAACTATCTTTAGAAATCGCTAAGAAGGTGGGTTTTGTAACACTCTTTTAAAACTGGCTCTCGGGATCCCTGGGTGACTCAGTGGTTCAGCGCCTGCCTTCAGCCCGGGGTGTGATCCTGGAGACCTGGGATCAAGTCCTGCATCAGCTCCCTGCATGGAGCCTGCTTCTTCCTCTGCCTGTGTCTCTGCCTCTCTCTCTCTCTCTCTCTCTCTCTCTCTCATGAATAAATAAAAACAAAATCTTAAAAAAAAAAAAAAAACCTGACTCTCCTGTGTTGTAAAAAAAAAAGCAATATTAAAGGTAGGGTTGAACTATGATCTTTCTGAATCTTGACCTTCCCATGAGCACAGAGAAAAGCAGAACGGGGCTGCTAGGCACGAATACTGGGTCATTCTAAACCATCAAGTGGGAAACACATCAAGTGTTCCTTTCCCTTTCTCCCTCACCACCAGGTCACTCATCAGTATTGCTGTGTGAAGGGTGTCTGCTCCAGAGCTGGAGAAAGACTCTGAGTTGTTCTTCAACCTGTACTGAAGGAAAGGGAGACAGAACAACCCAAAGTGAACCAAAAGGTCCCCCAAAAACCCCAAAAGGCAAGGTGAAAATAGACAGATTTCCACTCTTCTCTCATTGAAACTTCCAGGTTTGGCATACTTTCCATTTGGGAACCTGAGCACTTTGTCTGAACCTCACAGCCAGAAATAAATTCTTACTTCTGAGGCCAGGTTTTAACAGTGGCAAAGAAAACCCAAGAAGAAACAACAGTGTTATAATTGGATGAAGGGCACTCAGAATCACTTTTGCACATCTGCTTCTTATAAGGATGATAAGCACCTTACAAACAGAACAAGAATAAATGCAAATAATAATAGAGAACATTTTTTTCTTTCAGGAGATAGAAGGTGTTGATTTTTATTCTTTATTAGAGGTAATAACATCTATGGAAATCTGGAGAATCTCAAAATGCGATGCTATGATTGAAACACTTTTTCTATTACATCCGATTAGAAATTTGTTTTACCAATTCCTAAACTGCAATGTATACATTATTGATTCTGATACACAGTATCCAAATTCCCTCTATTCATTTAGTTCCCAGTTGTTGTCTTTAATTGAATTTTTATATCAAATAAATCTATAAACCAACCGACCAGGCATAGCTTTGGTTTCAGCACTTTAAATTTGAAGCAATATTTCTTCTATCAGATAAATATGTAATGATTTCCTATCATAGGAGATAATGTAGCATGGCAGCTAAAAGCAATAGCTTTGGAGTTAGATGACCTGGGTTAAAAACTTATTTTGAGCCCATGACCATTTCGAACATGGGGACCTGTGAGGGACCTGATGTGGGACTTGATCCCAGGAACCCGAGATCATGACCTGAGCCAAAGGCAGACACTCAACCTCTGAACCACCCAGGCATCCCCCTTCCTTAAACTTTCTAAGCCTCAGTGTCCTTATCAGTGCAAAGGGAATGATAATAATAATATCTGGCTCTTAGTTTTGTTATGAGGATTAAGTTCATTTATGAAACACATCTTTTACACATATGATTGCCCCTTCAATACTAGTTATATTTTTCATTATGTGTAAACATTATCCCACCTGCAAAACTGAAAGACTATTTACAAGTAAATAAGACACCAGGGAGACCTCACTGCTTTTAACTCATTAACAAATAAGATATGTTTTCTTTTCAAAGAGTATGAGACATTGGAAAATCAGGAATAATATAATACCAAACATGTTATAAGCATTCAAATCAAAGCTACAGAAGGGAATTTGGAGGGATATGAAATGGAACACGAATTTGCAAAGAGAAAGAATATTCAGAGGGTTTTTAGAAGTAGAGGAGTGTAGGATATATATTATTCTGAATTATTAAGCTATTTCAATTTTGCATTTGAGTTATGAAAATGCCAATGAATTAACTCTTTTGGAAATTGCTAGAAGTACTTTGGGGTTATTAACATTATATAATTGTGTACTTAAAGAGCAATAAGTTTTCCCTGGAGGGATAAAGAAAACCACTATAGTTAAGTGACTTTTTATTTCTAGTGGTATTAAGTTCTACACTATGAAGCAGAGATGCTCTGAATAGAAACACATAAAAGAGCAATAAGTTTGGAATAAAAACTTGGGTCTTTCCCAGTTCTCTTGTTGCCTACATATTTAATCTTTAGATGTTCCAACCCAAGCATTTTTGAAAATAAGAGACTTATTTTAATATAAAAGTTTTGGGAATATTAAACAAGATGACCCACGCTCAAGTTGTTTGCAAAATCCAAAGGGCTATATAAGCTAAGGTGCTATCCTCTGAAAATAAAATTTAAAACCCTAACTATCTGAAACCACCTTATAATATGATTTTTACTTTTCTCTCTTGGTTAGATACATTGCTTATTTTGTTCTCATTAATCCTTTGTGAGTCATCGGCATGACTATTATTGTTCTTGTTTTTAAGACTATGAAACTGGAACTTGAAGAATTTAAATGATTTTATTATTAGCATTTGGCCTGAAGTGCAGAGGCAAAATCAAAAAGCAAAGTCTTAAGATACAAAGTCCAAGCATCTGGCTAGATACCAGCTCCCACTTTCTGATTTTCAATAGTCTTCAGGATATGTTGAAATAAGGGGCACCTGGGTGGCTCAGTCAGTTAAGCATCAGCCTTCAACTCAGGTCATGATCCTAGGGTCCTGGGATTGAGTCCCACATTGGGCTCCCTGCTCAGCCCAATCATAGGAGATGATGTAGGTAATGCTGAGCAGGGAGCCTGCTTCTCTCTCTTCCTCTGCCTGCTGCTCTGCCTGTTTGTATTTGTGCATGTTCTCTCTCTCTCTCTCTCTCTCTCTCTCTCTCTTAAATAAATAGATAAATAAAATCTTTATTGTAGAAGCTGGGATTGGCTGTAGACTGTCAGGCAGTACAGTCAGCCAGCTCCGGAGCTGTGGCTGGAAGAGAGCCAGGCTAGCAACAGACATTATTTAGTTGCCATCAAAATCAGTGTTTTCCTGACTTTTATAATTGTTATCCACAAGAAGAACTATGTCATACCCAGGGATCTAAAACACACTCATATACACAGTCATCAGAAACAAACATTTTGTTGTTGTTGTTGTTGTTGTTGTTGTTTAAAGATTTTATTTACTGGACACAGAGAGTGCATGAGTATGCAGAGTGGCAGGCACCTCAACCCACTGGACGCTCAACCCACTGAGCCACCCAGGCGTCCCCAGAAACAAACATTTTGTGAAACAATATTTGTCTTTATTATAAGAAATGTGCTTGAATATTTTCTCAAAATATTTCAGCGCATCATTGGATTGTCAGGCATCTGTGTCTCTTGGTTTACCTTCTTTTCAACTTCAGTTCTCATGCTTATGCATATGCATTGGAGTGGTGCTGGTGAGGGTGACCCTGATGGTCATATTTCTGTAAATAAATGTATATTCTGTATATAAATTCCACAAGGATTTCAAATGGTTGAAGAGTAATCTTACCAATAATTAGAATGAACTATCAAGTGAGCTAAGAATTGAAATGTCGATCAGAAGGCTTGTATTCTAAGCCAGGCTTAGCCCCTGATACAATCTTTGAGGCATCGATTATGACATAATCATCATAGAAAAGCTTTGGTGCCCTTTCTATTCCTTTTATGATTCTAAATTAGTTTTCTGAAATAAAAAATCTGAGGCAGCAAATAAAGGATATTTTAATGTACACTAAATAACATACTCTATATACTCTACTACGCTGTGCTTCATAATGTATGACATACTCTACAAACAGAATCTAGTATGTGTTTTTCTTTTTCTAGTTTATATAACTTTACATAAAAATTTAGGCTAACTGATTCCAAACTATCTTTAACCAGTACAAATTAAACACATGCTACTTAAAATACATTGTTTTCTTAATTTTAGAAATCTTTTGGATGAAGATATGTTTGTATATTAAGATGGAATAGAAGATCATAGTCCTATATAATACTACCACTAAAATTAGTGAATTAATTATTACTTGATGGAAGTATAATAAGTATTCAAAATCAAAAGTTATTCTCCATTTTAAAATTAAGTGGTTAGAAAAGTGTCTGTCTCCAAAAAGTAGTATATGTATTTAAAACAATTCTAAATGTAATCACTGGAGGTATTTTTCCTTTCAAATGTTGAATTAAGTGATAGTAGAGTTTTTAAGTAGTTATAGATATTCAAATAAGTCCCCCAAAGTGTATGAAAAATGAGAACTTGATCTAGCACATATTAAACATATAAAGCTATACTCGTCAAATTAATATGATCTTGGTTTAAAAATGGACTAGAAATAGATACCAAGATATTATTATATTTAATAAAAGAATAGGTGATATTCCAATTCATTAAAAAGAAGATGATTATTTTATAATATTATTTAAAAAGTTTATTCATCTAGAAAATAAATAACAATGTTACCTATTACCTTATTCTATAAACAACAGAGAAATTATAAAAGTGTACAAGACTTAAATGTTGACAAAGAATAAAAACAGGGCAGCCCTGGTGGCTCAGTGGTTTAGGGCCACTTTCAGCCCAGGGCGTGATCCCAGAGACCCGGGATCGAGTCCCACGTCGGGCTCCCTGCGTGGAGCCTGCTTCTCCCTCTGCCTGTGTCTCTGCCTCCCTCTCTTTCTGTGTCTCTCATGAATAAATAAATAAAATCTTTTAAAAAAATAATAAAAACAAAACACTACTATATAATTTAAGGTCTAGGACAGCTTCTTAATTAAGCTTCAAAATCCAGATGCTAAAAAAGAAAATATGTAGAATCAAAATATTAAAAAAAAATTTATAGCAGATTATTACATAAACCAAATCAAAGAGCATAACATAGATTTGAGATGTAGATTTGCAATTTAGGTAAGAGAAAAGGAATTACTATTACATATCTATTGCTCTTAACAAATTGAGCAAAAAAGACATTAACCCAATTATCTGCTGCAGAGCACACAAATAGACAATTCACAGAAGAGAAACTTATGGCCAATATATATTGTGTATATGCTTAAATTCACAATTTGGAAACACAAATTAAGGTGACAATGAGCCATCATCTTATGCTCACCAGATAAAATGAAAGATAATTACTGTTCCTTTGGGTGTGAGGTACATATCCCCTTATAATTGTGAATTGATAAGGTCCTTCTTAAATGAAATCTAGCACATCTATAAATAAAACTGAGTAAGAGTAAAGAAATAGTAGTGTTTATATATTTGAATCATACTTTTATGAAATGAAGTAATCCCAAGATTATCTTATATTTGTGTGTGTGAATATGTGTGTCTGCAGATGTGCCTGCATATGATTACAAAAACATGAAAAAGACAGGGGCACCTGGGTGGCTCAGTGGTTGAGCATCTGCCTTTGGCTCAGGTCATGATCCCAGAGTCCTGGGACTGGGTCCCACATCAGGGTCCCTACGGGGATCCTGCTTCTCCCTCTGCCTGTATTTCTGCCTCTCTCTGTGTCTCTCATGAATAAATAAATAAAATATTTTTTAAAATAAAAAAACCACATTTTTTTAAAAGTTGTTAACATTGTTTTTTGGCGGGTAAGACAGTTGGCATGGTTGGGAGGGGATTACATTAAGCAAATAAATAAATATACTAAGATTACTGTCAGCCCAAATAGGGCTTTGGTTCATAGTCTAAGTGTGATGACAAGCCTCGGGAAAGTTTACATGAATAAACAGCCTTTTCTACAATTATAGCAAGGCTTTTGCTTGGATATTTACGTTCTGTATCTTGAGTTGTCTCTTCTGGTTCATTTGTGATTTTTAAGAGCCTATTTTCACCTTTCTTTCCCCTTCTCTATCATTCTCATCCTCGTCTACCCTGTAGTATTTTAAAATTCTTCCTTTCCACTTCCTTTCACCTGTTCTTCCCTCCCCCCTTCCCACTATCTTCCCTCTCCTACTCTCCTCTCTTCTCTGTTCATCTTTCTTTCCTTTACTTCCATCCTCCCTCTCTCTTCTTGACCTTCATCCTTTCCTTTCCTCCCCTTCCCAGAGAGACCTGTGTGTACCATGAACACAGGTGGTAGGGCAAGAGAGAGGATGGCAAATAAGCAGGAATGCAGGAGATGGGGGAGGTAATCTGGAAGCATCAGCATCCTTGGGGGCCAAGAAAGCAGCACAGTAAGGTAAGAGGGGTGGTGAAAAGCCAGAAGTGTGCCTTGGAGGAAGGAACTGGGACAGTGTGAGGTGAACCACAAGGATTTACCAGTGTGGCCAGTGGCCAAGGAGGCCAGTGGGAAGTACGTGGAGAGTGAGGTGCCCATGAAAGAGCCATCCAATAGCCTAGAAAGCAGTTTAGAATGAGTGCAGAGGCCATGGAAAGAGGTGGCTGGCTTGGTTGGGAGATTAGTAATAAAGAACAAATATGTAAAATGATCAGATAATAAGTAAAAATATTGATTATAATGTGATCCAGGATTTTCTATGTTAGAAAGACATTATAGAAATACAAAAAGGGAGAAGACTAGAAAAAAACCTGAGATGTTATGGGACGTCTGGGTGGCTATGTGGTTGAGCATTTGCCTTCAGCTCAGCGTGTGATCCTAGGGTCTTGGGATCAAGTCCTGCATTAGGCTTCCCAGAGGGAATCTTAAAAAAAAAAAAACCTGATATGTTGTGTTGGAAATGGATTTTAAATTTTAGTAAATATGCACATAGAGACATATACATAGGTTTATTTATTTATTTTAAAGATTTTATTTATTTATTCATGAAAGACACAGAGAAAGAGGCAGAGACACAGGCAGACGGAGAAACAGGCTCCATGCGGGAAGCCCGATGCAGGACTCGATCCCAGGACCCTGGGATCACACCCTGAGCCAAAGGCAGATGCTCAACCACTGAGCCACCCAGGTGTCCCTATACATCGGTTTAGATGTCTGTTTGGTCTTTTAATTCTGAAGAGAGATAATTTTGAGTTGAAGGTAGAAGAGTATCAGCTGACATTCACTCAGAATTCTCTTCTTCCTAATGATCTCAAAAGCAGGTTATCTTTGTCTCAGTTGTTGGCAGTAAATTGTAACTCAGACCAAGAAGGAAGGAAATAGCAGGGGCGATCAAACTTGAATCCTTATTTTGTCAGTTATCAGCTACAGCTTGGGATGATTTGAAGGATGAAATTGATACAGGGGAGCTTGGTTCTTGTTTCATAGCGCTGAAGAGTGAATCTCACAGACACAGGAAAGTGAGTAAAGTGATAGAAGTTTATTAAGCAAAGATACAGGGAAAACTCTCAGAAGTGAGAAGGGTCCTGACAGAGTTGCCACCGAAGGCTTGTAGGGTTGGTCTTTTATTGAAAGCCAATCAGGGAACCTAAAATCCTTTTGACATTATCTATTGATGACACCATTGAGTAAGGACCAGTGATAACATTTTTAATGTTCTTTGGGGTTTGGTTCTTTGTTGGTCACAGATGACTATCATAAAAAAGACACCCTCCTCGCTGACACCTAGGGCAGGGTGGTCTGGCTTGTTCCCTTATCTCTGGTTTCCTTACACCTCAGCATTTGGGGGATTTTTGTGAGCCTGCTTCCATGGCCCCCTATCCAGCCCTGCCTAACCCCACTGGCCCTAACTCAAAATGAAAAAAATGATTAAATGAAAAGAAATATATTATTTATCTGCTCTTCGGATGTACTGAAGTTAAAACTAAACACACCACCTGATTTTCAAATAAGAATTACCTCTCATTCATAGATGGCTGGAGTTACCTAAAAACAGGGGTAAGGAGCATCACTTTGCTGGAAGGATGAGGCTCCGGGAGGTAAAATGATTTTATGGAAATCAAACAGCCAAAGAAGAGCAGAACCCTGGACCTGAGCTCAAGTTTCTTTCTCACTGATCCAGCAGCAAAGAACCATATTCATTTACTCTAATCCCAATATTTTCTGAAAACCAAAGGCCTTTTGCTATAGGATTTAATCATCTTAATTTTTATTATTTAGCTAATTAAACACTTTGAAGGCAAGTGTAAGATAGCTCTAATTGACGCAAGTTTCCCCGTGCTAAGCTTCATTCTACAATTTGACCTACAATACCCAGTACCCTCATAATACAATGAGGAAAAATACTGCTTTCGACAAACCAAGAGGAAAAGTCCAAACTGGCATTTTGGGATTTTCCCCTGATCGTAGCAGTATACAGGCAGCACATTCTGACCTATCAAATTGGAGATGTGTGGGCTATTGAGGTATCATAACGAGAAAGTGTGAAATAAATTTCCCATTGAAAACATGTTGATAAAATGTTGGCAGGTAAAAGTTCCATAGCATAGACAGAAAATGTCTTCAAAAATATCCGAGTGAATGGTCATGTTTCTAAGTTAACAAGTAGTTGCCTGAAGCCTCCCTTGAAATCAGTAAACTGCTCATCTTGCGGATTGCGTTAAGAATTGGATTTCTAAAGCAAAAATGTCCTGTGGCCCAGAATAAGTGCAAAGATGTGCCAATTTTTTAAAATGTCTTATATAATCTTGTTTTGATGTACACAATGCAGTCTGATCTTATAATAAGATCCAATTAATATGATGTTGACAATTGCTGTGTCAGGTAAGTAGAAGAATATTGCATGCATTTTTCACTTGACCAGAAGCTCATTATCTTTGCATATATTTCTTTGCTTTTATCATCAAAGCACATTAGTGCAGTAAAAGGAATGAATAAGATGGTAAAACACAATAAATAAAGGCATGGTGCAGAAGGTTAACAATATGCAATGGTAAAATACTATCACCTTTCACTGATTAGCATAGGTTTGGAAGGTAAAAAAAAACACAACTGCATAACAGAAGAAAAAAGTTAATAAATCAGTGTTCAGAATTAATAGTGATACAAACTTGGAGAAATGTCTAACATCTAGAACAAAAAGATCTTTCGAACACCTTTCTTCTCTCTCTCTCTCTCTCTCTCTCTCTCACACACACACACACACACACACACACACTGATTTGATAATAATATTCTTTATTTTACTCTTTGAAACTTCACTGTCATTGCTTTCTTTATATTCTTTTCTCTGATTTCTTCTTTGACCCAACAGGCAATGGCCTCTTATATCTTATGTCCCCTTTCTCTTTTCTTTTCTTTTTTTTTTTTTTTCTTTCTGGGTGGAAGCTGTAAGAATCAGCTGAGCCATAGTGGCAGTCTTTTTTTTCTTAAAATCTAGGTCCAAATAGTATCACTATTGTGTTCTCCAGGAGTCTGTAGAATGAGGGGATTGGGAGAGCTGCAGGGATATAGCTTCTTGCCCATTTGTTAGGCTGGCCTGGATGTTTCTATTATTATTTTTAAGTGGTACACATATAGTTAAGTATATTCTTCTTGTCTGATGTATTGCACATATACACACATGTACATGTTCACACACACACAGGCACACACATAACTCTAAAAGGAAAAAAAAATTACTGCACACTTAAAAAAAAAATAACTATTTAAAGTAGAACTACCCAGAGGGTACTAAAGGATCTGCCTGTTTGCCTGGGCATGGCTAATCGGGTTTTTCAAACCTCCTTAATAGGAACTGCCATGAAGTCCACCTCAAGACATATTATCACAAGGGCTTCCCACCTGCTTTGTAGAAGCCATTTGTCCTCAGAGAATTTTCAAAGTTAATTGTACCTGACACATTAATGCCATCAGAGTGCCAAACCTTCCATATGAGATTGGAAAAGATATGTAAGAAAATTTCCTCAGCAAGGACTCTGAAAAGCATTGTGAAGATGAATTAACCTAAAAAAAATTTCATAAAAAAAGCTACGTTAATGATTCGTTTTGTTTTTATTTTGAAAAAACCTATTTTGTAAACAAGACTGCTTTAATGCATTTGGAAAAAAATAGTAGTAATCATTAAATAACAGCAAATTCAGTACTAATTTCTATTTTGTAAAGTAAGTTTAATAATAATAAAGAGGAAAATCTAGATGTTTTATTAAAAGCAAAATCTGTCTTTTCTGTTGCAATTCACTCAACAGATGGGTTTGATTTGAAAATAACTTGAGAACCCTGACTGAGAACAATAGAGAAGTTAAAATACTTAGATTGTGAATACTTTATTACTATTCCTAGGTGATGCTAGTCTTTCAAAATCCAGTGAAGAGTCATTTAAATAAATTGATGCAGCTAAAGCCTGGACCTCCCAAATTATTCCCTCTACTTTTTTGGAATCATAATGGAGCCATTTGGTCTCAATACCTGTGTCATCAGCATCATGTATAAGAGGATTCTTTTGTAATTGAGCTTAGTTGGAGATCTTTCCAGTGAATTTGTTTCTCAGGAAGAAGGGGCAGAGAGACTATTCTCAAGGTTTCCATTTGAAAACAAAAGAGATCAAAGCAAATAAGATTCTGAATTTGCACGTAAACAAGTAAATCTCTCCAGAAGCTTTAAACTCTAAGATATGGTTTAATAATTTTCCTACAACAATATCATACACCACCAAATGACCAAAATTTTGTTACATTTGGCCTTCATGATGGCTATTCTAATCTATATGGAATATTCAACTTTATTCCAAAACCTGCAAACTTGCAGAGATTTTAGAAAGGACTACACACATAAAAGAGTAATCCTACTTCTTTGACTTTTTTGTCATGTACTTAATAAGCAAATTATGTTCACCATAAAATCATACAGTTATACAACATAAGCTGTTTCTGTTCCATTTTTATTTTCCTTCAACTTTGATTAAACAACTGAAAATTGTTTGAATACCATTTTCGTATTTTAGTAAGGCAACAAATATAAAACCAGTTAACTACACATGGTGACCAAAGGAACTTGTGAATAATAAGATTCCGTAATGAGTTGTTACTAACTTTGGTGATTTAAAAATATTTCATAGAGAAAACAATATAAATTCACCAGAATTGATTACATAAACATTCATCCTCCTATAAAGGTCAGTGTGCTCACTCCACATTTAACAGGTCACCCTGGGAGCACAAAAAGGCAGAAATTTCCAGGATGTCCAGAAGATAGCCCTCTAGGCATTGCTGCTGACAGAGAGCAAAGTATTCCTTGTGCTTTCAAGACATGTAGAACCACTACAGGGGAATAATTGACAATATATTTTATTCAGAAAATAAACCTGTTTTATCAGAAAGTAAAATACATAAGGACCTTGGTCACATTTTTTTACGGTAAATGGATGGAGATAGTGTTTATATTTCCCTTACGAAAGTGAATACCCTCAGAGACTAGACTAACATTTGTTACTGGTGTTGAGAAAAGAGAAAACATGAGATTTATTTCTATATAAATATTTCTATACATAAGAGAAATCTTTAATCTCAGCACTTGGGCCCAAGCATTGATCAATGACCTATGTCAGATCCCTAAAGACCACTTCAATCAAGACACTCTCCATCTTTTCATCAAAATAAACATTGTTATGTCTACTTTCCAAGTGGTTATGTGGCTTCTGTATACTCACAGGTACAACAATAGCTGGAAAAGCCTTTTAGGGCTTTTCTTTAGAGAGAGAGAGAGAAAGCAAAGTTTATTAAATATTTATATATGTATATATATATGGTATAAATATATACCATATATGGTATATATGTTTATATATATGTATGTTTATATATATGTATGTTTATATATATGTATGTTTATATATGGTATAAATATATATATATATATATATATATATATATAGAGAGAGAGAGAGAGAGAGAGAGAGAGAAACAGAGCATCCAGGAGACTTGGAAAGGAAAAGAACATGAGTTTCATCTTTGCTTGGGATCTGGGATTTTTATTGGCAATTGAGGTCTGTGCATGTGTCTTCTTAGGCATTCAGGAACTGATCAGAACAAGGACAGGGTCCAAGTGTCCTTCTTAAATCATTCATTCATTCCCTAAAGTCAGAGGTCTTGGCATCAAAGTACTTGGAGTCAATGATTTTGGAGAACGTTTATGATGACCCCTCCTTTGATATTATCTCTTGTGCTGGAAGACTCCAAAGATATCGTTATTTCCCCATCCCTTACAAGGAGGACATATGTAATTTGCATTATAAGGTATATGTAGAGTAGGATGGGGATACAGGCTCTAGCAAAAATAGAACCCAGAGAAAAGGACAAAAAAAATAACTTTTTTATGGAGTCCTTTAAGTTTCCCTGTCTCACCAATTGCACAAAGAAGGAAAGACTTCAGAGATATTTTTTTTAAGTTAGATTTACTATAGTAATGCTGTACAACAAATACAGCAAATCCTTAGTGGCTTAAAGGAAATAAATGCCACCCTCTCCCCAACTAGTACATTTCTAAATTACATGTTGCTCTTTGGGGCTTGGCTGGCCTCAACCTGGGCTTGCTATTGGTGATGGATTTAACTTAGGTCTTCTCTAAGTGTTGCTCCATCCTGACACCGATAACAGTATGGTGTGTGCTCTACTTATTGTGGATGCCTGAAGCACCAGAAGTCAAGTAGAAACATTGATGTACATTTAAAGCTTCTGCTGGAGTTACATTTGCTAACAACATTTAGTGTCCAAAGTAAATTACTGGCCAAACCCGGTATTCCTGGAGCAGGAGAAAGTATTCACTTCATTGTAAAGGGAAGAACTGTTGAGTCACATGGCAAAGTGAATAGATGCATTAGTAGTAGTAGTAGTAGTAGTAGTAGTAGTAGTAGTAGTTAGTAGTAGTTTGAGAGAGGGATGGAGACAGGTTGAGGGAGAGGAAGAGAATCTCAAGCAAGTTCCATGCCCAGTGTGAGCTGGATGCACGGCTGTCTCATAACCCTGAAATAATGACTTGAGCCAAAATCAAGTCTGACACTTAACTGACCGAGACACCAAGGTGCTCAATGCGTCCTCAAATAATAAGGAAAGAGGACTAGTGAGCCATGTTGTAATCTACCACTAAGTGCTAGTTATGGAAACTCCAAAGCCAAAAGGCACAAAATTCCTGAAGGGTGAGGGAAATCCTTGAAAGGCACCACTCATGCATAACAACGTCAATACACCTTATTCTCACCTTGTTGTGAAGATTAAATAGGGTAATAATGGAGAACTATAACTTAGTTTCTTTCATAAAGTGTTAAAGCCATGCACATAAAGATTTGCATAAAATATCAGTTATTGGAGTAGTTCGACCCTTTCCACTTTTTTTTTTTTTTTTTTTGAGTAAAGCATGCTTAAGGAGCAAACTCCCTCACTTGGAAGGTAACAGCATTCTATTTACAAACATCTTTCTATTTCCAGGAGCATCTATCCTGAAAAAGCGAACCTATAATTTCCTTGCTAAATTGAGTGAAACCAGTTAGTGGAATGGAACTGCAGATTCGCTGTAATGATTCTGTTATTTGTCATCACCATACTTTCCCCATCGCATGATGCTATTTTGATCATCACAGCCTAACTGAAATCCAGTGTTATGCCAAATGCAGACACTCTTACAGGAGGCAAATCTGATGCATGTAAGAATGAGTGGTTATTGCTATCACTTCCTCCAGCCTGGTTGCACGCAGAACATTTCAGGAAAAAATGGTTTTTTCGATGTACCATTAAAATGAGGGAGGGGGAATAATTCCTTGAGTGATATGATGGAATAATCTCAAATAGGCAATTGCAAAGTCTATACAGTAAGTACTATTACTGTACCCAGGTTAATATTGGATATTGAATAAATGATTGTGAAAAGAAAAAAGGAAGAAAGGTGGGAAGAGATAAGAGGGAAGGAAGGCAGGGAGGGAGAGAGAGAGGGAGGGAGGGAGATATGATCCGTTTGTTTATCTGCATCCGTGCTCCTGAAACAATGAAACCTGTGAATGCCCACAAGAGACTACTGAGCATGCTTTGTTTTAACACTTGCTTAGGGTGATGTTTCAGGCTAAAAAAGAAAATGGGGAAAGACAAAATAAAAGAAGTTTTTCAAAATGATTTGACTCTTTTTTTAAGATTTTATTTATTTATTCATGAGAGACACACAGAGAGAGGCAGAAACATAGACAGAGGGAGACGCAGGCTCCTTGCAGGAAGTCTGATACAGGACTCGATCCCCAGATGTAGGATCATGCCCTGAGCCAAAAGCAGAAGCTCAACCACTGAGCCACCCAGATGTCCAAAAGGATTTGACTCTTAACTATATACCTTGAAATGTGACTTCAAGAACTCACCAGAAGGGTGCCTGGGAGGCTCAGTGATTGAGTGATTGAACCTGTCTTTGGCTCAGGTTGGGGTCCTGGGATCAGTCCTGCATCAGGCTCCCCTTGAGAAGCCTGCTTCGCCCTCTGCCTATGTCTCTGCCTCTCTGTGTGTCTCTCGTGAATAAATAAATAAAATCTTAAAACACACACACACACACACACACACACACACCAGAAATCTGCTTACCTACTTTATCCCACACTCTGCGACTCTCCTTGTAACCTAACCTAACAACCAAGACATAGTCATCAATGTTCTCTGAGTGTTTTTAGTCATGCTCCCATTATGGGTCTTTGTGCTTCTTCTTTTCCGTTGTTAAAAATAGACGAGTATATCCAGATAATTATATTTTACTTTGAGAGTAAGAAAAGTAAGAACATTAAATCTGGAAGGAAACACTCAGAGCTTGAGGCTCCATGTTCTCAATTCCTAGTTTTGTGTTGGTGTTGGGCAAGTCACTTCAATTCCCCATGTTTACATCCACCTTTTACTAAAACGGGAATGCAAATATATATGTTATTTCCCTGGAGAGGAACAAGACATTTCAAAGACAGTACCCCAAGAGCCCTTAGCAGATCGTAAGCCACTGTTCAATCACAATTGTTAGTATAATCTTTCAATGCAACCTGTGCCTTTGGTCTGGACTCGGATGTCCTAACAGCACAGTGTCGACACACAATTCAGCTCTAATGACAAGAAAATCCAATTCTTACAGAGGAAGAAAATGAATCGTATACCATACGGTCACACATTTGGAACCTGTTATTTTCAATAATAACATGTTTAGGAAGCATTCATTATCGACTAGAAATAACTTATTTCGACAGTTAGCTGTAGCGGAGTTCATGCTGAGTGCTAAGATGCTGACATCAAACAGAAAGAGAGTAAATACAGTGAGCTCCGTTCTAGCAGAAGACATCCATCAGCACGGTTTATTTGCAAGGCTCGGTATTACTTCTCAATCAGCAAGTTCAAGGTAGGATCTTTTACAGCAGGGAGTGTTGTACAGCCATTCCTCTCCCTCTGCACTGCTCACCTTTTTGCCATTCACAGTAAATCTAAACTATTTTAAGGCCACTTCTCTTTTAACCCACAGGTCTGGTTTAATACTCAAAAGTCACCCTTAGGTTAGAGGATATAAACCCAGTTATTTGAGTCTAGGAGGGGTAACGGGTTTTCCTGAAGAGCTCAGCTTAAGAGTCAGATAAATGTCTTCAGATGCATTTGTGCAGAGCACAGCCAAATGATATGAGGCCAGTTAGGAGATTACATTTCTGTGTTCCCTTCCCAGCAGATAAGTTTATCCGGGGACCTATATCCTCTTCATTTCTCAGCAGGAGAAGGAGTATTAAGACTTCGAGCCTAATAAAATGCATAGCAAAGCAATTTCATGGGTAAGACAAGAAGTGAGTTTGTGGGGAGAAAAATAGCACCAGATCTGTCCATCAGAATTAATTTAAGAAGCCTGTTGTGCATTGGTATCAAAGATCTTCCTCTGGAAGTAATGTATAAAATGCTGGGATTATCAACATCAACAAAAAGATTGAACTTGAAGCCAGGAGGAAAATCAGAGTTCTCAAATTATTCTGATAGAAGTAGGTAGAAGAGGTGGCAAGACATTAAGAAATCACTTTTACTGTAAAACCAAATTCTACAAACACATTTGTTTGTTAATCAGTACTATGTAAAATGCAAAATAATAGCAACAACAAATACCCTATGTCTAAGAACAATACACATACCCACAGAATCCCTTTGAGTGGTCTCAGTGCACATTAACATTTCAATAAGTAGAAAGAAATAAAAATGTTGAAATACAACACTGAATTTATGTAGTTTAGATATATGAGTATCCACAATGATTATTTTAAAGTTATTTACAACTGAAATATTTTTATTGTCATCTTATTGTTAACAAAGCTCCTTTTATGTTAATAAAGCTCCTAAAAATTATAAATATATGCTTTTGAGGTTTTGACAATAAAATAGCTTTGTTTAGCAAAAGCTTGTGAGTAGTTTATAGTTTTGAATCATTTTAAGTAACATAAAATCATCAAATTTTAAATTTTATCAAAAAATTTAAAGTTCCTTTAAGTTGACTTTAAGAATTAGACTAATATCGGGTAGATTACAATAAAAGTAAGTTTCTAATAAATGGCTTGGCCCATTTTGAATGTCATTTTTATTCAACAAACAAGTATTAAGTGGTAGTACACAAGGCCTTACCATGCAAAAATACATCTAAGTGGATTAATACTATTACTATTACTTTTAAAGATATTACTTATTTATTTAGAGAGAGAAAGACTGAGTAGAGGGAGGGGCAGAGTGAGAAGGAGAGAGAGAAGCTTAAGCAGATGTCATGCTGAGTGTGGAACCTGGCACAGGGCTTGATCTCATGACCCTGAGATCATGACCTGAGCTAAAATCAAGAGTTAGACACTTAACTGACTGAGCCACCCAGGCACTCCATAGATTTTTTTTTTTTTTTTTGATGGAGATATTAGAGAATTTGGAGAAATTTATTTTAAAAAAATTTAGGGAATTAAAATGGCCTGCTATAGTTCCCTTCTCCTCCTCACCTAAATCCGTATCAATTTCTGTTTTCAGAAATCAGATCAAAATATGTTGTTTAGAAGCATTTAGAGATTAAATTTACTCCACATAGTTTATTACTTTATTCTGTGGTCATATTGTGGCTTCTTTGGCAATAGTGTGTATCTTGGGGACATTCAGACTGATACAAGACAATAGGGGTTCAACCTTGGTTCTACTACTTATGGGCCACATGGCTTGACCAGTTAAGTCAATGGAAAATGGGGAAAAGCAATGATACTAGGGTTATGAGGATTTAATGATATAGAGCACCTTAGTACGCACTTGAACATATATTTTGGGCTAAGTATCGTTGGTATCAATGGATATTGGTGTTTTTAAAGTTTTCATATGTATAATAGTTGAAAACTAAAATATGTCTGGCCTTATTTTTTTTAATATTTATTCTCAAGGTATTTTATTTCATGTGCTTCACTCCTCATTTTTATGTTTTATTTCCACAGCACCCACAGGAAGAGCCTGCTCACTTCTGGCATGCCTTCCGTGAGTAGCATATCGTATTGTTTGGCTGACCGTTATCCACATGGAAACCATCCAGAAAACAATTCAGCTTTTAGCTTGGAGGCCTCTGGGGTGGCATGGATATTTCATCTTTTCAAATGGGAATAATGGTCAAAACAATAGTCTGGACTTCCTGAAAAGTTTGCCTTATGGTCTTTAATTATATCAAAGTGTTTGCAAAGTGCAGTGGAAGTTGTTCAAACTAGAAAATACTCAAACCTGTGCAAACCCACAGTGATCTTAACTAACCCCTCCTTCCTCTTCAAGCCATCTCTTGTCAAGAGGCTGTCAAACATTTCGATGGGTTATTTTTCTTTTCAAGTTATGTGGGGTTTAAGCGAAAAGGCTAGCAGGCTCAGTGGCATGGTCATCCCCTGTTTTCTGCCCAGATGATGTGAATGGGATTAATCACATGGGAAAATTCAGGATTTAGCTTCAGGATTAAGCTAATTAGAACAGTTCACTGTTTTAGAGATGTAGGCATGTGATTTAGGTCTATTTAATTAGACTGAATCTTAGACTTTTTCTGAGAGTGTTGGAAAAAGACTCCCACATCTCCAGAGGGGGGCTGGTGATTCAAGTTTGTGAGACCTGAAACTGCGGCATTCCAGAAATGAGAGCTTGGGAATTCCAAGGAATCATGATATGCAGCCTAAGGATTAGAGGTTATCAGAGGAAACTGAGCCATTAGATTAATTTGGTTGGCATCTCTAAGTCACTGATGAAATTCTCTTGGGAACTAGAGACCCTGCTGAGCTGTTCTGTCTTATGTACTATATTTGCTAAACCAGATTGTTTTAGGCTTTCTATAGGTTAAAACTGAATTAATGCTGCAATACAGAGATTCCTAAACTTATTATATATTCAATCATATTGAAGATCCTGAACTTAGCATCCCTGGTTTGTTAGTATTGCGATTTTTCTATTTTTTTAAAGATTTTATTTATTTCAGAAAGAGAGACAGAGTGTAAGCATGATTGGGGGGAGGGGTAAAGGAGAAGCAAATCTCCCACTGAGTAGAGAGCCCAACATGGGGCTCAATTCCAGGGCTCGGAGATCATGATCTGAGCTGAAGGCAGATGCTTAATCAACTGAGCCACCCAGGCACCTGAGCAACCATCTATCCGTATTTCCGTATTCACCCATATACAGCTCAGCAGAATGAGTGGTCTTGGTTGCGTGCAAGTGGGCAAGTCTTCTTCAAGATGGAAGCCTTGGTTTCTCTCTAAGGTTTAGTTCAGGTCTGTTCCACGCATACTGTCTGTAGGGCCCAGACCAAAGGGGCAATGGTTTCCTATAAAAAAAAAAAAAAAAATCTTGTGATAAAGAGGCACAGGAGAGCAAGACCAATCATACAAACATATGTCAAGACTCTGCTTATGTACTTATATATTCGAGTGCAAAAGGTACCTTAATGTGTTTTGAGTGAATGATGTAGGCTGAGGAACTCCTTAATCTAGTTAGTTCATTAGAGTTCAAAAGAATCAAAATATTAATTTCTGGATTTTATTCCTAGCCTTGTCACTTATTTTATGGCCTAGAGTAAGTCATTTTACTTCTTTAGATCTTTTTTTTTTTCTCCCCTCTAGAATGGAATTAGTAAAAGACATAGTCACAGGTTGTGAAGAGAAAATAAAATGATATAGGTAGAAGCAAGTAGAAGGAGAAGAATATATCCCAACTGCTCTGTGTAAAAGAATGAATAGCCCTAAATACCTAAAGTAAGAAAGAAATTGGACTTGCTGCTATTGAAAAATCAAGATATAGGAGAATTACAGGACTTTTTTCCCTTAAAAAAGCAATAACAGTGGTAAGAGGTATGAGACAGGTCTACCATTAGTTATCTATCTCTATAGAGCCAGGCATTCTGCTAGACAGGGTGTGTTATCTCATTTTATCCTCATATTTTCCAAAACAGTAGAAACAGAAGAAAGGAGCATTAATTGAACTACAACACTAACAATATTCTGAACAGTCAGTTTTACTTTATAGGCACATGGGTCAGTTAGAAGTCAGTTGGTAAGCCAACAGAGGGTCCAGAATTTTCCAGCAGGGTTTGTCATTTCTTTGAGCTTGCACCACACTTGTGCCACTAATTGACTCTGCTCTGCTTAGAAAGTGAGTCAACCTCTCTGGGCTTTCTTTTGGGTAAAAATGTGACAAATTAGATTTATTGTGACACTACACAAGAACTGTAGAATTAAAAGTAGCATGCACTGCTTGTGGCACAGAGGTAATTTCTAATTAGATACCTTCTGATCTTACTTAATCTGTCTCTAATAACCAAAACCTAAACATGTATTTGTGTTTCCCATTTTTCTGTCCCTCTAAAAACACCTACATGGCTGTAGAAAGAAGGAAATCAGTCTTGTCTCTTAAGGAACAAAGATGTCTTGTGAAGTACAGCAAATGTGTGAGCTAGAATCCTCTTTAGGCAACTATCATCCTTTCTACATAAAAAAGGGGAGGCTGGTGAAAATGGAATATGGACCACCTTCAGAAAGCCTAGTATTGATCCAGGCAAGAACAGAAGGAAAATATATATTATATTAGGATGCCTATTTCTTAGGGCACCTGGGTGGCTCAGTGGTTGAATGTTAGCTTTTGGCTTAGGTCATGATCCCTGGGTCCTGGGATCAAGTCCTGCATCAGGCTCCCCTGATGCTTCTCCCTTTGCCTATGTCTCCACCACTCTCTGTGTCTCTCATGAATGAATGAATGAATGAATGAACTCTTTTAAAAAGATGCTTTTTTATTGCTTTTCTCTAGATTACTTAAATGTAGTCTGTATATTTTTCCTCCAATATTTTTGAATGAAGGAGCAAAGGTCAGATGATAAAGCTTTTAAACATTGTTGTAAAACCTGGAGTTACATAAAGTATATCATTTTAATCAAACAAAATTTTCTTTTTTCACAGCAGCAAATATTTTCTGAACCCTAATAAAATATTGAAAGTAAGATGATATCACAAATATTTCCACAGTGCAAATCACCTTTAATGAACTGAAGAACACTTCTCACCTACTAACTTCATGAAGGACACAATATAAATGAGTAGTTAAAAATATGACTTCTCAGGACAAGTATAACCACCACAACAACAACAAAAAAATTGATATCTCAGTAGATTGACACATAAAATTGTATTTCCCCCTAATAAAAATGCCACGCAGTCCAGGGGAATTTTCACGAATGAAAAATAAATCACATAATAAGAACTAAATAATTGGCAGTCATCATGTTTACAGGTAAGACCTTTTTTTTTTTGTCAAATATGTAGGTGCTTCTCAACTTAAAACTTTGGAATGATAAACCCTAAAGCAAGGTAGGAAGACTCTATAATGGTGGAAGACTGGTGGGAACTCCTCTAAACTGGATAGCCAGTGACTGCTACTCTGTTAAAATGACATTTAAGCTAAAACCCTAAAAATTGGAAGAGTAGGAAAAAAGCCTTCCAAGCCAATGAAGGATATGTGAAAAGGTCCTAATTAAGGCAAAAAATTGCTCAGAATCTTGGATGAACTGAATCAACAACAGAGTGGCCAAATCTCAGTGAGATACATGTAATGGCACAGGGAATGACTGGAGACACAGGGCACAGAAACTGCAGATCAAGAGATTAATAGCTGAGTGAAGTTTCCATGGTTAATAAGAATCCTTCTATACTTGTCATTTATGCCACACCATATTTTCTTCTCAGAGTTGCAAGCAAAATAGCATCTTTTTATATGTGATGTTAGTTTATGAAGCACTTTTACAAATAGAATCTTGTAATTCTCAAAACAATCCCCTGAGTTCACTAAGGCTGATAATAATCATGAGAAATGTACATTCAGAGATGTTGGCTCAACTACCCAAGATCACATAGCTAGTGAGTGGTATAACAGGGGTGTAAAATAAATAAAATTCACACTTGCTTTGAGGTGTGTTAAGGACAAAGAAGTACCACATGGACCATGTGTCTACTATGTGCCGAATTCTGGATAAGAAGGTACACAAGCATCATTCAGATAGATCTTTGGCGATTACATTTGCAGTAATTTGGGATGAGTTAACTATTTTTTCCTTTCTTCCTTCTTTATGCGATTTACGTCTTGACATTCTAGCATTCCAACTCAGTATGAATGAGAGGCAAAGTGACAGCAAATGCTTCTGTTTTCAAGAGCAGGTCTGCTAGAAGAATAGAAAGATGTTACCCCATGAAACATATTATCCAAAAGTAGTAATATCAAAGACAGAAATTATATAGTTTGTATTACTATCATATCTTAACAATTATAATGGATCAGTCTAAAGCAACTGAAAAGTATGCATTAATCACTGAATCACTTGTTATGAAATCACCCATCAGTTTCACTTAAAAGAAAGAACATTTAGAGTTAATTGGACTAATACCTCATCTGGCCTATTTGGACTACCTAACAACTAAATATATATGTAATATTATATATATGTATTATATTCACACACATATATTACATATAGAGAGATCTATATATATATATATTTCTCTTTGCTAGTACTCCAATAGAAATTTTTTAGTTCATCTAGAGCTGTGATACACAATTTATTTTATTTTGGGGGGATAGAAACCTTATTTTTTGTAAATTGTCACCATAGAAATTTTGGTAAAACTTAAATTAGTTGTACGGATGTTAAAAACTCAAAATGATTTAAAATTTTAGAATAATTAAGATTCTCCATGCACATGTTAGACATACAAAAAAGGAAAAGTAGAACTGGGGATTTACATGAGGATTGAGACGCTATTTTATTAAGTTCCATATTTATAAAGAACCGTATGTCTAATACATCTCAAGAGCTAATAATTAATTCGTGAGAGAATTACTGACATCTAAAAACCATGATTGTGATATTTTGGCATGAAATTATCAGCTGCAAATACTACTCAAGATGGTTTTGCAGGCTCCTTGACACCTAGTCAACAGTGATTTTTTTTTTAATTTTACATTCCATAAGTATTTTCTAACAAAAGTTCAAGGATTTGCCATCAGGTGACATACTGAAAGAAGAACAATCTTCTAATTCAGGGAGATCCAAGGCCAGGTTTCACAACTTCCATAATCTTGACCTTGAACACATTACTAAACTTGTAAAACTGTGTTTTCCTATCCATAAAACTAGATTAGCACATCTCTCCCCCATAATTGTGTCAGATATTTATCAAGTTCTAGAAATACATCTCACCTATGTGGGACTTACATTCCAATAGGATTTAGTATTATAACATAGGTAAAGAATATCACAAAAGGCCTGGCTCACTGTAGAAGCTCTGAACTGACCATTTCTTCTCCTATTACTGTGACATGAGTCATGACTTGAGGTATACTTGGTTATTCTAGGACTTCTTGGAATTAAGAAACTGGGCAAAACTTATATTGCTAATATGTGAGAGGTCTCATGTATGAACATGCTTTGAGTTAAAATTTTAGAGGAACAAATGGATATACATTCCCCTCCCTAGGAACCTTAGGGACATTGTTAGAAAACAGGACATTACACAATCTTAGTACAGCCAATAGTCCTTGCTATCTGACAGGACATTTTTTTTTTCATTTTTTTAAGGGAAAAAAAATGTTCTTTAAAGGAGCAAAGGTTACATTAGATCAATCATAGTTTGGAACTTTGGTCTCACCTACAAAATCCGGGGAAGATTTCACTCTACCAGTAAAACTGGAAACAACAGAGGGCAGCAATGCACAACAGGGCAGTCACAGAAGGCCAGCTGCAATTACACACGTAAAGGTGGGCCCGTGTAGGAGTTGACCCAAGAGGAAAGGACACAATCAAGTTTGTGACCTGAAATGGATTTTTAAATGAAAGTTGACAATATCTGGCAAAATGCATTGAATGTTATGTCAAACCCCAAACTTCTGAGATCGTTTGATACATTTGATGAATCCAAAACACTAGTAAGGTCACCAGTCCTTTCTTCCCCCATGATGGTGCTATTTATTGGAAAATTCCCATTCGAGTAATAAACAGTTATGATACTGTTGACATCCATCATCTGGAAAATACAGTGAGGCTGTAGCCAGCCCTGTTTCTGTCCCCAGCCCCCTGGTAACTGGTAGCTTAGAAATTTGTATTTATGTTGAGGGAAAAAACCTGTCAGAACCAAGTTAAATGACAGTGCTGGATATTATCAAATTATAGAGTATGCAAGTCTCTGCACATGCACACTTATTCATTCAATGCACTTGTTTACTTATCCATTTAGCCACTGTCTTCTTTGCACTTATCTAATTAATGAATATTATTCAACATCTTCTCTCATCGAAGACCATTCTAGATATTAGAGAGAAAGGATATCTGGATTAAAACAGTACCTCCTTTCTTGAAACTAAAAAATCTAGGTAGGAGAAAACAAAAATAAATAAACAAACCAATAAAATATTTAAAATCAGTTCAAATGTGTAAGAATCTAACAGGAGAATAAAAATCAAACAAATTGGGGCAGCTTATGATAAGTGGTTGGGAATGTCCCTTTAAGGAGATGCTATTTGAGATGAGATCTAAGGAGTCAAAAAGAACCAGCCAAACAATGGGTTAGGAAAAGAGCACTTAGTTAGAAGTTGATCATCCAAAATCCTTGAGTTGGAAAAGAACTTGGGCTATTTGGGCAAGGGGGAGAACATCCACGTATTTGGAAAACGAATAACAATGGAACAGTGACTCTAGATAAGATGGTAGTCACATTTAGGGGTTACGTTAATCAGAATACTGTAGGCCTTGATATGATATTTGGGTTTTATTCCAAGTGCATGGCTGGATAAACCCAGTAAAATAGAATGGTAAGATTTTCATTTTCAGAACATCAGTGGAGCTGCCGTGTAGAAAGTGGGTTAATGAGAGGTGGAAGGCAAACCAAGGAAACCAGGGAGAGAGCTCCTATAATCATCCACAGAAGAAATGATGTTGACCTGAGTGTGTTGATCAAAGTGAATTATAGAAGCCATGTGTGAAACACTTAGAGAATGACTTACATTGGCATCCTGATTGATAAAACCTTGGGATTTGTCTTTTCTAATTCTTAAATTTTACCTCTATGTGGAAATGAAAGCCCAGAGAGTTGATGTCACACCCATGATCACAAAGCTAGTTCCAGGCTCTGCCTTCTGGTCCCCAATTTAAACTTAACATCAGACTTAACAACTTTGAATCTATTCAAATAAGGAAATTGTCTGTTGTGCCATCACTAATCTTGTTCAGATATGTTGACATCCAGGGATGGAATCTAGGTCATTGCCATTTAATTAGTATAATGATTATGATCGTAATGATGATGATAGCAGCACATTTTTAATTGCTGGTTGTCAGATACCAGATTCTGTGCTAAGCCTTTATTAGATGACCCACACAATCTTATGAGAAAGATACTAACCATATGCCCATTCTACACACGAGGTAACAAAGGCTGACAGAGATTTAGTATTGGCCTAAATTTCCAGAGTTTGTAAGTATAGAATCCACATGTATTTCACTCTAAAGAATACACTCTTTTCCAACTATAACAGTATCTATCATTAGTTATGCTCATTGTATTAAAAACCAGTGTATTTTTATGTGGAAGGAGGTTGAAAAATTACCTAAAATCTCACACCCCCAAAATAATCCCCTTAAATATTGATAGCTTCCTTTTGTGCTTTTCTTTATGTAACAACATGCACATAAATAGTTTTAAATACATTGATCATATCACATTTTCTGATCTTCTATCATGGATAATTTGTATTTAATTGGTCATTTTGTATTGTTCTTTTTTATTACTTTACCTTTCCTGTTTGAGATTAAACCAAAATTAGGAAACTGGTTTCTGTCATCCTTATCTTTTTCATGTTAATTTAACATCTCACACACACACACACACACACACACACACACACACACACCATATTATTTATCAAAGCCCATGGGTGGACTCTGTTGTCAGTGTCTGTAGTCCCAGATCCAAGGATAGCTGTCACCTAAGTTGAACATAAAGCCTTGGGTAACAACATATATGCCTGTGGACACCTTTGTAATACGGAGTGAAGCCAGATCTGGGAAAATGGTGTGCCCAAAAAGTCAGAGAAGTCCTAGTTCATACCTATAACCAGGTTTTTATCAAGATAATTTTTTGAAGGTAGGAGAAAAGAAGAAATTCTGTTCAAACACTTTTAAACGTATTTTTTCAAATTTTTATGCCAGCAATTTCTCTTGTCCTCCTCTTACTCCTAAAATATTAAGAGCAAGCCTGGTCATGTGATCTTTAGGAATCTATAAACACTGAATGTAAAAGATGAAGTAGTATTATATTGTCAGGTCTTTTTAAGCTGGTATGCACTTCTATTAGTATTTTATAATCCTAGGAATTAACATAGGGCCTAACTCATAGAGGATCCAAAATATATATGTTGAATTATTCAAAGAACAATACTGTAGTCTGTAAATTCTTAGAAGGTATCTATTTTAATATATTTTCCAGTCTAGATTTCCTGACAGTAGTTGAATTTAGGCTTGTACTTTAAAAGAATAATATGTTTCCAGATTATGCCAAGATAAGTAATCTACGCAGGGGGAAAGATAATAAGCAAATCATCTTTTCGAACTTTCTCACCATAGGCTTGCTGATAATATATATTCTCGGATATGTACAATTTAAGTGGTAGTACTTAAAACATAAGTAAACTTCAAGTCTAATTTCAGTCCATAGAGTTAAAAGACCAAAAAAATCAGTTGAAGTTAAAAATATTTTCCTTTTCTTTTCCTAATTATATTTCAGAGTAATAAAAATAAAACTATAGTCACTAGTGCAAAAGATGGATTTAAATGTCACCAGCTTCTCATGGAAAGTATTGACCTACAAAGCTAAGATATACAAGGGAAAAATAGCAAATATTTTAGATGGAATCTCAAAAAAAAATGGATTAGTAGTTTGAGAGGGGTTCAATAGAGTACAATGGAAGCCTTATGACTGAGTTTTTCTTTTAAAACAAATCATTCTATTCTCTGGCTCTAGGTATGCATATATTAGAGCCAGAATCAATTGAATTCTTTGCTCTTTACGTCCTTTCCAAATTTCTTTTCTGTGATTAACAGTCATGTACTATGTAAGATTTAGAGTCCATTCATGGTGCTAAACTAAGCCAGTGCTTAATGCTATTACCAACACCGGTGTTAAAATAAATTTAGAGTCATTTGTTTTAAATGACTTCTTGTGGATCACTTAACTCAACTGTTGACAAATATAGTAGAGCTAATGTATAGTCCCTGTAGCTTCTCCCGGCACAATTATCTAAAAGACCTTGGTATCAATCTTCTTTATTGTGTCATCTTGTCAAGTAAAGAGTAGTCAAGGGGTCTGAGAAATTCTGCTGCTCACAACAAACAGAAAAGCAGCTCAAAACTTCTAAAGCTGTTATTCACACAGATTTGGGGCATCTATGTCCCCTCAAATCACAGAATGAGTTCACCGAAAGGTAACAAATGATGGCTGAGAAGAGTAATGGTGCCAGAACAAATGGTGCAGAGCTCCGAGAGATCACATTTGGCAGGAGGCTTTGTGCATCGTGTCTATGCATTGTGGACCCACTAGGAGAAAGTGGTTTTGTCATTCTCTACCTCCCTTTTTTTCGCTTATCAAATATCAAAACAAGGCTGAAATACATCATGTGGAACCCTGTGAAAATTATGCTGCAATGCATCTAGAACAGCATTACCAGGAGAGCTTAAATACTAACATCTAGATCCACTCCTGATGATTTTGAGGCAGTTTTGAATGGGGTTCAGGAATTCATACCTTTAAGAAACAACCCAGATAATTCTTATGTCCCCAGCCTGAGGGCTGGCTTCTGAAAACCACCGGTCTACATGATCCAGTAAATAACCCCTGGAAAAGTATGGAGACACACTGCTTTCACGGTTTGGCTTCATTGCCCATAATAGGAATTCAATACTTTAAGTCTTTGAATTGGTCATTTGCTCAAACTGCTCAAGTTGTGAAAAATCTGTAAAGCCTAGCATGTTTGAAAATTGCAACATCAATTGCAGTTTCTGTATTTTAAACTTTAAATCACTTTAAGCGTTCACCCTCAAACACCTTCTGATTCAAGCCTCATTAGGATTTTTCTCTTATGCCCTGGCTACCGTGATAAGCTTTATTTTCCCATGTCTGAATTAGTTTCTTAAGAGGCTGAATATCATTATAAAATGAGAAAATATGAATCTATGCAGAAGGAAAAATTCTTTTTTTCTTCTTCTCAATGCATAGCAATATGCTTTCAGTATGCATGAGAGCCTGATGAATAAATTAAAAGACAATTTCTAAATTGTGTATTGATTTTTATACAACATGAAGTAAGACTACATATCTGAGATCATCATAAAGGGCATAAATCTGAAAACTAAAAGTGAAAATAAGATAACACTTAAGAACAATGCACCTTATAGTAGTATATGTTAGTGTCCATTCTCCCTGTAACCTGAGAACATTAACTATCTTGTTATTAAACCTATCTTTAAATAATTATTCACAGTGTAAGCACAAAGTTCTTAAGAAATGTAGTCATTTTTCTAACATAAGCAGAGCCATCTAATTTTAAAAAATGAATATTCTGCACCAGGTGTTGCATGTAAGTGACAGATCACTGAATCCTACACCTGAAACTAATATTACACTGTATGTTAACTAACTGGAATTTAAATAAAAACTTGAAAAAAAACCAAAAAGAATACTCCAGAAACATACAATTCATTATGTAATACATTCTATTTAAAAAACGCATTAAATTTCCATTGATATTTGAAAAATTCATAACAATTTTTCTATTTAGTTTTCTGTTTAGTATCTTGCCCCAGGCAAAAGCACCCATGAGGGAAGGGGTACTCATAACCAAAAAAATTACTATGCACGATAAGCAGGACTAAATAGGTAACTTGTTTGTCATGGAATTTCCATGCCTCATACAAGCTGAGGACAAAAGATATGACTGTTTAGCAGGAAATAAAAGTTACATTGTACACTTAATCATCTACATGCTTTGCATTTTTAAAAAGACTAATATTAGATTTTTGAAATCAAGCCTCGTCCTTGGTCATCAGGCACACAAACAACACACTGGCCCATGGGTGCTTGAATTGGTTAGATGTCCATTCCCCCTAGTCAATGTGCTACTCTTCTGGTTGTTGTCTATTTTGAATATATCCTGCTCATTATTTGTTAGCATCAACATAGGGATGCAACATATGGGAACTTCTCTGCCTTTCCCACCTTTCTGCTTCTAATGGCATTGAAGGACGACTCTCTTTTAAACTCACAGAATGCACATTTACTAAGACTAGAGATGCTGTTGTATAGTAAGGTGTGGGAATTAATTTTTCAGTGAAAACAGTAAACTCAGCTTTTTTCAGGGCAACGAACAATATATAATAGCAAGAATAGGAAAACAAAGGAGGCTTTCAAAGTGCTGAATCAGTTGATTGGGTCACTTAGAAAATGAAGGTCCTTCTAGCCAGAGAGTGATCTGAGTGCACTCTCTCATTACCCAGATAAGGAAACAGGTCTGGAGCGATTCCAAGACATCAAGGATCTCATGGCTTAATGCAGAATGAGGTCTGTGATGTAATATATGAAAATAGTAGGTATCTCGTAATACATATACATGATGGATGTGTGGATGGAAAAAAATAAGACCTTTCAGAGAGGAATCTTTGTTTCTCAAACTGTTTTTCCCCCTTATGTGACATGCCACAGAGATACTATTCACCTGCAGGACCTGAATTCACTACTTTTCACTCTAATGTGGTATCTTGATAAGCATCACATATGTGAAATTCTCAGGAACTGCAACTATAATTCTACCTTGATTATTCCTATACCCATCATTGTGAATTTATATCATATTTGAGAACTGTTATACTACTTAATGCTGCCAAAATAACAAACTAACTGAAAGGTATGTGTCTAAGGAGTTGGCTTTTATGAAAGTGGAGTAATAGATTGTCACCAAAAAGGCTTTATTAAGACTTCATTGAATTCAATTCTTCTTCTTCTTCTTCTTTTTCTTCTTCTTCTTCTTCTTCTTCTTCTTCTTCTTCTTCTTCTTCTGCTATTATTTCTAAACCTGAAATCCACAATCATCTACTCTGATGATTCTTTTAAAGAGCATAGTTCATGCAATAATAAGGAATATATGAGTCTGTAACATTTCCTTAGGTCTAGAGTCAGTGGGCCTGGTTTTGGGGCTGCTAGTTTTGGGACATAGCAAACACTGAGCTGTGAATAGAGTATCAATAATAGCTTGCTGTATTCCACCAAATTTGTTAACCCATGGTTTAAAGTATATATTGTAATTAGCATGAAAACTGATTATTTTCTTTTACAAGAACAGCATCTTGAAGCTGTTCAGAAATATGTTTCTAGAGAAGATAAGAAAATGCCCAGAAACATCTTTAAATTGAAATTTAAAAATTGGTTGTTGATAGAATTAAATTTACTGAACCTAACCTAAGATATATCTATAGGCATATAGACTTTTCAAGCTGACTTTGGTTAACTTTAAAGTTTAGTAACTGGCAAACTGTCCTTATATATCTTCATTCATACTTTCATGAAGCACTTGTTCATTGTGAATTCCCTTAGATTTGGCATCAGACAAATTCATAAGTGAAATGTGCATAAGTGTGATGATAATATTTGCTACCTAGGCTACTATGGTACCATATTTCTCGGATTCCTTGAAAGCAAGGTCAATCATAATGATTGCACTGCTTTTACTATGAGGCTTGCTTCTTTGCTGTTGTTTAATGGGTAGATGAGTTCCTTGCTGTAAGACTGCACAGTGTAAAGATTATATAAACCAATTCAAATCACCATGAAAATCTAGTTTTTCCATCACACATCATTCCACAGCTTTATCCATAATCCTCAAAATGTGGAACCTGTGACCTCATTAAGTGTGAGGGAATTTTGCATTCTTTTTAGGCTCAGAAATAAATACCATCCACACTCTTTTATGGCCCAGCTTAGATTATCTTTATCATCTGAAATTACACAAGGGTAAGCAGAGTTTTACTCAAAACTGGTGGAGCAAGTGGAAATCTCTCAAAGCAATTCTGAGACTTAGTGTGCACTGAGAAAATGTTTCTCTATTGGGACAAAATGCTAAGAGACACACAACAGAAAACGGACGACTGATATTCTCTGGCTCTATCTCACTGCCAAACAGCTAGCTAGATAGAAATACACTTTGCATAAACATATGTTAATACCTGCCAATTAATTTTCAAAATGAAGTACAACCATACTCTGGAGAACTTCTTCCAAATAAACATCTCTCTGGTAGAAAGCCTTTTAGGATTTAATAACCAATGTTCCAGAACATTCCTATATCTTAACAAAATGTTATTTAGCTAGTGTTTGTAAAAGAACAGTTTGTATTTACATCCCCAAATACAGTATTTATCACAAGATGATTGTGATAAACTGACAAGTTATATTCCAAACATCACTGGTCGTAAGACACAATTTATCCATATATTTTGAAAAAGTCACTAAGGGCCAAAAAAGTATGTGTGCCTCTTTGATATCAGTGAGTCTAAGGCATTACAGCTTCATAATCAGCTGGAACAATTTTCAGTCATCCTATGTTCACCCTGAGCTTATTTCCATAGGATCTCCTTGTTTTTGCCTAGTATTTTATGGGTTCCTACAAATTTCAGAAGGTGCTAAAGGAAATTGTGGAGAAGGAAGCAAAGACAGAAAAACACAAAAAGCAGCTGACAAACTATATTAATGGGTGATCAGAAAGCAATATTTTAAGAATTTGAGATCTTAGCACAACGGTTTGCTATCATATATAAGTATTGTTTTGATTATATTTTAGGATGTTGATTGAGGTTTGGGTTGATGTTCAAATGCATTATAATTTTTTTCCCACTTGAAATAAAAGGAAATGGGCTTCCTGTCCCAGCCTTCATCCAGAATATCTGATTTCTAAGAATAATATTACTGAAAAGAATTTAAAAATGCCTGTTATGTAAATAAATATTACCACAAAGTGAAGTATAAATTATGTAATGTTTCCTTCAAACCACTATTTATCAAAAATTTCAAAATGTATTTAAAAGCAAATTTCAGTCAAGTTTAAAATTGTCACATCATGTTTTATACTGTAATGAGATGATGAAATGATCATGAATAAACTAATAAGTATATATAACCTGTAATAGTGTTGAAGAAAATTAATTTAGAATTTAAATAATAATTGCAACTAATTTCCATTTCACATCTATAATCCAGCCTTTTAAGTTTAAAAACTAAGCTAATATTTTATGGAAAACACTTTAGTGTGCACACTAAATAGTATACTAGTAGTATACTACTGAACTATTCAAAGCCCACCCTCAAACCCCCCACCCCCCAGCCATGCTTACAGACAAAACTCACAAGTGTCCACACTTATCCTAACTCTTTGCCTTTCTAGGTTATCATGCCTTCCATTCTTGGAAAGTAGATCCCAACTACAAAACATATTCTTCTGCAGCCTGACTACAACCCACATCTGGGATGAGATTGGGACAGAGTCCCTTGAACGCCTACCACTTTTCACTTGACCTGGCAAGAGTGGACCCCCTTTCCCCCATCTTCTTCCTGTCATGGGCAGAGCTGCAACCCTCACATATCCTCCAAAACCCTTAAAATGTCCAGCTTGACAGAAACTTGGGGCAATGTGTCTTTTGACGTCTGGCTCCTCTCCTCCCTTGGAGAGTGAATAAACTCTGTCCTGCTTGTTGCTCTACTCTTTGCCGCCTACCTCACCGCGACTCTAACAGTACCTCTTTATGTTTTATTTACTATATTAGAAATAATTTATGTATCACTTCATACAATATTTGCAGTGATACTATATTCAGCCAATATCTGCATTATGTCAAGTGAACAATGAAATAATAGATTGCATGGGTCAAAATCTCAACACCCTGACTGTTCTGCTTCCTAGCAGAAAGGTTAGTTAGGCAAGTTGCATTATTTCTCAATTTAATATGGTTGAGTTAATAATAGTACCTTCTCCATGGGATCATTTTGATTGAATGTGCAAAACAGTTCATACAATAAAGGTTAGTTATTATCACATATGGCTGGCTATCCAAGTAAATAAAGTGTTTTAGTTCTGATTTTTTAACATACTTTTCCTTGCATATACAATGCAGATGATAATATAACTGACCTTACAGAGTTTGAAGATTAAATATACAAATCAACATTAGGTTTTTTGCATAAAATCTGGATCAGAGTAAATCCTTAATAAATGTGAGATTCTATTTTTATTAACATCATTGTGAAAATCCAGCGTACTAGATGTTTTATGGTCTTATACATTGAAAAGAGCTTTCTACAGCCATTTATACTCAGAAGTAACCCACCTTGGCTTTTGCTATGTGAGAACAAACCTTGCCCACAGTCAGATTCTGACACGGAAATGTCACATGGAATCTCCCTTGAGTGACACATCACCTTAACTCACAGAGATGGGAGATGCTGTGAAAGACAGACAACACCATTCAAAACCAACCAACCAACCAACCAACAACAACAAATAAAACTGTAAGGAGCCATAATAGTCAACTTTTAAGAACACAACTGATATTTGTTAATCTGTCTAATTCACTGGTTAAATGTATTTGCCTCTGAACTAAGTGATCTGCTTTGGCCTTCATAAAATCATATTCTTCTTATCCTAGATGATTCATTTTGATCTAACATGTGAATATATCCCCAAGCTACATTTTCAAAGAAGGTATCACATGGAGTCATTTATTTTACTGTTGACAAAGAGATTAGTCATGAAACTCACTTTTTCTATCAGTATCCAGAGATACTCATTTTGCTGAGGTTTTAATAACAGGTATGAGTTGACACCTACAGGATTATAACCAAGTTCTTACCTGTTACAGGCATCAAACAAATATTATACTTATTATAGGCATTAAATAAAATTCTAGGATATGAAAACCTTGCATCAGATTATGTCAGCTTTGTAGTAAATATAGCTTATAGTATACTATGAGTCATATTTATCATTATTAATTTTATGCTGTATTACTCTTCAGTTTAGAAAGCAGACCAAAAAAAAAGAAAAAAAGAAAAGAAAGCAGACCATATTGTGAGGAAGCTATTATGATAGGCAGTGGCCAAAAACCAAAAGAATATATCTATCCCATCTCTGCTCTCAACAATACTGTGAACTCTGTGGGTACATGTGCTCTTAACTAGGCCATCCCCTGGACCAAGTACAGCTCTCTAGTATAATTTGGTTGGAGGGGAATTAATATATGTTGAATGAATAAATGAATGAATGAATGAATGAATGAATGAATGAATGAATGATATTATTTCCAATGTTTGATATAACTGAAAATTTCCATAAATCACCAATTCCAAGAAAGCAACTTTAAGAGAAATAATCAGAGGTGGAGTAACTGTGGGATAAAACTTTGGACCTGACTTCAGGGCAACTATGAATAAAAGAAGCAAACAGTCTGACAGTTAAAAATATCTGGAAAAAAAGGCTGCTGTCAGGGATGTTAGATACCATTTTCAGCCATACCCCATGGCTTCTGAGATCACCATGATTAGCTACTGATCCTTTATGTTGTATAGACACATGCCATTTTTATTTTTGAGGAAACAGAAATTTAAACCACCTATTAAATGTTTTGATATTTGTATGATATTCTTTAGCAGTAAATTCAAATTTGGTACAATTTTCTTTTTCTACACCATTCTCCACTATTACATTCCGATAGAAAGGTAATACCTTTTATAGGCCTTTGGGGACCTGGATTTAAATCCTGGGAAATACACTTAATGAAATAATTGATAAGAGTCTTGGCTTTTATATGTAAAAGGTGCTCAAAAATTGTTAAACACAAAGTTTCCCAGATTGCAGTTTTAAAAAAGAAGTAAAGGAAAATGGTTGATACTACATAAAATGTTTTCTATTTCACTTCTGAAACAGTTAAAGTGTCAGGAAATAAAAGGACCTTTCCTTTTAAAAATGTCTATGCTACATGCACTCTGGTATTTATAGCAGCATTACCAATAATAGCCAAATTATGGAAAGAAGCCAAATGTCCATCAATGATGAATGGGTAAAGAAGATACATCTATATCTGTATCATCTATATCTCTCTATATCTATAATGGAATATTACTCAGCCACCAAAAAGAATGAGATCTTGCCATTTACAACAACATAAATGCAGCTAGAGTGTATTATGCTAAACAAAATAAGTCAGTCAGAGAAAGACAAATATCATATGATTTCAGTCATATGTGTAATTTAAGAAAGAAAACCAGTGAACACAGCAGGGGAAAATAGAGAGGCAAACCATAAAACAGACTGTTAATTACAGAGAACAAACTAAGGTTTTCTGGAGGGGAGGTGGGTAGAGGGACGGGCTAAATGGGTGATGGGGATTAAGGAGGGCACTTGTGTTGAGCACTGGGTGTTATATATAAGTGATGAACCACTAAATTTTACTCCTGAAACTAATACTATGCTATATGTTAACTAACTGGGATTTAAATAAAAATTCTAAACAAACAAAAAAAGAATTAACATGAGTTGTGGAAAATATGTCCACCAACAGAGTGCAACACTGGGCACATTGGTAACAATCCACAAAATGCACAGAAGATTATTAAGTCTCTTGAAACCTACAGAATATCATTGCTAATTTTGTTCCCAGGAAAGAGAACAAGATTTTTCCATTTCTGTCCATCATAGATGCTTGAAAAAGTTAAATCCTAATATTGACAAGCTTATTATCTCACTAGTTGGTACAGATTTTTCTATGTAGGAACCTTGAACCCACGTAATTTGTGCTGATTGCCCTGTGCACATTTGGCCTTAAACTCTGACTTTAAAGCAAAAGCAGAAATTGTTACTTTTTGAGACTGAGAAAGACAGGTTTCTTCTTTATAGTACAGGTCATCACTGTCATCTGAGCTCTGAGACTGCACATGATGCGTCATGAATGCTGTCAGAGAAGCATATGATGTCTAGGCCCCAAAGCCTTAAGCAATGATTTGCTCTTGGTTTGGCAGGTCAAATACAGTCTGCATGCTTGAGGCTCTTCCTAGGGTACAAGGACATTTTAAGAGATTTCTAAATCTTGTAGAAATTTAGAGCCCAGAGGGAACAAGTCATTATGTATTCATCTCTTTTATCATGAAAAAAAAAAATGAAGCTAAGAAAAGTACAGGATTAGGTCAGGGTCACATGGCTGACTAGTGGAAGAAGCCTTGAGTAGAGCCTTAATTTCTGACTCCTTATTTCAAAATGCATTGCAATTTTAAAAAGAAGGTGATTTTTATGGGAGTGGGTGGGACATATGAGCATAGTTCATAGGTGGAGGATCCATAAAATAACAAATTAATCATAAACTCTATTTAACTTCTAACTCATTCCCTTCCATTTCCAAGGTTCTTTCTAGGGCACTCAGCAACCAACTTAATTAAATCCATTCTTGCTAAAAGTAGATTTCAAATACCAAGGAGAACTGTGCCAGTGGACCATGGGATATCCTTTATGCTTCCTGTAATGTCCATTAAAGGAATACATTCACTAGTAATAGGTAATATGAATTGAAGGAAAAAACACTCAAAGACTATACTTCAGGTGTATCTCAATTCATCCTGGCTGCTATAAAGAACATTTATTTCTCACATTTCTGGAGGCAGGAAATTCCAAGATCAAGGTACCTGCAGACTTGCGGTCTGGTGAGAGCCCACTTCTTGGCTAATACATAGCTAGGCTACCTTCTCCCTGTATTGTCACACTATGGAGGGGGAAGAGAGCTCTCTGGGCTCTCTTTTATAAGGGTGCTAATCTCATTCATGAAGGCTCTACCCTCATGACCTAATCCCCTGTCAAAGGCCCTCCCTTCAGATACCATCACTCTGGAGGTTATGATTTGAACATATGCATTTTAGGGGAACACATTCAGTGCAAGCAAGGTGCAAAATTCATGGTTATATAGAGGTCATGGGCAAAGAATGAAGAGATACAGAAAGCAGACCTTTTTTATGACAGAATCAGTGCCTTTATAAGATGTCTATCACTGGCTTCCAGAAGATCCCAGCAGCTCTATATTTAAAATGAAAAAAAAAAGAATTGCTTTAAGATTGGCTCAGGCAAGATGGTAAAAGAGTAGGGGACCTCATCTCATCTGTTCTCCTTAACTATTTAATAGATAACTATTAAATCATTCAACCTGAGATAAGGAAAAAAATGCTGGAATTCTACAAATAGAAAAGTGACCACTTTTTGCAAGGTAGGAGGTGTAGAGAAGTGAATCTGAGGGGATATATATGGGGGTGAGGGGAGGGGAGGTTCCATAAGCCAGCTACCAGAAAGTAATAGAGCCCTGGAGCGCAAAATTGGAACATTTAGAAATTTGTTCCAGTGAGAGATGCCCCTGCCTTGAAGGTGCTCAGGAGGTGAAAAGGTACGAATCCTCGCTGGGAGAGTGTGATCTTGGGATACCCTGGGTCACAGAAAGAACAAGTGTGTCTGAGTCAGCAAAGTTCCCACGCCTTGGAGCAGGGAAATTGGTTAGGGACAGCGAGCCCAGTAGGGGGCTCTCAGCATGGTTCACCTTAAACTGTGGGATGCAGCATGATGGGGCCACAGCTGTCTTATGGGGGCCCTGCAAAAGGTAGAAGCACAGCAACCCTCTGCCTTCCCCCAGGAGGATCAGTGTGGGCATGCACAGCAGGAGTGCAGAATCTGGTACACACAGGAGTGAAGACCACTTATCCCTGAGGGTTTACTGAACTGCAATCGTTCAGCTCTGGGGCTGGAGATCCAGTGCAAACACTTTTATTTTCATCCTCTAAAGAGACACGGAAAGCCTTCAGGGAACAAAAGCCACATAGAGTGACCAGTAGCAACTCACACTGAGCCTGACCCCCTGGCAAGAGGCAGTGCAACTCTGCCCAAGCAAAGACACTTGGGAATCAGTGCAACAGCACCCATCTTCCCCAAAGACCAGCTGAAAAAACAGGGTACACCAAGTCTACGGAGCACACAGGACTGCAAAACCTCAGGGCCAGGAAAAATAATATATAGAATTCAAGGTTTTTTCTGATGATCCGTTTAATCGTTAGTTTAAAATATTATTTTCTTTTTTCTTTGTTTTCTTTTCAACTAGTTTTTTATTTTATCAACCCTTTGCTTTTAAGTCTTTTTTAACTTTTATTTTTTTACATTTATATTTTATAGATATATTCTTCAGTTTTGGCTTCCTTCTGCTGTATTCAATTTGTTTTTGTATGTATATAAATTTTGCTCTCTTTGCAATTTTGGGATTTAGTGTCTTCTAACATAGAGACCAAAATACATGCAGGACCAAACGGATCACCTTGTTTTGGCCACCTGGGAGATCATATTCTCTCCCCCCACCACCACCTTTTTGCCTTTCTTTTTCTTCCTCTTTTGGTTTCTGACCTCTTTTGTTTTGTGCAGTGTGTATTTCACTTGGGTTGTGATTGATATATTTGAGTTTGTTCACTCATTCATCCATTCTTCTCGTTGCAAAATGACTAGAAGGAGGATTTCACAGCAAAAGAAATCTTTCTGCCACAGATCTAATCGATATGGATATAAGTAAAATGTCAGAAATGAAAATCAGGATAGAAACTATAAAGTCGCTAGCTGGGTTTGTAAAAAGGCACAAAAGACACTAGAGAATCTCTTAGTGCAGAAATAAAATGTAATCAGGTTGAAATTAAAAATTCTTTAACTGAGGTGCAGTCAAAATTGAATGCTCTAGCAGCTAGTTTAAATGAGGCAGAAGAGAGAGTAAGTGACAAAGACAAGTTGATGGAAAGGAAGGAAGCTGAAGAAAAGAGAGAAAAGCAACTAATGGACCATGATGGGAGGCTTTGAGAAATCAGAAATTCCATAAAATGAAACAATATTAGAATTATTGAGGTCTTCAAGGAAGAAGAAAGAAAGAGAGGGACAGAAAGTATATTTGAGCAAACGACAGCTGAGAATTTCCCTAATATGGGGAAGGAAACAGGCATCCAAGTCCAAGAGGTAGAGAGGACTCTTCCCAAAATCAATAAAAATGGATCAACACCCCAACATATAATAGTGAAGATAATTTCTCTCTGCAAATTTCAGAGAGAAAGAGAAAATCCTGAAAGCAGCTTGAGACAAGAGGTACTTAACCTACAATGGTACAAGCATCAGGCTGGCAACAGACCCCTCTGCAGAGACCTGGCAGGCCAGAAAGGGCCGGCATGATATATTCAGTGTACTAAATGAAAAAAAAAAAAAAAAAAAACAAAAAAACCTGCAGCCAAGAATACTTTATCCAGCAGGGCTGTCATTCAGAATGGAAGGAGAGATAAAGAGATTCTAGGACAGAAAGAAACTAAAAGAGTTTGTGACCATTAACCCAGCCCTGCAAGAAATATTAAGGGGGATCCTATAAGCAAAGAAAGAGTCCAAAGTGACATAGACCAGAAAGAGAGACAATCAATAGAAACAGTGACTTTACGGGTAATACAAAGGCACTAAATCAATATCTTTCAATAGTTACTCTGAATGTAAATGGGTAATTGCTCCAATGAAAAGACACATGGTAGTGGAAGGGGAGGTGGGTAGGTCCAGTATATGGATGAATCTTGCTTTTTTTTTACCGAATATGATACCATGTGTCTTTTTTTTGTATATTTTTTATTGGAGTTTGATTTGCCAACATATAGTATAACACCCAGTGCTCATCCCATTGAGTGCCCCCTCAGTGCCCATCACCCATCCATATACTGTCTGTAAAAGAGTTTTTAGACCTACAGACACTTCCAGATTGGACAAATAAAATTTCCAACATTCTCTTCTTCTAATAATATTTTATGCTCTAGCAACAACAATGGATTCCTCACTGCTGTGAAGACTTGCCTAATGGTTGTTCCAGTCCTTGTTTTTGGAAAATATGAGGTAAGGCAGAAATAGATTAGAATGTGATTTATCCCTGAAAATGGAGTTGAGGCAGCTGTAGTTTTCCTTTTCTAAGTATGGAGAGTTTGGTGCTCACATGGATTACGTGGTGATAATCAGGGTCGATAAACACCAGCTTTTAATGTATGCTCTCCCATCCTTATGCCCATAAAAGATGCAGCCCCTGAAAGCTCCTAAAATCCAATGTTTTTTAAAGATTTTATTTATTTATTCATGAGAGACACAGAGAGAGAGAGGCAGAGACACAGGCAGAGGGAGATGCAGGCTCCGTGCAGGGAGCCTGATGTGGGACTCAATCCCAGGACCCCGAGATCACGACCTGAGCCAAAGGCAGACACTTAACCACTGAACCACCCAGGTGTCCCTAAAATCTAATCTTATTACTTATTCTAGTCTCTTATCTTCAGGCCACAATAACAATCCAACTAACAATCTATGTATTTTACTCGAAAGTTGATCTTTTTATAACTAAAAAGACCTGAATCTTATCAGCAGTACTGGAATATTTCCTTATACTGAGTCACATTGTTTCCATGTCATAACATTTCTGATTGCATTTTATGATTAGTAGCCTGTCAGTTTATTGGCAATATTTGTGGTTGTTTTTCTTTTCTCAGAGGTGGATAAAATCATGGAGGATCTTAAATCAATAGTATTTTAGATTTGGTAAATTATGGTGTATGTCCCAGGAAAGCTGAAGGCTGTATTTGGAGATTCTATTCTGGGTCAGCCTGTCTGTTTGCATCCACACTCCCAACAGTTATGTGCTGGTTGGCCCTGGATAAGTTACTTACCTCCTCTGTGCCTCATGTTCCTCATCAATAAAGTGGGTGTATTAATAGTAATAAATTCAAAAGGTTGTTAGGAGATAAAAATGAGTTAATGTTTGTAAAATCCTTTAATCAGTGTCTGGCACATAGAAAGCATTTTCAGTTAATATTTGCTATTATTATAGCCCTAGCTTGTACTACATTCTGCAAACTCTCAATGCCTAACCTTTAAATATTATTTTCTTTCTATTGCTCCACAGCCATAAACGGTATAAAGTTTATCCCCCCAGGGTCCAGAGAGTCAAAATAACTTAGAGTCTGGAGTTGGAATTGCAAAATGGTCCCACTGCACTACCAGTAGCTACCAGTCGCATGAGGCTGTTTACATCTAAATCAATTAAAAGTAAATAAAGTTTAAAAATTTAGTACTATGTCACACTCTATATTTCAAGTGCTCAAAAGCCACATGTGTATGATGGCTCCCCTATGGCACAGCATAAATATAAGACAATTCTATCACCATAGAAAGTTTTATTGGACACGACTAGTCTATACTCTCCTAAGCTAGCTTCCAACAGAGTTCTCATCTTTGTGTCTATTATAAATCTAACAATGATGTGATATCTTTACACTTAGGAGATACCAAACCACCATAATTATTAAAAACTTCCAGTTTTGAGCAAAGGCTATTATTTTGTGATATTCAATCTTCCTTTTCATTCTAGATATCAACAAATGATACTCATAATAAACCTAGTTAGGCTAGGTTTGCCAGCTGTGACTTCAATGTGGAATAAAGGTGGTCTGGTCCAGGTGGGTTGTAAATATTGGCATTGGTCATGGGGCTCTGTGTTGAGATAAAACAACTCTCACTTTCATTTGTGTCCAAATGGGATGGCAATGGTTTGTAGACAATACCTTGTATTAATCTTAAAGAACCTTAGTATGATATTTTCTTTAACTATTTCAGACAAATCCCATTAAACCTGTATTGAGAAGAAAAGCCTTCTATTCAGTCGTAGGTGGGGATGCCAATAAGTGAATGATACAGTTCTTGAACTCAAATGACTTGGTCTACATAGGTTATATAAAGAAGATAATGGAAAACTATGAAAGTCAGGATATTATACTTTTAAATAAGATGAAAGAGACACAATGGAGGTTCAAGTGAGGAGAATATATCAGAAATTTTTCAACTTGATCTTTAAACTTCCCTAAAAAAACATTTTTGGTATATTTTACCCTCTGGTTTCTTCTTTTCCTGACCATCCCTGACCTGCCTCTTCGAGTCACAAACCAATAAAAACATCCTTCTACCAGCATTTTCCACACAAGCACAATTGAACCACGCATAAGGAAAATTTAAACATGTCTCAAACTGTATCTTTTGATCAAAGTCTACTTCTCTTTTTTCATAATTCACACTACCTTATTAAGCCTATTTTGTGGGACTTAGGTGTGCTCATGGGGAAAATGTAATAAAGACTAGGTGGCAATAAGTCATATAACATTGTCAGTCATACAAAAACACCGGATTTCAAGTCTAATGCTTATAACCATCATCCTGTATATTTCAACATCTTAACAATCATTAATTGGAGTTTTAAGAATAAAATAATAATCCATAAAGTTTTCTAATTAAAAAGCTTTAACACCTTGATTTGTCTAAAACTATTACTTACAAAATGTAGTACAAAAGTAATGAAATCTGCTTTCATTCTCACCAAGTGATACACAAAATAATGAAGCACTTCACAACTTTCTTTTAAGGATCAATTGAACTCAGTTGCTTTGTTAGAAGATTGCTTGTTTTCATTTACTCTGGCATTGGATAGTAAAAAAAGCCAAGGAGAAACAATGAACCCCATTATTTTGCCCTACTGTCTTCCTTGGGTCAGTGAGAGAGAGTGAGAAAAATCTTTTTCTTATGCTCACCTCCTTTCAGTGGCAGAAGTGATACATTAGTAAGAACTGCTTTTTCCCAGTCGTGCTCTCATAAAAGGAAGACTATCCACTTCTCAGGAGAAGAGAAAGAAGGGAAAACTTTCTACTTCCTTTTTTCCATTCCCATGGGAGGGCTAAGCTGGAAGAAGTGATAGTGACGGTGTGATTCAGCAGCTTTGTTTCTTGCAGAACAGCATGACTTACCCTTGACATATACAGATTTTTCCCTCTCTGTCAAATTAAAAAGGCCTCTCCCTTTGAAGAAGGCCCAATGATGTTCAAATCCACCCATGTTTAGAGAAGTAAGCTCAATTTAAAGATGTGATTTTCCCAGTTTAGCCTTATAAGTCATAAAACTGATATTCAAAGTCACATGTGATTGATAATTCTTTTTCTGAATGATTTAAAACTTAGAGGAGAAGAGAGGGTGATTCAGCAGTTCCCCTTAAGACCCACCATCCTAATGATTCAAAGCCTACATCATTGGCCAAGAATTCAATTTTGGGAGATATAACAAAGAAAAGTGTTTTGGGAGGACATTCCTTCCCTCCATAGAAAAGGATTCACCATGTTCTCTCTTGTGTTGGTTTTGTTTTTCCAAAAGTCAGTTGTATCATTCCTTTTTTTTTTTTTTTTAGTTGTATCATTCCTAGTTCAAAGCTATATTGCAGTTATTCTTCTTTGTCATCAATGCCCCAAGTAAGAGACAGGAGAAATGTAAAATCTTTGGTCTGGGACTGCTCCCATCAGCATTAAAAGAGTATTTTCTGACAACAGGAGTTTTCTGTCTTACTTAATAGTGACTCTCCTTTCAGTTTATTCTTCAAAGTTTCTAAATATATTGCTTGTTCTTTCTGTCCTGTCCAGTAACTGTATTTTAGCCATAGATTTCTTGTCTTTTAATGACTGTGTCTGATACTTGATGTCAAGAGCAGACTGTCACCTGATTCTCCAAGAGTCATGCCATCTGCCCTCCTCTGAGTAGAGAGGTCTACTTTGCCAATAATACCACACTCCCTCTGGACTAATTGCCAAATTTCCATACTCTTCTCATCTGTAGCCCTGTATAAGCAACCTTGGAATAGCCAAACCCTGCCTAACAGGACCCAATTCTGCTAGTACGTTCACGTCACTCCTTCCAACTTGTATAATAAAGTCTCCTAACTTATTTTTCATGGGGCGATGACCTTAAAGTTCAAGAACGAATCTCACATAAGGCTCAGATCCTGGAATCACAGTGCCTTACTTCTAATTTCAGTTCTACCACTAACTAGATCATAACTTTACTCAGTAAACCCAATCTCTTGGCAGCTCAGTTTTTATAAAGTGGTTACAAAAACACCATCCTCCACATAAGGTTATTCTGAGGAGTAGCTGAGATATTGCAGCTTATATGCTGGGGAATATGGCGTACACCCAATGAATATTTGTTCTTAATATCAGGTTTTTCTTGGATCAGTTTTTATTTCCATAGCTAAAGCAGCTTAAGTGACTAAAATCCAATGCTTTTATTTTAGGTTATCTACGGACAAGTGAAGAATAATATAACAAATATCCTCTTGCACATCACCCAGAATTTTAAAAACATTACTATATCATATTCGCTTCAAATGTTTGAAGGAAATAAACTGCGCTTCAGTTGAAGATTTTAGTTTTCTCCTCCTCATCTCATTTCCTTTCTGTCCCTGAGGCAACTATGGTCAAATAATCAGTGTAGATCTTTACATTTGCGGTCAGTGTTTTTCAACACAAACATGTAAAAACAACATACTATTTGTGTGTTTTTATCATTATTATAAATGCAATCCTGAGCATCATTGTTAAAGTTTTTTTTTCACTCCAAATTATTACTTGAGACCTACTTGAAACATTTGCTATATTGCATTCATTTTAACTTTATATGTTATTTCTTCATATGAATATAACATAATTTATCTATAACCCTACTGAATAGTCTATAATTTTTTCATTTCACAAAATAAGATGCAGCAATAAACATACAAATTAACCATGTTTCATTGTAAAAACACATAAGAAGTTCTTAAGGCCATATAAGCAGTTAAATTACTTTGTAATTTAACATTAAATGTAAAACTTAAATTACTTTGTAATTTAACATTAAATGTGTAATGTAATTCACATTGTCCATACATTTTCAACTTTACTCTATTGCCCAATTACTGTTGAAATGAATTATCAGTTTACTCTTCTATCTCAAGTTACCTTATGCTAACCAAACTTGATATCTTCAAGCATTTTAATGTATGCCAATCAACTGGAAAAAAATAGTACCTCTTGTTTATATTAATTTATATTTCCCTGATTATTAGTGTGTTTGCGTATCACATGTTTAATAGATTCAAGATTCCTTTTATATTAACTACCTGTTATAATTTCTTGTATAGGGTTTTTTCTTTTTTCTCATTTAGTACTAATGCCATTTTTATCATATACTAAATCTTCGTATATGTGTGAGTTTCATTCCAAGATCATATTCTTATCCATTAATATCTTTATCCCCAAAGCAATATGATAATATTTTAATTACCTTTATAATAAGTTGGCATATTATGAGGCTGATTTTCTCCTCATTTTTATTTACTATAATAGTTCGGTTATTACTGAGTATTTATTCTTGAGCACTTATTTGAGGATTATCTAGTCTACTTTCACTAAAAATCCTATTACAATTATTGTTGGAATTGCACTGTAGATTAATTTGGACAGAAACTTTAAAAATTATTTCTGTAAAATATACAGCGTACAAATGTACAAAATGTTTACAAAAATATAGTGAGTGCTGATGTAAGTCTTCAATTTCTACTTTACAGGAAACCCCTAACCAGTTTCTAAGTAAATAAATTATTTGTGTGTATCCCATACTGAGCTTGTCCCTTCACTCACACAGTTTGCACTGTGTGTCTCCTTCATGTTTCAAAGCTAACATTATATTTTTATTAATGCAAGTGCTCAACCACTGACCTTAAATATTGAATTTGTTGTCACCCTCCTCCTTCTACTATCATCCCACCATTCCTCCATTGTGATGGATTGTTTGAAAAGGTGGTTGCAAGAATTTCTCTGAATACTAGATGAAGGCTTCTTTGCAGTGTGATTTTTGCCACTCCTCACCCCCTCCCCCAAAAAAGGGAGAGAGAGAGAGCTGGAATCTATTTTTTCACTGGAAATTTAGGCTGGTTTTATTATACTTGCTTTGACCAGACTAGAAGAGAACTTGAAGCTTCCACTTTCATTCTCTTTATACTGTGTGAGCCAACTTAACCTATTGAAGGATGAGACCATGTGAGCTGAGATGAGCCATTCCAGCGGATCTCTCTAATCAGTCCCCCAGTCAAGCTTCAGATGACTGTAGCCACATGACTACAATCAAGGGAAAAAGAGACTACCCAGCTGAGCACAGTTCCAATTACCAGCTTGCAGAATTGTGAGATAATAAATCATGGTGGGTTTAAGTCATGAAATTCACCCATATTCCTTCAAACTTAACTTAGGATAACGAGGTGGTGTATACCATTCTGTTCTCTTCTCAGTGCTCTGGTAATCATATATACGTAATCATTGGGTTATTCATTTCTGGGATGTTTTACAAAAATACAACACTATCTTTTGCACCTTTTTACTACATTTCATCTTTGTTGTTCTCAGGTAAGTATATATATTGTAGAAATCCTTCCCAGCTGTCTTATAGATCTAATTCTTTCTTGTAGTAACGGTTACATACAATTTCATAGTATGGATTGCCACTGTCCTTACAAGCATTCTCTCATCAATGTAGATTCCCGATTGTCAGTTATTACTACTACACTATGAATATTCTAGGTCACCTGCTGGCACGTATTATTTTGTATATGTAAAACATTAGCATGATTCTATTGTATGATTAGTGTATTTTCTTTAGAAGTGTGAAATTTTGAAACTGTGATTTCCATATGGCTACCTTCTTTTGCTTGGGTTTAATCTTGTCTCTCATTAATGCAAAACAGCTTTATTTCCCCTGTTTTCATCACAATGGATGCATCTTTTTAGTAAATTATATGTTCAAGGTAAGAAGATTTCATTGTATGTAATAAAATGTCATCATTGAAAGTTACTCTCTGGTTTGCAGGACAGCTACTTGGAGCTAGATCATAATATACCTTCATGGACTGATTGCATATTTTTGAATTTGCATTTTTCCTCAAGGTTGAACATTTCTAAAAAAAATTGTAGTTACTCAATTTAAATTTATAATGTCCCAAAGGACATGTAAATAATAACTAGAAAAGATAACACTCCAAATTAGAAGTCTAATTTGCAGGTGATCTCATTAATGAAGATTGTATCATGTATATTGTATGATATCCAGTGATCACACTTCATGAGAATTCTGTATGCTTTTGTTGATAAACCCATTTTACTGTAGAGCTAAATATGTTTTAAGAAAAAGAATACCATGTTACTGATTCTTTCAATTATTTTATGGAAGTATTTATTAAATGTCTAATATAGATTAGCTTTTTAAGAGACACAGGATAAGACACAGTCTAAATCCCTTTTTTTCCAATAGGGAAAATAATGCCTACAATATAAGATCTGTAGAAGTGAAAGAAGCTAAAGAAATGTTGAGTTCCATCAATATGGCAGATTAAATTACCTGGTAATATTCCGGGTAATATTCCAGGTCAAACATGTGGTAACTTAGAATGAATTATATATAACGAGTATCTTTTTTAAAGTAGTAAGCCTAACTAACCAGAAAGGATGGGGACATTTCCTAGGGTCAGAAACAAAGAGCAAACTAAAAGCAAATGTGATTTTAGATGATGCTACAGTTACTTTGGCCTTGGGTGGCGGGGACGGTTCGCAGTTATTGTCATCTAAGGGCCAAAATATTAAAGTGTATTTGCAAAGCTGAGTCTGTGCATAAAATGGGAAAGTAGAATAGAACCGAATGCAGGAACTGGCATGATTGAAGCACTGCATCCTTGGAGAAAGATTGGAGACCTCCAGAAAAACTTACTCCCTGGCAATAGAGAGATCATAAAGAATTTGGGACAGGATACATCCCATAAAGATAAAGAAGAAGCACATCTGTTTTGGTAGGGCTCTGAGTGAACAAAAATTGTTGTCCTCTGAGTTTATATCTGCAGCTTTGTACCTTACATAGATTTAGGGTTTGAGTTCACTCTTCTTCACTTTTCCAGGAAAAATATGTATGATGGTTTGGACTATATTCTTACTACCCTCGAAATCTGTAATGTGTTGGTAGTAATCATAATTTTATATTTCTAAAGTTAACTTGTGCCATATAATTTTCTTGATCATTCTTGATAAAAGTTTGTCCATTTAAGTTATCTTTGTTTTTTTTTTTAAAAAAAAAGGCTTTATTTACTCACTCATCAGAGATACAGAGATAGAGGCAGAGAGAGAAGCAGGCTCCCTGTGGGGAGCCTGATGTGGGACTCAATCCCAGGACCCCAACCAGATCACAACCTGAGCTGAAACCAGAGACTCAACCACTGAGCCACCCAGGTGCTTCTATTTAGGTTATCTTCAAAAATATTTTTTTAATACTCTATTACATCCTCACTCTAATTTTTAAATTCAATGTTAAAATATAATTTTTCCCTATGTATTTTCTCAGCTGAATGTTATTATTTTTCTATGTTCTCAAAAGAATACATCCCTTAGATCAAGTTTTTATTTATATTGTTTTAGTCTTCTATATTTCTTTTTTTAGACCATATATACCACATGGAATAGGAGACAAAGCTCAAGAAAATAAGATGACAAATTTAAAAGCACAAAATCTGAATAACAGGATGCCTTCAATAACAGGACAGAAAAAAACAGAGGAGATATTTATTTGTTTGTTTGTTTGTTTGTTTATTTGAGAGAGAGAGAGAGAGATGGCATGAGCAGGGGCAGAGGCGGAGGGAGAGGAGAAGCAGACTCCTCGCTGAGGAGGGAGCCCGATCCAGGGCTTGATCCCAGGACTTTGGGATCATGATGTGAGTGGAAGGCAGACACTTAACCAAGGGAGCCACCCAGGTGTCCCAGGGAGAATTTTAAAGTCATACAAATTATTTCCCCAAATTAAAAAACATGACTTCCAGATTGAAACTGCTACTTATCCAACAAAAATAATCTTTAAAAATCTCAAAGTCATAGCATCTGGAATTTTAGAATACGGAATTTAGAAAGAAAAGGCCAAAAGTTTCCTGAAAAGAAAAACAAATAAGAAAATAAGGTATGTCATATACAAAGCATAAGAATAAGGGTAGCATCAAGTTTCATATCATAACACTAGAAGCTAGAAGACTACAGACATGCCTTCCATGTTTCATAAAGAACGAACATCTCGTACTCTGAATGCCGAGACAATATATCTATCAAGTGTAAAAGTAGAAGAGGGATGGTTTTTGGCATCCATGTTGTGCAAGAAAGAGTTAACATAGCCTTCCTGAATCCTGAGTCCTTTTAGCAAAACCCCAAATGCCTAAGTGGAGATGGGTATCTCTCTAACCAAACAAATGGTCTCAAACTTAACATCCCTTTGGCCCAGGGCCTGATCCTGGAGATCCAGGATCAAGTCCCACGTCAGGCTTCCTGCATGGAGCCTGCTTCTCCCTCTGTGTCTCTGTCTCTCTCTGTGTCTTTCATGAATAAATAAATAAAATCTTAAAAAAAAAAAAGACAGATTTTGTTTATTTATGAGAGACATAGAGGGAGAGGCAGAGACATAGAGGTAGAGGAAGGCTCTTCGCAGGGGGCCTGATCATGGATAATGCCCTGAGCCCAAGACAGATGCTTGACCCTGAGCCACCCAGGCTTGTCCCCCTACTCCAGGAATTTTCATAGCAAAAAGTTGTCAGTCCCCCTTCAAACTACAGCTCATTCATACATGGACTATAAGAAATAGTGAAAAGGATTATAAGGGAAAGGAGAGGCTCTGAGTGGGGAAAAAAAAAGTAGAGAGGGAGACAAACCAGGAGAGACTCCGAACCCTAGGAAACAAAGGGTTGTAGAAGCGGAGGTGGGTGGGGGGATGGGGTTACTGAGTGATGGGCACTGAGGAGGGCACTTGATGGGATAAGCACAGGATGTTATACTATATGTTGGTAGATTGAATTTAATAAAAAATTAATTAATTTTTCAAAAAGTTAACATCCATTTATTCTTTTTCAGGAATTTCCCAAGAGATGTGCTTCACCAAAGTAGGTAATTTTGCCAAAAAAGTGGAAGGACGGGAATCCCTGGGTGGCTCAGCGGTTTAGCACTGCTTTCCGCCCAGGGAGTGATCCTGGAGTCCCGGGATCGAGTCCCACTTCAGGCTCCCTGCATGGAGCCTGCTTCTCCCTCTGCCTGTGTCTCTGCCTCTTTCTCTGTGTCTTTCATGAATAAATAAATAAAATCTTTAAAAAAAAAAGTGAAAGGACCTGAACCTAGGGATTAAAATTTTTATTACAGAGTAGAGGCAAAGAAAATCTCCAAAATAATGGTAAATGTAATAATATGAAAACTATAAATTAAGCCTTGGATAAAACAAGCCCATGTTGAGGAAGAAAACAGAGTGGCTCATGGATAGATCCATCCATGTAATTGAGCAAACTGAGAGTGAAATTGCCCTTGATTTATAATGCTCCGGTTTGACTTAAGAATAAGAAAATTTAAAAAAAAGAATAAGAAAATTACTTTTTTAAAAAATATTTTATTTATTTATTTGACAGAGAAAGAACACAAGCAGGAGAAACAGCAGAGGGAGAGGAAGAGGCAGGCTCTCCGCTTAGCAGGGAACCTGATACGGGGCTCAATTCCAGGACACCAGAATCATGACCTGAGCTTAAAGCAGATGCCTAACTGACTGAGCCATCCAGGGATTCCAAAAATTACTTTTTAATTAAATAAATTAAAAAATAATTAACGGAAAGAAACAAAATGATATGGCTCAGCAATGAATAATATTTAGATACCCATGAAAATGCAGATTCTGAATATTGATGTAACCAAAATTATGATATCATAAATTTAGGATGGTTGGATTTGCACATGAGATGTATGTGAACATGCACACACACACAGGAATGAGTTCTATGATAAGTGCTGAAGCTTCCTCGTTAAAAGAGTGATAATAAATATTTCTTTTAAAAAATGTAAAAAATACTATGAGGAGAAATTAGAGACCTGAAAGTAAAAACTAGAAATAAGAACTAAAAGTATGGTGGCCTCCATAGAGCAGGAATTAGACTTGGGAATAAGTTAAACAGCCTTAGTTCTCCTAATTCTATTTCATTAGAAGCTTTGTAAAATTATTTGACCTTTTACAGTACATACATAATTTGAAAAAAGAGCATCATATATATTTTAAAATAATAAAAATATATGTAATGAATGAACAAAATGACTTGGATTTATATTACTTATTCAGGAAAAATTTTGACTAAAAATAAATCTGGAGGTTTCAGCATCCATGGTTAGTTCCCTGGAGGATGATTTGTTGATTAAAAACATAAATGAAGATATTAAAAATCAAGTTCTGAGTTTCTCTCTTGCATGCATACACACACACACACACCCACACACACGCACTCCCATTATCTCCTAAAACTATGGATCACCCACACACTACTGAAAACAAATAATGAAAAGATTCAAATGCTTGAGGCAACTTTTTTTCCTTTAATATGAATTATTGCTTGTAAAACTATACTTATTGGGCAATTGCTGAAATGAAACATATCCAACTGTCTTCTCTATTCATATTTTATGTAGTCTTTTTATGAAACAGAATCCTTTATAGTTCTTCCTCCACTATAAGTTATGTGGGTATGTGTGCACACATATCAACTGGCATTAGTACTTCCATCCTTCATCTGGATCCTCTAAGACCGTGACTCCAGTCCTTTCCATTCTCTCTCTCTCTCTCTCCCTCTCTCTCCCTTGATTCTTAACCCTGACTCCACAACAGGAAAGACAAAAATGTGTTTTATTAGTGCTACATCCTCATCACTCTAAAGCTAAATCACTATCTTGCCCTTCCCAACCAGTCTAATTGAAAGAATAATGTGTATTCACTGACTTCACTAAGATGTGAATGAACAGAGCAGCAAAGGAAGCACCTAGTAAAGAGTCCTGACTTTACTTCATAGACAATAGGTGCTCTAGTAAGTGCAGACTTGCATTTAAGGAAATAAGTAGACAGGGCATGGAGGAAGATGGGATGGGGCAGGACTGCAGGCAAGAGCAATGGTATGAGAATAGGGAAGCAGCTCAGGATTTAGCTGTAAGCAGACCATTGGTACCGAGGCTGAAAAAGAATCAAGATCTGAGAGATAAGGGCACCTGGGTGGCTCCATCCATTGAGCATCTATCTCCCTTCGGCTCGGGTCCTGATTCCAGGGTCCTGAGACTGAGCCCCATGTGGGGCTCTCTGCTCAGCAGGGAGCCTGCTTCTCCCTCTCTTTCTCTCAGCCTGCTGCTTCCCCTGCTTGTGTGCGTGCTCTCTCTGTGTCAAATAAATAAATAAAATCTTAAAAAAAAAAAAACAGATCTGAGAGATAGGTATTAGAGAAGAGGCAATGGCAGTATTCTCTCAGGTTTTCAGTTATTAAAAATATCTTCCTCATAGGATTACTGTGAAGATTAAAGAAAGTCATATATTTGAGGCATTTTGTTGAAGAGCAATAAATGTTCCTATTAGTATTATTTAATTAGGTGTATCTGTTATCCAATAATCCTAATAAAACTTACAGTATATTAATCTTTGAATTAGAAAGCTTTTATCATCGACACAGTGATGAAAATATGGATTAAAAACTATGTGAGACTCTGTCCCTTTCTCTTAGTTAAATAACCCATAGTACTTTAAATAACCCATGGTCCAGGTGGGATTACCAAGTGATTAAGTTTAGTTTGCAAATTCCTCATTTCCCTCTACTTAAGACAATGTCCGGGATGCAGAATAAGCCCTGGGTTTGGAAACAGAAAGAGTCTAAATCTTTGCTATATTCCGAGCTACCTGTTTGATGAGAAGAAATACAAGTAACCTATTTGAAAGTTCATTTCCTAAACTCCCAAAAGGGAGTAAGAATCCCTGCATCCCATTGTTCTGAAAGAGTTACATGAGAACAAAGTAAAAGGTCTAAACTGGATGGATGCCCTTTTCCATTTCACAGGCTCTTTTGGTAGAAGATGCTTGGGAAAAAAATCACGTGTTTTTCTATCAAAATTTCCTTAAGTGTAAAATTTAGAATTTTAAAAATCTGAATTTAATTTGAAATCAATGAGCTGAATTTTACTAGGATGACAATACTCTCATACTTGAAAACCATTCTTTTCTTAAGTCAAAAAGTGTGCCTCTACAGCCTATGTTTATATTTAACTACTCCTATAGCACAAATCATTCTAACTTCTTGGTCGTCTCCAGGGCCTTTAGCAAGACCCTCTCTTTGTAGAAGTGCAAAACTCAAAACTGTATTCAGAATTCAAGAGCAAAGGAGTTAGTTCCATTTCTTTTTTCATTTTTTTTTCCTAAGGATACTCAAGAAGGTCACTCTTCTATTCAGAGGAAATATCCTGGGCCAGCAGCAAATGAAAGACTATCTTCCCAGCTCATATATACCACTTAGAGGTCTTAATTTCATCTGTTTGGTCTGAATTCCTTTTGACTAAAAGTAAAACTTTATGCCCTCCTGCTCTCGAGTTTATCTTCCCAGGCTCTGAGCATTGGCGTAGCCTCCTGAGCAACTGCCGAAGTCTATTCCCATTAGTTTGGCACTCCTCAGCCCAGGAGGCCGCACTTTCATCTGTAAACTTGATCATCTCATTAAGTGCTCTTTCTTCCAGAGCTTCTATATTAAAAGATAGTCAAATAAGGGCCTGCAGAGCCCTAGCATTGATCCCTGGAGAATACCACTCTTAATAACCAGCAAGTCAAAGACAAAAATTTTCCTTAAATTTTTTCTCGTCTTTAAAAGCTAGTTGCAGCTTAACAGACAAATGTGTTTCCCAATTTTATAATATCTGCATTTATAATAGGTAGTCACATTGAGCCTTGAAACCCTAGCCGAAATAGGTTGGTGTCTAGCTAAAAACAAAAGACAGATCTTCAGATGTCAGAAGCCACATTCCAGTGGAGCACTTGCCAGTATAAGAGAAATACATACTGCATCTCTGATCAAAAGAACTTCTCTATTTATGAAATCAAAGTAATGATATAAGTTCCCTGAGTCTGTTTCTTCCTCTATAAAATGCAATTCATTATATCTACTCAAAGGCAATTGTAAAGTTATATATATATATATATATATATATATATATATATAAAACCTTAATATATATATATATAAAACCTTAATATATATATATAACTTTATATATATAACCTTAATATATATATATCACCTATATATATAATACCTTGATATATATATAACCTTATATATATAACCTTAATATATATATAACCTTATATATATAACCTTAATATATATATAACCTTATATATATAACCTTAATATATATATAACCTTAATATATATATAACCTTAATATATATTTTATGTATATATAAATAATATAAATATATATATATATATCTCACCTAGTACATGGTAGGCTCTAGCTACGCATTAAATTGATTAATAAACAGAATAGTGGAGGGCAAGTGACATGGACCAAGAACCACCGTGGTTGCCTAATACATGAGGAAACAAGTAGGTTTTTCTCACGCGTTTATTTATGTAACGATATAGATGGGGTGGTTTGTCTTGAGATGTTTCTTGCAGAAAAGACAATAAAGATGGATAGATGGAGCTTTGGGAAGAAAATACAGATCAACATTTTTCTTACCAGAATCTATCTCTGCTAACAAGCCAACTCAGAATCTTCCGAGCACTACTTCAGTGACTTCAGTGTTGATGTTCACTCTGAAATGCATTTTTTTTTGCTATGGAAACAGATAGGAAACAAAAGGGTTTAATGATACCCACAAGTGTACTGAAAACTCTCCAAACACCTTATATATGTACATCTCTAAATACCTTATACCTTCTATATCCAGCATCCCTAAATACCTTATATATATGTACACCTTATATATGTAGACCTTATCATCTCTAAACACCTTATATATGCACAAAACCATATGGAGATGTATTGTGATTTTGCATCACAGAAATATATGTTTGCAGCTATCAAGAGATTGGTAAACAAACAGAAAACAACAGAGTTCAAGTCAAAGGCCATTTTAATGAAGCCCTTCCTGAAATCTTCAATCAGAACTAATTGCTCTATCGTTGGTGATAATAGAGCACTCAGGAATAGTTCAAACATGATATCTGTTATCATAGCTATTTTCAGCTATGATATGAATGCTTCCCTTGATAAATGATTATAAGGCAAGAGCTCTAACTAATTAACATTTTTTCTACATTCTATAGCATTCTTAATGGAAAGCTTAGGTCAAATTATATATTTAATACATATTACTTGAATTTTAGTAAGCCCATAACCATTTCTTTAATATTATCATAATGCTAGTTCTTGTTAAGCTATTGTGTAGCTCAATGTCTCAAAGTTTATAGACTGTCTTTATGCAATTTTATTCTCTACATTTAGTGTTTCTTTTAGAAATATATCAGGTTTATTGAGGTATAATTTATATAAAGCAAAAACCACTCTTTTTCTGATGTACAGGTCTAGGAGTAAAGTGTATACAGTCATAATCATTACCATAATCAAGATATGGGATATTTACACCACGTACACACACACACACACACACACACACACACACACACACTTCTCTTTGTACTACTTTGTAATCAATGTCCTCAACTCAATTTAAGCACCTGAAAACACCTATCCTATTCTCTTTTTTTAGATTTTTCATTTATTTATTTGAGAGAGAGAGAGAGAGAGAGAGAGAGAGAGAGTATGAGCACAGAGGGAGAAGGACAAGCAGACTCCACCTTGAACATGAAACCTAGCTGGGGCTCGATCCCATGACCCTGAGATCATGATCTGGGCTGAAACCAACAATTCAATTATTAACTGACTGACCCACCCAGGAGCAACTCCTCCTTCTTTTTTAAATTTTTTCTTTATTTGAAAATACCTGTTCTACTTCTACAACTTGTTTTATGTTTCAAGAATTTCATTCAAACAAAACCATGTAGTATGTAGACTTTCCTGTCAGGCTTCTTTTACTTGGTATAAAACTTCTAAGATTTGTCCATGTTATAACATGTATCAGAGGCTTACACCTTTTGATTGCTCAATTATGTTCCACCATATGGATGCACCACAGTTTTATCTGTTCATTAGCCAACAGACATTTAGCTGTTTTCTTGTTTTGTACCATTACAAATAAAAATGCAATAAAAATTCAGGCATAGGTCTTTGTGTAGCCATATCTTTTTATTTCCACTGGATATATATCTAGAAATGGGATTGTGAGTCATAAAGTGCACATTTAATATTGTAAGAAACTGACAAACTGGTTTCCAATCTGGTTGTAGCATTTTGTTTTCTCATCACCAATATGTGTGAATCCTGATTGGTCTACATGCTCCTTAAAACTTGGTTTTGTCATTAAAAAAAGGTGGTTAACTATACTAATAGGTGGATGTTGTATTAATTTGTTAGAGCCTTCAAAATACCAGTTTGGGTGGCTTAAACAACAGAAATGTATTTTCTCATGGTTCTGGAGTCCAGATGTCCAAGATCAAGGTATCAGTAGGTTTGTTTTCTTCCTGAGGCCTCTCTCCTTGGCTCACAGATGGCTGCCTTCTGGTCATTACTACATATGGTCTTTTCTCTGTGCATGCGTGTCCCAAAGGTCTCTTTGTATGTCCAAAAGTCCTGTTCTTATAAGGACACCAGTACAGTTAGATTGGGGCCCATCCTAACAGCGTCTTTTTAACTTAACCACTTCCTTAGAAGCCCTACCTCCAAATACAGTCATTTTTTGAGGTATTACAAGATTAGGGCTTCAACATATGAATTTGAAGGAGTCATAATTCGGCCCATAATAGACACTAATATCATATTATAATTTTAATTTCCAATTCCTTGACAAATTGCTGATGTTGAGGATCATTTCAAATGCTGACTTTCAAAAGAAAAAAAAAAAAAAACAAATGCTGACTTTCCACTTGCATCTAGGTTTTTTAATAAAAGTATATTCAAATCTTTAGTAAAAAATTCTATTGATGTCTTTGTTTCTTTACTATTGATTTGTGAAAGTTCCTTATGTGATCTGAGTTAAAGTACTTCATCACATAGGTGTTTGTTTGCAAAAAATTTACCTATGTCAGTGGCTTACTTATTTATAATCTCTACATTATTTTCCAGTGAACAAAAGTATTCAATTTTCATGAAGTTCTATTTATCCTTTTTCTGTTATAGCTTATGATTTCATAGCTTGTGATTCCATATGTGAGCTCTTGCTTTAGTCTAAGATTACAAAAATTTTCTTCATTACTTTGTTTGTGAAGCTTTATAGTGTTAAGTCTTATAATTACATTTATGATCCATTTTGAGTTAATTTTTCACAAGTTGAAGGTCATTTTTACATATGGATATCCAGTTGTACCTTGTTGAAAAGGCTATTCTTTTTCCATTGAATTTTCTTGACAATTAGTCAAAAATCAATTAACTAACCACGTATGTGTGGGTCTTTCTATTTTGTTACATTGATCTATATGTCTATCCTTTTCCAAAGACATATTGTCTTAATCACTGTGGCTTTACATGAATCCTTGAAAATCAAGCAACCTATTCTCCAACAACATTCTTATTTTTAAAAAATGTTTGTTTGTTTTAGATGTTTTACATTAACATGTAAATTTTAGATCCAACTTGTCAGTTTCTACAAGGAAAAAAAAGCCTGCTGATATGTTGATTGGCCATTGCATTTACTAGATAGAATCCTTTTAGAAGTATTAGTAACACAACAATATTGAGTTTTTTGAAACATGACATGCTATATTTATTCAAGTTTTTGTATCTCTTTCAATTTCTATCACTAATATTTTCTAGTTTTTAGTTTTTGCTCGTATTGTGTTTGATACATCACTAAGTATCATGGTTTTAATGCCATTGTAACTGATTTTTTATTTGAATTTCCACTGCTTTGTTTCTGCTAGTATATAGAATACAATTGATTTCTATATTTTAACTTATGATACTGAGATCTTAGTAAAATTACTTAAAGTTCCATAGCTTTACTTAGAAATTCTTTGAGAATTCCTATGTAGAAATCATACCATCAGTGAATGAAAACCCTTTCATTTATTCTTTTACAATGTGTATCCCTTTTTCTTCTTTATATTACTTCATTTCACTGGCCAAGACCTCTGGTTCAATACTGAATGGTAGTTGCCAGAGCAAAAATCTCTACCTTGTTTCCCATCTAAGTGGGGAAGCAGTCAGTTATTCTTTCACTATTAAGTATACTAGAGTTTTTTACATGGATATTGCTTATCAAGTTAAAGAAAATCATCTTCTATTTGTAGTTTGCTAATAGTTTTTATCACACATGGATATTGGATCTTATTCAGTTCTTTTTCTGCACCCACTGAGGTTCATTCTCTATGTGTGTGTGTGTGTGTGTGTGTGTGTGTATAAACTTCTATGTGTAATAAATTTCTATGTGTTATCATTGTAAGAATTACCCAGAAGGGTTCTTGACTCTCTTTCAGGGTCACATTTTACTTCTATCCTCCACACAATGCCAATGGATCTTGCTGTTTCAGGATAGGATTTACTTTCTCTCTCTCTCTCCTTTTTTTTTTTTTTAAGATATTTTTTATTTATTTGAAAGAGAGAGTGAGTGAGAGAGAGCATGAATAGGGGTGTGGGGAGAGGCAGAGGGAGAGGGAGAAGTAGACTTCCTGCTGAGCAGGGAGCCCAACATGGGGCTGGATCCCAGGACTTCTGGATCATGACCCGAGCTGAAGGCAAACGCCTAATAGACTGAGCCACCCAGGTGCCCTGGGATAGGGTTTTCTATCCCTTCTTCTTCAGCAGCAGGAAGCCAGAGGCAGATGGATTTATTGCTATTCCTCCCCAAGAAGCATTGATCTCTGCTTAAGCCCTATAGGTTGGAGCATGTACAGCTTCTGCCCCAGTGGCTTAACATCTTTTACTTTATAAAAGAAAGGGAGGGATCAGGATGTAGGTGGGACTGTTTGCCTGGCACAGTGACTTCTTCCTTACTTGTTCCATGGAGGAAGGCTCTCTCAGCATTGTCCCTAATCTTTAATGTGATCTCCTGGTAGAGGTCTGTGGGGGAAAGTTTGAAAATGATTATGAGTTTCCCTCCTGCTATTTCAAATCAACATTAACCCACACTTGGCCTTTTTAAAAATTCATTCAACTTTTACCTTGTTGTTACACACCTGTATGATAGACACCTCTTTTTCTGTGAGCTGCCAAAGCCAAGATTATTTGTGGTCCCATCTCTCATTGGGGGTTTAGTCTCTTTTTGTACTTTTATTCCCTTGCAACTTTGTTTCTCTGGTAGGATTACGAAAACATTTGATTTTGTAGATTACCCATATTTTTCTCATTGTTGTGGAAGCAATATTCTTTTTTTTTTTTTTTGCACTTGTCTACATCCTATGCAGAAGTCAAAGTCTCAACAACCTTTTGAAGATGAGTTATGTTATTGAAAAAAAAAACCTAGAAATTATGAATGTAACTTTAAGTTTAAATTTTAAAATAAAAAAATAAGAGTGGAATAAAGTAAAATATGTGAAAAGGGCATTTAAAAACTCATATTGATATCCCAATTATCTAGAAAGTGGCCATTAATGAAATAAATCAGTAATAAGATTAAGTATAAAACATATAACCTACCAGTTTGCTTTCCTTGATAATGAACTGATCTTTAACTGATAAAAATTAATGACACAGATAAAGCACAATAATGTGATTTCTCATAGCATTTTGTGATGACATATGTGTCAATGAAAATCAACATCCATTTCAATTAAGAAATATTTATCATAATGTTTACAATGTCCTAAAGCTTCTGATTCAAATTTCTTCTTAAAACACCTAGAGAATAAGTGGGGAAAAGGAAAAGAAAAAAATCTGAAAAATCTAAACCAAAATATCAAGACTTATTTCTCAGAATAGAAGAATTATGTCTTACCCACTTTTATTCATGATGCAAATAGCATTGTTGCACTAAAAAAAATTATATCCTTCTGCTGCATTGTAACAGGTAAAAACTAAGTCAGGGAATTATTGAAAACTATATGGACTGCTCATTCTAAAAAAATTACAGCCTACCTGTATGCACGTGAAGAAGTGATTGTTTCTCATGAGTATTAAACATTTCGTGCTGTTGCACAGTTTCTTTCCAAAAACCTTAAGATTTTAAATTAAGAAGGAGCAAGAAAACATAATGAATTAACACTCAGGAAAATAACATTGATTGTAAACCAACTTCTATTTTACAAATTTTGGAAGAAATTTTTTAGTAGTGTCTGAAGATTTTCTCTAACTTATCAGTTAATCAAAATGTGTGTATGTGTTCTTGAATTCAATTAATTTGTCTTGTTTCATATTTATTTTGTGGATTTGAAATGAATTTTTAAATCTAGCTTACTCACTTCAGCATCTACATTTTTTATCTTTTGGAGCCTTCAATAATTAATTATACCAATTTTTTTTTTAAATTTTTATTTATTTATGATAGTCACAGAGAGAGAAAGAGAGAGGCAGAGACACAGGCAGAGGGAGAAGCAGGCTCCATGCACCGGGAGCCCGACGTGGGATTCGATCCCGGGTCTCCAGGATCGCGCCCTGGGCCAAAGGCAGGCGCCAAACCGCTGCGCCACCCAGGGATCCCTAATTATACCAATTTTGAATACCATATTTTAAGTGTCCTTCACCACCTTGATGTTCCTCCTCCCCTCTTTACTGGTTTAAATCCCACAGCCCATCACACTTTGTACACATTCATAATTCTTTGACCTTTTATTGTAGTGACCTCACAAAATCTGAATCCAACTAAACCAAATGCTGTGTCCTCCTCATCTCTGCCTAAGCAATTGCATATAACTATAGAAAATCACTGAACCCTGCTGGTTGGTCTCACTTTTAAATCTACAACCACAGATACTGAGTGGGCTCTTAGCATTGCCAGACTATGAAATCACCTTGTGTTAACTTCATATTTTATTTTCTACTTTCCAACATAATCTTTTTAATGACTGTTTTCTTTTCAACACTCTAATCCCTCTTCTCCACTCCTCATTTTAAGCTTCCCTGTCGGAGAAAAACAGAAGCAATTAGAAGAAAACTACTTAATTTAGGACCAGCAAATGAACCAAATAGCCTAGATCTATATCATTCTATTCTTTTTCTTCTTCTACTCCTAGCCCAGCCTTTTTGTTTGCACATTGTATCCTTCCTACTTGCCTTCTAATCCTAAATGTATTCCTATTTTTTGGACTATTTCCATCATCAGACAAACATACCACGATGTCTCTCAGGTTAAAAATATCCACATGATTAACTCCACTTTGCCCTTGTAATTATTGTCGCATTTCTCTTGCTTGTTTTCATAGAAAAAGGACTACCAAAATCCTGACTCCAATACCCAATTATCTATTTGACTTTTCCATTAAACATGCTGTAGGCATTCCAAACTCAGCTGGGCCACTGCTTTTGTTTTTTCTGGTTTCACATTTCAGTAAATCCCATCATCACTTTCAAACTGCTTTGGCCAAATAATTAGAATTCATCCTTGATCCTCATCTTCCTTTCACAGCACAGGTCACATCTTCATATCTAGAAGCAAATGTTCTTTTCTTTGGTCCTAAAATTTGTCTTAACTTTGGATTGTTTTCATGACTTCTACTGCTTAAATTCTTGACCAAGCTGTCACAACATCCTGTGGAAATGAACGTGACAACTTTCCGACTACTCTCCCTACTTCCACACTTGCCTGTTAATATTCACACAGAAGCCACAATAGTGTTCTTAAAATACAAATTAAATAATTTATAGTCTCCCTTAGGTATATAAACTACAATGGTTTCCAATTATACTTAGAATAAAACAAAAATTCCTTACTAAGTCTTAAGAGTGGCTCTGAGACATCACTTTACTTTGCCTAAATCATGTCATCTGCCTTGTTTATTATCCTGTTGACACTCTAGTCTTCTTGTTTTCAAATATACCAGACTTTACATCTCAGAACTTCTGTATTTGTGCTTTCTTGGTCTGGAGTACTTTTATTCCAGATCTCCTTATATTTGAATCCTTCATTTCAATTAAATCTCTCATCAAATATAACTACCTTAGAAAGGTCTGAAATTACTTTACATAAAAGAGTACCTTTCAGTAATTCTCTGTAACATACCATGCTTTACTCCATACCATGCTTTACAATCACTCCCTGGAGAGGTATCCCCTGCTTATTTGTACCTTTGTTTACTGTTATTTGTTTACTGTCACTCCAATATGTGCTCCAGGAAAGCAGGTACTTTCTTTGTCTTGTACACCACTTATCACACACCTAGTCTAGTGCCTGTCATATGTTCAGTGTTTATGAATATTTGCAGAATAAATGAACTACTGTATTTGTTTTCTAGGACTAGCAAATTGTACTACAAACTGGGTAGCTTAAGTCAACAGAAATTTATTCCCTCATAGTTCAGAGATCAGAAAACTAAAATAATGGTGTGCAGGATGGGTTACTTTTTGGGGATTTAAAGGAAGAATCTGTCCCATACCCTTCTCTCCTGGCTTCTGATGGTTCCCAGTAATCTCGGCATTTCTTAGTGTGTAGACACATCTCTTCGATCTCTGCTTCCATCTTCACATGACGTTCTCTCTGTTTTTTTCACATTGTCTTCCCCTTATGCATGCCTCTGTGCCCAAATTTACCTCTTTAAGTACACCAATTACTGAATTAAAGCCTACCCTAATCCTATATGACCTCAACTTAATTACATCTGCAAAAATTCTGTTTCCAAATAAGATCCAGATTCTGAGTTTTGGGTGGATTTAAATTCAGTGGAAAATGTGGGACATGATTCAACCAAGTGCAACTTTATTTGTATCAAATCATAAAGATTAAAGTCTCTCAATTAATATCAGGGTATTTTCAGAATATAACTTGAATGTCATTTCTTATGGTTATTAAAAAATCCTGGCAAAAAATTACAAGACTTGAATGATTTTCTTATGTGTCTTTTCAACCTAAATTCTTTCATTTGAATAGTTGTCCTTTTATTTCAAAAACTATTTTTGTGTATTTCTCTATTACATCTATTTGTGCTAAGTCATAAGGACACATTAATTAACAAGACAAAAATAGCATCTCTCTCAGGAAGTCAACAATCTCTTGGATTGATAGTGTTATCTTTGAATCAACACTATTGATAGTGTTTCTTTCTTTCTATCACCTGAAATTTTTTGCTGGTATCAATCAAGTCTGCATTAGTAAATAGATGACACACTCCAATTGAATAATATGAGGAGAGTTTAATAAAAGAACAATTTAAAAAGTTTTAAGGCAGGTTTTAGGATAGCGATCAAGAAATAATACAGTGCCATAGGGATAGTCATAACAGAGATCATTTACCATCCTCAAGCCTGAGGGACCAAGAGGGGAGAGAGGGTAAAAAGGAGAATTCTTTGATAGTGTGTCCATATCTAGAAAATAGTTTCAGATTATAATCATAGCTCTGTATGTTCACTTTTTATAAAGTGCCTGAGTTTATTGTGAACAAGTTTCTACGTTTATTTTTCAGAACCTAAGCTTTTCAAATCTTTTGAGGTCACAGTGTATAATAAAAAAGTAGAAATAATGAATAAAGCAACTTGTGAGTATCTTTTTGTTGTGTTAATAGAAAAGAACCACCTTGAAGACGGAACTGTTGTCTCTGAGCAATATACATCAAGACATTTTTTTATTGGAATGACACAGAATGCAGAAAGAAGTGTAAGGGAAGGGATGTGTACAGTTGTGTTCATGTTTATGTTTTGATTATAACCACCGTGTATATGTGAATTCCTTTGGCCAGATCATATGAATAGATTTCAAAATAATTAAATGGTAATATATCTTTTGACGATATTTTAATAATATACATTTTAGAATCATCTGGAAGAACTATGCCCATTGTATTTTATTGTTCTGTGTCTTATTTTGAATTGAGCAGTAAGAGGATATAGTATTTTAACTGTAACTCATCCAACATTCATCCAGAGGTCTCTTACTATTTTGTCTTTTGAGAAGGGTTTCCCCCACAAAAGGCTAGATTGCATTTCTTCCCTGGCTGTTATAGTGTAATGTATTCTTGGTAATCAAACTACTTGTGGTTTTGAGACTTTGAACTGTAAATACTTGTGATATCAAAAAAAAAAAAAAAAGGTACATACTGCACTTCCTCAAAAAAAAGTATACTCCTTTAAACAAATGTGTGCACACAAAAATACTGCTTGCAAGTATGAATATACCAGCAAAAACTAGAAGGATACATAAAAATATAGACTGCTTATAATCATGGATGATTCTGTGTTGTTTCTTGTGCCTCTCAGTTTTCCATAATGTGCATATGCACTTTTAAAATTTGGTGAGGAAAGTATTATTAAAGAGATTGAAGGGGCAGCCTGGTGGCTCAGTGGTTTAGCACCGCCTTTGGCCTAAGGTGTGATCTTGGGGTTACAGGATCGAGTCCCACGTTGGGCTCCCTACATAGAGCCTGCTTCTCCCTCTGCCTGTGTCTCTGCCTCTCTCTTTGTGTCTCCCATGAATAAATAAATAAAATCTTAAAAAAGAAAAGAAATTCAAGGCAAAGAGTGCTTAAGACAAATGAGCAGGCTCTTGTAGGAGAATAACAGTAGCAGGGGAAATTGAGATGAACAAAATATTTTAGGTACAACATGGTAGCTAACCATGAAATGGGAGTATCATAAATAGAAAAGAAGATACAAAATGTTTAAAACAGTAGTTATGATATTATTTCTTTCTAAAATATTTTCTACCTTCCCCTACAATCCTGCTTACTGTGAACCTTCCAAATTCCATCCCTTGCCACATCACACATTGTCAGGTGAAAAGTAGTTCATTAGGCTCATTGCCATCACTTTCAATTCATCATTTCAATGTAAGTAGAAACTTTTCATGGCAATGTGGGAGCAAGCTTCACTACCCTGACACCTGAAGCATCATGGCTTGGATCTATCTCAAGTCCAGGGTTTGAAATTTCCATGCCTATTTCCTTTATACAGGTGTGTCTTATGAGAAAAAGGAAAATGGTATCTTTTGGAGATGGATACTTCTTAGATGCCCAAAGATGTACAGAAACTTTGTACAGTTTCTCGTTAGCATGCCCATTTTGTATATTAATGACAGCCTCCTATTAGAGCCATTTAGACATTCTTTATCAGGAAAGCAACCATAAGATGCCCTAGATATGCTACCATTCTTCACGTTCTTCACAAGGTAGTATCGTCCAGTGGAGAACTGAGGCTTCAGTGCCAGACCACTCAGGTTTCAATAGGCCAAATGAGAATAATAATAGCACATTGGTATAGACTAATAAGAAATTTGAATTTGCCAACATATGTTAAGTGTCCATGTTACCTTAGCTGAATTAAGTATTTGAGAAATGTTAGTTATCAACCCTTATACTCCTATATAAGGAAATACACTTAGAGAAAAAGAGAAATTCTATCCATTGTGACCATTTCTTTTTAGGGTCGCTTTTTTTTTTTAATTTTTTTATTTATTTATTTATGATAGGCACACAGTGAGAGAGAGAGAGAGAGGCAGAGACACAGGCAGAGGGAGAAGCAGGCTCCATGCACCGGGAGCCTGATGTGGGATTCGATCCCGGGTCTCCAGGATCGCGCCCTGGGCCAAAGATAGGCGCTAAACCGCTGCGCCACCCAGGGATCCCCTTTAGGGTCACTTTGACTGGTGTTATTCAATCATCATCATTAGTAATACAAATGTTCTATTATTCTTTTGTTGTTATTCAAGAAGCTCTAAAATATATGTGGATGTATACGTATCTTTATGCTAGAATCACACGCACACACACACACACATATATATATTCTTTGTTCTAAAATTATGCTATAAAAAAAATAAAATTATGCTATGCATATACATGTTATACAGTATTATTCTAAATGTGTACATATACATATATATGTGTGTATATGGTATATTATTCTAGAATAAAGATTATATATATATATGATATAATAGTTCTGGAACAAAGATTATATATCCTATAAGAAACATAGACTCAAAAATTATGTGCCGTGGAGATGTTATTTCTGAAGCTATTTCCAAAAAAGCTTTATGATACAGTAATTACTGATATTTCTTTCTCTTAGTCCAATAATATAGAAAACATCCCCACATTTTTGATGGTGGCAGCCACTTCATGACATAATTATGCTAGGCATTGTTACATTTTATTTTATTTTTTTTTTTTTGGTTTCAGAGGGGGAATATTGACCAATAAGTTATATGATTTACCCAAAGACACACAATTCGTAATAGGCAGAAACAAATTCTCCATTTCTTAGAATAGCATTCCTTTCACACAAATATTTTTCTGCTTTATTTTTTTAAATGATTTTATTTATTTATTCATGAAAGAGAGAGGGAGAGAGAGAGGGAGAGAGGCAAAGACACAGGCAGAGGGAGAAACAGGCCCCATGCAGGGAGCCCGATGTGGGACTCGATCCCAGGTCTCCAGGATCAAGACCTGGGCTGAAGGCAGGCGCTAAACCACTGAGCCACCCAGGGGTCCCCTCTGCTTTATTTTTATATTGAGAGTGATTACTAATACCAACATGTGTGCAAACACTGACCCCTCAGCCACTCATAACAGACCTCAGCACTCCTTCATTGGGCTCCTCCCCTGTCCTCCAAATAGCCCTCAAGGAAACCACCATCAGTTTACCCAGTATGTCAAGCATGAGGAAGTCTATTTGCCACCCATAGTCTAGATCAGGTATTGGCAAACATTTTCTGAAAAGAGTCAGTTAGTAAATACTTTTGAATTTGCAGGCCATATGTTCTCTGTGACAACTAGTCAACTCTGCCTTTGTAGTGTGAAAGCAGCCATAGGTGATAATGTAAATGAGTAGAGGAATTAGCAGGGCCAGACACAGCCAGCAAGGAGCTAGATATGGCTCCCCACCCTCAGGTGATTTCTGAGGAAACTATCCAAAACCAATATTCCATGATTATTCCTACCTGCTAAAAGACACAAAGCTTGCATAACAGGCATCTGTTTATATACCATTACCAGAATGATAAGCATTATTCAAAGTACAGTTTTTCATTTTTGAGAATTTAAATAAAGTGGAATTTTACAAATCAGGTTTTACAAGTAAGAGAAACTTAAAATCAAACTGACTGAAATAAAGAAAATTGGGGCAGCTCGGGTGGCTGCTCAGCGGTTTAGCGCCACCTTCGGCCCAGGGCGTGATCCTAGAGACCTGGGATAGAGTTCCACGTCAGATTCCCTGCATGGAGCCTGCTTCTCCCTCCTATGTCTCTACCTCTGTGTGTTTGTGTCTTTCATGAATAAATAAATAAAATTTTTTAAAAGAAAGGTTTAAAAAATAATAATAAAGAAAATTGTCTGGCTTAGTAATTGAACAGACAAGAGGTATATCTGTCTAATTTCAGGCCTGGATTGATTCAAGAGTAAAAGAATTGTGACCAAATTAAAAAAAATAATAAGGCAAATGAAGAACTAAATTAGAGAAAAATGACATGAACTGCCTTTCTGGCACAAAAGAGATTTATACCCTAAAGAAATACTACAATGCTAAATAAATAAATAAATAAATAAATAAATAAATAAATAAACAAATAAAATAAAATAAAATAAAATAAAATAAAATAAAATAAAATAAAATAAAATAAAATAAAATAAAAAGAAATACTACAATGCAGGGAAAATTTAAGTGTTACATCGCTATAACACCTACTGTGGTCAAGTCTTTTTTTATTAAGCAACATGCCTACACATGAAAACTATTTGGTTTTTCTGCTTGTCATTATACCTTTTTCAAAACATTCTAGGCAAAAAAGGTTAAGATGTTCTAGATTATTTACCCATAAAATGGAAGAGTAGTCAATTTAGCAATAACACCTAGTCTTCACTTCTTATGAAAGTCTAACATTTTTGTCGACTTTTTATTGACATGGAAAAGCATTCACAATAAAATCCCAAATCTAAAGAACGTAAAAGAATAATACAGAATTATCTCCATTTTGTGGGTGTATGTATATACCAACAGCTATACTGGGAGATAGATACAGATACACATTGGCTTTTTTCATATCCATTTTCCCTCTCCCTAGAAAGGTATCCTGATCTTCTCCTGGGGAATTCACACCTTCCCTATTGTCAACAATGTAGTCTCCGAAGCATTAATTCCTAGAGCTAGCTGCAGATTGCCTCAGCATACCCCATTCCTCAGTTCGAAATATTTCTTTCATAAATGATCATTTAGATTATAATCAATAAAAGAAGAGGAAATATATCTTGAGACTTCTGGAGAGAAAGGAGCTTTCTTCTTTGATGCTGTCTTGGTTTTTATTGTTGTTTATTTGTTTGCTTTATGATGTTACTGTTAAGAAACTCTCCTGCACTTCACTTACAAAAGAAAAAACGAAGGCTGAGGAAATAATAGCATCTATTCCCTAAATATAATCAGAGGGCTCTCCAGCAGAAACAGAGCTGAGAAGTGGAGATAGAAAAGCAGAGTGCTGGCCACGATTCTTCTATTCCTGAATCAATCGAAGGCTGCAATTCAGCAGATCTCTCTCCTATCTATTCAGTTAATAAGCCAGGCATTTTAAAAATGATTATTTAAGCACATTTGATTTTAGGTTTCTGTTACTGGCAAATTATGATTTGTAAAAATTCACTTAATTTAAATTCTCAAAATAATGAAAACATCATGTCAATTACCATACATTGATTTTTGGTGAATATTTGTTTTGTGAGATGTGTCTCTTACTCCATGTAGGAAATGCAATGTGAAAACATCTGTTTCCCTAGATTTCCTGAGCATATGTAGATTTCAGGCCAATTACTGCACTTGAATTACTTTACCATAGGCTGTGGTTGTGTTTGTCGAAAAGCATAAATATTATTTCAGGTAGTGCTATTCTAGTATTGATGCAGGTTATTTTATAAGGCTGTAAACTTCATCTTTCTTTGCCTAAATAATGGTGATGATAATAAAGAGTGTATGTCAGTCTCTGTGAAGCTTTCAGTAAAATCAGCGCCTTCAAATTATTTTGAAGTGCAGGAAACTTTGAATTTATGAAATATTTATGAGAAATCACATCATGTCTACAGCGGTTCTCAGCTGTGACTACAGCATATGGTTTATAAATTGAAACAGGTGTGGGAGAACAGGTGGTCACAGCCAAGCCAGGGAAGGATTAGAATTTACCGTGGGGAGGCAACATGATAAAATACCACACATTGAAGGCAACTTGCTGATGTGATGGCAGAGACCTAAAAGATGCTCATAGGGGCAAATGCATATGACAGCACTTGAGATGAAAGTGTTCACCTACTCGAATATCACATATGGAAATTGGGAAGCAGTTAGTGTCATTCCCACGGTGAGTGAATGCAAGTGAATCTTCATACTGGCTTTGGATAGTTTATGTTTTAATTGCATTAAAAGAAAGGGAAATAAACACTTTTTCCTACTTCTTTTAATACAAAACTAGTTCCAGTAAGGTCTACAGCCACTTTCATTTATGGTATCTACGTTATTTCAAAGGTTAATGACATACATGCTGCCAGGGATCTGCAAACTCCAAGCACCAGGAAATCCTCCCCTCTTTTTGGAAGGGGTGGTATAATGCCCCCCCCCCATTATTTTGCAAATACCTTGAAGAGAAGTCATCTGAAAATTCTGTAATGCTTGCAGAATAAAGGGAACAGAAGTTAAAATTTATAAGTGCTAGATCTTCCTCCCCATTGCCAGTACCTTACTCTACATTCTTCCAGAACTTCATAGTCCACTCTAATAGAAAGGAACTGAGATACAAGACATTTTAAAAAAAGTTTTTCTAGATGGATTTGGAAAGAAGACCTATACCTACCTTTAAATAAGAGCTTTTGGCATTTTCTTTTTTTTAAGATTTCATTTGTTTATTCATGAGAGACACAGAGAGAGAGGCAGAGACATAGGCAGAGGGAGAAGCAGGCTCCCTGTGGGGGGCCCTGATGTGGGACTTGATCCCAGGACCAGGACCAGGATCACAACCTGAGCCAAAGACAGTCGCTCAACCATTGAGGCGCCCAGGTGTCCCTATCATCTTCTTTTGAAACAAAGTTTCAAGTAAAATATTTTATGGAATTTTGTTTAACAAGACATCTTATAAAATCTAGAGAGTATCTCATCTGCCTTATCCTTCTAATCTGTACTCTGGCACACCGTCAACTGAGAATGGACACCACAACCTCAAAAAGTTGTGCAACATCTCAGGAAAATTGGACTACTTTTCCTGAATCTTTAGAATTCTTTCTATAGTTACCCAGTTTGTCTTATTGTAATTGGAAGGATGAATTTTGGGAACAAAGGAAACAAGATAGAGAGGAAAGTAACAGCATTGTCATCACATACTCCACCTACCGAGTGAAAAGCAAAAGCAGATGTAGTGGACTCAAAACATGGAGCTTGCCCCCAAATACACATGGGGCACATGCACACATCTGTACATGCTTTGGAATTAAATATCCCTCCTCCTGGCTGCTGGGGATTTTGCCTCTGACAACCTTCTGATGACCCCTGTCTCCCAACAATTGCCCCAGGGTCAAGAGAGCCACCTTCCTAAAAGTAACACCCCCTTTTCAGATGCCTCCCATATCCAATGAAGAGAAAGATCTGTAGGGTCCAGACAGCTCCAGAGCTGATCTTGGCTGTACTTCAACATAGCCTAAATTCTCCCTCTATCCATTCCCACACCCTTCATGTTGTTGTGGACATTGGTTTCAAGAGCGCTACCTGCCATGCTTCCCAGACACAAATCCCTGTCTCAGAAGCTGAGAAACACAATCTGGAGAAGTTAACGCTAGAAGGTACGAGGGAGTAAACTGGATCATATACTGGCCTGCTGTCAACAAGAAGCCCTTCGCTGGCAGCAGGCAGAGGCCTGATACCTCTTGGCATGTGGTGACGGAGAAATTTGTTAAATCTTTTACTGTTGGGGACTGGTATGTGTTGGAAAGGAATGCATGGGTGGAAGTAATCCACCAGGCCTTTAAGATGTACATCAAAATAGTGTTTATAAAGGCAACAGAATTGGACTACTACTTTGAGGGAAATGGATAATTCAGACAAAAACAAACAAAAAACCATGAAAGACTAAGGGTGAGCGTTAAATCCTAAGAAAGCCTGTTTGGCAATATGCAAAGATAGTCCCATCTTATAAAAGGGGACAAAAAAATCAAATTTTATAAAAAAGTAGCAGATACTCAGAGAAGGTTAAGAAGGTTGAATTTTAAAATTTTTATTTACTGTAAAAAAAAAAAAAAAAAAGAAGGTTGAATTTTTTTTTTCCCAACAGGTTTGCTCTACCAATACAGTTTCCATATAAAATATGGAGAGCTGTGGAATTGGGTAAAACAACATGTCGTCCCTGTGAGCAATATAAAGATATAGGAGTACTTCTCAATGTATGAAAACAGAAGGAATTAAGGATTGAGGATCAGGAAACTAAGAGTAGCCACCCCAATACGAAGTTGCAGCACTTTGCCCAGTTTCTGAATTTGAGCCCATTTTCAGACCCAGATCCATCTACTGAAGCTGTCGGTTTCCAGAAGGAAGGACCTTACAACACTTTGACAAGATTATGTGGCTATTATTCCTCTCTTCCCTCTTCAAAGGCACAGACAGTCATTGAATTCAGGAATTATATAGTAGGAAGAGCAGAATATCCAATGATCCTGAGGACTGCCATATACAAAGTCCAAACTGGCACTAAGAACCAAGGAGCCAAAGCATCATCAAGCCCTCCTGTTAGAGGAGAGCCCAGATAAATACATGGAATCTTGGCCAAGTGTGGTTCACAGTGGGTCTACTTCAACCATGAGCCTCCCACCCCCGGTAGTAATTTTCTACCCAAATACATTCCCAAATATACAATGCAATGGGTATACTTGGTGGTTGGCAGGTCCCACATTGACTCCTTGCCATGTGGAATTAGAACTATCATTGTGGGGAAGGTCAAGTGGTAGCCTCCAAAAGCATTCTACTGACAGCCAAAATAGAAAAATTTAAAGCAATATCATATCTTGGAGCGAATGGGAGAAGTTAGTGCTATTCTTTGGTTGGTAATGTCCATTATATTTCCATTCAATTCATGTCTCTAAAAATTCTAGATGGATAGCATTGACTACTGCCATCTCAACCATGTAGCAACCCCAGTTACAGTTGTGTGGTATGAGGAGTCTTTGCTAAATCATATTAACACAGCCTCAGGTATAGAGTATGAACCAGTGATCTTGCAAATATATTTTATTCCATCCCTATCAAGAATAAAGATCAGAATATTTCTAAGCATTCACTTAGAACAGATAATAGTATACAGGACTCCCCCACTTTTCAAAAGTTCACATTGCACCACTTTGCTTTTATGAAATACCTGCATTAGCACCTGTTTTCGCTAACTGAGGGAAGTTCAAAGAGGATACTTGTTTTATGTAAAAGGGTGAAAATCTAAAATAGCATTCAGTGTTTATTTTGCAGCTAGCCCTTAGAGAGGCAGCCTGCATCTGGAGCAGCAGGAGCGGCGCCACCAACCTCCCTCCTCAGGAACTACACGCAGCATCTCAATCAAGCTGCCGTAGCTTTGAGATGTTGTCTGAGCATCTGAGCTTCAGCTGACTTCTTTTGTGAATCCTTAACAAGGTATGTTATAAGGTATCAGAAAAGCCTAAGAGAGATTATCCTCGTAAGTTTTACATATAAGTTAATGGCAATTGCTTTTTTCTTTATGTCATTTTGATTTACAAAGATTTTCATAGGAACAGGTTACTTCCAGATAGCGGGGAAAACCTGTAGCTTTCTTGCCACAGGCCCGTGATGACACTATTGACCTATAACAAATCATTCAAAGGGAAGTGAACTGAGTGGAAATCCCACAGATGGAGGACTTCATTCTAAAGAGACTAGATGAACAAGAAGTGGCAAGAGGTTGGAATCCTTGGAAGGCAAATATACTACAGATGATATGAGATAATCTCTACAAATATTAGCATGTTTACTATATGAAGGGGGGTGTTTAGAAAAGCTTTGAAGTTCTGGGGCATGCCAGGACATCCTCTGCAGTATATGGAGTAAGTTTTTGCATTTGTACTTCTGGCCAATAAGAATTAAGTGTAATATATGTCACACCTCTTAGGTGGTAGAAGTAGGATATTTCATTCTGGGAATACTCTTCCAATCATTATATCAGATGACAAAATATTCCCAACTTTGAGTAAAGCCTAGGAGGAGCATGCTCTCAGACTATGGTGCATAAAGTCCTGCTAATATGACCATGTGATCACATGATCCAGAAGAGTAATACTTGGAGATATCTGTGTTGAGGAAAAAAGATTGTGTGGCATTAGCAACAAACCCTAAAGAAAGAATCAGTGTAAACTATTAAAATTCTAGATAAAGGTTATGTCATCTGCAGAATTATATACTTTCGAGGGCACCTGGGTGGCTCAATGGTTGAGCATCTGCCTTAGGCTCAGGTCATGATCCCGGGGTCCTGAGATTGAGTCCCATATCAGGCTTCCCGCAGGGCACCTGCTTCTCCCTCTCTGCTTGTCTCTTTGCCTCTCTCTCTCTCTCTCTGTGTGTGTCTCTCATGAAAAAAAAATAAGTTTAAAAAAATAATTATATACTTTTTGGAAAATGAAATATACACATATTATATATATTTGTATATATTATATATAAGATATATATATATAAAGAGAGAGAAAATCTATTATAAGAAACTAAAGAAACTAGCTTATATGATTTTCTGGGCTAGCTAAGCAAGTCAGAAATCATAGCCAGACCATCAGAAAGATAACACAGAACTTTCAGGAAGTTCTGAAACTAAGGCTTCAGTCCATAGGGGGCATTTCTTCTTCCTCAGGGAAATCTCAATACTGCTCTTAAAGCCTGTAAATTAATTAGATCTAGCTCACCCAGATTATCTAGGATACTCTTTTTTACTTAAAGTCAACTGATCATAGATGTTAATTACATCTTCAAAATACTCCTAGAGCAATATCTAAATTAGCATTGATTTAATAAAGCTGTGGTCTAGCCAAGTTGACACATAAAGTCTGACCACCACACTTGGCTTTTGCCAGGCGCACAGCTTCATAAGGTCAAGTGTGTAATCCATTACACAGTAATCCATTACAGTATAGAAATACTTCATTCAAGATTAAACATGAACATCACCTGCATGAGCAGGTGGCCAGGACCTCCATGTCATTCACCACTATTTTATCAGCAACTCACATTTGAATGGTCTTCACTGCCTCTAATCCCACTGACAGGTGGCCCTGAAAAACAACAGTGAAGGGAAATTCTCTCATTGGATGATATTTGGATACTTGACCTGGCTATTCACTTTATATAGAAAAAGAGATGTCCACTTCTTAGAATGTATATAGACTTATGGACATTGGTGAGTAGCTTAGCTAAGGGATAAAGGACTTGAAAGGATTCAATGGGAGCATAATGAAGTCTGTAGAAGAAACATATTAAAAATAGGCATAAACTGTGACCATCTTGATATCACATGTCAATGCATATCAGAAAATTTCTACCCTAGAAAAGCACTAAATAGCTAAATAGATTGACTAGGTCAGTTGGCATCATCCAGATGATGTCCATCAGCCACTTTGGTGTTGGTCAATGGACCCATGAACTGGAGAGCCATAGCTCCCAAAGATGTTTGGGTTCAAGAACGTGGATCCTCTCTCATCACTGCTGCTGCTACAAGTCCAACTGCCGGCAAACAAGACTGATGCTAATTCCCCATAAGGCACCATTCCTCCAGGAGCCCAGATAGCCACTTGGTGGAAGGCTGGCTCCATTAGACATATTCTACTCTGAAAGGAGCAGTGGTTCTTTTTGATTGACAGTAATACATATGCTGATTATGATTTTGTCTTTCCTTCCAGAAGGGCCTAATCTAGCCTACTATTCGGAGACTAATGGACACTAATCAAAAACTAATGGACCACTATTCAAAGACTAATGGCCTACTGACACAGAATGCTAAATAACTTTGCATTAAAACTACTGTAGAGCAAAAGAAGTGCAGACATTGGCACATCAACATGGAATCCAGTTGCTTTACCACCTTGAAGCTGCCAAATTCCCAGTGATTTTCCTCATCTAAAGAGAGTTGCCTCCTCCAAGGTCCTACTCCTGTCTTGGGGCAGCCTCCTGTTAGTGCAAAAATACAAAGACCCATGGACTGACTAAAACCTTCATTATTACTCATCACAGCCCAACTCCCCACTTTTGCTCTATTGACTCCTTCCACATCATTGTTGGTCCTAAGAGTGACACTGACTAACATTGCTGCATGTAAATTTCTGTCTCAAAGTCTGTCTCTTGGAAAACTCAATCCACTGCAGTAGATATATACAAAAACACATAACTCATTTTCAGATTAAAGAAAAAACTATTTGGCCTCAAAAAGATATCTTACATTAAATGTTCCTAACACAAAAAGGTACTATAAGAATAATAAAGAGGGAGGAGGAAACTTTTGGAAATGATGGATTTGTTTATGGTAGATTGTGATAATGTTTTCCAGAAAGAGTCTGAAAGTTAATTAACTAATTAATTTATTTATTTACTTATTTTAAATGTTTTATTTATTTGATGCAGAGAGGGAGAGCACAAGCAGAGAGAGTGGAAGAGGGAGAAGAAAGCTCTGATCTGAACAGGAAGCCCAATGTGGATCTCAGTCCCAGGACCCTGGGATCATGACCTGAGCTAAAGGCAGATACTTAACCAACTGAGCCACCCAAGTGCCCCAAAATTATGAAAACTTAAAATAAAGTAGTAATTCATGTATTTAAAAAACCTACCAAATATCTTTGTTGTGCTGTTTACTTACAGGTACAGATAAGCTATTCTCTTAGTAGCCATAAAAATACCATGCAATCTTCTACAAATAGAATAATTTGGAAAGTATTACCTAAAATGTTAGTTTCATGAGGATTAAATTATCAAAGTCTTAAATTTAAAACAAATTAGACATTGCTCAGCATCTACTAGTGCTAAAACTGGGGTTACACAAATGTCTAGACTAAGCCTGTAAGTAGCTCACACATACACACACACACACACACACAAATTAACACCCCCCCCCAAGTAAAAAATAGCTACAATGTATTGAGTACATAATATGTGCAGGGCTATATCAATGTTACATATGTTATATTATTTATTCTTGTGCATATAACTGAATTATATAATTCATATAATTCATATAACTGAATTATTTGCACTATTATATATAACAATAAGAAAATTGAAGCTTAGAAAGATCATACAATTAGCAAGTGGCAGGATTGAATTTACAACTGCAGCTGGCCAAATTTGAAACCATGCTTTGAACTGTTACACAGAAAATGTAGTGAGAAAAAGCAATTCAATAAAAATAATTAAAATAGAAAACCACAACAATCATGATTAGGTTATTGAATGAAATATCATATTTCAAAAAAATTGAAATATATGTGCTAAATACGCAATGCAACAGAACACAATGTACACTGGTAAATACAATTCAGTTTATGGAGTCCATGAATTAGTTTTCAAAATTTGTCACCAGAAGTCTTTTGTCTTACAAAGACAACAGCAGAAGTTCATAATTGCTTTTACCAGTAATTTATGTACTTGGAGGGTTTTAAATTCAGCTTCTCAAAAATAGTCACATTTTGATATATTGAATGCTTGCAGAGAAACATTAATTCTTTGAACACTCACTCTAAATTTTAACCAGCCAATTAACAACATCATGCTATTTACTTGCATTTCTCTTACAGCTGAAAAATAAACAAAATTTATCACTCATTTACTTCCCATTTCAAATAAACTAAAATACACTTCTTGAGACATGTTTGTTGGGCCTAAGGGTCACTTATAACTTAAGTTAAACAATGTCTCTAGAGACTGCACAAAAATGTTTACCAAAACTCAGACATCTTTATAAAATCCCTAAAGTGCTTTTTGATTTTCAGGCAATGGCCTTGAATTTCACACTTCAAAAATGTGTAGTAAACACACCGCATTTTAAAAGAATATCAAAACATATTTCAACCATTGTTAACCCTTCAAAATCTTTCCTTATTTGTGTAAGGCAGATTATTATAGTTGACTACCCACCATCATAATTAATCGAGAGCTGCTGGTGGTTGTATCTTGATTGCTTTAATGCTTAGCTGTTTCACGATGAAGAAGCAAATCATGTCATTCCTACTAATCTATGATGATAAATTACTCAAAGCCCTGCGATTTAACCTAATGATAACTTGACAATTTTTAAAAGATTTTATTTGTTTTTTGAAGGGGCGGGGAATGAGTGGGAGGAGGTACAGAGAAAGAGGAAGAAGCAGACTCTCTGCTGAACAGGGAGCCCAGGGTGGGGATTGATCCCAAGACCCTGGAATCATGACCTGAGGTGAAGGCAGATGCCTAACCAACTGAGGCAACCCTCCACAATTTGTACTGAATTCTTATTTTACTCCAGGTGCTCTCCTGACATTTAGTGATGAAATATTGAACACCCTGGGCACTCCCTGCTTTCATTAAGATTATATCCTACTTTGATGGAGCTGTAGAAAGTAAATGAAGAAACAAATTTCAGATTGTGGTGAAGAATTACAATGAAAATAAACAGTGATGTGGAGAACACAACACATTAAGACACTTCAATCTTAATCCGTTTGGAATTTTAAGTTCTAACTTTACTTGTAAGAACCCACACCATAAATTGTCCCCTTCAAGGTGTCATTCTGGTTACCCTCAAGTAGTAGTAGTGTTTTAAAGTAGCACATGAGGGATGCCTGGGTGGCTCAGCAGTTGAGCATCTACTTTCCGCTCAGGGTGTGATCCCAGGGTCTTGGGATCGAGTCCCACATCGGGCTCCCTGTATGGAGCCCTCTGCCTGTGTCTCTGCCTCTCTCTGTGGGTCTCTGTGTGTCTCTCATGAATAAATAAATAAAGTCTTTAAAAAATTGTTAAAAATAAAATGGCACATGAAACATGTATTACTTTACTAGCTAGTGATGTCATAAACTACCACGGACTGGGTGGCTTAAATGATGGAAATGTATTTTCTCACAGTTCTAGATGCTGGAAGTCCAAAATCAAGGTGTTGTCAGGGTTTGTTTCTTCTAGGCCCCTCTCTTGACCTTCAGATAGCCACTCTCTTGGGTCCTCCTACAGTTCTTTCTCTGAACACACACATCCTTGGCATCATTTTTTGTGTGGCAAAATTTTCTCTTCTTTTAAGGATACCAATCCGATTAGATTAGGGTCCACCCTACTGGTCTCACTTTAACTTACTGACCTTTTTGGAGGCCCTATCCCTAAAATGTTGAGGCACCAGGTATTAGGGCTTGAACATGTACATTTGGGTGGGCAGGTACATAATTCATCCCATAGCAAAACCCAATGTGGTTTTTGTTGTTGTTATTTTTGTTTTGTTGTTGCAATCAAGCAGAAGTATTTTTTTAAGGGGAGGGGAATAATATGGGGTTAGAGAAATAACAAGAACAAATGCATAAGCAGAGAGAATTAGACTTCTCAAAGGAATTCTATGTGTATGATCTTGTACGTTTTTTTATAGCTAGCAGTTAACTTGAATTATGCCAGAAACATAGTCCCTGAACTTCTACAGTTGAGGTCATACCCAATACTTATGCATTTCAGCTGCTGAAGCAGCATATATCATATACAACTTCAACTGGTCAAGTTAGAACGATAATATTAATCAATCCTTATCTATAAATAGGATCAAGTCCGAGCTAAAACTTGTTACTTAGAGTATTTTAGAACTGCAAGACCCTTGAGGGCCATAAAACTTAATGATTTCCAAATTGTACTCTGCAGAGCCCACAGAGGAGCCTTTCTCAACCCCTTTTGAATTAGAGAATTCCACAAATTATCTCTTTTACATATTGGGTTACTAAGTGAACTTCAAGTTGGAGCTACAGCTCCACGGTTACTTGTCAAACAGCACACAACGGTCTGACCATATAATGTCCCAGTAGCCTTATTTTACTACTCAGGAAATTGTGTCACAGAGAAGTTTGCTAACTATCTAAGTTCACACAGCTAAGAAGGAAACAAATCAAGGCACAGATTGGGGTTTCTCTTAAGTCTGAATTCTAATCCCGTATTTGTTTCATTCTACAGTTTCTGTACCTTGCTCTGTTACAGAAGTGAAAATGAACTAGCGTGCTTTGGAGGCACCTATACTATACTAGGAGATGTGTGTATACGTGTGCCTGTATGTGTACACATGTGTGTGCATGTATGTGCCTAGAAAGGTATATAAGTATTGCATACACAGATATATACATACGCACAGATTTAGATATATATGTACATATATGTGTAAAAAAATATTATGCACACACTGTAGTCCTTGCAACACTATAATCCTTGCAACACTATGAGTTTGGAGTTAGCCTCTCTATTTTATGGATGCAGAACCTGAAGCTCAGAAAGGTTAACTAGCCTTCCCTGGGTTATAGAAGCAGAGGTCGCGGCAGAAGAATGATTTGAAGTCAGTACTGTCTGACTTCAAAGCCCACATCTTGTGTCTCTTTCAATATATTCCTGCCTCAAATGATAAAACTCCAGTTCTTGGGTCCCAGGTTACTTTTCTGATGTGACTTTCTAGATGATATAAGCATGAGCTGTGTTTATGTAATGATTTGAATGCAAACAGGATTAAACAAGTTTTCCCCACCTTTGAAACTATTTTCCAGAATGTTTCATCGGTGTTGACCTCAACTAGTTGAAGCAACTAGTTGAAATATATATAATTAAAAAAGAAATACATACCATTTTACAATATGTTAAGACAGAGAAGATAGTGCCTGAACCAATACTTTCCAGGCTCTCAGTTACACAAAGTCAAGACTCTTTTTAAGTAGGATGATTCCAATTTGTGTTAGGCCAGACTTCCAGCTTGATAATCTGCCCAGTTTACAAGGCAGTATTATTCATAGGAAACATTAATACTAAATAGCAAGCTCATCATTCATAGATGAACTGAGGCATTACACGCCAGCCACATCAGAACCCCTGGTGAGACTTTCAAGCCAAGTGATGAAGCGATAGGAAGCAGAAAAGGAAGCAACAACTGAAACTGGAGAAGAAGCTATTGCCATCTGGCCTGTCTGATGGCTCCTCCATCCTCCCATGATCGTGGTTGCCTTATGAAGTGAAATAACCTGGAAGAAGTTTGGGGAGGGACCATAGAGAAACGGAAGTTCACATTTCTCACATAGGCCTTCACTCCACTGGTTTGTATCTGACTTTGAAATATGATCCAGCGAGTAATACATAGGCCCAGCTCACTTGTGAGAAGAATTGGTACCAGGAGGGTCAAGCATAGAAAGTATGTAGAAATTGATGGTCCAACATAAACAGAGGAAGATAAAAGAGAATTAGGTGATACGTAATTTGTTCCCAATGGTAGGGATTAGAGCATGGGAGAAACGAACTCCAATTCCAATGAATAATCAGTTATCGACTACTTTATGACAGGAGTAGGACCTGATAAATTGATATTTGATTCTGATTTTTAAGCTTTCTGTGAAGCAGGGACTCTTTTCACATATTATTGATTAGGAAAGAAGAGAGTTGTGTCAGCATTTCTCAACCTCTGCATTATATATATTTGGGGCCAGATAATTCTTTGTTATGAGGAGCAGTCCTATGTATTGTAGGATGATTAGCCTCAATCCACTAGATTCCAGAAGCAACCCCTTATAGTCTTAGCAACCAAATATGTCTCCAGAAATTTTCCCTGGGGGAAAAAGAATCATCCCTGATTAAGGGTCACTATCTAGGTCATCCAAATAAATGAACATATGTTCTAACCACAATCAAATTGTGCAACTATATCAAACCAGGGTGTAATAATACTATTTACCCTACTAGGTATTTAGATGTTGGCCTGATGGCTTATTTGGCCAGAAAAATGTTGAGTTTGATTGTAACAATGGCGTCCATACTCATTTCCAGAGCTAGACCTTCATCGGTAAGGAGTAAAGTAGATTTTATGCCAAGAGATAATGACAGTATAGTCACTCTGGTTGGCCTCTTCTTTCATAAGACAGGAAAAAGACAATTCAGTGAGATATGATATAGGCCCAAATTTCAATATTTCTATCCTCTACCTCTTCTGGATCTCTCTCTCTCTCTCTCTCTCTCTCTCTCAGAGAAGAAGAAGAAGAAGAAGAAGAAGAAGAAGAAGAAGAAGAAGAAGAAGAAGAAGGAAGAAGAAGAAGAAAGAAGAAGAAGAAGAAGAAGAAGAAGAAGAAGAAGAAGAAGAAGAAGAAGAAGAAGAAGAAGAAGGAGGAGGAGGAGGAGGAGGAGGAGGAGGAGGAGGAGGAGGAGGAGGAGGAGGGGGAGGGAGAGGAGGAGGAGGGGGAGGGGGAGGAGGAGGAGGGGGAGGGGGAGGAGGAGAGGGGGAGGAGGAGGAGAGGAAGAATTAATTATAAATAATAGTTCTATTTGTGCAAACTGCCTGTCTTATAACCAAATCAGGAAGTTAATATTATGTGATTTTTCTAAACCTTACATAATCCTACCTTCTTATTCTTTTAAATTAACTTTACAATTATAATATTTCAAGAGTCTGTTATGGTTTGTACATTTTTTAATTATATCTGTAACTTACTAAAAAAAATATTCCAGGTCAATACTTTAGTTCATTGAAATTTAAATAGTTTTATATTCAAACACATGAGACTTTCAGCACAACAAGGTGAATTCAATAGCAACAGTCAAAATACATTTTATGCAATGTGAAAATGACCTGCCACATGGAAACACACTCAGTATAAGAAAACGCATCTCTGCTGATGTATAGAGAGCATTTTTAAATGTTCACAGAACCATTATTTAAAAATATTCATGCTAGCACATATTTTTAATTGTTCTTTAATGTTTAGGAGAAATAAATGGGTGCAATAATATTGTGTTGATTTTTTTAAGTTAAAATGGCAAATAAAATTTTGTTGACATGGAAGATAAATCCACTTATAAAATACAGTAGCTGGGCAGCCCCGGTGGCGCAGCGGTTTAGCACCGCCTGCAGCCTGGGCGTGATCCTGGAGACCTAGGATCGATTCCCACGTCAGGCTCCCTGAATGGAGCCTGCTTCTCCCTTTGCCTGTGTCTCTGCTGCCCCCCCCGTGTGTGTGTGTGTGTGTGTGTGTGTGTGTGTGTGTGTGTCTATGAATAAATCAGTAAATAATCTTTAAAAAAAATACTGTAGCTTAATTCGCTGAATGAATTAAGGTATATGAAGCCGAGGAGTTACCTTACCCTAAGGTAAATGCAATACAGTGAAATTAAAATAAAATGTGTTTACTTCTAATATGAACTTTTTTAATGATGAGTCTATGTGTAAAAATGGTTTCTATGAGGGCAAAATTCTACTGAATAGCTTGCAGTTGCCAGGTAGAGCAATAGACATATGTATATGTATGTATGTATATATATATGCACATATATGTTTATTAAGCATATCAAGGTGAGCTCATGTGGGTAATATGGTGTAATAATTATCTGTTGCCTGACATTGATTCTCATCAAAAGTCAGTTTCTGTTTCTTCCAGGGAAAACATTTAGACTATATTTCTAATACTTCCTGACAATAAGATTCAATCTTGTGACTGAGTCTTGGCCAAAGTTATATTAGGCAGAAGCATTGAGGTGCTTAGAGAACTTGCCCAAAAAACTTCTGAATTCTTTCACCTGTTCTTGGTTCATGGGCTGGCTAGATGCACTGAGTCCAGAAGTCTAGAACCAAGGCTGCAGGACACCTCAGTGAAAGAAAGCCAGGCTGTGAATGAGTGTGACTTAGAAGCCACATGCAGCCCCCTCCTTCCTGCTGTGTTAAATTATGATGGGAACAAGAAACACACTTTTATTTTGTTAATCAACTTAGATTTGGGGTAATATGTTAGGAGCCTCCAAAAATGCTATTAGTTCCTTTACCCCACTTGTGAAAGCTATCTGGCTGTGACTCCTTGAGTCTTCTGGTAGTTCAACAGTGTAAGTCTAGTTGGTTCTCAAGTATCCCCATTGCTGATTTAGAGTTCAGTGTTTTAGGTCTGCCATGTTATTTTGTACCCTTCTATGCATTCCCCAAGGCCTTATCATGTAAGAGTTATGCAGTCTGACTTCCAACTGCCCAAACCCCTGTCTTTCTTTTTCTTTCTTTCTTTTCTTCCTTCCTCCCTTCCTTCCTTCCTTCCTTCCTTCCTTCCTTCCTTCCTTCCTTCCTTCCTTCCTTCCTTCCTTCTTTCCTTCCTTCCTTCCTCCCTTCCTTCTTCCTTCCTTCCTTCCTCCCTTCCTTCTTCCTTCCTTCCTTCCTTCCTTCCTTCCTTCCTTCCTTCCTTCCTATAGGCTGTTTGGCCACCAAAACCTTCCTGTTCAGAAATTCCAGGGAATTAATGAACCCCTCTCCTAGAAGCTCTCAACAAATGACAGCTTGATTTATACAAAATTCCCATTCCCCCTGGATCCTCCTACAGGATACCTCTGAAGTAAGTCTTATCCTCTGGATCTCAGAATTTCCCCTGTGGGATTAAGCTTTAGTGACCCACTATAGCAACTGGCTAAGGGTTGTTCACAGTGCTCAGTCAGGCATTTCTTTTTACCTTTTTTCTGTAGATTCCTTTTACTTGCTTTTTCTGTATTAAAAGATCAATTTCCTGTGGGGCTTAGGTGGCTCCGACAGTTAAGTGTCTGACTCTTGATTTTGGCTCAGGTCATGATCTCAGGGTTGTGAGATCAAGCCCAGTGTTGGGTTTCATGCTGGGCATGGAACCTGCTTAAGATTCTCTCCCTCTCTCTTTGCCCCCTCCAGTTTCTGAAAAGAGAAATTAAAAAATAAAAGACCAATTTCCTGTATTCTATCCCTTTCTCTTTATTGTTTTACTTCTTTGTTTTGATTTGATACATCTAGAATAGTTTCCCAATGAAGGATAACTGGAAGATAGATAAGTATACCTACAGGTACAGATAGAAATATAGGTATCTTTTAGATATAGATTTGGATTTAGATTTTAAATGTATATGACTGGAAGTAATTATTCTGCCCTCATGCTGGATTGATGATTTTGCTGGGAATAGGATTCTAGAATGAGTATCTTTTTTCTTTCTAATTTTGAAGTATACATCATCTCCAAGCTTTTAACTGGACATCCTTTTTATTCCTAACCATTTTTGTGTGAATTATTTTGTTGTTATGATTATAGTTGCTTTATAGCCTTCTTTCCATTTTCAACTGATAAGATCTTCTCTTGGCCTCAAAGTTTTGAAATTTTATCACAATATACTTGTGTAGCTCTAATTTCTAATTTTGTTTTAAGCACTTGATCTCTTTCAATATTAAATAATCAAACATTTCAGTCCGGAAATATATGGCTTCCTATTTACCTTGACATTTTCTTCTCTTGTTTTGTTGACTATTCTTTCTTCCTTTGTCCTTTATTTGTTTGTCTGTTTGCTTGCTTTTAAATGTGTTTGTTCATATTGAACTTCTTGAACTGGTCTATAATTGCCCTTTTTAAAATTTTATTGCTTATTTTCTACCATCTGTCTATCTATTTAGTAGCTCTACTTTTTGGTATATCTTACAGCTTTACAGTTTATCCTTTGCACTAAGCTTCTCATCGTTTACAATTTTTTTCAAAGAGCTTCTCACTATTTTCTGTTTTGTTTTCTTATATGTTTATAAGATCTTCTGTTCTTGAAGGTATTATTTTGTAAGTTTTATCTTCATAAATAATTTTTTTCCTCCAAATAGATCTTTTTTTCCCCTGTGTGTGGATTTTATCTTTCATAGAGAGGCTTTCCTCACTTGTGTGGTAATCTCAGGTTGTATTTTCAGTTGGGAGATTACAAAGAAGGTTGAGAGTAAACAATACATCAGTGGGATCATTCATCTTATGAAGAATTTAGAGTTCTGGTTTTTTCTTCTTCTTTTTCTTTTCTTTTCTTTTCTTTTCTTTTTTTCTTTTCTTTTCTTTTCTTTTCTTTTCTTTTCTTTTCTTTTCTTTTCTTTTCTTTTGTGTGTGTGTGTGTGTGTGTATTGTTCTAGTATGCATCAGCTTATTGGGAAATTAACTGCCCAAGGAAAACTAACTGGAATTTGTGTTATTAGCACCCAGCAACCTATTCATAGCTGGTCTACCATCCACTCCAGAAATTTTACTTTCTCTAGAGACTATACATTTAGTCCTTTGAAAGTAATGGAGAGTGTAGGCATTGAGCCACAGAATGGTGGCTAGGATATGGGAATCCAACTTCTTTAATCAACTTTTGCCTAATCCTACTATATTCAGCTTTTTACCCCACTTGTGAAAGCTTATCTGGCTGTGACTCCTTGAGTCTTCTGGTAGTTCAACAGTGTAAGTCTAGTTGGTTCTCAAGTATCCCCATTGCTGATTTAGAGTTCAGTGTTTTAGGTCTGCCATGTTATTTTGTACTTTTCTATGCATTTTCCAACTTCCACAATCCTTTTGAATTGTCTTTTTTCCTATTCTTTCATATTTGTAGGTATATTTTTACATAATCTCTTTATTATGAGTTTCACATGTTTCAGGAAGAGAGAAAAAGATTCATTAAAAAAATGTCATCTTTAGAGGGAAGATCTGCTTGAAAGTTTAGACGAAATGTTTTACAAGAAGAGAAGTTGGTATAAAAATGGTCTATTTCTTAACCTAGCCAATAACTATTATTGGAAGGTTAGAGATCACAGCAGTCTGTATGGTGTTTATACCACGTTAATCCTAAAACTATTTTAATACGTGACTTGAAGAATGTGATGTGAGGGGTGCTTGGGTGGCTCAGTCAGTTAAGCATCTACTCATGGTTTCAGCTCAGGTTATGATCTAATGGGTCATGACGTCAAGCCCCATGTTGGGTTCCATGGTCATCAGGGAATCTGCTTGAAGATTCTCTCTCTGCGCCTCCCCCAACGTGTGTGTGTGTGTGTGTGTGCACATGCATGGGTGCATTCTCTGTATTAAATAAATAAATAAATCCGAAAAAAAGAATATGATGTGACACAATATAATAGTGAACTCAGCATACACACATGAACATACATACACAATTTAAGCACCATGGCTCAGAAATATTTATAGGTTCTCCTTCTTTAATGAGTAAAGGCCCAAATTTGAACAGTTAAGTCCTATTACATTCACACTTCTCTAGGAAAACTGAACTACTTTTTTTTCATAGCTACCTAAAATATTCCAGCTTTATGAATGCATCTATGTGTTTCATCTACCTTAAAATATCTTTCTTAGTGAAGTTATTCAAAATTTTTCTGGAGCAGTCGTTTCCAAATATGAACTCAAATATCAATATATTTTAAATTTTTAAAAAATGTTAAGATTATTTATGCATTTCTCCTTCCCCTACTACACTAGCAACTCCTTGAGAACAGAGACAAAGATTCATTTAGCACATCTAATAAAGATTTTATTTATTAATGTGAGAGAGAGAGCACGAGCAGAGGAGGGGAGGGGCAGAAAAGACTCCCCACTAAACAGGGAGCCCAGGCAATATGAGGCTCAATCCGAGGATCTCAAGATCATGAGCTGAATGCAGATGCTTAACCTACTGAGCCACCCAAGTGCTTCGGTTTTGTTTAGCTTTCAATTTTTAAGCCTCTCCCATATCCAGAACTTAGGGGGGGAAAATAGCAAAAAAAAAATTATCTTCAGTAAAGTAATTGAATAACATAATAGTCACACTGTGTACATCAAAATCCTTGTATTTCAAGGATTGTTACCTGCCTAATTCTGTACACATTCCCTGAACTTTTCAGTAAGAACATCTTGAATTTTATCTGGATACATGACCAAAATAAAATTAAAATGCATCTTTCTTACATGCATTTGTAACTGTGTGTGATCTTCCAGCTAAATTCTAGCAAATAAGATAGAAATTACACAGTATATCAGGAGATAACAAAGATGAATGCCTCATGCTAAAGAAGTCCCTAGAAAAATAACAGTTTTAGTTTTTAAAGCTGTTTTTGGAGAGTTTTCCATATTCCTTATTAGATGTATATGCTGAGAAATTTTTTTCCTAGTGTAAAGCTTACAATTTCACTTGATTGATGTTTTTCTTTGGTGAACAGATGCTCTTCTTTTAATTAAGTCCAATGTATTAAATTTGGCTTTTACAGTTGGTGCATTTTGTGTTCTGTTTAAGAAATTTTCCAAAGATGTAAAGATATTCTCCTATATTTTCTTCTAGAAGTTTTTTAACATCCATATTTAGGTAAACACTTTCTTGATTAATAATTATTATTTATATGGTTACTTGATCCTCTAGCACTATTTATTAAACATTTTAAATCTTGCTTTCGTGATCAGTCCTACCAATTTTTCCAACTTTGTTAGGAAGTAATACTTCCTAACAAATCACTTTCAAATGAATCCTTATTCCAGTGTTTCCTTTTCTAATAATAAATATTTTTAAACAAATAATAATTTTTAAGATAATACTTGTTCCTAAACAACAGTTCTGCTGGGTGTTGTAGACAGATTTATTTTGTTTTCTTGACCTTTTGAGGAGAGTATAACCTTGCCTTTGTCTTAAATTGATGGTCTTAATATGCCTGTTGTCCATCTAATAATTGCTTTTTTTAAGGATAAACTGTCATTCCATTCTGCTCACTTTTAAACCATTTTCTTTGACTCTGAGGTTTGCAAGATCACAATGTTGTGTCTAGCATACATGCCTATCTCCAGATGCATTTGTGATTGAGCTCAAGTTCTAATTGCTCTGTTTTTCATTTCTCTCTTGGCTTTTAGCACTTGAGGAATTGTATTTTCTTTCTTTCTTTCTTTCTTTCTTTCTTTCTTTCTTTCTTTCTTTTCTTTCTCTTTCTCGCTCTCTCTTTCTCTCCTCCTTTCTCTCTCTCTCCCTCCCTCTCTTTTCCTTTCTGTCTCTCTTCTTTCTTTCTGTTCCTTCCTCCTTCTTATCTTTCCTCCCTTCTCCCTTCCTCCCTTTCCTTCCTTCCTACCTAACTCAAGTAAAATTTAGTTGATTTACTAAGCTTCTTAAACTTGAGCATCTTGTAATATTTGGAATGAAATCTACCAACTCTTTTATAAGAATATTTTTCACAGATATCTTTAGGTCTTCATTATAAAACTATTTCCCCTCATTGGTACTTTTGGTTACAGATGTTGGCAGTTTGTTTCAGATTATGAAAGCTTACGGGAATGGATTTTTTTAAGTCATTTGCTCAATCTTTTTCTCAAATTATATTCAATTGTAACAGCTAAACACATAGTTTTAAATGTATGTATTGTAAATATCTGTAGCCAAATCACTTGAAGTCTTGATAACTCTTAACAAAATTTGCACACTTTTTATGAATTTTACTAGTAATGCTTTAGTAGGTAGTGCAATGAATTTCATTTTTACTATGTATGCCAAATTTTGGAATTGAGAAGGCTATTGGTATTGAATATGTAATATATGTTTTTAAAAATGTTATTTATGGAGTATTTATTAGTACTACAGGGTTTAATTCTGGAGAGTTTCCATTTTTATTTGTCATAAACCTGGAACCAGAAGTTCTGAGTTACCTTAACTTTAAGGCTTGAGAATCAGGGTCAGATTTTCATCACTAACGCCTGTTTTAGAAATAGGAATTTTTTCATATGACGATTCATATAGGCTTCTCCAGAACTATACACTTGCACTGCTCAGGGGCAGAGAGCATCATGTTTAGTTGTCATCCTTGCAGAGAAATTACCAAGCTTCTCAAATTAAACATCAGGCAAAGCTAGCATTCAGGGTTTCTGTCTCTCAACCCTGGGCCTTTTCCATAGTCTGCCTGGTTGCTTCTTTGTTTATGAGATCATGAGTTTCAGTTTTTGAAAAGAGTTCATATAGAAGAAGGAGGAGGAGCACTAGGGGGAGAGGAAGAAAAAAAATCTTTAGACATAAAGAAGTGTTGATTACTTACTTGGACATTTACAGAGTCCAGCTGTGTAAGCAAGCACATTCCTCCTGGATCCAGCCTTAGGTTTCTCGTTTGTAAAATGATTGTTTTGATAAATAGAACTAGAATATGTAAAGTATTTCTGCAAATTTTAGACACAGAAGATGGTCGATAAATGAGGTATTTTTGATAATTGTAAAATTATCTATATTAGTGATTAAAATAGTTTACAGTAGTTCTTCAAATTAGTTTCTGAAAAAATATGCCTTTTTCAACTTTTATTCTAGTACAATACAATGGCTATTATAAAATGGCCATATCATTTCAGTAACTCGGCAACATTTCAGTAACTCAGTTAGCTGAGGTTTGATTCATCAGGAGATACTTTTTCTTAACCATGAAAATAATAAACTTATTTCTGTCTATTTACAAACCCTGAATTTTAATCTCCAAAACACTTTGAATCAAAACTTCTTAAGTACTTCATGGCTTTCTGCATTCTGAATCTTTCTTTCAAAATTACTGAATGTGGTCTAATTTAGCTGTGGCTACTTGATTTCCAAAATTCAGTCTAGTCAGGACAATGTTCACTTTGAATGGAGAAAAAATTGAAACTTGCTCAACTTTTCATCCACACCAGTACTTGAAGCCTGATCTTTTTATAACCCTGGGTAGAGTTTATACATATGACTAGTACTTCACACAGAATTCAAAGGAGGGAGAACGAGCTCTTGATAAAGAAAACATTGATTTTCTTTTCTAAACCTCTTACAATAAAACTCACTGACTTGTTTCACTCTTGTCCTACAACAACACTGTTGGCTTAGAGGCCTTTATAGATTTTTTTTTATATATAACAACCACATCTTTCATGCTCCAAATGCCATCACACCTCATCTTTGAGAATAAACAGTTCCTGCTTTGATTCTGCAATCTTTTATCTGGCTTGCCTTTTATCAAACTGCCTCTGCCATCAGCCGTCTGAGTCATCTGATCTCAATCTTTCCAGTTCAGGTTGTACATTTTCTCATTGTGTTTGCACTTTTAATCTTGGATCACATCCTATTAGGCAACCCTTCTCAGACAATCACGTGTTTCTTACTTGGATGTCCGTAATGCAGCTATTGTTTGATTTTAACAATTAACCTTTCTTCGATTATTTCTTTACATGGATGCAAAACTTGGAATCAAAAAAAAAAAGTGTAACAGGTTTACATGGTATCTTTTTATGAAGTCCTTCTCCTGCTCAGGCAATGGGTAAATCCCAGAATAAATTAAATAAATTAGTTATTTGTTTGCTGCTTTATAACTTTACAAATGTTTTCAAGTAGATTAATTTGTTTCATCCTAGTTAAAATCCTAAGGCACACAGAACAGGTTATTAAAAAGTGTTTTTAATGTCCTTTAAAGATAAAGCAACTGTAATTTTGGGGTTTATGCTGCTCACCAGAGCTCTCCTTGCAAAGATGCAACTGATGTTAAGTCCACATGTTCTGACTCCTTAACCTCTATGCTTTATCTTACACTAGTCACTGCATATCTCCGTTATAAAATACATGTTTTAAAATTTTGAATATTGGGATTATCAATACAGATTCCCTCTTTCTTTTCTGGTCCCTGATCTCTTTTCATTTTCAACTATAATTATACATAGCAATAGTCTCCAGTTCTGCTCTCTTGGATTAAGATTGCCTTTATCCATGGAACCCATTAATCCAAGTCATTAGCTTTCAAATATATTTGACTACGAACTACAGGATGAAACAAAATTTACATCCAGGAGCACAAATACACACACACAATTAATTTTCATTAATACGCTTACATATGTTATGTGCAATGACTTTTCTGTTCTATTCCATTGTTTTAATGCTGGTGGCCCATTAACTTAATTTAGTATTATTCTAAATAAGCTCAAAACCCCAGTTAAAAACAATAATCTAAATTGAAATAGATAAGAAATATATTCACTTTAAGGTAAAGTATGTTTATTTCTATATAGCATGTTATTGAATGATTGACACTTGGTTTTTTTTTGTACATTTCTATGTTGCCAGAATTTTAAAATCAGTCATTATTTGAAAATAATAAAGTTTCAGGGCACTTGGGTGGCTCAGTGGTTGAACATCTGCCTTTGTCTCAGGTTGTGATCCTGGGATCCTGGGATTGAGTCCCACACTGGGCTCCCTGCAGGGAGCCTGCTTCTCCTTCTGCCTATATCTCTCCCTTTCTCTGTGTCTTTCAAGAATAAATAAATAAAATCTTCAAAAAAAAAAAAAAAAGAAACTGATAAAGTTTTAATCAAAAGATTAAAATAAATTATTGGGATTTACACATCAGAATAAGACTGTTTATTATAGGATATGTAGTTGTTACTATTAACCTACCAGGGATCAAATAGAAGACCACTGAAGAAAACATTAACCTACTAGAGGTAAAGAAACTTGTGGTGGTGTCACTGTGAGGCCAGCTTCCACATGGACATGGGCCTTCCAGAGCTCAAGCCCTGGCCTCAGGTGCCCCCTGGCTCTGTGACATGGGCCCTTACATCCCGCCAGACTGCGCATCTAGACCCATCTCTGTGCTGGTGGCTGGATGCTTAGTTCAATGTATGAAGGCTGAATAAAGCACTGTCTCCATGACCTGTCAAAAAAAAAAAAAAAAAAAACCTTGCTAATCACTAGGTTTCCTTTCTTTGCTATTCACGCCTCTCATCTCAGAGCCATGATTCTAGGATACGTTAGTAGTCCCAACACATTTAATACTAATTACTAAGATGCAAAGTGGATTTTTTTAAGATTTAATTATTTGTTTTAGAGAAAGAGCACAAGCAGATGGGCAGAGGGAAAGGGAGAGAGAATCTTAGGTAGACTCTGGGCTGAGAGCAGAGCCCAATGTGGGGCCTGATCGCAGGACCCGGAGATCATGACCTGAACCCAAACCAAGAGTCTGATGCTTAGCCGACTACACGACCCAGGTGCCCCTTCAAAGGGAATTTAAATGAATATGCCATCCAATATTCCAATGACAAAAACAAGGCAAAGGGAAAAAAATTCAAAATCTAAGGTAAATCCTAGTTTAATAAGTTCCCGTGTCATCTCACATAACAAGTTACTTTTCTGGTGAACGTCACAGCCAAAGTTATAATTTTAGGGATTTCCTTTTAAGTGCATACACATGTGCTGTATTTCTCTAACAATTCATTAAGCCCATGTAAAAGCAGATTCTATTTTCCGTTATGTTTAACCAACCTTAAACACACTCCATCAATGTGTCTTTTGCTAACTGCTTCTTTATCCCTAAATCCATAGAGTACATGTGCATGGTGCTTGCCTACCTTCTTTCCCTCTTCAATAAAAATCAGCAAAACAGTCTGAATTATCCAGCTGTTTTTAATCCCATGGGGTTTTGGGATAGTTTGCTCCAAGCATCTAATACAAAGCTATAGGAAGACAACTTTTTTTTTTTTTTAAACTAGGAATGCCATATGAACTGGTGGACAAAAGTCTCATAAACATTTAGTCTTATTGACACTGCACACTAGAAGGAGTCCAGAGATATTTTTTCCCACTGAATCCTAGACATTACCCACCCAAATGCAAAAGGGTTACAATTAAAAAGCCATTTGGTAAATGGTTCACTTTTTCCATCTCTATCTTTACCAATTTGCAGCCATTTTATATGCTAAATTACCAATCCATAGCTATATTATAGTTTACCAAATTTGGTCTCTTCAGAAAAAGTTTTCATGTCAAATCATTTATAAATTTTGATGAGGGATCCCTGGGTGGTGCAGTGATTTAGCACCTGCCTTTGGCCCAGGGTGTGATCCTGGACACCCGGGATCGAGTCCCACATCGGGCTCCCTGAATGGAGCCTGCTTCTCCCTCTGCCTATGTCTCTGCCTCTCTCTCTCTCTGTGTCTTTCATGAATAAATAAAATCTTTAAAAAAATAAAATATATTCCATATACCTGTAAAGCTGACTCCTGTTACTTTCATATAGTATTTGAGAGTCTGTGAAAAGAGAACACATATTTTAAATATCCAGAAGCAGAATATTCTGTTGAGTGGGAATATTTTCTGCCTTGTGTCTTTTTAAGCCACAGTGTCAGAAGCGCAAGAAAGGTGAAAGTGAGAGAAGCAGAGGCCAGAACAATCTATTTTCCTAAGTAGGATATTGCAGTTCACTATACAAAAAGTGTCCATTGCATTAGAAATCATTTTTTTTTTTTACCAAATTCTGCCTTTGAGAAACATCCTTGCAATTCAGCTTCCAAATACTAGTATTATTTCATGGTGGGAACCTTTCTTTTAAAAAAAAAAACTGAACATAAATTGGTTTAAAGCTATCTACTTCCAGTTCTTCTCTTCAAACTCTTCTGACAGCAACTCAAGTTATTTAAAGAGAAGCTCATGTAACTCTGGGTTTTGCCTGAACTGTCTCTAGAACATGTATCACCTCTGGGTTATACACTTCTCAGCTCCCTGAAAATTGCTACCATTTCTTGACCAATGTGAGATGCTGTCAAGAAATGTGTTAATAGAGTGAGAATTACTTCACACCTACTCTCCATATGTCTACAAGAAATATTTTTAATTCTGCTCACCCCAAACAGAACAAATGTTGGAGTGAAAAGTGGTAAGCTACCTGCAGAACTGTCTGCTGAGGAACATCAAAATCAATATATTTCCCTTCAGATCCCGTCTCCAAAATAAAAAGAAAATCAAATCCAGCATCATGCTATCAAGTCACAAGAAAAATAATTAAAACCTGAATGTAAGTTGAGTTGATTTTTTGTCCTGTTTTCTTGCTCAGAAATCCTATGACCCTGACTGTGATTATGTCTGGGTCTCTTAAGTGATGATTAATAGTTGACTTAAATCTTTATTGATGATTTTTTGTTCATTTTCTAAAAGCCTTCCTTTAAGCTTATTCTCTTCTCATGGCCAAGCAGGATCCTATCCCTTTCTTTTCACAGAGAGGTAGTTAAATAATTATTTTCAATATCACTACATCTTAGTCCAAAGAAATACATGTACAACCTGCCTCTTACAAAAATCTATCCAATTCACAGAGTTGATCCTGCCTTTAAAGCAACTACATAATGTACCCAACTGATTTACTCTATCTAAATTATGCCCAGTATTATTTTATCCACTTTCTAGTTTACTAGACCCTAACAAGCTGCCAGATATCTGTAAGTTCAGAGTAGTGAAGAAAGCTAAGAATGAGCTAGAACGCTCCATATTTAGAGATTCAGAAGGTGCTTCAGGAGTTTTATTTTAGACTCAGGCTGTATTTGCTTAAAATAGCAAGTCTTGAGAGAAAGCATGTCCTCCTCTTTATAATCCAGATATGAGAATATTATAGGACTTAAAAGTGTTGGTGTAAAAATGAAATGTTATTATAAAAATTAAAATTCAGATTGATCATAAATTTCATGATTTCTTAAAAAGTCATGTCTTCACTTATGATGCCCTATTAAATTTTTTATTAGATTGTTACAATGTGAGACATAAGCACATCACAAATACCAGCTCAAATTCTATATACGGGTTACTAAACGAACCTCATTTCTCAAGCTGAAAATGTTTTACCTTGAATATCTATAAACTATTAGCTTTTCTAGACAAAAGCCTCCAATTCATATTCAGGAAAGAAGAAAAGTTTCATGCTTTTAAAAGGTTTAATCTAAAAAAAAATAAATGGGAAAATCAACCAGCTAGTATATTCAATATAAAAAAGCATCAAAGTAAGTCAAATATTATATCTCTATGCTGTGTGTGTATGCATGTATGTAGATCACTCAACAAACATGTGGAATTGGTTTTATTTTAAGATAGAAAGTGATATAATTGCTGTCCTACAGACAGCATATCTATATATTATCCTTGCCAAGGAAATTTTGGCTTTTATATTCATTATCTCTCACTTTAAGGGTTTATTCTATCCCTACTTTACAGATGAACAAAAAGAACCCCAGAAAGATGAAAGAACTTCCTCTAAAATAAAGATAATTAATTATGAAGGATAGACTAAAATCTTGCTTCTGTTTCATCTCCCTATGGTCCAAAAGATTTGTGGAAATTAATCCAAATGTTAGAGCAGCAAGAGTAAGATGCATAACACATTTACTTACCATCAAAGAAGAAAACTCAGAGCAGGAGTCTCTGATGATTTAGAAAGCATGTGTTTGGTAATCACTAGGATAAAGCCCACTCATAACCCAGGGTTTCTCTTACTTTCAATTATTTAATAGAATATCAGAATCCTCCTTTAACCTTCAAAACTTTAGAAATAATTAAGAAAATTAGGAGCTGTAGTTAATTTAAGTGTAAAAGGAATATTTTCAGTGAAAACACAGTATTGTATGAGATTGGCATTTCTGAATTTAAAAAAAAAAACAAAGAAAATGATCCTCACTATCATTTTTTATATATCCATACTTGAGAAGCTATAGAATTAGTCAAGTTGAAGTCTAGAAATTATGGGGGGGGGGAGACATTTTTATTGACCCATGATATCAGAGATAACCAGGACAAAATTCTCAGTGGCCTCAGAACAGATACCGAAATCTTCCCATGAAGAGTCTTCCCATTTAACCAGGACTGATTTTCCCATATCATTCATGAAAATCACCCTATCTTTTCATGCCTCTGTCTCTTTTACATGCGGGGCCCTCTTTTCTATTCTTCCACCACATCCCATCCTCCATCCCACTCCTCCAGCCCTTTCTCCTTCATCGCCTGGCATCGTCTCCCTGGGAGAGCTGTAACACAATTTCATGACCATTCTGCTCCAGCCAAACTGCTTCTCCAACAGGCCATGCATCTCTGCTTTCACTATCTTCCAGTATAAAATTCCTGCTACTGCACCTACATGAACTGCTTCCAACTGCTTCCCAAAATCTCCAAATCTGTACCTATCATAAAACCGCACCCATACATCACCATCAGGCTCACGCTAGTGATAGCACTCGTGAAACACAAAGGGATGTTAATTAGCTTTCTAGAAGAATACGGGACAAGCAATTTAGCATTTGCTGTCTCATTCGGAAGTTAAGCAGCTGCTTATACACAACTTCTCACACTATCCCAACCTGCCCAACGCACCCACAGAGAAGTATATGCTTGTCAGAGATGAAATTTGAGTGTGTGTGGTTCTCCCTGACATACAGAAGCCACTGCCTTGGTTTCCTACTTGTCATTTATCTTATTCTAGTTACATAGAATCAAAGTCTATAAACCAACTCGAATCTACCCCGGGGCCAAGTACAGTGTCATAGATCAAGTGTTGTGCAGTACACAAAAAAATGTCAATTAGCTTCCGGAATGCATCATTCCTCATTCATCTTAACTCTATCATGTCCATGGAAATAGTGCTGTGACAGGTGACTCTGAAATAATTTTCTTAAAGAAGTCAAAGATTATGCAAGGTCAAGGTCTTGTGATAACCATTTACTCACACAAGAGGGAAGCAATTTCTTTTTTCTCTTCTTAACTTTTCCATGCTGTTCATTTTATAGCAAGTCATATACTGATTTCTATTATTATTGTTATTATTATTGTTATTATTATTACTTTCCATACTATCTGTATCTTGGTTTTGTTGTGATTATACAAAGTTAATATTTGAAATTGTTTTAACTGTTTTCCTGAGTTTAGAAAGTCTGTCCTATTTTTCTTTGCATCCTCTAGTTGCTATGTAATCCTAACATTGAGGCCCCTATGTGTGCCTGTCAATTTTTTTTCATATAGTCTTGCATTCTTTTAGTTATTTTTGAGGTTTTTATTTCCTATAACTTTGCTGTAATAGTGGAAGAGGTGTTTTAGGATTGTCCAATCTCAGTTTTGGTTCCTCATTCAGCTAGTCACCTGCTGCTTAATTATCACAATAAAAGTGTGTTTATTGTCTGGGCCATCATGGCTTTGAGATATTAGAGAATGAGTTTGTATGTTTTTATGTGACCACATATTATGTGAATATCTTCTTGTAACATCACACAGACAATGACAAACCAAAGGACTAGAGTGTGTGAAAACTACAAGAAACAATCTTTTCTCAAGAAACAAGCATAAAAATGTGCTCTCAAATTCATATTTTCCCTTCAAAAGGATTTGTGTAAAACTGATTAAAAAATATCTCCTTAGCAATAACCTATGTGGATATAATCCTGGAAATGGAGAAAGTGCATATTCTGTTTTATGTATTATGATTTCATTCCTTTAACAGAAGGCTGAGGGGGGAATTCTTCTTTCTAATACAGAGGAGGAAATGATAAAAGAGGAACTCAGCATTTTCCTGATCAAACAGCTCCATGGTCAAGACACAATGCCACCACAGGTCCCTGTATCTGAGCATAGTGTCTTCTTTATTTAGGTCAATAAGCAGCTATCCTGTTTAAAAGAGGGATACACATATTTTACAGGTTGAAAGTCTGACTGTAGTTGAAGGAAGTATAACTTAAATTTAAGTGAGAGGAAGGCAGAGGTCTCACCCGGTTGTTAGTCAATGTCCCATCTCCGAGTCACTGACTTAGAAGGGGACAATTCTGTCAATTAGGCAGTGTACATGATGTCACGTGAGAGCTCCTGCATGGAACTCTGAATCATACAATGACAATGGTTGACATCCAATTGAAAGGACCGGCATAATCGATACACTCCTAGTGTATTGCCAGCAAACAAGCTTCAACTCTGTAGTCAATAAACTCTAGTGCACAACCTTGCTATTGCACTCTAGAAAGCCATATCTATAGTGTGACAATTCATTCTGCACAATCTGGGAGAAATATGGCTCCTTTGAAATAGAATCTAAGATACACTATGGCTACTGACTTCAGGTTCAAAGACATTTATTCAAACCCATTTTTTAATAGTAAATTTATTTTTTATTGGTGTTCAATTTGCCTACATACAGAATAACACCCGGCGCTCATCCCGTCAAGTGCCCCCCTCAGTGCCCGTCACCCATTCACCCCCACCCCTCACCCTCCTCCCCTTCCATCACCCCTAGTTCTTTCCCAGAGTTAGGAGTCTTTATGTTCTGTCTCCCTTTCTGATATTTCCTACCCATTTCTTCTCCCTTCCCTTCTATTCCCTTTCACTATTATTTATTCAAACCCATTTTTATATCTATTATATACCCGACACTGCCGAAAGAAATAAGGGTCCCAGTTTCTTTCATGAATTAACTTTTACTCTCAAAGGAAAACTGACAATTACAAGAGAGATAGAAGGAATAACAGAATTTTGCATGAGGTACTATGAAATATACAAAAGATATGCTTAATTAGGCTGAAAGATGTAGGGTAGATCACAAAAGTCTAAATAGAGATGGTAATACTGAAACTGGGTTTTGAAGAATGACTAGGATTTAATGAGGTGGAAAAGCAATGGAGGCTGGCAGGGTGGAAATGGAGAAAGCAAGATGTTTCACATGGAGGAGTCACCAACTCAGGGGGCACTGTGCTATGGATGGCATGGCACGGAATCTCTGAGGAATGTCTCCAATAGTAAAGAATATGGTCTCTTTCTTGTAGCCAATGGGTAAGCCTTGAAGTGGAAAGTCAGCGTGAATTGATGCACATCTTGCATAAAAAGAAGCAAGTTTGTATAGAAGAGAGCTATTTAATTCTAAATTATTATCTCAAGTAATCAAAAAGAAGATCTGAATTCCTCACTTCCTAGGTGAGCCTCTCTAACATCCTTATTCCCTCTGCTCTGCAACAGATAGTGCCAAAAATGTGGTGAGTCTCTATCATGTGTCTGTCACTATCTAAAGCATCCAACATATAGAGTTGTTGGTAACTCTTCTCAAGAAGCTTGAGTACTTTTGAAGTAGCAGAAATAGAAATAAACCAGTGTAATTTAAAGAAATAAAGAAGTCAGTATAGTAAAGTTCTGGAACCGCCATGCTAGTTCATGGACAAAGGAGGGAGGAAAAGAAGAGGTGACAAATTTACCAGGGTTTAGGGAGAGCCACAAAGACTAAGGTAGTACCTGGGTGGAGTCCCATGCTAATTTAACATTTGTTGAATATATATTTTAGTCTTAGGTATAGCTGCTCTAGGATATGATACGCCATTTAAACCTCGCAATAAATCTGTAAGTATTGTAAGCTCCTCCTCCCACCTTTAATCATTTCAGAAAGAAAAGCAGAATTGTTGTGAAGGTCATACAGATGTAAGAGACAGAACAGACATTTAAATTGATCACATCCTCATGAAAGTAGAGTTGATGCCACTTAAAAAACACTAGAGGAGGGCACTCAGGATAGATATGCTCTAAATCTACACTATCACAGAGTCCTCAGAACCATCCAGTATTTTTTGCCTTTTTGTCTGGAACATAGTTTCATTCTACTTCCCACACAAGGCCCGATGACTCAAGGACCTACCAACATTGACAAATTTGCTACCGTTTTCAAGGAAAGGTATAAGACCACAGCACTCATTTCACCAAGTAAATTTCATCTAAATATCTCTTATCCTTATTTTTTTCATGTACATTTTAAGAACATTGTATTTGATTACCTTTTAAATACTATTTCTTAGTGGGAAAAGATGAAAAAAAAAGAAAGATAAAAGGAATTTTTTTAAGAACCCAAATGAATCCTTATAATGAAGTAAAAGTTTGTTGGACATAGGATGATCACCTTGACTGGGACCAGGGGTCCCCCCGCCCGGGGTACAGGGATTCAGTGATAAAACTGGAATAGTCCTGAGTGAACAAGGATGATTTGGTCACTTTGGTACTCATTCTTGCCTTTCTTGTGTTTAGTGCATTGTAGAAACTCAGTGAATTTTGGATGAGTTCATCTTCATCTTTATTTAAGTCATCACTAAGAATCCACTGTATTTTTTCATTAAGTACAGGTCTGTGGTTATAAACAGAATTATTAAATACTGGGATACACAGACTGCAAAGCATGCAAAGCCTATGTGATTCACAGGCAAAATCACTGTCAGTGGCATTATCTGCTGCCAAAGAGTCACCCTATCTACATCAACATACCCAAGAGAGCAAAATAGTAACCACAAGGGACTTAAAACACAGTCCCATCCTTTCTTTTTAGTGCATGCACCGTGCTACTTACAGATTTCATGGATTTACAATCACTGACTGCAAATTCAACATACCCTATAAACAGGAGGTCTAAAAAAGTTATAAATGAATAATTCAATAATGAATACCATCTCTCCTCTCCTTTGGGAGATGAAGAGAAGGACATTCAGTAGTAAAAGTCATTCAAAGGGATATGAATCAGGCCCCTACTACAGAAAAATCGAATGTTCTGGTGGGTACTAATGACAAACCCAGATTCAATAAAAAGGCAAGTCACTTTTGGAATATGAACAAACATCTACAAAAGTCTAAAGTAAGTATGATAAAACCACCACAAGTCTGTTATTTATTTATTTAATTTATTTATTTATTTATTTATGAAAGAAAAAAACACAAGCAGGTTGGGGGAACAAACATAGAGGGAGAGAATCTTAAGAAGGCTCTAAGCCCAGCATGGAGCTGACATGGTGCACAATCTCACGATCCTGAGATCATATCCTGAGCAGAAGTCAAAAGTCAGTTTCTTAACCAAAGGAGACACCCAAGCACCCCACCAAAGGCTGTTATTAAAATCTCATTGTTTTGTTTTTTTAAAGATTTTATTAATTTATTCATGAGAGACACAAAGAGAGAGAGGCAGCGACACAGGCAGAGGGAGAAGCAGGCTCCATGCAGGGAACCTGATGTGGGACTCCATCCTGGGACTCCAGGACCATACGCTAGGCTGAAGGCGGGCACTAAACCACTGAGCCATCCAGGTATCCCCAATCTCATTGTTTTCAAGTAACTTTAACTTATCTGGTTGGTGAGAAATAAAGTTCTTTTAGAGACCAGTTCTTAGGAATGTATCACAATCATCAAAATGCATTTAGTTTCTTACTATTTTCTGGGATTATGCCACACATTAGCCTAAAAGAAATGAAAAATAAATAAGATCAAAGTTCTTGAATGAAAGGAGCTCACAGACTATCTGTAGCATCAGATAACAAATAGGTACAACAAAATATGAAGAGTTAAAATTCAAGTTTGAATTATAAAGGAAGCAACAGCTTCTATGGAAACATTGAGGGAAGCCTCAAAGCGGTGAGGTTTAGCCTGGCCCAAGGATGAGCTTTCTCTTATATGAAAAAAAAAAATCTGTGAGGACTTAAATCTCTAAACTTTTTGAATGTATATGAAATCAAATGGGGGCACTGGATGGATCAGTGGGTTAAGTGTCTGCCTGGGCTCAGGGTCTGGGTTCGAGCCCTGCATTGGGCTCCCTGCTCAGCGGGGAGCCTGCATCTCCCTCTCCCAATCCCCCTGCTTGTGCTCCCTCTGTGTGTGTGTGTGTGTGTGTGTGTGTCAAATAAATAAAATCTTTAAAAATAGAATAAAATAAAATAAACTGATATCAAGCATAATGATCAATTAACATGCTCTTTGAAAGAAGGATCTTTTACAAAGATGACAGTTGAGTCTTCTGGATGGATAAAGGCAGCCCCTAACAGCGTGTGATTCCTGTACTTCGACTCACATCGTCCGTAGAGTGAGAATGACAATAAATGATCCTGGTGGTAAGAAAAAAGAAAGATCATCACAAAGAGTTGAAGGGATTAGCTGGCCTGCACAGAGAGAAAAGAGAAACATCAGCTAGAGTGATCATTGAAATTACATTTCAGAGAATATCATGCCCTCTTTAAAACCTCTGGTTCCTGATCTGTGAAGTTAGGATAACTCCAAACTCTTTCTCATGGCCTCCAAAGAGCACTACAATCTGGCCCTGTGAATGTCTTTGGGCTTCTTACACTACTGTCCTTAGCCCCAGATACTCCAGACCTAGCAACCCGTCTATTCTTCAGACTACAAAGCAGTTCCAGCCCGGGCCTTCACACTTGAGATTCACTCTTCAAGGAAACCTCTGACTCCTTAACTCCTCCTTAACTCCAGCTCTTGTCATTCTCTAGGACATGGCCGATGCCACCTTAGCCAAACTCCCTCTAACGTCCTCTACCAGGCAGTCTCTAACAAATGACTGTGATACGTTAAATTGTGGCCCTCAGAAAAGATATTACTGGAGATAGGATATTCAAGTTAATATGTAATTAAGATAATAAGTAATATGTAATTAATAAGTAAAATAAGTAATATGTAATTAATCAAGTTAAAATGTGGTAATTTTGGTGGGCTCTTACCCTATATGAATGGTGTACAAAATGGGGAAATTTGGACACAGAGACACTCACGCATGAGAGAGCAACATGTGAAGATGAAAATAGTAATTAAGGTGTTGCTTGTATGACTCAAGGAAGAGCGAAGCCTGGAACAAGCCACCAGAAGCTAGCTAGGGAAGAGTCAAGGAAGATTCCCCTCACGGCCCTCAAAAGGAACCAGACATGCCAACACCTTGATCTGAGATTTTTAGGCTCTGTGAGACAATACATTTCTGTTATTTTTAAGCAACTCAGTGTGTAGCACTTTGTTACAGTAGCCCCAGCTAACTAACATAGAGGTCCAATTATTTTTTTATGACATTCACCAATAATTGAAACTAAGATATTCACTCAGTCTTCTGCTGAAAGGCAAGCCCCAAGAAAACATTAACCTCTTTTCTCTTGTTTCTGGCTCTTCCTTAGCAGCCACAGCAGTGACTAGCATGTAGTAGCCAATCTGTAAATATTAGGGGACAATTGAGAGAAATAGAGAAGGAATCGATGACTGCAAAGTAGGGTCGAATTTACATGGACTCACAGGCTGGAGCGATAATCTAGGAAAGTTTTCTGAGGGTATATATATACATATATATGTATATATATATGTAAGCAAGATCACTATTCTTAATTAAGTTTTCAAATTATTGAGAGATTTAGCAGTGATAATATTGAACTGGAATACAATTTTTGCCATATTTATATTTCACAAATATTTTAGAATAATTTACATTTTCAGAATTAGAAAGTGTCGACCAAGAAAAGAGGCAGAGCTGAAATAAAATGAAAGCGCTTATTTGGGGTCTCAGAACTGCAATTCAGGGAGCACAAATTTGGGCAGCAAAAACCAAAGCCTTTGCATTTAGGAACAAGAGTCAGGGTTTTTTAAGGGCAAAAGGGAATGCACATATATATTATTTATATAGAATTTTGATTGGTGTTGATGGCAGAAAACTAATCTTGACCACACATACGTGGGCATGCTGACGTAGTGGTTACCTAGGCTGCCACTAAGCAAAAGTCCAATTCTGTAGAAAGTTGTAGATATTCTTGCAGTCCTTGAATTGTCATTGGCCAAGATCAAAAGTTCATTGTTCCACCCGGTGAGGACATGCATAAGGCCCATCTCCTTAAAAGCTCTTAACATAAGTGACTCCCTTTTACTTCACCTTCCACAAAAGTTTATTAATCATTATATTTATTTGGATTCCTGAGGCATGGTTGTCCATAAATGTGAATCCCTAGAAGGTCCTCCTTTGTCGTCTTCTAATTCTAGTCCTCAGGTGTTTTACTTCCATTTTTGTAAGTGTTCTTCATTGCTCTCCATTAAAACCCTTTAGAAATGTGACGTTCTCTGGAAGCTTTCATTGGTTCCCATGCATTACGCTCCACATGGTATATTTTTAAATTTGATTAAAGTTAGAATACAGAGAGAAAATCATCTCTATCAATGAAAAGAGAGTGTATTTTGTTGCTGCTTATGTTGTATAAAAGCAATACAGGCATCTGATGTCCTTGTCATACTTTTTCTCGCTTGCCACACATATCCAGAATTAGGCAAAATGATCACCATCTCTTACTATTAGGGATAAAGGGTCTTCACTAGTTGAGGGAGTGACAATAACATTTCTAAAGGGGCACAAAAACTTCACCTTGGGGGACTACATGAAAGTGGTCACTCCAGATGCCTTGCATTGCTAGCTCCAGAAAGTAATATTTTGTACCTGAAAACCTGGCAAAATTCAAAATGTTTCCATCTTTACTGTACATAATCAGAGAATAGCCTAAAAGACAAGATATCTTTAATTAATATCTACTACATGAAGAGGATTTTAACTCATTGAATTAGTTGCAATTCACTATATTTAATAAAAGGATTTGAGCACAAGAATAGATTGGAAAGACACATTGAGATCTCTGCTCTGCGATAGTGATGGAGTTGGACACAATCACATCACACGGTTGTTTTCGGATGGTTATTTATAGTATCCCCATGTTGAGACCAGTAAGAAGTCGTTTTTCCATTAGTGAAAGATTGACACAATTTAAAAATGCAACTGTATTTATCTGCCTGATTTTAATTATGATGATAAGAGTTCCCCTAAGCTGGATTGAAAAACCTTTATTAAGGTAAAAACAGGTCCTTTCCCTTATCTTTGTCGTATTTTAAATGCCTATCTTCTCTCTAACATGGTTGTTAAAATACCCACGTTTCCCTCCAATGAGACAAATCCATAAATCCAAACTAGAGCAGAAATTTGTTTTTACGATATGCCCCAGCCTCATGGACCCTGATAAGCCTTGCTTTTCTATGAGTTACCTGTTGTAAAAAGACGCCTTAGAGACAGAAGCATTTAACAGAGAAAATGGGTTTACAAAGTTTGTGCTTTAAAATCCAACATTAATACTGCAAAATCGGGAATAATGTTTTTGTTAGGGGGTGAGCCAATTACAGGCGATGTTCCCTGGTTCATTTACTTTAGTGAGAAGGAGGCTGGGTGACCCTATTATTGTTAGCGTATTTCAGCGTAGAAGATGTTGTTTCTCCCCACTTAGCTATAATTGAGACTTGTGTTCAAGTGTCTTCCCCTAATGCACACGGAAGTCTGTTAATTGATTTTTCCAAATCAATATCATTAATTTGATGTTTTGTTCTATCTGACCATATGGGAGGAATAGTATCTGCTTAGGAAAGGACTTGTCGTACTTAAGTAAATAAAATTTGTGGCTTTATCTAGTTTGCAAGTATATACTGGTGAGAAAGAAGATAGCCTCTTTTGGAATCTACAAAAAATAAAATACAGCCATGAAAAATAAAGGTGCCTAATAGGCGCGATTTCTATAATAATTAACTCTTGCTTTAAAGATTTGTTAGACTATTGAATATGTAACATTATTTTCTTCTCCAGAAGATTATTTTATGTCTCCCTGATGATTTATTAGCACTTGGTTTATATTAAGACCATTCTTAAAATTTTTCCCATAAATTTAAAGGGATTTAATTTCATTTTATACAAGCACAGGTTTCAAGCTGAGGATCAGGGCATCTGAGTGGCTCAGTCAGTGAAGCGTCCAACTTTGGCTCAGGCCGTGATCTGGGGGTCCTGGGATCAAGCCTCCCTGTGTCCAGCTCTGTGCTCAGTGGGGAATCTGCTTGAAGGTTCTCTTTCTCCCTCTGCCCCTCCCTCTGCCCATGCAGTCTCTCAAATAAGAAACAAAACAAAACCTGAAGATCAGAGATTAGAAATTTTATATTAGAATTTTTTTCAGATGATCACTAAAAAAATTAAGTAAGACATACTAATGAAATGACTCATTTATGTTTTTGCTTATTTATTAAGGACATCTTTATCTTATGACTGGAAGTTTATATCTTTTGACCACCTTCATCTATCACTTATTTTAGTCTCAAGTAATTACATTTTGTTTTGCTGATCTGAATTTTAGAAGTCCACTTTTGTGAGGACATCTTCTGTGTCTGTGCAAAAATGTTCTGAAAATCTAGACTTAGCTTTTCCTAGTGACAATGTCAGATTATACTGGGAAAATTGCTTCCATTAATTTATTTCTTGTAGTATCCAAACCTAATAGTACCTGGTATTGTCCGTAATACAGCTTGTAGCAGGGGTCTTTAAGCAAGAGAAAGAAATGTTAGAACATTTATATGTTGAGAAGACTGAATGACTCTGGTTAACAGGTTATAACAACCAACAATCCTAGAATAGGGGAAGGTGAATTCCTTTCCTGGGGTAAAAGACAAAGTCATGTTATATGTTGCATGAGTATCCTGGATCAGAGCTCTAAGTAGAGTATTATTTTCTGAAAACAGCATTACAAAGCCTTCTTCAACTTCAAGGGAACTCAGCCTTAGTAGAAGAGAGATTTAAAGTTTGAAATGAAAAATACGTTACATGCTTGTTCTGTTCATCATTTTTGTATAAATTTTAAAAAGTTGAATAATCACTGGAAACCTTTTTTCTTTTGTAAAATAGGAGAAGGACTACTTACCCCCACAGAATTATTTTGATAATTAAGTGAACTCTTCCATAAATTAATGGGCTTTCTGTCCAGAATCAAATAATGGCTAATACACCATAATAAAACGGGTTTCAATACAACCATAGAAAAGAGCAAAACCTCATTCATCTGGTCATTTTAAGATCCCTTAGTTTTGTATAGGATATTCTTTTGTATAGAAATATTCAAAAATTCTTTATTTACTTTTAATTCTGGATGGATTTTGTTAGCCATTTATTTTTGGTGTAATTTTCATTGTTAAGTTAGTGATAAAAAGCAGTCTACCCTATCTAAAGTTCATGATAAATCATGGACTAAAGTTTTATGATGCTGAGGACCACATCTATCCTATTAACCACAGAAGCTCTAAAACAGCACCATGCAATAGAAATATAGTGAGTCATAGACATTTAATTTTCTACACAGAACAATGCAAAAAGAATCCAATGAAATATATTTTAGTAATATATCTTAAACTAATACATCTAAAAAAATAAATAAACTAATACATCTAAAACTCTATCATTTTAATATATAATTAATTTAAAAATTTTAAACTACATTAAGTATTTTTTAAAATTAATTAAAATTAAATAAAACTTAAAAATCATTTTCTTTGTCACACGGTCACATTTCAGGTCGTCGGGTTGGTTGTCACACATAGCTAGTAACTCATGGGGTGGTGGTAGCACAGTACCTGGTACAGAGGAGGCACTCAATATACACTGAATAAATGAATAAATAAATAAATAAATGAAAGGAATTTCCTTATTTTTCTCTGTACGATGTCTATGGTCAATTGTCTTCCATGAAAAACATCATTCCCATTGCTCTTCAAATGACTATTAGAATCTTCCTGAAAATAATGACTAACCAAAAGGTCAAGGAAGTTATCTCACATTTTAGATGAAAGCATTTTATTTAAATTATCTCCATGCCTCACACATGGTATCAGAATAACATTCAGTATACAAGGAATATTTATAAAAATATGTATTTTATACAATAAGATAATAATAAAAATTAATTACTTGCATAATAATGAAATCATGTATAATTTTTAAAAGGAGAAACAATTTGACAAATTAACTTAATGAGAAGTTAGAAAGATATTTAGTTAGAATTTTTTTTAATTAAAGTATAATCAGAGAATACCTTTACAATGGCCTTGGAAATTCTAAGGTGTTTACATTAGCAGATCTTTCTGATATTTTATGTATTTTTTTAAAACTCTTTAAGTCCATACAAGTTTCCAAGACTCAAGTAATCAACAAAAAAATAAAAACTTCAAGACACTCACCTAAGTGTTAATTACCAACAGAGGAATAAAACAAAGAAAGAATGAATGTGATAACCAAATTCATGAATGAAGGAAAGCATAAGTCCTAAAAGCTTCCAATGTCTAGCACAGATCCCTGTAATTCAAACTGAAAAGGTATGTAAGATACCAAGTGTACTTTGAGGGAAGTTACCTCCCAAGTTTGCAGAAAGAGTTGTCTTTTTTGTTGCAAATTTTTTGTTGTAAAATTAAAAGTCCATACACAAATGGAGCAAGACAAAGAGACAAAATTACCTTCGAAAGATAGTATGGTCCCTAAGCCAGCCAAACTTTATTATAATCTCACTAAACACACAGACTGTTAAAGGCAGTTGTCAGTGAGGATGGCTAATGACCATGGTTGATCCCCAGAAAAAGCAATGTCATAGATGCAGATTTGGCAGGGTCCATCTGAGTCCACAAGGTGAGATCTCTGCTAAAAACTGACTGGACTGTTTCTCTTTCTGGGCTACATAATTCCCTACGTGATCATGGATGTAAGCAGTTGTGACCAATTGACTCTAAGTGTTCCAGTAATTTTTGTTTGAGACAGAAACTTCAGCCATACTATATGTCTAATCTTGAGTACATATACAACAGCAAACTTCTCTTTATAACCTGGCTTCCCCTGCAGACATAGGCAAGAAGAAAATAGGTCCCACGGAGTTTCACAGAATTCTAGCTCACAGTATCTCCTGAAATCGTGTATCAATATTTGGACATGGTTAGTGTGAACCTTTATCTATGAGTTAAACCCACTATTGAAGAACTGACAAATCATGTTTTCATGACCTCAGGGTGGGATGACCAGACACTGGACCATAGAAAATGTATAATTATTACTCAGCCATCGGAAAGGATGAATACCTACTATTTGCTTTGATGTGGATGGAACTGGAGGGTATTATGCTGAGTGAAATAAGTCAATCAGAGAAAGACAATCATCATCTGATTTCGCTCATGTGTGAAATATAAGAAATAGTGAAAGGGACCATGAGGGAAAGGAGGGAAACTGAGTGGGGAAAATTAGAAAAGAAGACAAACCATGAGAAACTCCTGACTCCGGGAAACAAAAGATTGTAGAAGGGTAGGAGATTGGAGGGATTAGGTTCACTGAGTGATGAGCATTAAGGAGGGCACTCGAAGGGATGAGCACTGGGTGTTATACTATATGTTGGCAATTGAATTCAAATTTTAAAAATAGGAAATGTACAAGGTAATACCTGCCACCCCACAAAAACACTTGAGTAAACACCTGGACTTTTCCTTGGCAAACTGTGATTTTGCTCAAATGACTTATTGTAGCTGTTTACATTCGCAGGGACTTTTCAAAGGAACAAAAATGAAACTCAGTAAAATGGATATTGTTAAATTATTAGTACAATGCTGGGTTTTTGTTTGTTTGTTTTAGTGACACAATGCTCTAAATTTGTAAGCAAAATAGGGAAGAAGAAGAAGAAGAAGAAGAAGAAGAAGAAGAAGAAGAAGAAGAAGAAGAAGAAGGAGGAGGAGGAGGAGGAGGAGCAGGAGAATTTAAAAGGCAATTGGAGACCTCTAGGAAGTACAGAACTATAATCTATACTTGAACTACCTTAATGGAACAATGTATAAACTGACAAGGAAGAAAATGATTGGTCCAGAAGATAATTGAGAGTCTACTTCATTATTATCAGTCATTGATGGTATGAGAGATTTCCTATATTCTGCAGGCCTACTTTGCCAGGGAAAGAAAGAAAGAAAGAAGAAAGAAGAAAAAAAGAAAGAAAGAAAGAAAGAAAGAAAGAAAGAAAGAAAGAAAGAAAGAAAGAAGAAAGAAAGAAAGAAAGAAAGAAAGAAAGAAAGAAAGAAAGAAAGAAAGAAAGAAAGAAGAAAGTGAGAGAGAGAAAGAAAGAAGAAAGAAAAGAAAGAAAGAAAGAAAGAAAGAAAGAAAGAAAGAAGAAAGAAAGAAAGAAAGAAAGAAAGAAAGAAAGAAAGAAAGAAAGAAAGAAAGAAAGAAAGAGGAAGGAAGGAAGGAAGGAAGGAAGGAAGGAAGGAAGGAGGGAAGAAAAAAGACATTCATGGAAGATATCTGAGAATAATTCAGTTATTAGGCAGCTATTATAAAAATTCTGCTATTTTCTGCATCTTTCTCAAAGAAAATCATAATGCTGTTTGGATTAAAAAGAAGCCAAAACCTAAATGATAATCACCATCTTCAAGATGGTCTTTCATTTTTAGAAGCATAGATTTAAGATGTAAAAGGCCTGCTGATGGGAAAAGCCAGTGTGTCACAAGTCAGAGTAGTTATTTTCAGTATTTTCAACATCAGAGCATTGATTTCTTTTCCTACTTTAGTGTCTATACAAGTGCTGAGTTTATATTCACACAATACTGCTATTTCTCAAGCAAATAGGATTTTTAAGAAGTGGATATTTAGGTAACACCAATAGATGTTTAATGCAATTTTCCATACAAAGTTATAAAGTCACTTAAAATGAAACCAGTATTAAGAAGAAAAGAATGTGTCTTCTTTTGATCTCACATTATTCAAATTTTAGTATCAATCATTTCTAATACTCTCAGCATGTTTTACTTTATTCTCAATCAAAAATAAAAAATAAAAACTACCAGCTTAGTTTTAAATTCTGCACTGTGAGCCTGGAAGCCTAGCTTATATTTCCCAAGTAGTGTAAAAAAAAAAAAAAAAAAAAAAAAAAAAAAATGTTTTCCTTAAAAAAAAAAAAAAAAAAAAAATCTTGAAAGCTTGTAATCCAATTGACTCTAAAACATTCTAAGTGCCTTCCAGGCATGGATCCCTGGCTATGTAACAGATGCACAGCACCCTCAAGATCACTGCTGATAAAGGATAAGCATGTGATTCTCTGTTCTCCTTTGAAAATAATGATATTTCCAGCTGAAGGCTGGGTGAATAGGAGTTTGCTAATGTAAGAATTCCTCCGAAAGTCAGATTCTGAATAACTACACTTTAGAGTCCTACTTGGTTCTTTTTACCCTGTAGAGGAGCCACAAAATCCAACTAGTTTTACACAGACTTGCTGATTTTCAGCTTTTCTCTCACTTCGGTAGTTCTTATGACCAAATTGCTCCAGGATTTGTGTCACTGAGGAAAGAGAATGCTCTACGTAACTGAGCAAGGAAGGTAATTTCACTCTGTTCAAACTTCCTTAAGCTATCAGGTTTTAAGTGGAGCAACCATTACATGCAATCATTGGGTTTCTCTTTAATTGGTCAACTGCCTGCAAGTTATCCTGGCTGGTCCAGCAATGCTTAGCTTTCAGAAAAGCGGTGCAAGTATAGCGCATAATTCAGCAACCGAGACATTATGGTAATTTAATATTAAAAGTATGCCCTTGATGCTTCAACGCCCTGTCAGATTTCAACTGACATTAGTTGTCACTGTGATGGCAACAGCAGAAATAAGAACAAGAATAAAGTGTGCATGAGATGTGGCTTAAACTCTATTTCTAAAAAAAAACGGATGCTCCACCAATGCTCTAGGTTCAAGGTATTTTGTCACCAAACTGTGAGAAATCTTGATTTTGTGAAAGATATTTCAGTGATTGGGTTAGTAGCAAAAGTATGGATCTCATTTAGAATGGCCAGTGGCGTCTTTGACCCCTATTGTCTTGGTACCTTATGATGTACCTTGGGACCTAAAAATTGGCTCTTCATTAGCTTCGCCTGTGTCATTAGTAGACAAGGTAACCAGGCCTCTTGGCAATCGCTTGACGGGAGCTCAGGCTGGGAGACACTTCCATGCCCTGGGCTAAGTGCATCAGGGTGGACTCAAAACTCTCATAAACCAGCAGAGTCTCAATGAGACAGTATGCTGTTGACACCAAACAGTGATTACTAATGTTTTCATTTATAAAAACTCTCTGACTCCATGACGGTCTGTGATGCAACCACTTGGCGAAGCTGGCTGAATGACAAGGATGGAGGCAAGGGGCCAGCAGGCATTCTGCAGCATGTGGGCACCCTCTGCCAGTTTGTCAATCAAGCATTGACCGAGTTCCTGCCATAGGATCCTGCCCCTGTAGCTTAAGACACTGATAAGTTGAGTTTAAGCTAAAATTATTGTGTTTCGTGGGCCTGACCTAATCAGGTAAGCCCTTACAAGGGACTGGGCTTTTGCTGGCAAATGAGACTTCAAATAATAACCGAGTCTACAATTGTTCTCTCTGCATCTCTGCAGCCTGACTTCCCAAGAACATGTACCAGCTTCAGCCCATGCCCGTGGGTTCTACAGGGGCCCGATCTTCCCTTCCACTTACTCTACAGATTTGAGATTAGCTTAGCTAGCCCTCACTATTATATATGCCAATTCCTTATTATCTATCTATCTACCTATCATCTATTATCTTCCTACCTCTCTATCTAATCTCCTGAATCTACATTTTTTTTGGTTGAACCCTAGTACATACCTCCACACACTGGTTGCTATACTTTTGGCAGATGTTAACTGAAGACTGCACGATTAAATAAAAGCTATAGTGATGCATCCGTATTATTTTAATTCCCAACAAAATAGCATACATTTGAAATGCAACACATGCCTATTGATTTATTCCACAAAACAAATATCGAGTGGCTGCCTAATTCCATTCTCTATATTGGGAACATAGCAATGAAAAACCAGTAAAGGTGTTGCCCTACTGGAGCTCATAGTGAGGTCTGAGGAAAGCTACTGCCAGGAAACTAAGAAAATACAGAAGTCAGATAGTAATAAGGGTTAAATGAAAATAAACTTCCTGGGAGGTGATTCAATATGCTGTATTTCATAATTATTTATTATAGCATATATTATATTTTATCCATGATTCACTGTGTGTTATCTTTCATATTTAAAAAAGGATAAACGGCAGCCCCGGTGGCCCAGTGGTTGAGCACCGCCTTCGGCCCAGGTCGTGATCCTGGAGACCCGGGATCCAGTCCCACGTCAGGCTCCCTGCACGGAGCCTGCTTCTCCCTCTGCCTGTCTCTGTCATGAATAAATAAATAAAATATGTTAAAAATTAATTAATGAATTAATTAATTAATAAAAAATAAAAAAGGATAAAAAGTACAAAAGGAGGCTTAGGGGCCTCAGTTGTTGGAGCTTCTGACTCTAGGCTACAGCTCAGGTTATGATCTCGGGGTGGTGAGTTCACCCCCATGTCAGGCTCTAGGTTCAGCTTGGTGTCTGCTTGAAGATTCTCTCCCTCTGCTTCTCCCTCTGTCCCTCCCAGCTTGTGCTTGCTGTCTCCCTCTCTCTCAAATAAATAAATCTTTTTAAAAAAATACTAAAAGAGGTTTAGTGGAATAATAAGGAATGTCAGAGGGCCAGATTGGAGAGAATGTCTTATGTTGGCCAGTCAGGAAAATGAGTTTTGAGCAGGGTCATAGTTACAATGTTTTGCAGGTCAGGGTCCTAGGTTTGGAATCATCAGTTTCTACAGAAGATATGAGCACTCTGGGCCCAGTGACAGAACTAAGGCAAGAAGAAGGGGATCTGCAGGATTCATGGGTTGGGCAGGGCTTAGTGGGACTTCGTCGTCGTGATTGTTACGCATATTTAGTACAAGGGCCTGTGATAGCTTAAGCATAAAATCCACATTGCAATCACAACCTAACACAAACATAATTTTCTTAGTAATGATTTTTCATTATCTTCTATGATGTACCAGGATCCTTTCTTCTTCTCATTTTAATAATTCGTTTGGGTAGGTGTTCATTTACATTTTGCTTCCTTTCTATTTCATTTTGGAGGACGCTTGTTTCAAAACTAGATTGGCTTCCAAACCTATTAATGAAGTATAGCCTTAGCCAAAAGTAAACACTGTTTAAAATTACTTCTGAAAAAGAAATAATAAAATAAAATTACTTCTGACTTTTATTACAGAAAAACTGAACAAAGATTAATTCAAATGGCATGGCATTGAAAGAATTTTGCTAAGCTAAATGTCCATAATTTGAACGACTCTTTCTTTTTGCCATTGACTAGACTTAGTAGCCAAATGACATTCTGTTATTTTCTTTTTAAAATTGTTATTTTGAAAATTTCCAAGCCTTTACAAAGTAGAGAGTATAAAGCAAACTTACATGAACCTGTCACTTAGCATCACAACCATATTTTGTCATAGGTTTTGTTCACTACCCCCCGGTCGAATTTCTTTTAGGGTTGTTTTTGTTCATTTGTGTTTGTTTGTTTGCTTGTTTTGCTGGTATATCTTAAAGCACTTTTCAGACACTAACTGAACTCACACAAATATTTCATTATGTGCCTCAAAACAAAAGGAATTTTTTTCATGACTTCAAAGCCCTTATTAATACATGAAATAATTCAAATGATTTCCTAATATGCAGTGCACAGCTTATATTCCGATTTCCCCAACTGTCTAAATATCATTTCTTCAGGTTTTTTTTTAATTTTTATTTCATAAAGATCCAAACAAGGATCAGTCTTTGTAGGTTTTGGGTTTTTTTAATATCTTTTAAATTTACTTAGTCTAGGACAGCCCTTCCTTTTCAATGCAACTGGCCTATTCAAGAAACTAAACCAGCGTTCTGTAAACCAGGTCCTATTCTGGGTTTGACCGATGACATTCTCGGCGGTATTGAACTTGTTCTTCTAGCCCATTTCCTATAGACTTAGAAATCTAAAGGTTTGATTAATTAAGATTCCAATTTATTTATGAAACAACAATACATGAGTGCTTCTATATACATAATATTTCACTACATTGTGAGGCAAATTGTATCATCTGTTAAGCTTATAATAATTCAAAAACTAGACATCAAAGTTCAAGTGCTGACAGCCTGATCCCTTTACTGCAACGTTCCCCTTGAAATTTTTACCTAATTCTCTTTACCATCTGCTAATAACCATTTCTCAAATCAGATATTTCATCTGCAGTTACAAAACTGTGGTTTTGCTAATTGTCTCATTCCTTCTACATCCCTTATCTGAAATTTCTTCTGTATCAAAGAATGGAAAGAATGGTATCTCTCCCTCTTCCCTGGTCCCATTACTCCTACTGTGACTATGAGAATAACCCTAAAAAACAGAATAAATGCTTCATTTTTTCTCATTAATTGTCAAGTTTCAGCTTAATGAGTTGGTGTCTTATCAACACCCAATACTTGTTTTCTCCTTTCTTTTTAAAAATTTCATAATGAGCTCATGAGTGTTATATATTTAATAACGTGTTTTAATCAATTACAATCATAATTTTATGTTGATGAATTTCCTTTATTGGCCATTTTTGTCCAGCTGGAAGGCCTCTGAAGCTAGCCTCTATGTCCTTTAGACATGATTCTATTTGTCTTTTGAAAAATAGAATTTAGTCTTATCCCTACCATTCTCTTTCCTAGTCTGTAATGAGTCATTTTCTAAAGACCTATGGCTTATTTTATTGGGGAATTATTTTTAGATACCAACATATGGGCACTGAGGGTGGCCATTGCCTCTGGGTTGTCATTGCATCTAGGAGTTTTAAGTGGACAAATTAAGAAATATTTTTTAAAGGAAACAATTACAATTTAACACTAATATTTACTTTTTATATTTTCCATTGCAAGTTTTTTTTAATTTTTATTTTATTCTCTTATGATGAATTCTTGATTCCTAACAACATTACTGTAATTATCTGCTTTGCCTTATAATACTATATAGTCAGTTCTGTTGTAATGTTTATTTTGAAAATGCCTATTTGTTCCAATATGATTTATTTATGAAGGTACAAATTTGAGTTTGAATATGAATTTCCCATCTGCTTATGCATGATTGTATTTGCAAGAAACACTAGGTAAGTGCACACAACTGCCCCTGGCTGAATTGAGCCACACAGAAATACAACAGATGAACAAAAAAAAAAAAACAAAAAGCCCACACGCTTCAAATATTTACCAGATACTTCAGGTCAATGCCTATGTTTTGAGCCCCATTCAACTAGTGCAATAATGTTTCTTCCAATTTCAGATAACCATCCATCCTCTACCTCTCAAATAACTCCCAACCTGCAAACTTTGCAATGTCCACTTCCATAAATGCTAGGTCTTATTTAAAGTAAAACACCGTCCCCTTAGTTTGGTGGGAATGTGAACTGGTGCAGCCACTCTGGAAAACTGTGTGGAGGTTCCTCAAAGAGTTAAAAATAGAACTGCCCTACGACCCAGCAATTGCACTGTTGGGGATTTACCCCAAAGATTCAGATGCAATAAAACGTCGGGACACCTGCACCCCGATGTTTCTATCAGCAATGGCCACAATAGCCAAACTGTGGAAGGAGCCTCGGTGTCCATCGAAAGATGAATGGATAAAGAAGATGTGGTTTATGTATACAATGGAATATTACTCAGCAATTAGAAACGACAAATACCCACCATTTGCTTCAACGTGGATGGAACTGGAGGGTATTATGCTGAGTGAAATAAGTCAGTCGGAGAAGGACAAACAGTGTATGTTCTCATTCATTTGGGGAATATGAATAATAGTGAAAGGGAATATAAAGGAAGGGAGAAGAAATGTTGGGAAATATCAGGAAGGGAGACAGAACATAAAGACTCCTAACTCGGGGAAACGAACTAGGGGTGGTGGAGGGGGAGGAGGGCGGGTGTTGGAGGGGAATGGGTGACGGGCACTGAGGTGGACACTTGACGGGATGAGCACTGGGTGTTTTTCTGTATGTTGGTAAATTGAACACCAATAAAAATTAATTAAAAAAAAAAATAAAATAAAATAAAATAAAGTAAAACACCGTATGTACTATAGTGTTAGTTTCCTAACCATTTAACATGTGTAAAACAGTGCTACTCTTTTTAGTAGTTTACTGTCTTTTTTTTAATGCATCATATGCAGAGTTTTAGTGTTATGTTCCTAATCCTATTTTTCTATTAAGTTTAGTGGTTTTATTTTGCATAGCATGGTGATTTTGATATATATCATATTATAACACAACTGACTATAAATGTCATGGTTGCAACATAGAAAACAAATATTATTACTGATATTAAGACTGATAAATGAAGTTTAAGATTTCTTCACAAGTTTGTAAAAATAATATATAAAATTCACGCTTTCAATTTTCCTCTATGAGATACCACCTCACACCAGTCACAATGGCTAAAATTAACAAGACAGGAAACAACAAATGTTGATGAGGATGTGGAGGAAGGGGAGCCCTCTTACACTGTTGGTGAGAATGCAAGCTGGTGCGACCACTCTAGAAAATGGTATGGAGATTCCTCAAGAGGTTAAAATTAGGGCTACCCTTCAACCCAGTAATTGCACTACTAGGCATTTATCCTGAGGATACAAACGTAGTGATCCGAAGGGGCTCCTGCACCCCAATGTTCATAGCAGCAATGTTCACAATAGCCAAACTGTGGAAGGAGCCAAGATGTCCTTGAAGAGTTGCATGGATAAAGAAGATGTGGTGTACATATACCATGGAATATTACTCAGCCATCAGAAAGGATGAGTACTTACCATTTACATTGACATGGATGGAACTGGAGGATATTATGCTGAGTGAAATAAGTCAATCAGAGAAAGATAATTATATGGTTTCACTCACATGTGAAATATAAAAAATAATCACAAGAAGATCATAGCATAAGGGAGGGAAAACTGAATGAGAAGTCATCAGAGAAGAAGAAACACCAGAGAGGCTATTAACTGTAGGAAACAAACTGAGGGTTGCTGGAGGGGTAACTGGGTGATGGACATTAAGGAAGCCATGTGATGTGATGAGCACTGGGTGTTATAAGCAACTGATAAATTATTGAACATTACATTTGAAACTAAGTATGTACTATATGCTGGCTAACTGAATTTGAACAAATTATATATATATATATTATATTATATTATATTATATTATATTATATTATATTATATTATATTATATGAGACTAAGACTGAATGTTTCTGGCAAAGGAAGCTAACTCAAATGTAACTTCCATTTATTTTAAGTGTAAATGAAAATATGCATTCTATAATGAACTGAGGCCCATAGGATTGTTTAAGTGTTCACTTTTGAGCATATAGAGTGCAAGCTTGTTAGGAATGTGTGGAAAGAGAGATTGGAAATGATTTTTACTCTTCTGAAATTAACCAAAAATCCTCCAAATATGCCCTGGTCAGCTATTTCAAAGTACCGTTTTTACTTGGTTAACAATGTATGTTTTGATAACCTGTCAGGAATGAATAAAGTATTTTTATTTAAAGGTTAAAAAATTATATATATATATATAATAATGTATATAATATTATATAAATATAATATTTTATATATATATAATTTATATATATATATATATATATATATATATATATATATAATTTACTTCTATCCCAATCTGCCTCCACATTACTTTAAAACCTGGATAAGCAGGGCCCCTACCCTGGATCCCACACCTCAGGAGGACCTACAATTGTCTAGAATTGTCTTCCCTAGACATTGTCTAACATCCTCTAGTGGACAGGATTGGCATCAAGCAATACCCTGGCCCCCATTACTCCCTTTCAGGGACTTTGTGACCTTCTACCTTTTTGTGGGGTTGTCCATATACCTCAAAGAACTCCTGGACTCACGTTCATGAAATTGGCCTGGGATACCATAATTGGGTCCAGATTCCAAGAAGACACCCTGATGAGGAGATAATCCCTCTGAAGTATTTTCTTTTTGGGGTGGAGGGTGTTGCATGATATCAGTCTTCCAGAATGGCACTGACAGCTATAATTGGGTAACTCAAATTGTCTTGCTCTGCAAGTATAAGCATATGCTCATTTGCATTCACAAAAGGATGCACACTATTTATGCTTTGTGTAGTTTCCTGTTTTCACTTAATGCTAGAGATTGTGTCCTATGAAAGTGTAAAAATCTAACTCAACTCACATGAATAAACAGAATGCTAATTCATTTCTTCTGAAACTGCATGATACATCGTTGAAGGATGAAGCAACATTTCTCTTTTAATTTGTATCTGGATTGTTTCTAGTCTTTTTGCTGTTAAAGTGCTATAATGTATAGTTTTGGATAAATCATTTATTATTTTTTCAAGTGTGTCTTTGAGATAGTTTTCTTGAAGTAGGATTCCTGAGCCAAATGAGATACAATATAACCAGATATTGCCCAATTCTTCTCCATAGGAGTTGGATAATTTTTCCATTCCCATATGGAATATGTGACTTCTTGTTTCCCCACAGACTTGATAACAAAGAATTTTGTCAATTTCTGGATTTTTGACGATAGAATAATGAGGGAAATACTCTCAATGGAGATTATTTTGCATCTTTCTTTTCAAGCATCAGAATGAGTACTTTATGTACAGTTAGGGGTCATTTGTATTGCTTTTATTTGTTAAATCTTTGATCGCTTTTTCCGACTCGTTCCATTCACTTTGTTGGAATTTTTCTTTTCCACATTTAGGATTGTTTTATGTATTTGGAATATTATCCCTTTGCTTGTTATAAACGTTACAAATATTATTGTTCCCTTTTGTGTTAAGTTTCTTGACTTTGCTCCTGTTCTTTTCTTTAATCCATGGAAACATGTTTGTTTTTTGTTTTAACAAATTCATCATTATTTTTATTGTTTCAAAATTTGGAAAATAGGAAGATTTTTTCCAATCCCAAGTTATAATATAATTTACTATTAATATTTTCTTAAAAATAAATGGTTTCATGGGTTTTTTTTTGCATTTAAATACTTGATCCATGGGCAGCCCCAGTGACCCAGTGGTTCAGCGCTGCCTTGGGCCTGGGGTGTGATCCTGTAGACCCAGGATCGAGTCCCACGTTGGGCTCCCTGCATGGAGCCTGCTTCTCCCTCTGCCTGTGTCTCTGCCTCTCTCTCTCTCTCTCTCTCTCTCTCTGTGTGTGTGTGTGTCTCATGAATAAATAAATACAATCTTTAAAAAAAAACTGTCTAGATACTTGATCCATTTGGTATTTGTTCTGGTACGCATCAGGTGAGGCATAAATCTAGTTCTAATTTTCTAAATGTTGATCCAACTGCCTCAATACAATTTATTCATTTTTAAAAAATGTCTCTGCATCAAGTATTGGTTTCTGAACATAGCGGATCTCTTTCTAAATATTTCAATTAATTCCATTAGTCTTTCTGTCTATTCATATCCAAATACTTCATGCTTCTAATTATGTAGCCTTTATTATATATTTTAATATTTGGTAGGGCAATTACTCCACCTTATTGCCATTCTATTTTAGAAACCCTCTTACAATCACTTCCTTACATATATTTTTTATTCCTTTCATATGTTTATATAGACTTCGTAATCAACTTCCATATATCCAGGAATAAAACATCTTATTAGTATATCTATTAAAATCATATTAAATTTCCAAACAAAATGTAGGATAATTGACCTCTTCACAATGCCACCTACCTTTCCAAAACAAGTCATCTTTCTATTCAGAGAAAAAATAAAACTACTGATCTTAAGAAGACTACCTAGGGACTGGTTAACAAGTAGGTAATTTGCTCAAGTACCTAGAAACAGAAGTTCAGTTCAGAATAAAATCTTATAGTACAATTTATGCATGTTTTATCAATAACTCTACTCCAGATACCAACAATATGACAACATATACCAGTTTCAATGAGTGCTGTAATGCCAAAACAGAAAGCCTGGAAGAAAGCTGGTTTTAGAAGTCTTCCGTCCTGAGAGATTTGAATTCTGAGACAAGGATTCTTTTGTCAGGATATACTGAGAAAAGATGAAATTATTCCTTTGAGTTCTATTAGTGAAAACTATTTTCTGGAATAAATGAATTTTAAGATGGCTACTAATTGCAGCTTAGTAGATCCCATGGCTTCTGAAAAACATCTGGTAGCATGTATGCTAGGAAAAATGTGAAATAAAAATTTTGGAGAAATGACAATAAGTCATTAATTTCATATACTCCGAAGTCCTGCTAGTAACAAAGCAGAGCAAGCAGCTAAAAAGTAAAATATAAAATCAATTAACATCTTTTTTCACCTCAGTGCTCAAGAGGGGGTCTTTAAAATTTAAAATTTCTTCCAACTTTCCAATTTCTTCCAAATTTTCATGCATGGGAAATTCACCAGTACCTTTGCAAGTCAGCTTCTTTTTCTATTATTCAACTGTTGCCCTCTCTCACATTTATTTATTTATTTATTTATTTATTTATTTATTTATTTGCTACTACAATATTCAGCCAAGACTTTGTTAAACTCTCTTAGGAAGACTGAAGTACAAACATACATTGCAGGAACATCTGCCTCATTGATGAGTAGAAGCAACAAAGTACAGTAAAAATAAGACTAAGCTAAACTAAAATCAGAAATTGCAACACACATGTTCTACTCTCTTCCTTGCCCTTTATTACATGATTTGAATTTGGTTTATTCTCTTCACATTTTTTAACTGCATTTACAAAACTTCTCATTTGTAAAATGGTACTAACTGCACCTACCTATTTACAACAAACAGTTGTGAAAATTAGATAAGTTCATCCATATAAAAAACTTTGAAATTGGACAATGCTATAAAATTTGAAAAATATTTCAATATTTTATATTTATCTCATAATAAAAATAATTTATTCCTCTTACAATATATTATGAAAATTGTGCAAAGTATGGAAAAGAAAATAACTTCATCTATAATATCACCAACCAGAGATAATGATATAATAATTTCTCCACTCACCAACTATACTTAAACTTCCACACACACTGATATATATGCATATACAGTCAAGTATTCATATTGCTATCATCCTATATATTCCAAATTCCCTATTTTTTAGGCTTTCACTCAAGTTTGCATTACAACTTGGCAAAATTATCTATGTTTACAATGCCATAATTTACTCAGATATGTTTCTCATGTTGGCTACCTAGGATGTATCTCACTGATTGTTATTTTTTAAATGTCACACTAACCATAAAATATATTATCATTAAATTAATTTGACCACATTAGAAGAATTCCATTTGTCATGTGATGTTAATGATAAAGATAGAACTACTCTTCCATTTTCTATGCTACAATTGGTTATAAGGTAAATAGCTTTTGAATTAAAACAAAATATTTTAAAAATTCATGTTTCTTTAATCCCATCACCCTTAAATTTTGTGAGGGACATATTTTTTTATTGAGGTAGAACTTACATGGAATGAAATGCACAGATCATACATATACAATTGGATGAGTTCTGACATAAATGTAGGTATAATCACTCCATCCTAGAAAATCCCATTGTGTTTTGTTAAATTACTCCACCCTCATAGGTAACTGATTTTTACAACATAGATTTGTCTATTCTTGAATAAAATTCATGAAAATGGAATCATTCAACAGTTGCTTTTTGTGTCTGGCTTATAGCACTCAACATAATGTTTTTGAGATTTATCCATGTTCTGAAGAAAATCAGTAATTAAATTATTTTTATTATTATGAAAAATTCTGCTATATGAATATAAAAGAATTTGTTTTCAGTTTGGGCCTATTACAAACAAAACTACTAGACACATTTCTGTGTAAGTCTTTCTGTGGATATATTTTGAGTGCACACTTCGGAGTAGGTGTAGTTGGATAAGAAACTGCCAAACTGTTTTCCAAAGTTGTACAATTTTACACACTCACCAATTTATAAGCACCTCAGTTTCTGCATAACTTTACTAATATTTGGTTCGGTGAATACTTTTTTAAAATATTTATTTATTTATGTATTTGAGAGAGAGAGAGAGAGAGCCTGAGAACAGGAGAAAGGACAGAGGGACAGGGAGAGAGAGGCAGGGAAGCAGACTCCCTGCTGAGTGTGGAGCCCGATGGAGGGCTTGATCCTAAGGACCCTGAGATCATGACCTGAGCAGAAACCAAGAGTCTGAGGCTTAACCAAGTGAGCCACCCAAGCTCTGTGAATACTTTTAATTGTTGATATTCCAGTGCCTTTGATTTGGTATTTCATTGTGCTTTTAATTTGTCTTTCCCCAAGGACTGTGATGATATTGAACACATTTTCATGTACTTATTGGCCATTTGCATATTCTTGTGTAGTGTCTCTCAAGTCTTTTGCCCCCTTTTATAGGATTGTCTTTTTATTACTGTTTTATGGAGTTCTCTGTGTATTTGGAATATAAGCCCATTATTTCTTCAGGCATTTTTGGGGTCATGCTCTCTCCCTCCTTTTTTGTGGGACACTAATGTGAATATACATATAATATATATGTAAAATTGTGTGATATTGCTTCACAAAACACTGATGCTCAGCATATTTTTTCAATATTTCAACCATTTTCTTCAATTCAATAATTTCTATTAATCTGACCTCAATTTCAACAACTCTGTCTTTCACATAATCAGATCTGCTGATTTATTTCTCTTATTATCCTTGAAATATCTGCTTAGTTACTTTTTTCAAAATTCAAAATTTCTATGTTTCCATTAAGATAAACAAACACACACACACACACACACACTTTTATTTCCATACAGTTTTTTTTCAATTTCATCTGTTTGATTACCATATAGTAAAATAATTTGGGGGGATACAGTCTCACCCATTTTAACATACATTAAGATCCACATATCCACCAAAACAATCAGACTACATAACAATTTCATCACCCCCAAAACTCACTGGTGCTATCGCTCTATATCCACACCCTTCCCCACCCAAACCTGGTGGCCATAGTTTTCTCTTATTGAGATTGTCATATAACTGGAACCATATAGTATGTGTCTATTTGAGATTAGTTCCTTTCACTTAGCATTGTTTTCAAGATCCTGATATGTAACAATAGTTTTTTTCATCTTTGCTGCTGAGCAGTATTCCACTGGATGAATGTACCATAGTTTGTCTAGCCATTCAACCTCTGAAGAACATTTGAGTTGTTTTCAGGTTTGGACAGTTATGAACACCACTGCTATGAACATTTTGTGCTGATTTTGTCCTTAGCCCACACAGAGCCTTTACTCCAAGGTGTCATCCTTATTTCTAAGATGTGGGCATTTGGAGTCTCGATAAATGCTTAGACTCTTCCATGATTTCTTATGCTTTTGTTGGTCTAGAACTCCATCATCTCCAAGCATTCATGAATTCCGGCATCTCTGTTCAGCTCTCTGTCTTGAAGGAAAATCCCCCCACTGGGCCTCATAAAGCCTTGATTTATACATATGTGGTCCAAATACCAGCCAAAGGCCATGTGAAGAATCCCCACTGAGACTTCTCTGGTCCTTGTCTTTGCTGCTCTCTCCTCTCCAGGACCATACCCTGAACATCCCATCTACTAAAGCAGCCCCAAACTCAGAACTCTGCATTCTCAACTCAACCAGACTATTGTCTTTTACTTGAGCTTCACTGCCCAGTGCTAACGTTCAAAAGTGCACCCAGAAAGAACATGGGGTGGAATTCATGTGTTTTCCCTGTCTCAATATTGTGGTCCCTTTTGTCCAATACATACAAACAATTATATTTTGTTCAGCTTTGTATTTGTTTACAATAGGAATACAAGTGTGATACCAGTCATTCCATCATGATTGGAAGCCATAAGATGAAGTATGCATTTTTATACTTTTTTACAATTGGAATACCTTTGAGAGGTTACATGAGTAAGTAGTAGAGTTAGGATTTTAACAATGATGTACGGACTTCACAACTATTTTTTTTTCTCCATTATATTACAGACTCTCCTACTTGTTCCTATTTCTGCCACTTCCTAGAGCCTAGCACTCATTCAATTTATGTAAAGCTATTTACTTATTTTTTAATATCCCTAATTCCATTTCTTCCTTAATGTGTGGTAATTACAATACTCTATAGTAGAATTATTATTACTGAAAAATATAGCATCATCACCATTATTGTCAGGAAATTACTTCCTACTTTTTTATCTTATTTTTAAAATTCTCATTTTGTACCATGCCCTTATCTTTAATCCATGCAGTGCTTCTTATTAGAAGGGCCTAGAAAGCTCATAAAATTTCCAGAAAGCCAGGGTAACCATCACACAAAGCTTATTTTAAAACAAACAACCAAAAATTAGACTCCCAAAGCATTAAAGCACATTCACTTTTTCAAACATAAATAAATTACATCCTATTAAGTAGTAGAGAGAAAAAAATATTTTATCTATTAACAATCACATGGGTCTATCTGCATATTTTGACCATGTTAACACTTAATTTGCTTCCTCTCCCCCAGCTATTTTAAATTGTCAGATTTAGTATGTTTAAATTCCATATTAATATTATTTTGCAAATCCTATAAGCCTGTACACATTACTATTTTTTGAATTACTGTGATTCCTTGGCTTTTCAGGGCAGTGAGTTTCTGCTTGCTTAAGCCCTTCTCAGTGGGTCACTTGCTCTCTGGATGCAGCATTGCAAGCTATCAACCCTCTGGTTTTCCCAGTTATACCTCAGTCTGCTCACCATTGGTTCCTACCCTGAGTGAGTAAATCAAATGCATTTTTTTTTTCTAATGGAGAAGAGGAGAGATAAAGGGACAATTAATATCCATTGATTCCAACTCTGTGCCAGGTTTCTAAGATGAATTTGCCACTGTAAGTCTTCTCAGGAACACAATAAAGAAAGTTCATTCCTATGAGACTCAAATTCATGCAGCTGATAAGTGTTAAAGCTGATTTTAAACCTATGGCTGACTCTAAACCCAAAATGCTTTTCAATAGTGCTTGAGACCCCACTCCACATTAAGTTGAAAAAACACAAAAAACAACACTTCTTCCATGGAAGTATGTAATTACACCACTTAGCAGAATAATTACAAATTATTTCACAGAAAGAACAATCAGAAGTTCCTTTGTGCCTTCATTCTGGAACCATTACATGTACCTTCAAGCTTTAAAATATGTTCAGTTTGTGGAAAACAAGATAGTTTCTCGGTTGCTTTTTACTTTACAGAAGTTACCTTCGTTATTCATTCATTTTGATATTCTCAGTGTTGTTTTCATTTATTAACCTCCATTGTGTTATATGCAGCCTGCTTTTCTAAAAGTTTCAAAATTATGTTTCAACACCATTCCAGTGTTCAATCTGTGGTACTCCTAAAAATAAGAGTCCAGCATCTTGTTAATCAATGAATATTTTACATATAAAGGAATCCTAGCAGTGAGATGTCTCAGCTTTCTTCCAAAAGATTATAATACTAGAAGGGCATTTTCACCCCTAACAAAATCCCATAGGGTGGTCCTAAATATCACAACCACATTTCACTTGAAGGCTGGGCCCAGAGACCTAGTTTGCATAGAGAACAACAAGAAAACAACAACAACAACAACAACAACAAATCCACATTGCTCGTGCAATAAGTACTAGAAAGCATGACAAGGATTTGAACTCTGATTTCAGCTTCTATTATAAGACTGGGGATTTAAATAAAGTAAATGTACATCAACAGCATAAATAGATGACAGGCCACCATTTTACTCAAGAAATAAATAACTTCTGATTGAAAATTTAAATCTCTGAACACCAACCTCTTAAAATCATATGTCATTAATAATTACCAAACAGGGGCACCTTGGTGGCTCAATCTGTTAGGTATCTACAGCTTAGGTGATGATCCCAGGGCCTGAGGACCTGAGCCTTACTTTGGGCTCTCTGCTTAGTGAGGAGTCTGCTTCTGCCTCTGCCCTTCCCCTCTGCTAGTACTTAATAAATAAATAAATAAATAAATAAATAAATAAATAAATAAATACTTTTTAAAAAATTAGCAAGTGAAAAAGCAAAAAACAAGTGGATAGCACAATAAGCTATCAATTAGCAAAACTGAATCTGATTTTAAATAAATTTGGGGGAGTAAGTAGATGATAAACTACTTTATTCATGTGTTTTCTTTTGCCATGCAGTAGCTCAGGCCTGCTGAGTTTGCTGTATATAAGGTTTACTTTTGATTTAAACAGTTAACATTTCTCCGTTTAAACCAATAATGCTGTGTGTAGCAAAACACTATAAAGTAAGATATGAAAACAACTTTCCCTTTATAAGATATTGATTTTTAAATAACTAATCAAGGTTTCAGGTTATCCCATGGGAGGATAGAAGACGAAAGTGAAACTAGGATTAATAAAGCTATACACACAATTTCACTACTTTGAGTTTGAGTTTTAAAGCAATTAATGAAATGACTCAGGAACAATGTTAGAAATTTAAGAGATAGCATGATAACAAATGAAGATTTATAGGGTTTTTTTTTTTCAATTTTTTTCACAAAGGATTTTCAATTTAAATAGAAGTAAAATCATTGTGTACTTGTGTTTAGAAATAAATCTATCAAATCTAGGTTTAGAGACACTCAAATTTTCTTCATGATATTTTAAGATTACTTTGAGGCATGGGAAGCTCAGATACAGCAAAATAAAGTTCATCTAGACCTAGTAACCTTGACAATGGCCAATTTAAAGGTTCTGGGAGCAAGTGAACCCCTGAATGAAGTTATACTTCATGTTTTGGTACTTCATTTAAACTGTGGCTTGAGTAGGAACTGGCATGAAATATATGATTCCTCAAGAAGTCTTGAGGACAAGCTGAATGGAGTCTTAGAGGCACAGCTACCTGCAAACCTAAGGATAATGGAGAACAAGAAATTAAAGTAGAGTTATATTATACACAGAACTGTGTGGCAATCAACCAGAATGTCATTCCTTGAGTATCAGAGCATTTAGCCTCTAAGGAAAAAAAAAAAAGGCACTACAGTATTTGGAGCATACAAAACAGTGTAGTAAACAGTCTGATCTCTAGACTCATTGAAGGACTGCATTTATGGGTGGCTTATGTATGTTGTTACCCAGGCTCTCCCTGCTATCCCATGCTGTTTTTACAAAATAGGCTACAAGAAGAAGGTCTTTGGATAGTCACTCAGACAGTCAGAGAAAATGGCAAAGCTGCTTGATTCCTTAGAGTTACAGTATTTGTGACTTAGTATCGCAGGCTTGCCTCTTTACAAGTATACAGTCCCGATGGTAAGAGATCTGTAAACACAGAAAACTACATGAAGTTATCATAAGGCTTGTTCTTTTGCAAAATGCAATTTATATTATTGCAATAGGTCAATATTATTTTTTCTGAGCATCTACTACTTTGTTTTAGCAGGAAAAAAAATAGTCGTTGAAATAGCCTTTTTCCAAAATCTACTGTGTGCCAAAGGTTTTACATATATTTTTCAAGGATTCACTGATTCACCAATTGTTTTTCAAATAGCTAACTAGGTTACCATCCTTACAACAAAACTTCAAGGTACATATAACTAGCATCATCTTTGAAATGTGGAAATTGAGTCTGCAAGAAGTCAAGTAATTTGCCCAAATCAACAGAGATAAAATCGTCAGTTTTTAAATCTAGGATATTTGGTCCTGCCTTTTTAAGCAACGTAAACTTAAGGATTCCCTGATGCTTATGAGTGTGGCCTGTTTGGAATATCACCTTTGGAAGAACTTTTCTATCCTCCCACTTGGACTCAGTCTGTGATGTTATTTTACACCAACACGGGGAAGACTGTAAGAATAAAATAGATTTTAAAACAAATTTGTAATTTTTGTGACATTTAACACAACGTGTCAGCTAGAATGGGCCATTCTTTATAGTTTGTGGAATAATGCAAAGAAAGACTGCAAGAGAGAAAAAATCTATAGAAACTCCGTATACTTCCGATTAATCATCGATGAGAACTATGTAAGATCGTTTCCATTTCTGTCTTGCTGACCAGTAAGTTCAGAGCTAAATTTAATCAAGTAAAGTATATATTTCATCCCTGACTTCAATTATAATGACATCTGCCTTATCTAAATGGTCTAGAAGCTATTTTCATCTTCATTCTAACTTTGCCCATTTTTTTGAAAGCCATCACAAAATCTTTGACTATTTGTAAAGGTTAAATTGGTCCTCTGTTCTACTCATGGTAGAAAGAAGGAAAGTTGGAAGTCATGATGTTAACAAAGCAATACACAGAAAATTATCAGCTATTGGCTTGAGATAATCTCCACTTATATTTAAATGTATAAACTATACCAGTGTGTGCCCTCTCTTAATCCATTATAGCAACTATTTTTTACACCCAAAATTTGTTTTTTAAGATTAATGTCAACATTTGATTACAGTAGTGTGCTAAGCCCTCTGTTTCACTAACCAATAGTATGACAATCCTAAATTGTTATAGATTACCTTTCATCTTAGTATGCTGATAACAAATTTGAACTTCTGTTCTCTAATTAAACCTTAAAATTCTGGAAACTGTGATTGTTGAGTTATTTTTTCCAAGTTAACTTGCCACTCGCGGTCATTGCACAGCTGTCACGGACAAAGCTAAATGGCATTCCTTATCCAATTGTCGCTGCCTCTCACTTTCCCTTTACAGAGTTCACTTGTAAGCCCCCTCTGCTAATATGATTTCCACACAATGTAGTTTTAGACATAAAAAGTTATTTTAAAATTTGAAGGATTTCCAGATTTCTACCAAAAAAAAACCTGATTTATGGGACACCTCGGTGGCTCAAGAGTTGAACGTTTTCCTTTGGCTCAGGTTGTGACCCAGGAGTCACAGGATTGAGTCCCCATCAGGCTCTCTGCATGGAGCCTGCTTCTCCTCCCTCTTCCTATGTTTCTGCCTCTCTCTGTGTGTCTCATGAATAAATAAATAAAATCTTTAAAAAAGACCTGATTTATGATTGTTGCTTTAAATGTATTTTTTTTTACTACATAATATTCTTTTACAGAGAAGCATGTTTTAAAAGTTCTTTAATCTTCACAAAGTAACAGTGTGCTCTGTTTTTATTGATTCAACACTAGTTTTGGGTTCTCTGGCAATTGCTTTGCTTGGCATACTCTCCCACTGGCTACCATTCAATGCATATCAACTAATAATCCCATCAAACACGAGTTAATTTTGTGGTCAGGAACTCCTGGTTCATTCTTGAGTCATGGTCAATAGCAAGCATCTTAATGTGGCTGGAGTCTTACATGCTCCATATTTTCTCTGCCAGATGATACTTCCACATCAGTCAATAATAAACACCAATGTCCTATTTCTATCAACTAGATAATACCATCAGTTTAAAAAGAGAAATCTCTTTTTAAAAAGTATTATATAGAAGCATGTTATTAGAAAAGATGAATAATAACCTTACAGCCTCTAAAATAACTTAGTTTTTTTCTGTTATCCCAATATACTCTTTAACTACTTTGATACCATTTCTACAACAAGATGAAAACATACTTGCAAAACATTTTATCTAAGCCTGATTTACAAAATGAAAATGAACTTCAGAAGCTGTCAGGAGTTCCTATATTCGAGATTTAGGAGCATATGTCCGATCAATGCATTTATAAAAATTTATCATTTTGTAAAAAGATTTCTTCATGAAGTTACTTTTTTACATGGGTGTGTTTTGTAAATTCACATCAAAATATATGTTAAAATATCATGTTCTTTTGAGATATAGATTTATTTGAAAATGATTTGCCCGAAGACATCATTGCTAATGTTGAAAATACAGATGTTTAGTTGGAGCCAATTTAAAGCTCAGGATAAAATCATTCAAAGGTTGTATATGACTGTTCAATTTCTTTTTAAACTGTAGTTGTTCTAGGACTAGTTGATCATCTAGAACTGATTCATGGCTGGTAAGATGTCAGTTGGTAAAATGGCTTTGGAAGACTGTTTGGCATTATCTACTGAAGCCAACCATGTGAAGATCCCATGACCCAGCAATTTCACTTCCGAGTACATACTCAACAGAAATGTGTGTCCTCTCTACACATTTCAACAAAAGATATGAATTAGAGGGATACCTGGGTGGCTCAGGATACCTGGGTGGCTCAGCGGTTGAGTGTCTGCCTTTAGCCCAGGGCATGATCCTGAAGACCTTGGATCGAGTCCCACATCGGGCTCCCTGTATGGAGCCTGCTTCTCTCTCTACCTGTGTCTCTGCCTCTCTCTCTCTCTCTCTCTCTCTGTGTGTGTGTGTGTGTCTCATGAATAAATAAATACAATATTTTAAAAAAATATGAATTAGAATGGCCTTCACAGTAATACTTGTAACAGTCTCAAGCTGGAAAAAATATAAATGTCCATCAACTGTACACGAATAAATATATTCTGGTAGTGGATAAAATGGGACAGTTGTACACCAAATAAAGAGAAAAACAAGTGCCAAACATTTCCATATATGTAAAACACCCAAAAGAAATGCTGAATAAAGGAAACCAGACCTAAAAGAGCATACACTGCATGACCGCATTCACATAAAGCTCTAAAAATGGGGGAATGTGTCTCTGTGTTGTTCGAACACAGAATATAGTTTAAATTTCTAAGAGGAAATGGGAGAGAAGAGTAGTGTGATTGGGGGGGGACCATGACAGAGGCTTTTGGGTGCTGGACAATCAAGTCTATTTCTTAACCTGGGCAGTGGCTACATTAGTGAGTTTCAATTAGTCTCAGGACCTTGACTAGTATTCAATGTCTCCTTCTACTATATTTTAAATACTTGTCTCCCTCAGTGATCATCTCTGAAGATCCATTAGTGTCTTCCATGTCTTACAATTCATTCTTGAGTGCTCTGAACCCTTGATAACCATAAACTTCTCAAGCCAAGGTCACTGTACATGTCCATTCTCATTTCTAATTGGAAAAAATAATATCAAGTGGTACTCAAATGGATCGCCTGTATTCCGCTCTGCTCCTTCCGCTCCCCACTGTGTAACAACAGCCCTCTCTCACTCTTTTGGTCAGTATCGATTACCTCTTGCAAAACGCAGCCTTATCCTCTCACATGATGGTCACTGGATATTAAGAGTCCAATGTGCCTGGGCGGCATGACGTTTATACATAGTTCAAGGAAACCACTGATGTGTTACTGGCAACGGTTCTCTCCTTTCCAGGATCAAGACCTTTAATCCTACAGGTTCTAGCATTATAGGGACACAAACATAATCCCAGAGAGGATTCTTAGGGAGAATGTCAAATGGGGCCAGTCCTTCTTCTACCTCTCAGTTTGTTTCATTAATTCTTCTTATTTTGCAAACAGTACCACAGAGAGGGAGCTGATTCAGGTATCGTGTCCTAAAAAATAAGGCCTCATTTTTGAAGAGTTCTGGCTCTGAGTTCACACTTCAGTTGTCCTTTCAGCAGACCACCCCATTGCTTTATAGTGCTAGCAGCTTCTGGTTAGTTTTGTATATGACACAACCACTGTATCCCAAAGTCATTGGTTCATGCGTGCACCGACCAGTGAGTCCCCTGGTCAGATGCTGTGTTGTGTGAGAATCCACGCCTATGGACCAGGCACCCTTTTAACTGCTGTAAGGAACCATAAGCTTCTGGCAAGTGGTACTGACTAGGGCTCAACAGGCAGGAAAAAAACAAAACCTTATAGGTGTCTATCTTTGGCTGTTGGCTCTTCTGGGACAGAAGAGGCTCATGTAGTCCACCTGCCACCAAGAAGCCCATCAGCCTTCTCCAGGAATAGTACTTTATCAGCGTTAGTCTCTGTTGCTGGTAGACTGAACATTCAAAGGTGACATCACCTAGGTCAGCCTCAGTAAATGAGGAACCATGGCACCATATCTGCAACTGGCCACTCCGTTCTTTTTGATCATTGTGCTAGTTCTGAGGTGGCTGTTGATGAAGGATCAATACTTATTGGTTCAGTGCCTCATCTCCGATGGATACTTTTGGAGGACACAGATATATGATACAAAAATCTTCACACTTTGGACACACTACCATATGTTCATTCACATGACTTTACCTGAGACCTTGATTCTAAATTCCCAATCTTTTTCTTTCCACTGATTTCAGGCAGCTAGCTAATTTCTTTGCCACCACCCAGAAAATTATATACATTCTCATCTCAGGCCACCTTTCCTTTCACAAAAGTAGATGCTCAGGTGCATCAAATATAGCTTTGCTCATCAGAAAGATCTTTTTCTCTCCCCTTCTCTGAAGGCCATTTCCAAATGTGCCTGTAATGCAACCACTATCCAGTTTTGGCTTATGTCAATTTATCAGGCTGACCCGTCCTGCAACAAAAGTTTGGGCTTTTCTTTCCTCTTGCCGATTGGTCTTATAGAACTTTCCATATAACCATAGGCATGTGCTGGCCAAGAAGCACAGTTGAAGCTATGGTGAGTGACATGGGAAGTTTTGGGCTATTGGCTCTATTCCTTCCCTCTGTTCTCACACAGTCTTGATCCAAATCTGTCACGTCCCTATTATAGTAAACGGTGGCTGAGTGTGTCCAACTTTTGGAAAGTTCAAAAACAGCCCACTTAAAACAGCAATTTCTAGATGCATTATCATTCAGTACCCTGTGGTCAGTATGATATCAGAAGCTCTTTTTTGAAACATGTATCGTTCTTTGCTCCAGATGGCTTGATCTTTCTTTAGAACCTCAACTTAGACTTTCTATAAACTCCATACCACTGGTGCCTCCAATAGCATGGGATCCTCTGGATCATATGGTTCCAAAAGGAAAATAGATCCACAGCCTGGATCTGCTACAGGTCCCTTTCCTGCTTCAAGCTATATTAAGACTTGGCAGTCCTCTAAATTCTTCAGGATATGGGCCAGAAAGGAATTTCTAGGTATGGATGGGTTGCCTTCAGACCCAAAGAGGATGACTAGCCACTGAGCTTTTTTATGTGGTAGGGGATTCAAGATGCCATAGTTTTTTGTTGTTTTTTGTTGTTGTTGTTGTTTTTTTTTTTTTTTTTTTTTTTTTTTACTTTTGAAAGTAAAGTGTTTCTAAAATGTTTCTGATTCCTGGGCGCCCTGAATCTTCACATATTTATCTCCTGCTTTCTGAACAGCATGAATCTCACCATCAAGCTGGCATCTTGGCCATTAAGGTATTAGCCATTTCTTGCTTGTCCTGTCCAATCAGGATGGTATTATCAGTATTACGCATCAAAGTGATATTCTTCAAGATATCCAGAAGGGCATGGTCTGTTTGGACTATATTATGACAGAGTGTGGATAATTAACATGATCCTGGGATAAACCTACAGTAATTATTGATGTTCTTTTCATAATCCATTCCTGTACCTACTAATGAGTCCCTTGGTTATATACTATGCTGTGTGAGAATCCATACCTGTGGATCAGGCATTCTTTAATAGCCTTAAAAAATCATAGGCCTCCAGAAGGTGGTACTGACTGGGGTTCATCAGGCCCATGTGAATATAATCTGGTTTTGAATCTCTTTTCATATTAGAATGGAAAATAATGCATTCCCCAAATCATTGTTTGCATACTAAGTATCTGAAGCCTTAATAATTGTCTTTAATAGCATCACTATATCCTATAAAACAGCTGCAACTGTGACCACTACTTGGTTAAGCTTGTGGTAGTTTATACTTATCCTTAAAGTTCTATCTGGTTTCAGCAGAGGCCAGAAGGGTCAATTAAATGGAAGTATCTTTTAGGATAAGGTGGCACTAACATTCACTCTTCATCCTAGGATGCAATACTGAGTATTTTTGTTTATTTGGTTTTTGGTTTTGTTTTGTTGTTTCATTTTATCTTGCTTTTTACTATCTTGGCTGAGGTCAAAGACCATTTGCAGAAACTTCTACTTGACTTTTCCCAATTCAATAGCTCTTACCCCATGGGCCTAATGTGTTTCATTGTAATTGTGAAATGTATCTATCCCAATTATGCTTTGGAGGACCAGAAAAAAACCAGCAGATGGGTCTAGAAACACAGAAGAATCACAGTAAGATGGATATTAAGTCAGGATTCCACTTATTACCTACATCCTGTAAGTCCTTACTTTAATAGGAAATTCATTAAGAGGTTTTGGGTGTCCAGATTTCAATGTCAACTCAAACCCTGTGTCTAATAGGCCCCAATATATCTGGATGTCCTTGTTTCTCAGGATATAGTTACCTGAGTAAATAGCCAGAGGTCTTTTCGGAGAAGGTTTTAGGGAATCATTATGGTCTATACTTGCTGTTATGCTGCAGGGTCACTCTCTTCACTTATTGAGCCCAAATCAGAAAATTGGCTCAGATCCAGGAGCTGAACAAAGGATCATGACTTTTTATGGGATGACTGTCCTTAGCCCCACGATTCTCCATTATTGCCTTCTTCTGATTACAGATAATACATAGCACTCTCCTTGGCTGTCTATCTTTTTGTCCCCTAGGAAGACCAGAGCCTATTAACCACCTTAAAGATCAAGCCCGCTTAACTGCCCTTCCACCTTGCCACTATAGTAACTATGGCTTTCTGACTCCCTGCCAGTTAAACACCACTACCTGGATTTTATTACTTTGGGGGCCTCATCATTCCCATGGCCATGAACAAATTCAACAGTAAGAATGCCTAAGATCAATTTTTCCCTCATTTTAGAATTTAAATCTCTAAACTATAGTTGAGAACTTACCTGCCAAGCTCTAGACTACATACCTAGTCCGTTTCGTAGGTAGTTGTGGCATTTGTGGCCAATGACACATGAATAAATGTACTGGATTATACTTCTAGGTGGCACTAGAAAGCATGAGACCATGCACTTGCCATTCCTTTCCTTCTTCTGGACATCAGCTGGACATATCAAACATAGTGGCCTATCATTGTGAATGAGGTGGTGCTGGAGCAATGAGAATTTTCCTGGAGAATCTCAAGGAATGGGGACATCAATTTGCCAACTCAACAGTCCCTAAGGAGAAAAGACATCAAAATCACATAAAGCAAGATATCTGCATGATAGATAATTTTTAAGCTATCCATTATATAGAATATAGGAATAAGAGGAAAATAAGGTATGAAGAACAATTTGTTCTCACTAAACAAAAAAATAAGACATTCCAAAAATGCTTTAGGAAGAAGATTCCTTAATGTTTTGACACTAAGCCTGCTAAAATCTTAACAAAAATTCTTGCACATTTGATTGACACAAACTGGTAATTATTTTAGTACCTGAAAAAGAAAGAATTTTGGAGATTTAAGAAACTTATCAATACTAGGTTCAAAGTTCCTTTTGAAAAACAAGCTACCAAAATAATCTTTTATTCTTTATGATATTTTTCTAAATACATAGAATCTGTGATAATATTAAGTGCATCTCTTTCAGTCTGGTCAATCAGTCATTTGAATATAGAGAAACACCAGATGATTCTTTAAAAATATTTAACAGCATATGAATTCATTATGAATTTGACAATGCTTTTTTTTCACCAGCTGGCCAAAAAATTTCTGGGTTTCACATTGATAACAACATGATGATTCTGATAGAAGAAATATTTACAGAATAGAAGTTAACACCCTACAGCTGAATGTTCATAGACTGATATAGTCCTGTGTGATATAAATGAACTACTGACCATTATCTGGGAAACAGTTGACTGCATTCTTTTTCAGCCAAAGACAGACTCCTAACACACAACAGATTTTGTTATCACCTTGCTATGCTTTTATTATATAATAAGTCCTAACAGGATAAAACAGCAGCTTAAAAACAGATTCTGGAGCAAAGGAATGTCTTGTGCTGTACTTAGCTTACAATAATACTGAGTGGATGGGGTTTTTTTTGCAGAGAACACAGTTTACTTCCCGGAAACTATAAGTAAACTTGATAAACGTTGACAATGTATGTATTTCTCACCTAATAATCTCTATAACATTCTACACCACAGCAGGTGCTAAAATTAACATCAATGCCAATGAAGGCTGAGGCACCAATAGAAGCTTAGAGAGAACTGAATTATCTTTAAGCCAATTTCCTTCCATTTCCATATTGCCAGATCTGTGTCTTCTGGTGGTTGTATAAATAAACTAACATTTTTCTTAAGGTATTGTGCAGAGCAAAAATATAAGAAATAAATGGAACGACAATCTCAAATTTTCTTCTAACAATACTCAGTGAGCATCTTTTATCTATCGGCATGAAAGGTGGAATTCATGGGATTGTTTCAATGAAACTATCATCACCATTGACAAAATCTTCTGATCTAGGAGATAAAGATGAAATGCCTTTATCTAGTTATTTACTCATGTTGAGAAATGAAAATTTCAAAATCTATTGGGAATAACTCCATCACAAGTACCTTATATGAGCAAAGGTAGAAAAAAAATCCTAGTCTTTGAAAGTGAGTATCCATTCAATATCACAAAGATGCAGTATGGTACTGCCTGCCTGAACAGCATAGTACCTGGCAGTAAAGAAGGAATTGTTTCAGTCCTTTAAGGTCAAGCCTTATAAAACTGATGACCTATATTTCCACTATTAAAGTTAAAATCATGTAAAAAAATAAGTAATATTTACATATAAATCCAATTATTCTACAACAGTGACACTCAGCTTTGGCCGATTAGTACCTTTTACACAGGTCCATTCAGTCAAAAGTGAGTGCTCTGCATCACACAAGTTAAATAAAATAAAGTAAATCAGAGGAGTCTAGAAAATGACAGAGGGTAGGACAGAGGGTGCCATGTTAAGAAGAGTAGTCAGGGTAGGCCTCAAAGAAAAAAGAAATCCAATGGAGGAATATCACTGAGGAAGGATACTAAAAGGTATATTCTAGGAACAGCAACCAGGCCAGTATGACTGGAGTAGTGTGAGCAAGGGGTAGAGAGGTAGGAGATGAGGTCTGAGAGAAAAGGCTAGAAATATAAGCCCTACTGGTCTATATTAAGGACTTAGCAATTTTTCTAAGTGAAATATAAACCATTGTCTTGTTTTGAGCTGAGCAACAATAGGAATTGATTTGTACTGTTAAAGGATCACTCTTCTAAATGACTTGATGAGAGAGTACAGTATATAAGCCTAGAAGCAGAGAAGAAATGCAGACAAGGCATGGTGGTGGCTTGAAGCAAGTGGCAGCAGCGAGGACAAAATGAGATGTGGCCAGGTTCTGACATATTCTGAGGGAAGAGGTAATAATATTTCTACATGGAGATGATGTCTTGTGAGAGCAGAATAACAATCACGACTCCAATAATTTATATTTTGTAAGATGAATGGAGTTATTATTTACTGAGATGAGAAAGCAAGTTTTGGAGGAAGATACAAACTTTGGTTTAGAACATTTTTATTATTCATTTTTTTAAAGATTTTATTTATTCATTCATCAGACACACACACAGAGAGGTAGAGAGAGAGAGAGAGAGAGAGAGAGAGAGAGAGAGAGAGGCAGAGACACAGGCAGAGGAAGAAGCAGGCTCCATGCAGGGAGTCTGACATGGGACTCGATCCCGGGTCTCCAGGATCACACCCTGGGCTGAAGGCAGTGCTAAACCGCTGAGCCATCCAGAGATCCCTTATTCATTGTTTTTATTGAAGTTCGATTTGCCAACATATAGTATAACACCCAGTCCTCATCCCCTTAAGGGACCTCCTTAGTGCCTATCACCCAGAGGACTTTTTAACTTTGAGATAGATACTTGACATCCAAGGGCAAAGTTGGGAAGGTGCATATGGGATTTAGAGACAAATTTAGGATAATAATAGTATTGAAAAATATTAAGGCATGAATGATATTTTAGGCCTTGAAACTGGGTAAGATCATCAAGTATAGAGGAAAAAATATCCCATTTCCTTTTATGTACTTTCAATTCCTTGGCTTCTTCCTCAATTTACTTAAAAGAAAATCCCAATTCCTGGTTAAATTCAATCATCTGCTACAAGCCTAAATTTGTGCAGCTGAAGGTAAGGGGTAAAAAAGCACTTTTAATCAAGGATCACAAAAATAAGATAGACTTTTTTTTTAAGGTTTTATTTATTTATTCATGATAGACACAGAAAGAGGCATAGACATAGGCGGAGGGAGAAGCAGGCTCCAAGCAGGGAGCCCGATGTGGAACTCAATCCCGGATCGAGGATCACACCCTGAGCCGAAGGCATAGCTCAACTGCTAAGCCACCGAGACATCTCCCAAAATAAGAAAGTTTTAATCTTGCCTGGAGGTTTTAATTCACTCCATACTCAATTCACTGAGTATTGTATTAAAATATAAATGACAGTTGCATTTATTATATTTTCTCATCTTCAATATGCCTTCTCCTTACTGACTCTCAGATATTATGTTAGTCAAAGTTTTGCAGAAAAATATAACTAATGGAAGATAGATGAAAACATAATAGAGAGAGACAGAGCAATAGATAAAATAGATAGATTTGTAAATATATATTTATTTACTGTGACAAATTGGCTCACATGATTATGGAGGCTAAGACCCAGGATTTGCCACCTGCAAGCTGGAGACCTAGGAAAACTGGTGGTGTAATTCAGTCCAAGTCAATCCAAATCAGAAAGTGGTGAAAGAGAGTGGTCCAGTTTCAATCTTCTGCATGTGGATGTCCAATTTTCCCAGCACCATTTATTGAAGAGACTGTCTTTCTTCCAATGGATAGTCTTTCCTCCTTTATCGAATATTAGATGACCGTACATTTCAGGGTCCACTTCTGGGTTCTCTATTCTGTTCCATTGATCTATGTGTCTGTTTTTGTGCCAGTACCACACTGTCTTGATGACCACAGCTTTGTAGTACAACCTGAAATCTGGCATTGTGATGCCCCCAGCTATGGTTTTCTTTTTTAAAATTCCCCTGGCTATTCGGGGTCTTTTCTGATTCCACACAAATCTTAAAATAATTTGTTCTAACTCTCTGAAGAAAGTCCATGGTATTTTGATAGGGATTGCATTAAACATATAAATTGCCCTGGGTAACATTGACATTTTCACAATATTAATTCTGCCAATCCATGAGCATGGAATATTTTTCCATCTCTTTGTGTCTTCCTCAATTTCTTTCAGAAGTGTTCTATAGTTTTTAGGATATAGATCTTTTACCTCTTTGGTTAGGTTTATTCCTAGGTATCTTATGCTTTTGGGTGCAATTGTAAATGGGATTGACTCCTTAATTTCTCTTTCTTCAGTCTCATTGTTAGTGTATAGAAATGCTATTGATTTCTGGGCATTGATTTTGTATCCTGCCACGCTACCAAATTGCTGTATGAGTTCTAGCAATCTTGGGGTGGAGGCTTTTGGGTTTTCTCTGTAGAGATCATGTGGATGGAACTGGAGGGTATTATGCTGAGTGAAATAAGTCAATCGGAGAAGGACAAACAGTGTATGTTCTCATTCATTTGGGGAATATGAATAATAGTGAAAGGGAATATAAAGGAAGGGAAAAGAAATGTTGGGAAATATCAGGAAGGGAGACAGAACATAAAGACTCCTAACTCGGGGAAACGAACTAGGGGTGGTGGAAGGGGAGGAGGGCGGGTGTTGGAGGGGAATGGGTGACGGGCACTGAGGTGGACACTTGACGGGATGAGCACTGGGTGTTTTTCTGTATGTTGGTAAATTGAACACCAATAAAAATTAATTAAAAAAAAAAAGAAAGTAGTATAATTCAATCCAGGATAGACTATGATTTAAGTCCCCATCAGAGGCCCAGGGTAGATGAGATGAGATATTGCAACTCACACAGGCAGGAAGCAATAAGGTCAAATTCCTCCTGCCTCTGCCTTTTATTCTATCCAGGCCCTCAGAGGACTGGATGATGCTTACCAATATTGAGAGGCCAAGCTACTAAATCCACCAATTAAAATGCCAATCTTACCCAGAATGCCCCCCAGACACAGCCAGAAATATTTAATCCGGGTACCTCATGGCCAGTCAAGTCAACACACAAAATTAACAATCACAGATTTTGACCTTGTAGCTTATTTGCCTAATAAAAGAGACACGAGAAGAGACTACTTAATAATGTTTTCTCTAGACCTACCTACCAACTGTGCCTGTATTTATATTCTCTATTCATCCTCCTTTGTCAATGAGTTGAATCTTCCAACTTCTCTTCAAGACCAAAATTCATGCTTGCATGTCTACAGAGTCACTCCAACCAACACAGAATCTTAGCAATAATCATAAATCCCCAGGCTCCAGACACTTTGTAGCTACTTTGGAATAGTCCTTAACACTTTAATAAAATGATTCCGAGATTATTGGTCTGTATGTCTTTCCAAATCCTCATCTCCAATTCTCTCTTTGACCCATATCATTCAGGCAGAAGTCTGTTTCTTACTCTCCATTAGATGATGTCACTCGTAGCTCCTCTTGCCAACATCACCAGATTCTTCAGTTGTACCATAAGGAGGGTGCCTTCTCCTTCCTTACTGTACTGCATCTCTCAACAGTGTTTGACTCCAACTCCCTATTTTCTTTTTGAAACCCCTCTTCTCTTGGATCCTAGGATACAAAACAAACTATCTGAGAGGTCAGACAGAGGGATGGAGAGATAAAATACCATGCACTAAGTGCCATATTTCAAATTTGCAGGGACAAGAAAGAGACAAATTCCAGAGGGCATAAAGAGGAGGGATTACAAATGAGGTGTGTTTTTTGCTGGATTTAGAAAAATGAGCTATCAATATGTTAGCATGAGCAACACAAAGTATTTCCCCTAGGAACTCTATGTATGTATATGTACATTCAATATCAACTATCAAGTGATCTCAAGCTTACCTTATAACTAAAACTTTGTATTAAAGAAAAGATAGTGTTTTCTGTTTTTTTGAAGCAACAGGGAAACCTATGGTGATGAACCATAGAATAGTTGAATGTGTTTGTTTATGCTAAAAAAGTAGATGTAAAGGTTTTGTGTGTATGGTATTATAGTTCTCAGTTGTTCAAAGCGAAAACAAAACAAAACAAAACAAAACTTTTTTGTCCCAAAACAGAGTATTCCTGGAAAACAAAGGCTATCTCCTGTCCACCTGTCCATATCCACAGTACAGTGTTCAATAAATGACAGTTGGATAAAACTGTATTAATTAACACTAATAAGCAACTTCTGTAGTCAAAAAGTATTATTGTCCCCATTTTGCAATAAGGAAACAAAAAATTAGGTAAACTTCCCAAGGTCACCCAACTAATGTGAGTAAATATCTTTCTAATACCCCTCTACTTTAGTTTCGAGTGTCTTTTCAGCTATTCATAAGACACCAATATTTATAATTTTTCCTCATCAGTAAACATAAATACATAACTTCCTCAGTGTTAAAATTGGAACACTGAGTCTCAAGATGAATAAGAAAAAAAAATCCTGTGGAGAATTTTACCTAGAAAACTAGGTTTTAGGCTCAAAGTTGCCAGCCAACTTGCATCAGCATAATTTTAAGGAAAAAAATAACCTTTATTAAAGTGTTCTTATTTGGGAAAAAAAAAGAATCTCTTTTCAGAAAACAAAACAAGGTCAAAATTGAAAACTTCTAGAAACATGAGCTTTACAAGCTAAGCAAACAGAGCAATTCTTTTCATAAATATCAGAACACAGAACACCAACCCCAGGTCCTAATTTTGAAGTTGCTACTCTATTCATTCCATTTTCAAAATTTCCTTTGAAATTATATGAGTATGAAGAGTTGATTATTTTGAGTATAAGAAATGAAAGTCAACACAGCCATTAGTATTTGACATTTGCAGATTTGCAGCCACCCGAGATCTCCATGTAAATATTTATGAGAAAAGTCAGTCTCCCTGGCTTTTATGACATGCACTTTTATTTACTAAATCTCAGCTCTGGTTCTGAATTCCCATCTTGAGGACAAACCCATTGGCTCCACCCGAGTTAGCAAGTCTTTTGAACGAGTCCATAAACATTGCACACTATTGCACCCAGTTATCTTTATGAAAATCTTTCAAGCTATGATGGCCTTTGGCTCATCCTTTTATCTCAGATGACAAAACTGAGGCACAAAATGAACAAAAACCCAAGTGGTAAAACAGCCAGATTAAATTCAGGATTTCTGTCCTCCAGAGGTGAGGCTCACTTAACACGTTACCTTTCATCAAGGAGATCCATGGAAACAGAAAATAGATTTTTAAATAAATGTATTAAATCAGTTAAAAAAAATAACCAGAGGCATACCAATTCATCTGGATGTGTGAAGAACATTAAACACAAAAAAAATTTAAAAATCACTTTAATTATCAACCTCAAAATGAAAAAAGGTAAATGCCTGAGGAAAGCCCCAAGTTTTGCTTTCCACCAATTAGCTGTATACTTCACTCAAATATTTTGCATTTTCTCAACCTAGTGTGCCAGTTGTCTCTTGAAATATTCAAATCCTCTTTCCCCTTAGCACTGATTTATGTATGCCATTATAAAAAGTTGTAATTACATTACATTTTTAAAAGGAGTTTGTATGGGGTGCCTGGGTGGCTCAGTTGGTTAAACACCCGATTCTGGATTTCAGCTCAGGTCATGATCTCAGGGTCCTGGAATTGAGCCCTATGTCAAGTTACACACTCAGCAGCGAATCTGCTTGAGATTCTCTCTCCCTCTCCCCCACCCCTGCTCCTGCCACGTCCCATGAGGTCTCTCTCTCTCTTGCTCACTCTCTCTCTCTCTCATCAATCAATCAATCAATCAATCAATCTTTAAACAAAAATTTTAGAGTAGTTTGTATATAACTTTTTCTTCTGGGTACTTGAACTCTATATCTCTTCATATGGACCATAATTTCTCTTTTTTTATATAAGCCTTTAGAATGTTACACACAGTAAATGAAAAAAAATACCACAAGTCTTGATTATATAGAGAAATGGAAATATTGAGACATACACTTTTTGTAAGCATTTTTGACCATACACCTCTGTCCTGTAACGTTCTTAGTGGAAGATTTAGGAGATGAGATCAGTTCTGTAAGTTACATAGATGGTGTGTTTTACAAACCCAAGCCTGCCTCTCTGTCTCTGCCATCATTACCTTAGTTCCAGGCTTTGACTTTTTTTATTTAGATAATTGCAAAGCCTCTAAGATGGATTGCCTTTTCCAAAGATGGCTGCAAGATCTCCCATCTCACATATGCTCTTGTAGAAACTTGCTGCTTACTCATCAACAGGGGCACACCATCTCCCCTTCACCTGAATCTGTGTGGTTTTGTGACTCGCTTATAAGCAGTAGAATGCTGCAGAGAAACTCTCTGTGGCTTCCAAAGCTGGATCATAAAGTGTGACTCAGCTTCTACTTGTCTGCTAAAACATTTACACCACACTTGGCACCCTGAGCCACCCTGTTAGAAGTCTAACTACCCTCAGGCAGTCATGCTGCAAGGAAGTGGAGCCCTGTGCAGCAGTCACAAAGAGATGCTCCAGTCTGCAGTCTTAGTCTTCTATTCCTTGTCATTCAGGGACTGGCCACGTGAATCAATGAGCTCTCATGTGATCTCAGCATCCTGCCATCAATTCACCCAATACACCTGCAGCTTTCAAATCTGCAGGTCTAGACATCATAGACTATGAATAAGCTATCCCTGTTGTACTCTTTCTATATTCCTGACCCACAGAATCCATGAATATTTTAGGATACTGTGTTTTTTATTTTGTTTTGTTTTAAGATTGTATTTATTTATGAGAGAGAGAGAGAGAGAATGAGAGAGAGAGAGAGGCAGAGACACAAGCAGAGGGAGAAGCAGGCTCCATGCAAGGAGCCTGATGTGGGACTTGAACATGATCCAGGATCATGCCCTGAGCCAAAGACAGGTGCTCAACCACTGAGCCACACAGGTATCCCAGGATACTGTGTTTGAAGGAAATTGGTTATGTAGCAATAGCAACTGGAACAGCTTCATCACAGGATTCATGGACTGAATGTGTTGCCTCAAAATTCATATGTGAAAAGCCTAACCCCCAATGTGACGGTATTAGGAGGTGGATATGCAAGAGGCTGTTAGATCATAAGGGCAGAGTTTTCATGAATTCTAGGATCTCTTACTAAAGAGACCCCAGAGAGCTCTCCCACTTGCTTTTCACCATGTGAAGATACAAAAAGAATTTGGTAGCCTAAAGCTAAAAGAGAGGTCTCGCCAGACCCTGACCATGCTGGCATCCTGATCTTGGACCTCCACCCTCTAGAAATTTGAAAAATAAATTCCTGTTGTTTATAAGGCAGCCAGTGGAGAGTAATTTGTTGTAGTCCTTCATTCTCAGATATAGGAGGTCCTACCTCTGATCTGATCTCCCTGTGACTTATTTCCCACAAGGCTGCCAGTATCACCTTTCAACAGTGAAAACTTAACTATGCTGTTATCTGTATGACTCTCTTCTATCAGCTCCTCATTGTTTGCCACTATAAAGTCTTTGTCTTCACCTTCACCTGGATCCTCAACATGGAGCAAGAATCCTTTAATTCTTCCCTGGTCAATGAACTCCCTCATTGCCCCAGGGTTATTCTAAATATTTATCATCATCAAGTCACTATTCCCATAACTATCAGCATATTCTATTCCATTTACTATCAGCATATTCTATTCCATTTACTATCAGCATATTCTATTCCATTTACCTCATCAAGAAAGCTAATGAGGGAAGCCTGGGTGGCTTAGCAGTTTAGCGCTGCCTTCAGCCCAGGGCCTGATCCTGGAGACCCGGGATCGAGTCCCATGTAGGGCTCCCTGCATGGAGCCTGCTTCTCCCTCTGCCTGTGACTCTGCCTCTCTCTCTCTCTCTCTCTCTCTGTCTGTCTCTCATGAATAAATAAATAAAATCTTTAAAAAAATAGAAAAGATGTTTTTAAAAAAAGAAGAAAAGGAAAGAAGAAAGAAAGAAAGAAGAAAGAAAGAAAGAAAGAAAGAAAGAAAGAAGAAAGAAAGAAAGAAAGAAAGAAAGAAAGAAAGAAAGAAAGAAAGAAAGAAAGAAAGAGAAAGAAAGAAAGAAAGGAAGAAAAAAAGAAAGGTAATGAAATTCAGGGAGAATCACTTCAACTGCGGATCCCCCATGCAAATTTAGTTGCATATACATATATCTTTATTCCTTTCCTGACTCAGATAAGTAGTTTATTTCCTCTGCCCAATGCAGGTTAATGAATCCTATGCCATTGATCCCATTTTCTACCATTACTCCGGAAACTTGTTCCAACAGTTACCTATTCTATTGGCAAAACCTTCTAACTCTCCCCAACTCTTGGCCCTCTGGCTGAATACTCATATTTCTCTCATCCTTAATAAAAGGGGGGGGGGGGGGAGAAAGGAAAAGTCCTCCTCATAACAAAATAGAGAGACTAGAAATAAACTCATGCTTATATGGTCAATTAATCTATGACAAAGGAGGAAATGATATGCAATGGGGAAAAGACAATCTCTTCAACAAATGGTGTTGAGAAAACTGGACAGCTTTCCTATAATATGCACAAAAATAAATTCAAAATGGATTAAAAATCTAAATGTGAGAACTGAACCCATAAAATTCCTAGAAGACAGTAGAGGCAGTTATTTCTCTGATATCAGACACAGCAACATTTTTCTAGATGTGTCTCCTCAGGCAAGGGAAATAAATGCAAAATCAAACTATTGGGACTGCTCCAAAATAAAAGCTTTTGCACAGTGAAGGAAACAACCAACAAAACAAAAAGGCAATCTACTGAGTGGGAGAAGATATCTGCAAATGATACATCTGATAAGGGGATCATATCCAAAATATATAAAGAATATATACAACTCAACGCCCTCCAAAAACAAATAATCTATCTTAAAAATGGGCAGAGGAACTGAATAACATTTTTCCAAAAAAGAGATACAGATAGCCTACAGACATATGAGAAGAGCTCAACATCACTAATCATCAGGGAAATGTAAATATAAACCCCAATAAGATATTACTTTTCACCTGCCTAGAATGGCTAAAATCAAAAACACCAGAAGTAACAAGTGTAAGTGAGGATGTGGAGGAAAAAGAATCCTCATACACTGCTTGCAGGAATGCAAATTGCTGCAGCCACTGTGGAAAACAATATGGAGGTTCCTCAAAACATTAAAAATAAAACTGCTATATGATCCAGTCATTCCAATACCGGATATTTACCCACAGAAAATGAAAACACTAATTTTAAAAAATTTATGCACCCTTCTGTTTATCACAGTATTATCTATAATAGCCAAGATGTGAAAGCAACCCAAGTGTCCACTAATAGATAAATGGATAAAGATGTTGTAGTACGTGTATACAATGGAATATTACTCAGCCATAAAAAAGAATGAGATCTTGCAACAACATGGATGGACCTAGAGGGTATGTTGTTAAGTGAAATAACTCAGAAAAGACAAATCCACATATTCCACTCATTTGTGGAATTTGAGGAACAAAGTAAACAAAAGAATAAAAGAGACAAACAAAAATAGACTCTTAAATACAGAGAACAAACTTGTGGTTGCCACAAGTTTGAGTGGGGTGGGGTTAGGTGACATAAAGGGGACTAAAAATATACTTATCTTGATGAGCACTGAGTAATGTATAGAACTGCTGAATCATTATATTGTATACCTGAAACCAATATAGCATTATGTTAATTAAAACTTCAATGGAAAAACAAAGTCCTCCCTTAAAATAAAAAACAAAAAGAAAAAAAAAATCTTCTTAAAATTCTTCTAGATATCAATCTCTGGTAAATTGTAGAACCTGGCTACAAAATGTCCCATTACTGTACATACACCACTTTGCCATGAGGTTTTGACATTCCTCCACCAAGAGATGGAGTCTATCCCTCTACCCCTTGAATCTGGAAATCCATGTAAATTGCTTTGCCTAATAGAACACTTTCAATGTGAGAAAAAGCTCCAACCAGCAATCAGGTAAGAAGGCCTAGTTGTTTCTGACATTACAGGCATCACACTCATCCCAGCTGCGACCCTAGCATTAGAATGGGTCAGGTACACGATGCAGAACTGGGATAAACTATTCCAACTGAGCCCAGACTGAATAACTGACCCACAGCATTGTGAGCAAATAGATTATTGTTTCAAGGCAACAAGTGTCATGGTGGTTTGTTATGTACGTTCACTGATGTAGAAGTTCCCATCTACAAGTGGGTAGCCACTGGGACAATACTCCAATACAAGTGGCATTGGCTTTAGAATGAGTTGGCCTGAAAAGCTCCAAGGAAACTATTAACAAAGGTAATGGAAAGATGAAAACGGAGAGGATGCCTCTATAACAGGTTAGAAAACGGTGATTTTTCTTATGGGGTAGACAAACAATTGTCAGAAATAACCTGGAAGAGAGAATATATATACCTAATGAAGTGTAGATTTGGCTAAGGATATTAGCAAGCCGAATGCTAAAACTATCAATTAGCTACTCTTAGTCAAATGTGACAGGAAGGAGAAATGAATAAAGGAACTGTTCCAATTCACAAAAGATCCAGGATGTTCTGAGTTGGAAAATGAAACTCTTCTTAATTCTGGTCTCAAAACAGCAAAAAGGTTCTGAAATTATGATAGAGACTCAGGCGAAAGATCAGATTGAGAAGGTAGCTGCGAGACCCTTTGTCAATACCTTAGAGAGATTTCAGATGGTATGTAGAAGACCTTCTCATCTCGACAAAGGTCCTCAGGATGTCAAGTACAGAGAGAATTGTACCCCAAAAATGTATTTTTTATCTAATGAAGTTAATTATAGGATGATGCACAGAAAATCTATGAAGTATTTGAAGACTGTACTAATACGAATGGAGATAGACTGGGATGGTTAACAATGAAAGTCTGAGTCTCCAACTTTCTATGGCTAAGCAGCAAGGTGAAAAAGCTGCTTAGCTGCAAACACAGGCCATCTCTTAATAAAAAGAAGGGCACCTCAGAGGGCAGAACTAAGAATCAAAAGGACAGAGCCAAGAGCCGCAGAGAATTATTAGACTAGGCAACCGTTCCATAGGAGCAGAGTAAAACCCACTCAAGGAATACCTGCTGTCCTCAGACTTGAAGAACCTGATAATTTGTGCCTTGCCACTTGTAGAATTTCTATGCTATAGTGACGTATCTCTTTCCCATCCCTCCTTTTATAAATGGCGGTGATTACTGCAATCACTGTGTATGTGTGTTACGGGGAGTGTGGGAGGGGGGCAGATAACTTTACATTTTTGTACATAAGTCTATATGCAAAGGGAAATAGCTGGAGGGTCTTATTTTCATCAAGACCTGGTCATGTAAAAAAAATTTTTTAATTAAATTAAAAAAAAAAAAAGACCTGGTCATGTGTTCACGGACTTTGAACTTTGGGCTTGGCAAGAAAAGTAGATGAGAATTTTTAGGTCCTGAGATGGGCATGAGCCTCGTTAGCACAAGACAGGAGTATGTATAATTTGTGGACATAGAACACATGATGGTAAAGTAATGAATAGCCACAAATTGCTCTTGTTCCTGCATTCATGCCTTTTTTGAAGTGTGACTCCACCCCTCCTCCCATCAATACAAGAGTCCGCCCCTCCATCCCTTGAATACTGGCTGATCTTTTATTTTGCTTTGACTATGAGAACATGGCAGAAATGAAATTGAATGAGTGTAAACACAAACTTCAAGAAGTGCCATATAGAACATACTTCTCTTGCAATGTTGTCATTTTGCGAACATGCTTGACTCTCTTGAGAATGAGAGACTCTGTAGGAAGTGAGAGGTCTATCTACCCCCTAAAGCCCCAGATAAATGAATGAGCTCAGCCAATATCATATGAAGCAAAAAGACAGCCATCTCATCTGAGCCTGGCTCGAAATGTTGGCCCACAGAACTGTGAGTCAATTAAAATTGCTGTTTTGGGCCCTATGTTTGGGATGATTTGTTACACACCAATAGATAACCAATACAAAGTCTTTCTATCTAATCACATTAATGTCCTGAGTTTTATTTTAAGTCTATTTCTTTACTTACCTTTTTCTATGCTTTGTTTAGAAAATTGCATCCCCTTCTGTGGTTTTCAAAGCCACAATTAATAATATCCTATCCTGATGTCAGAGAACACATACCTCTCCTCACTTCACTTTGAAAAACCCGTTTCTTGTCCTGTGCAATGGAACTCATCATGGTAGTGCCAATCACATACAATTTATTTTAAGAATTAATTGGACTAATGCATAGAGTATAATTTAAAAGGTACCTAGTACATAAAGTATGTTGCACAGTATTCACTAATCATTATTATCCTTAAAACTAACTCCATCCTACTGTTACATTTTGCATTTTACTATTATCTATATTCAAAACTATTTTTAAGTAGTAAAGCAATTAAATTAAAATTTAATACTGGAAATCTTAAAGGTCATGCCAGATGAGGAGGGAACTTTTGAAAAACACAGGGATTTTTCAGAAGAATCCTAAATTAGGAACTAGATAACAGCCAGGCTGCTAATGATTTATTTTTTTGCATTGACTTATAGCCTAGTCAAAAAAAAAAAATTCATTACTCTCGTCAATATAGAAAGGACTTTAGATCTACCTTGCCTAAGCTGGATAAGCTGATACCCAAAGAGAATACACCATTTATTTGAGACACACGGTAAATTACTCTCATGCTTGGAACCCAGACACAAGTACCAGTTCAGAGCCCTGAGCACTATACCTCACTGTTCCACTGCACTAAACTCACTGAACTTCATGTGATCATCAGAAGTGGTTGCAAGGCTTAAAACATTTTTGCAGAGTGTTCCAGTTTCCACTTGAGATGTAAAACATTGCAAAGTACGTCTCTCACACTCTTACAGAAAGAAAGCAGTCTGTATATCTGAATTCACAACTTTCTTGAACCCACTTGAAAGCTGAGGTGCTAGGGCAACCAGCTAGCCTGAAATCTCAGAATAGACAGATCCCGACAGGGAGAGGCAAGACACCTGCTTACCTGAGGCACCAATAAAAATAACTCAGTTGTAATCATTAGTCAATTGGCAAAGACAAAATGTTGGCTAATGAGAGACTATAGAACTGCTGGGGGTGCAGAAATAAATGAAATTCCCAGCTACCTGCAGACCCTTCTCCATGGACTTAATAGGTTTTCACAAATATTAAAGAAGAGACTTGTGAAAGTGTCTCCTATGGTACAGGCCAGTTGTAGGGAAACAGTTTCAATGAGAAAGAACAGAACCCCACCCAGTGGCTTCTCCCCTGCACCCCCTTTGGAACAATAGTCTTATGCTGATGGGAAAAGGGCAAAAATTGCTATTTCTTCAGGATACAGTTGAAAACTCACTGCAATGGGGGCAGGAACAGAAAACAAAAACAAAAACAAAAAAAACCTCAGTAGCTGGAAGAAGATAAGTTGTCCAGAACGGCAGCCAAGGAAGGGATCAAGGCACTGACCTGATTACATCTCCAAGATCCAAGGACCTGGTGCCTGCCCAGGACTGAGGCTTCATGAGAGCAGCCAAGAACGCTCCCTCCAGCCTTAATGTGAGCCTAACCAGCATCCAGTAACAAGTTGTGGAGGGATCCCATTGGGAGTGGGGCAAGGATGAGAAAAGGTGAAACAGAAAGGGGAGACTCTCACAACTGAGGGTAGAGCTGACATTCAGGGAAGCCTTCTGGGAGTGCCACTGCCACTCAGAAAACAAGGGAGCACCAGGAAATTTGATGACTGTGATGCACTACGGTTCACCATAACCACCAAATATCTCAAATGCTGATTAACTCCCGGCTACGTTGACTCATCCTCCCACAACTAAAGTCCTAAGAGAAGGAGAGTCATGCTCATTTCCAGGCATAAAATCTGTTTACCTCAGTGTCTATTACCCTGCACAAGATGTCTGGCTGTATTAGTTAAGGTTCTTTAGAGAAACAGAACCAATTAGGGTGTGTGTGTGTGTGTGTGTGTGTGTGTGTGCAGAGAGAGAGAGATTTCTTATATGGAATTAGCTAATGCAAGTTTGGTGGCTGACAATTCCCAATATCCCCAAGCTGGAGACCCAGGAGAACTAATTCTATAGTTCCAGTCCAAAACCCTACAACCTCAAGACCCAAAAAAGAGCTGATGTTTCAGTTCTACTTTCAAGAAACAATCACAAATTTTCCAAAATTTAGTAGCAAACACCAAACCCCCAAAGAATCTTAAAGAACACCAAGCAAGATCAGTACCGGGGGGGGGGGGGGGGACAAATAAAAAAAAAAAAAACTCCTGTGGATATATCAGTCCGACTGCTAAAAACCAAAGACAAAGAAAATCTTAAAGATAGCCATAGACAGAAGATATGTTATCCACAGGACAATAAAGATGAGAAATAGAAAATGCTTCTTGTCAAAAACTATATAAGACAAAAGACAACGAAGAGACATCTTTAAAGTGCTAAAAGAAATAAATACATATACCATAATTCTAGACTTAATGAAAATATCTTTCAAAAATAAAGGACAGGGCAGCCTGGGTGGCTCAGTGGTTTAGTGCCGCCTTCAGCCCAGGGTGTGATCCTGGGGACCTGGGATCGAGTCCCACGTCGGGCTCCCTGCATGGAGCCTGCTTCTCCCTCTGCCTGTGTCTCTGCCTCTCTCTGTGTGACTCCCTCCCTCATGAATAAATAAATAAAATCTTTAAAAAAATAAATAAACTAAGTAAATAAATAAATAATGACAAATCAAGACTTTCTCATAGAAACAAAATGGAGAAAATTCAGTGCCGAGATCTGGATTATAAGAACTGTGAAAGGGAGTTTCTGTTTTTATTTTCAAAGGACTAATGGCAGCAGACAGAAATCTGGATATAAACAAACGAATAAAAAAACAAGAAGAAATGGAGCCGATAAAGTAAAATGAAATATCTTGTTTATTTGAACTGCCTTAAAAGATAACTGATCACTTAAAGCAAAAATGGTAACATTGCATTGTGTATTTATAGCATGTTAGAAATATAAAACATACAACAATAGCACAGAGAGTGAGAGGGAAGAATTGGGAGCATACAGTTCTCATGGTTAACGCTACATCATTTCAACATAGACTCTGATTAATTCGAGATGGACACTGTAAATCCCAAGACAACTACTAAAACAATTAATACAATTCAGGGTCCTTTCTATAGTCTTTGATGTTGCTATAATAATAAAGTGTTTAAATATCTGGGAATAAATTGATGACAGGATGCCTAATTTTTCTATCAGATATTTACTGCCTTTAGGTATTGTTTATTTGGATACACTTAACCATATCTGACTCATGTAAATGCTTCCAATTAGCATGCCTGGACCCAATAATTAAGCACTTATTCAGTTATTATCTCAGGGGGATTGTCTTTTTTACAAAGACTATAATTTTCTTGGTATTGGAGCTTTGTTTTGCTTTTTATTTTTTTTAAGCTTTTATTTATTTATTCATGAGAGACACATAGAGACAGAGAGGCAGAGACAGAGGGAGAAGCAGGCTCCATGCATGGAGCCCGACGTGGGATTCGATCCCAGGTCTCCAGGATCAGGCCCTGGGACGAAGGCGGCGCTAAACCACTGAGCCACCCAGGGATCCCTCTGCTTTTTAAACCTTAAAAAAAAAAAAATCTTAAATCGACCAAAGTTCTCAGCACGCGACATGTGTTAAGCTAAGTGTTATTTACAGGTGAAAGCCTTGGTGGTAGATGGCACATTTTTCATTTTCACATTTGCTCTGCTGTCCCCATTCTCGGCTCTCCTGGTGCTGGCCTCTGACTCCCCCAGTACGGATGCTACCATAATGCAGTTTTCATCTGGCCCTGAGCCATTCCTAGCCTACCCTAAATGCAAGTTCAACTTATATTTCTGATCTTAACTGTATCTTGTTACAGTTATGATCAAAGATGAGTCCACTTTGTTTCATTTTGAAGTCCCATAAGAAATCAATAAAGCAAGCAAGGAATGTTATAGACGTTTTTGCACCATAAGTGGGAAACTGGTGAGGATGGGCCATACAAGCTCTTTTATGTCTAAAATCCTGTGATTTGCTTCTTGCATGTCCATCAAAATGGCAGCCCATGTCATTAAGAAAATATCACAGTTGTAACTGGGACAATGAGCTGTTAACAAGGCCTATCCTTATAGCTAAGGGACTTGATTGATGGCTGAAACTTTACTTATTTTTTGGTGGAGGGAGTTATATCTACTCCATCTGATAGAGGCACAGGATGAGTACTCAGCTTCAGAACCTCAGGCATCTCAGCTACAATAGATGGAAACATGATTGGGAACCAGAGACAGAGAATAGAGACTTTGGGGGCTAGTTGATATTTTTATTATCTGACTCTAGAAAGAAATGGCAAACAGAAACCAAAATAGGCAGACTAAATGTTTCATTTGTCTACTGAATGCACATAGAAGAACAAATAAATACTTACTTATTAGGAAATATCATAGAAATATGTGAACTTGCAGACACGACTTTCTCCATCCTGGCTGTGAAACTACAAAATGAAAATACACATTTCCAGGAAAGAATAAAGAAGGAAGAAAAAAAGTTCTTTTTCTTTTTAGAGGAAAAAAATCCTTTTTTTTAATAATATGTATATAGGTTAAAGCATTTATCAGCTTCTGATATATTACTGTAATTGTAGTTACTTTAAGATCATGAGTTTTTAAATTACTCACAAACAGATCTTGGTAAAAGTTTCAAAAAAAAAAATAAAATAAAGTAGTTAGGTTGCCCAGGTGGCTCAGTGGTTGAGCGTCTACCTTTAGCTCAGGGCGTGACCCTGGAGACCCAGGATCGAGTCCCAGGTCGAGTTCCCTGCATGGAGCCTGCTTCTCCCTCTGTCTGTGTCTCTGCCTCTCTCTCTGTGTCTCTCATGAATAAGTAAATAAAATATTTTAAAAAAATAATAAAGTAGTTAAAACTCTCAAGATGAATTGTTTGATATGTTAATGATCCATCCTTCTATGAATCTTACTATGTTTGACAGCTAATGATAATAAGATCAATTTCCAAAACTTGTTTTCTTTTCTTACCATGTATTCCAAGAATATCCTAATGAGATAGGTGAAAGATAAGGAGATAAAATGTGTCAAAACTGAGAGAAATTGCATTCTATGGTCATGGCAATTATCAATTCTCTAGCTACTACCTTTGTCACTCCTTTTTACTATCAATATTGTTTTGGCACTTTTGTAGACACATAATGTCTTCATAAAAAAATAGAATTCTAATACAGACTTATTAGAAACCCTGCTATCCGAAAGTGGAGCATTCCTATGAAGCCTTTCTTGTGCCAAAATGGCAAAGTCCATGTTACACCATCTTGCATTTTTGAAAGCCCTACATTAGCACCTGGTTCTGCTAACTGAAGGAAATCTGAAGAAGATTTTTGCTTTTGTAAAATAAATAAATTTTTAAAAAGCCATTACCGTGCTAATGTCAGTATAGTTACCCACTCTTCAGTAGCACAACATTATAAAGAAGGCTGATTAATAAATTGCCTTCTAATGCCTGGTATAAATCATTAGGCAATTTTATATGCTTAAACACGTAAAGAAATACTGTAGCAAGAGTATTTCTTCCACCCTGGCCATTTCCCGCCCCCACAATACCTGCACATAGCTTTGTCAAGGCTTGCCTGTGCCCCTACTGTTGCTGCTATGAGGATGAATCAAAATCAAAATTTAAATCCCCGTATAAATTCCTGTGACTAGGGGAATCAAAACAAGAAGTGACAATTATATCGTCAGGGCTCTTCCTGAAATGCATTTTCTCAGAGACATTCCTTTTACAATATACATTTCATTCCCTTAGGTTCTTTCTTTAGTCACGGTTGTTTAGAAATTAGCTCTAATATTACTGTCACTTCACCGATCAGTAACATGATTTGGGCCATTGGCAAAATCATAATTATGGTATCATTTATGAGTTCGTTCAGCTATTCTTTATTAGACACCTAGGATGCACGGGGCACTCTGTTAAGCAATGGAAATACGATGTTAAATAAGACACAGTTTCAGATTTCTAACAGTTTCTAGTCTTACACAGGACATATGGTCAAAAAGACAATAATACTGAGAAAAAAATGTTAGTTTTATGATAGATAATGGAACAAATATCCGCGGGGACCTGATCTAGCCTAGGAGACTGAGGAAAGCTTCTCAGACAATTTGATATTTAAACCAACATATTAAGAACCAGTAGACTTGGGGCAGCTTGGTGGCTCAGTGGTTGAGCAACTGCCTTTGGTTCAAGTCATGATCCCTCATCTTAGGGTCAAGGCCAACATCAGGCTCCCTGCAGGGAGCCTGCTTCTCCTTCTGCCTATGTCTCTGACTCTCTCTGTGTGTCTCTCATGAATAAATAAATAAAATCTTAAAAAAAAAAAAAGAATGAGTAGACTTTAGCTAGGTGAAGGGTTCAGGGGAGCAGAGGAGGGAAGAAAGTAATACCTTCTTGGCAATGGAAAAAAAAATATTTCAGCAGGATCAGAGGCAATGTGAGTTAAATAAACTAAAAAAGCAGAGGACACAGAAACAAGAGTTTATAAGAATGAACCAAGACCAAACCATTTAGGCCCATGTAACTCATGCTAAAGAGTGTTTTATGCTAAGTAAGAGTACTGAGTGGCTTCATTCAGAAGGATGATATAATTAAATCTACATTTTCAAAAGATTATTCGCTGTGCATCAATTTTT